>NC_090656.1:234581912-235181912 GCF_040937935.1 Hyperolius riggenbachi | reverse complement strand
ACACTACACTACACAAATGAAGCACAATACACTACACAAATAACACAAACTACACTACACAAATACACATAATAAAACATACAAACAAAAAAAAATGAAAGAAAAAAACTTGGATTTTAACCTCCTTGGCGGTAACCCCGTGTGTGACACGGGGTAAGCCGCCGGAGGGTGCCGCTCAGGCCCTGCTGGGCCGATTTACATATTTTTTTTTTCAAACACGCAGCTAGCACTTTGCTAGCTGCATGTTTGGTCTGATCGCCGCCGATGTGCCGCTACCCGCCGCGGAAACAGGCCCCCCCCCCCCGCATACCCCTTGCGCAGCCTGACCAATCGCCGCCAGGCTGCGCTATGGGGTGGATTGGGACTCCCTGTGACGTCACGACGTCCATGACGTCGATGACGTCACTCCGTTTGTCGCCATGGCGACGGGGGAAGCCCTCAAGGAAATCCCGTTCAGAACGGGATTTCCTTATGGGCAAGCGGCGCCGGCAGCAATCGGAGGGGACGGGCGGATGCCGCGGGGAGGGGGGGAAGCATGTAGCTAGCGCTAGGCTAGCTACATGCTAAAAAAAAGTTAAAAAAACCCTCCGCGGGAATTAAACCGCCAGGGGGGTTAAAGTGTAACGTGCGAGTTGGTTGAACAAACGGCTGTCACAGAGCTGCGGAATCTGAAAATAGACCTGTTGACTGTTTAGAAGACAGCTGAGCCATCCAGCATCTCGCACCCACACATTCAGACAGTGACACTCTGTTCCTGTAGATTCCCCGGACGCATTAAAAGAGAGATCCGCCTACGTTTTTTATTTTTCAGAAGAAAACATCCAATTGTGGAATCATAACAAACCTCTGCTTGGCTCGGAGCTTATTATCGTTGTCATTAACTCACCGGGGTTACTCACTGCAAAGTACAGAGGTGGGACTTGCCTAAAGCATCTGCTGCATAAGCTGTTGCCTTTCCACGTAATAATAGCAGTCATGATGATGAGACTAGTACGCTTCAGAAGAAAACAGTGCCTGAACATACGGAGATGTGTCCACCTCGGACAACAGACAGCAATGAGAAGCTTCTGTGCATGTTCCAACTCACCGGGACTCGGGTATTGTCATTCCGTAACTAAGGAAGGAACTTCATATAGCAAAGGCATTCCTTGCAATATATAAAAAAAAAAAAAATAGAAAGAAAAAAATAAAGATGAAAGAAGAATATAGCGTAGAGGGAGGTCCCGGATTTCATGCCCCTGCATGCGTGGGGAAGCCCGCTCTAGTTACACCACTGATTGTGAGGTCTCTCCCGGAAAGAAGAGACACATCAGGCTGTGCATTGCAGGCACTGGCACTAGGCCTACCTCCCTCTGCTTCCTTCAAGACTGCCTCTCCTCCCTGCTGGCCTGCTGAATCCAGAGGCGTAGCTAGGCTTTTCAGTGCTGGGGGACAAAGTTGTTGCGCCTCCCCTCCCCTTTGTACAAATTGGGCATGGCCATGTATCAGAATGTGGGTGTTGTCATGGGTAGAGCCAAATGTACAAATGCTGTTTAGATAGCCAGATGTGCCCCACTTTCTCCATTTAGATAGCTAATGTGCCACCCTTCCCCATGCATAGATAGCCAGACCCTTACCCTCGTTTAGATAGCCAGATGTAACCCCTATAGTTAGCCAGATATGCCCCCCTTGTTCTGCTGCTGTTAAAGGGACACTTAAGTAAAAAAAAAATGAGTTTTACTCACCTGGGGCTTTCAATAGCCCCCTGCAGCTGTCCGGTGCCCTCGCCGTCTCCCTCCGATCCTCCTGGCCCCGCCGGCAGCCACTTCCTGTTTCGGTGACAGGAGCTGACAGGCTGGGGACGCGAGTGATTCTTCTCGTTCCTGGCCACAATAGCGCCATCTATGCTGCTATAGCATATATCATATACCATATAGCAGCATAGAGGGTGCTAATGTGTCTGGGAACGCGAAGAATCACTCACGTCCCCAGCCTGTCAGCTCCTGTCACCGAAACAGGAAGTGGCTGCCGGCAGGGCCAGGAGGATCGGAGGGAGACGGCGAGGGCACCGGACAGCTGCAGGGGTCTATTGGAATCCCTAGGTGCGTAAAACTCATTTTTTTTGTTTGACTTAAGTGTCCCTTTAACACTTCTGCACTCCTCTGCAGAGGGATGGAGAGAAGCACTTCAGGCAACCAGCGAGCTGCCTCTCACTCACTTGGGGTGCGGTGGACATGCTCTGCGCCCCCTTACAGTGCTGCACCCGGGGGACATGTGTCCCCCCTTGCCCACCTCTAGCTACGCCTCTTGCAGAATCTGATCCCCAGGATGACGGTTAGTGCTGCACCGGCGCTGCATCACTCATCTGCTCTCAGCAGATTAGGGATGGGATCACCAGCCACATGTGAAGTCCTGCTTCCTCTCTGACTATGTGACCTGTTACGTGCTGTCAGGTCACATGAGGTGCCGCACTTCCCATTTCATCTGCATAAAATGGGATAGAGTGTCTTTCTAGGTGATTACGGGATGCCAGGCAAAAATTAGGAGAGATAATGGGATTCTATGTTGGAGAACAGGGAGTTTAAAACAAGCCTGAAGCAAAAATAAATGTATGGTATAATAAATTGCGTGTGTAGTACAGCTATTAGAACATTAGTAGCAATGAAGAGTCTCATATTGTTTTCCAGTGCAGAAATAGTTAAGAAACTTCAATTGTTATCTTTACAAAAGAGCTTCTCTGAGATCTTCGACCGAACTTGGGTTGAAAGACAGTCCTGTTTTCTGAAGCACTTATCTCAATCTGCATCTCACTGTTTCTTGTTTGTTTACGGTTTCAAAGTTCAAAGGAAAGTTCAAAGGGTCATTAGCTCTGCTCTGTTTCATAGTGTAAAATACAGAGTGTGGTTTGCAAACTACAAATATGACAAAATTATGCATCGTTATTAAAAAAATATATAGTGGAAAATAAAAATATAAGAATCTTTTCTTTGCTACTGTTGTATTCATCATCTGTACTACACACACAATTCATTATATATATATATATATATATATATATATATATATATATATATATATATATATATATATATATATATATATATATATATATATATATATATTCACTTCAGTGTCTCTTTAACTTCTTGCTTGAATCAGTTAGTGAGGGTGCTAATAATAATAATACTAGTATAGAAATAATTTTCAATGCTGACTTTATGGGAGTTTTGTCAACACGTTGCTAATATTAATGATGTTCAAACTAATTGACTGATGCAATCTGTTGGGTTTTGGTGTTGAGACAAATGTAGAATTATCCCTTCACGGTTAGTAGACTTTTCTAGTTTAATCCTCGTGTTGCAACCAGCGTTTATCTGTATAAAATAGAGCTCTACACGTTTTTTTCTTTGAGATCTTAAAGAGGAACCGTAACCAAGGACTGAACTTCATCCCAATCAGTAGCGGATACCCCCTTTCCCATGAGAAATCTTTACCTTTTCTCAAATAGATCATCAGGTCGGTCTGTATGGCTGATGTTGTGGTGAAACCCCTCCCACAGTGTGATGTCATGACCGTGGTCCTGACAGTTTCCTGTCTGTGAGCCTTGTTGCATTATGGGAAATAATATCTGTTTCCAAATGCCAAGCAACCTGTATCTTCCTCTGTGCATATGTACTGTCTATACTGTCTGTCTATTAAAAAAAAAAAAAAACTTTTAGCTTATCGTATTGTTAGTTGTTGTGGTTATATTTAATGGCAGTTGGTGCTGTCTGTTCTTCCATTAGTAAAGAGGATGACCTGCAGGCTCCTTGTGTGTCAAACAACATGAACACATTACATGGCGAATGTCAATCATTTCTTCATCTCTCTTCTATTTTTTTACTTTTCACTTTGGAATGTATTGTTTTATTTTTCCCCTTTTCGCTAAAGTTCCTGTTTAAGCACTTTAGCCTCCATGACGTAGCTCCTGTGTCCAAATATGCATGCTGGACGTAGGAGCTACATCCATAAAAAAAAGAAACCGTGGGGGTTTGCAGGGCCGCAACCGCCCGGGTGTGTGTGGGCTGCCCGTGAGCCCAGAGATCAGTGAATGGGAAAGCAGTTCCCATTCGTTGATCTAAGTTCCCTTAGAATGATTGCTGGCTTCTATGGAGAATCCGCGATCGTTCTGTTATACATCCCCTCTTCACTTCCTGTAAGTACGCTTACAGAACCCCCCCCCCCCCCCAAAAAAAAAATTACTGTAGCCATCTTGTGGCCAAATAGTAAAACTACATCTACATACATTTTTATTAAAATGAATAGACATTTTTACATTTAAAATTAACTGTTTACCTCCCACACGCCAACATTTTTTAAATAAAATGTTTAATTAGAAAAAAATTACAATTAAAAAAAAAACATAAATAGTTACTATGAGCGAAAATGCAAATATTCTTTTCGGCAAATTTTCGCCAAAAAAAGCACTAATTTCTTTGCGACATGCGAATTTTCGATCAAATTTTTTCGTGTTAATTTTCGCCTAATGCCCGTTATTTTCGCGTTAAATACATAGTTTATCGTGTACGTACTTCCGTGTAGTCATAGTACCACTATGTGAAGCTTCGCCCGCTACGCGTAGTTGACGTATGTATTGCGAAGTCAACTACACGTGCGGTAACTGCGTCTATACGGATCATTGCACATGCGTAGAAATATTATTGCCCTTCTATACGTATACAATTCCGCATTGGAAGATGGAATGTACGCATGTATTAGTTCACCCATGCGCATATTTAGTGGATCATTGCGGACATTTTTCCGCATAGAGGCATAAGCGTCCGCATACAGCGAATTATTGCGGAAATTTTTCCGCATAAGGGCATAAGGGCATAAGCATCCGCATACAGCGAAGTTCCTTTAATTTTCGCTGCTGGTCGAAAATGCAAATATTTCTGAAGATTTTCTCAAAAATTTGTCGAATTCGAAAACGGGATTTTCGATGCGAAAATGACTTGGGCGAAAATTTGCAAGCAACACTGGTCTGGACTTTTATAACATGCATGTCAAGAGAGTATATTACTAATATTTTTTAAATTATAAGCTTGTAAATAGTGATAGATGCAAAACTGAAAAAATGCACCTTTATTTCCAAATAAAATGTTGGCGCCATACAATGTGATAGGGACACAATTTAAATGGTGTAATAACCGGGACATATGGGCAAATAAAATACATGGGTTTTAATTATGGTAGCATGTATTATTTTAAAAAAGGTGTAACGGACGAAAACTGACAAATCAAGAATTATTTCAATTTTTTTTCTAATTATTCCCGTTAAAATGCATTTAGAATAAAATATTTCTTAGCAAAATGTACCACCCAAAAAAGCCTGATTGGTGGCAGAAAAAAACAGATATAGATTATTTAATTGTGATAATTAGTGATAAAGTTATTGGTGAGTGAATGGGAGGTGAAAATTGCTTGGATGCATAAGGTGAAAAAACACTAAAGGCTGAAGTGGTTAAGGCCGCTTTCAGGCTTGATACATTCTGTTGCAGGTGCGATTGTTCGCAATAGTCCCAAAAGGTCGCACTTCACGTTACCACTGTGGTGTGACCATATCATTGAGAGTATGGGCTTGATTCAGATAATCGTAGTCAAATGTAAACTAGGGTCATACATGAGAGTTTAGAAGGCAGCAGTTCAACAGGTTGAGACAAAGGCTAAATCGTTTAACAAGCTGAGGTCATACACAGAATATCAGATGGCTACGGTACAATAGGCTGAGGCAATAGGCTTGGTCGTTAAAAGGCGGAGGTCATACACAAGTGGTCAGATGGCTAAGGTACAAAGGGTTGAGACAGAATCGAGGTCAAGGAGTAGCAAAAGTCATACACAATAATCAAAATATTGGACCAGCTGGAGTATATATATATCGGCAGTGTCTGCATATATATATATATATATATATATATATATATATATATATATAGCTCAATAACCTAACTAGACTAAGCAACAAGCAATAATATCACAGAGACAAAGTGCCCAGCACCAGCGTACTGATTGGTATCACGGGCAGTAAATGAGAGTGAGGCAGTGGTTTCAATCCTACAAACCCCGCCCAGGACGGGCCCAACCCAGAGCAAGTAATTGGAGTGTCAGCTGACACTCCATTTGGGGAAATATGCTCTCTTTTGGATCCAAATCCTCCCGGTTTAATGTTTATTTTGAAATGCTAAAGTGAAGGGAGAGAAGCAGGGGCGAACTAGAAATTACTCCCCCCCCCCTCCAAAACTTTGGATGGGGCTCCCTCCCACAGCACTTGGGGAGTGGTAAAGAGGTGGGGGTAAAACAGAGCTGTACACAAGACCCTGCTGTACACTGAATAGGGACTGACTACAAATCGTTATCTGCAAAACTTTGTATGATTCCTTATCAGTGGCTGGGCAGATGCATTCATTAGAACAATTGTGCAGAGAGCAGAAAGTTTTTCTTCTCACCTTGCCCTTAGCTGTCAGTCTGTTAGGACGGGGCGCCCTACGGCTTCTGGTCTCCCTGCAGCTGCAACCCTTGCAGGTTCTATCATTACGCCCCTGGAGAGAAGTAATGGTAGGAAGGGCCAATGTGGTTTGAGAATATTCATAAGTTCTTTATACAATGAATGCTGAGGGTTGTGGTGAGGATGTGACCAGAGGTGTGGCAGAGGTATTATGAGTGTATATATATATATATATATATATATATATATATATATATATATATATATATATATATATATATACTGTAAATATATATTTATACATAGGCAGGAAGCGATGGTTTGGGAAAAGATTGAAGGACAACATGGAGGCTTAGTGGATAGCACTCTCGCCTTGTAGCGCTGGGTCCCTGCCAGATCCGGGACAAGGTCCTCCAGCACCCAAGGCTGAGACTTCAAAGTGCGCCCCTCCCACCCCAGCCGTCACACACTGATTGCTATTAGACTAAGAGGCGCCCCTGGGCCCCCAACACCTTAATCTCTATTTATCTGGCTTGTAGTCACTGCCATGTAGCCCCTTTCTTATTTCTCCCTGCTTCAAACACAATAGGGGAATGGTAGCTGAATAGTGTAATGGTTAAGGGCTCTGCCTCTGACACAGGAGACCTGGGTTCGAATCTCGGCTCTGCCTGTTCAGTAAGGAGTTTCTTAGGCAAGTCTCCTTAACACTGCTACTGCCTACTGAGTGCGCTCTAGTGGCTGCCTCGCAAGCGCTTTGAGTCCGACAGGAGAAAGGCGCTATACAAATACTGCAATTATTATTATTATTATAGCTGAGTGAGTTGTGCGCCCCCTCCTACACTGCGCTCTGAGGCTCTAGCCTCTCTCGCCTCTGCCACAATCCACTACACGATGCACACATAGACATATGACTATGGTACGGATTCGATTCTGAGCCCCTATAAGGTACAGTCAGTGACAAGGCAATATATACTGTGTAAAGTGCTGTGGAAGATGTTGGCAATTAAATAGTAATATTGGTGCATATCCGTGTCCCAGATTTCTCTTCTCTGCTCCGCCATTTCAGCAAATTTAATCTGGGATTTGTTCTTCTCACTGAGACAGGTGCTTAGGTGAAACAAATAGGCCTTTTGTAGTTAGTCAGTTAGTCCAAGCTGTCTTGCTTTGGAAACCACATTTAGAGTTCTGTGCTGTAAAACAAAGTCTTACTGGCATTGTCTGTTGCTTTTGCTCTGAGACAAACAGGTTGATTCGTAGTAGAGAAGATTATCATCTACAAGTTGTAGTTAGCCCCCCCATCTAGTGGCAAGGACTTTCTTTATGTTTTGTTACTGTGTGTGGATTAGCCTGTATAGCACTAGTGTGGTTTTCTTTCTTTTTTTTTTTTTACTGAGGTGTCACATGACATGTATAATGTGACTGCACAGCATGCCTGCAACAAGTTATAAATACTTAATGTAGATTCCAATTACTGCTCACTTTTTTGCCTTTGATGTGAAGAATAGTTTGACTAGGCAAACCAAAGTAAAAAACCTGGATGTATGCCCGGGTTTTCTGGGACATGATCACTAACTGTCCTACTGTGATACCTTATGGCAATAACTATGAAGACAGTATGCACATGGCATCCTCATTACTGCTTACATGTAATTTTCCAATGATATGAAGCACAATTTGATTAGGTACAGTTGCCAAAAATTAACTCTCTCTGCCCCCCCCCCCCAGCTGTCTGTCTCGTTCACAAGTCTTTTATGAAGACCACTTCTCTAGACTTTAATTGGCTGTACCTGGGTCAAAGTGGTTTATACCAGGTCTGGTGATGCCACTGTAGTACTTATGGCTGAAGATGAGGGAATGTTACCCAGGGGCGTACCTAGATCCCAGTGGGTTCTAGGGATGGTCGGAATGCCAATTTCCGATTCCGTGGTAAATCCGCATTCCACCATTGCCAAATTACCGATTCCGCCTTCCGCTACCAATGTCCGCATTCCAATGCGGAATTTCCGCCGGAAATCGTGGAAATTCTGCCCGACTTTAACATCGATTTTCTCAAAAACTATAAGGTCTTTTGAAAACTTTTTTTCCATCTTGATCAGAAGATTCTGTTTAATAAACCCTGAAAATTTGGTGTTTATAGGACTTACGGGGGCTTTGCTATTAACCGCTAAAGTCGGCGGATTTTTACTGTAATGTAAAATGCAGAAAATAGGCAGATGCAGATTTTCTGCATTTTACATTACAGTAAAAATCTGCCGACTTTAGCGGTTAATAGCAAAGCCCCCTTTAGTCCTAGAAACACCACATTTTCAGGGTTTATTAAACTGAATCTTGTGAACAAGATGCAAAAAAAGTTTTCAAAAAGACCTTATAGTTTTTAAGAAAATCGATGTTAAAGTCGGGTGAAATTTCCGCGATTTCCGGCGGAAATTTCCGCGATTTCCGGCGGAAATCCGCCTACCGCACTAGAATTACTGATTTCCACATTCCGATGCGGAAATGCAATTTCCGATCGGAATTTCGGAAATTGCATTTCCGCGAAATCTGAATGAGCATCCCTAGTGGGTTCCCCAGCAAAACTCTGCTGGCTGGGCCTCCTTACTTAACCTGTTCAGCCTTCACCTCATGCATCTGAGCAATTTTCCCCTCCCATTCATTCACCAATAACTTTATCACTACTTATCACAATGAATTGATCTATATCTTGTTTTTTCCGCCACCAACTAGGCTTTCTTTGGGTGGTACATTTTGCTAAGAATCATTTTTTTATAAATGCATTTTAGTGAGAATATTAAGAAAAAAAATGGAAAAAATGCATTATTTGTCAGCTTTCGGCCAGTATAGCTTTAAAGTAATACATACTACCATAACTAAAACCCATGTATTTTATTTGCCCATATGTCCCGGTTATTACACCATTTCAATTATGTCCCAATCACAATGTATGGCGCCAATATTTTATTTGGAAATAAAGGTGCATTTTTTTCAGTTTTGCGTCCATCACTATTTACAAGCTTATAATTTAACCACTTCAGGACCACAGGCTTTACCCCCCCTAAAGACCAGGCCATTTTTCACAAAAATTGGCCACTGCAGATTTAATGGCTCGCTGCTGGGCCGCACAGCTCAGCACACAAGCGATTCCCCCCCCCCTTTTTCTCCCCATCAACAGAGCTCTCTGTTGGTGGGGTCTGATAGCTCCTCCAATGTTTGTTTGTTTTTTCACACATATTTATTGTATTATTTTTATAATAAATGTCCTTATTTTTTTAGCTTTAGCCTATGACAGCCGATCACCCCTGATCCCCTGGAAGGGACAGCCGTATCACACGGCTGTCCCCAGTACAGCGCTGCCTTAGATCGCATCGCTGTACCTACCCACCAGGCTACCTACCTACCCACCCAGCTACCTAACCACCCACCCGGCTACCTACCCACCCCCCTGGCTACCTACCTACCTACCGGGCTAGTTACCAACCCACCCACCAGGCTACCTAACCACCCGGCTACCTACCCACCCGACAGGGTCTACATGAAAAGGGCGCCGGTAAAAAAGGGCGCCTGGTGGAGCCCATATATACCAACTTCGGCTACAAAAAAGGCGCCTGGTGTAGCCCATATAAAAACTTTGGCTACAAAAAAACTCCGGGATGTGCAAATTACTATTCCCCCTCCAGGCCACCATGGATAGTGGGGGAATGAAATAATTCGGCTTCCAGCGCTTGTAGCCCATATCAAAACTTTGGCTAGAAAAAAAACTCTGGGATGTGTAAATTACTATTCCTCCTCCAGGCCGCCATGGATAGTGGGGGAATGAAATAATTCGGCTTCCAGCGCTTGTAGCCCATATAAAAACTTCGGCTACAAAAATACTCCAGGATGTGTTAATTACTATTCCCCCTCCAGGCCGCCATGGATAGTGGGGGAATGAAATAATTCGGCTTCCAGCACTTGTAGCCCATATAAAAACTTAGGCTAGAAAAAAAGGCAATAATATGGGCTACAAAGGGGCACCTTACTGTAGCCGAAAACCTTGTAGCCGAAAAAAATACGGGCTACAAAGGGGAGCCCGCTTGTAGCCGAAAACCTTGTAGCCGAAAAAATATGGGCTACAAAGGGGAGCCCGCTTGTAGCCTATATCAAAACTCGGGCGCCCTTTTCTACACCTTGTAGCCCATATTTCCAGAAATAACATTGATGTCTATGGCGGCGCCCTTTTTATACAGGCAGCTCGGGCGCCCTTTTCAACCGATCCCACCCACCTACCTACCCACCTGGCTACCTACCCACCCGGCTACCCAGCCACCCACCCGGCTACCTACCCACCCACCCACCAGGCTACCTACCCACCCGGCTACCCACCCACCCACCAGGCTACCTACCTAAAGACCCACCAGGCTGCCTACCTACCCACCCACCAGGCTACCTACCTACCCACCCAGGTACCTAACCAACCACCCGGCTACCTACCCACCCACCAGGCTACCTACCCACCCGGCTACCTACCTAACCACCCACCCGGCTACCTACCTACCTACCGGGCTAGTTACCAACCCACCCACCAGGCTACCTAACCACCCGGCTACCTATCCACCCACCTACCTACCCACCTGGCTACCTACCTACCCACCAGGCTACCTACCAACCCGGCTACCCAGCCACCCACCCGGCTACCTACCCACCCACCCACCCACCCACCAGGCTACCTACTCACCCGGCTACCCACCCACCAGGCTGCCTACCTACCCATCCACCAGGCTACCTACTCCCCCACCAACCAGGCTACCTACCCACCAGGCTACCTACCCATTAGGCTACCTACCCACCCACCAGGCTACCTACCTACCCATCCACCCACCCACCCACCAGGCTACCTACCTACCTACCCACCCACCCACCAGGCTATCCACCCACCCACTAGGCTACCTACCCACCCGGCTACCTACCCACCCACCCGGCTACCTACCCACTCAGCTACCCAGCCACCCACCCGGGCTACCTACCCACCCACCCACCAAGCTACCTACCCACCCGGCTAAGGGCTACCTACCTACCCACCCACCAGGCTGCCTACCTACCTACCAACCCACCAGGCTACCTACCTACCCACCAGGCTACCTACCTACCTACCCACCCACCCACCCTCCAGGCTACCTATCTACCCAACCACCCATGGGAGCTGCGCGCCGGATGGAGGCTTAGACAGGAGGTCTGCTGCTGCAGGTGAGTAAATGTTTTTTTTTTTTATTTATATTAGCAGGTGTATGTTCTGGGCAAGTCGGCCACGATTGCATGTATTTTCTGGGCAAATCTGCCAACATGATTGCACGTATTTTCTGGGCATATCTGCCGACATGATTGCACGTATTTTCTGGGCATATCTGCCGACATGATTGCACGTATTTTCTGGGCATATCTGCCGACATGATTGCACGTATTTTCTGGGCATATCTGCCGACATGATTGAATGTATTTTCTGGGCAAATCTGCTCACATTATGTGCATTTTCTTGAGAAAACCTGCACAATTATGTGAATTTTCTGGGGAAAGGGTCACCAAAACTTGGGCCCACTGTCTTTGCGTTGCACTTTTCAAGGGACCCTGAGGTGAGAATAATATTGAGGCTGCCATATTTCTCTCCTTTTAAGCAATACCAGTTGCCTGGCTGCCGTGCTGGTCCTCTGCCTCTTATTCTTTCAACCATAGACCCTGAACAAACATGCAGCAGGTCAGGGGTTTCTGACAATATTGTCAGAACTGAGAAGATTAGCTGCATACTTGTTGCTGGTGTAATTCAGTTTATTACTGCAGCCAAACAGATCAGCAGGGCCGCCAGGCAACTAGTATTGTTTAAAAGGAAATAAATATAGCAGCCTCTATATCACTCTCACCCCGGGTTCACTTTAAATTACAGTTAGCTCCGCCCTCATCCGGTCATTGCCATGCCCATTTTTTGCCGCGGCGATACGCGCCGCAGGTTCTATTCACACCACAGCTCATGGGGGCCCACAATTGCAATTTTGCACAGGGGCTCACTGCTGGCTGTGTCCGCCACTGTGTGTGTGTGTGTCCGCCACTGTGTGTGTGTGTGTGTGTGTGTGTGTGTGTGTGTGTGTGTGTGTGTGTGTGTGTGGTGTGAGTGGTGTGTGTGTGTGTGAGTGGTGTGTGCGTGTGTGTGTGTGTGTGTGGTGTGAGTGGTGTGTGTGTGTGTGTGTGTGTATGTGTGTGTGTGGTGTGAGTGGTGTGTGTGAGTGTGTGTGTGTGTGTGTGAGTGTGTGTGTGTGTGTGTGTGTGTGTGTGTGGTGTGTGTGTGTGTGTGTTAGTGTGTGTGTGTGTGTGTGTGTGTGTGTGTGTGTGTGTGTGTGTGTGTGTGTGTGTGTGTGTGTGTGTGTGTGTGTGTGTGTGTGTGTGTGTGTGTGTGTGTGTGTGTGTGTGTGTGTGTGGGGGGGGGGGGGGGGGGGTGTGTGTGTGTGTATGTGTGCGCTCGGTGTGTGTGGTGCGTGTGTGTGTGCTCGGTGTGTGTGTGTGTGTGTGTGTGTGTGTGTGTGTGTGTGTGTGTGTGTGTGTGTGTGTGTGTGTGTGTGTGTGTGTGTGTGTGTGTATGTGTGAAATACCGGGCTACAGAGGTTTGAAACCTATAGAAATAAGAGCACGTCTATTTTTTTTTTCAGCTTAAAAAGTTCACTTTCAAAGGCAAAACGTATAATTCCCAGAAATGATAAAAGCTGAGTTTTGGGTGTAGTTGGACTACCAGAGATTAGTCAGGCACTGTACTATATGCCCGCAAAACCCTGAGGCAAATTGACATGGCTCTATCGTGTAATGTAGGGATTGTTGAAAATGCCGATTTCTGATTCCACAAAACTTCCGATTTTCGTCTTTTTTTTTTCATTTTTTGCATTGTCTGATCGGCCAAATACTTCCGAGTTCTGAGATTGGGCTAACATTTCTGAGTTGCGGTAATGCGGTATTTCCACAGAAATCCGATTTCCGTTTACTGATTTCTGATAAATCTTTTTCCATTCTCTAATTGGCCAAATATTTCCAAGTTGATTCTGCATTCTCTGATTGGTCCATTGCTTCTGAGTTCTGTGATTGGGCTATATAGGTAAAAAAAAAAAAAAAAACGTTTTGTAAAAAATAATACCTTTTATTGGCTAACTAATAGAGTTAAATGATGCAAGCTTTCTGGGATCTAGTCCACTTCTTCAGGCATATTGGGCTAAAATTACCATTGCAGTATTTCCACTAAAATCTGATTTCTGTTTTCCGATTGGAAATTTGCCGATTCCGAAATGAAGAAATTTTATTTTCGCAGAATTCGAATGAGCATCCCTAGTGTAACAGTGGTCGCAACAAATATTGATTTGATTTACTTTTTTATTTAAGGGCCCGTTACCACTGGAGCAGAAAGCGCTCCGAATCTGCAGAGCTTCCCTGCAGGCAAATCGCGCAGGGAAGCTCTGCCATAGGAAACTATGGCGCCGCAGGCCAAATTTCTTACCCTATCGATTCGGCCGGCACTGGCCAAAGATTTCGCGCAGGAGGCTGCAAATCCCTGACGCTTGCGGTAACAAGTGGAAACGGGCCTTTATAGTTTCTGCTTTTTGTGAAGTGATGAGGACCCCCCTCACCCCACCCCATACGCCCATCCCTTTGCCTTCTGCTTGTACTGTTTTGTTTGGGTTTAAAACCTGGCGAACTTTTGCATTTCTGATTTTATAGCATGCCTTCTGTTGTCAAGCGCTTTCATTTGGGACAACCCCTTGAAGGGTTCTCTATCAGGAGCCTGGCAGATCCTCGCAAAACAGCCGGAGGGCGTGCGAATTGAAAAACTCATCATCAGCCTTGCAGCATAGACAGGATCGGCAAATCGGCAGAGGGGATGACAGAAAACGCATTAGCGACAGACAGGTTAAGTGCGTCTAATTGCCTGCATAGGACCCGGTAACTTTTTCAATTTTCTTCTTTTTTTCTACCTCTTGACATATCCTGTCAACTGCTCCCGTTCAACCTTCCTGCTCATCTCGTAACTGCACTGAACAGCAGCCTGACAACTTAGAGTTCCACTCCCCGAACCACCCCGGGGATAATTCTCATGTGGGTGGAGGTGTGGAGGCTTCAAGAGAGAAAATTCCTGTTTTGCAGATTTAAACCGAGAGGGGAGATTTCCAAATTTATAACAAGCGTCTTGTCAGTCAGAAGGCAGGTTTTAATTATCGTCAGTGCTTCCAGCAGGATGGATTTGCCTCTAGAACTGAGGATTTCACACCTGTTAATTTGCTGTTGGAGTTTCGGGAGATGACCTATTTTTATCAATACAGCTCGGTTTGTAGGAAAACTGCAGATATTTTTGGGTGATTGTGATTGCTCCTATTCTTATTGCTCTGAAAAGGGAAGTATGAGCAGGTTTAAACTCCATCATTTAGTTGGGTTTTTTTTTGTCTTTTTTTCCGTCGGGTTCCCATTATAACTTTAGGATTTCCCTATTAGAAGCAAACTAACCTTTTAAACTGTAACTCTTCTTTTATTGAAGAAGAAAAAGCACATTCTACTTCAGGAGAGCACAATGTATTATCAGGATTTTAACAAAAATTGCTCCAGGTCTTTACCGCGTATTTACATGGTGTCCAACTGGAATATTGAAGGCTGGCAAAAGGGCTTTACCTTGCAGAGAAAGACTGGGGGGTACAGTATCACCCTTTGGCCCATATGCAATTCACTTTTTCTCCTAAGATTTCTCCTAGGAGATACATTTTCATCTTCTTTTTAAAAGTACTATTCAGCACTTTTTTGCAGCTGAAAAATCAACAAAAAGTAGGAGAAAAGGTACTAACAAAAATTATTCTGAGCATCTTCTTGTTTTGCTGGTGACTTAAAATGAATTTTATTGATAAGGTGCAGTGGTGCTCTCACGAATGGTCGTGATCACGGGTACGCGTGATTTACGGCCATTTTTCCGCATCACGGAGGCCGTGATCCGGATGCCGTGATCCACATGGATCACGACATCGCGTCAAATCCGGATCACGGCATGCGTACAAAAGGATTGGTCACGACATGTAATGCGGATTTTTCCCAATTTATGTCACTGGGCCAATCAGAGGACCCTGACGCAGGCTAGAGCAACCAATCACAGGAGGGGAGGCTACATGCGGATTTTTATGTCCGCATTGCCTACTGATACGCATGCGCATGCGCAGTTAGTGAGTACGGGTACCCACTGATACGCATTGAACAATACGACACGTATATACATGCGGATTTTTATGTCCGCATTGCCTACTGATACGCTTGCGCATGCGCAATCTCAGCTATTTAACACGTACATTTCTACGCATGGCAGCATGGCGATATGCATGGAACATTATGGGTTACGACTGCTCACGACACGACATTGCGGATTTCTATAATACTAAAGACAGGTAAAGACGGGTCGAGCCGGTTGCGGAAAAAAATACGGGATGCGATCACGGGTTGATACGGATGCGGCTCCAATAATCACGGCCGCATGCGGATCCATGATTGGGGGGTA
Source organism: Hyperolius riggenbachi (assembly GCF_040937935.1). NCBI lineage: Eukaryota > Metazoa > Chordata > Amphibia > Anura > Hyperoliidae > Hyperolius > Hyperolius riggenbachi. The sequence continues at coordinate 235,165,917 of NC_090656.1, read as the reverse complement.
TCCGAGCACCACTGATAAGGTGTGAGATTATCCCCTTGGAGATATCATAGGAGGAAAAGTGAATTAACTTCTTCTCCTGAGTTTTATCAGTAGGTGGAAAGGTACTATCAAAACTATGTTAAAGTGAACCTCCAGACTAAAAAATCTACTCAGCAGCACTGAAAAGGCTTGGTGTTTCTTCAACAGTTTAGCAGCATCAGAACTTTTTTTTCTTACATAAGCCTTATTTTTAGCTGCACAAAAGCTAAGCTCCGCCCCATCAACGAAAACTGCCCGGGCTTTTTTTCCTTGATGCTGTGCAAAGCATGATGGGATGTCGTATGTTGTTATTCACGTTGCCTAGCAACTGGGAGGGGTGATCAGCACACAGGACAGTTGGAACTGTGTCTCATGCTCCCTGTCATCTCCTTTCAACCAAAAAGATGGCTGCCCTCATGAAATCAAACATTTGCCTGTTCTTTTAAAACAGGGTGGGTAAGAGATTATATTACCAATCTATTTTATTAACATAACTAATGTAACTTAATGACAGTATGTTTGTTTAGGCTGGAGTTCCTCTTTAAGTATTTCCTTGCTTGTTGGTGATTTGAAAGGCATTTTATTGACAAGTTTGAAAATATCACTTAAAGAGAATCTGTATTGTTAAAATCACACAAAAGTAAACATACCAGTGTGTTAGGGGACATCTCCTATTCCCCTCTGTCACAATTTCGCCGCTCCTCGCCACATTAAAAGTGGTTAAAAACAGTTTTAAAAAGTTTGTTTATAAACAAACAAAATGGCCACCAAAACAGGAAGTAGGTTGATGTACAGTATGTCCACACATAGAAAATACATTCATACACAAGCAGGCTGTATACATCCTTCCTTTTGAATCTCAAGAGATCATTTGTGTGTTTCTTTCCCCCTGCAGCTATCTTCCACTGAAGTGTCAGGCTGTTTCTTCCTGCAGAGTGCAGACAGCTCTGCCTGTATGTAATTCCTCAGTATGTGAAAGCCCAGCCAGCTCAGAGGAGGATTTATCCAGCTTGTAAAAGATAAGAGAGAAGAGAGAAGCTGCCCTAATCTAAATAATACACAGGCAGCGTGCAGAGAGGGGCCTGGAAGGGGGAGTTCATAGCAGAAACACAACACTGAAGAACTTGGGAGCCTTCCAGACACTGGCTGACAAGTCTGACAGGGGAAAGATACATTGATTTATTACAGAGACTGTGATAGTACAAAGTGCTACAGTAAGCCAGAACACATTAGAATAGCTTTTGGAACTTGTAGGATGATAAAAAACAGGATGCAATTTTTGTTACGGAGTCTCTTTAAGAGAAAACTCAGGAGAAACAGTTAATTGCATATGAGCCATATGTGTTTATTTTGGCATCAGTAGTGTCTTTTCTCTATGTGATGCTCGTTGTTTTTGGTAGTTTTTGTTGTTTATCTCTTGACCTGACCTGCTTATAACCAGTGGTGGGCTGAAATTTAGCAAAATTTTGCTTAATTTTGTGCCGACTTTAGAGGTTAATAGCACAGCCCCCATACATGCTATTGCTACCAAAATTGCTACATATGTGAAAGAGGAATTGTTGCAAAATTCTTAAAATTTAAAACGCATACAAATAAGAAGTGCATTTCTTCCAGAGTAAAATGAGCCATAAATTACTTTTCTCCTATGTTGCTGTCACTTACAGAAGGTAGTAGAAATTTGACATTACTGAGTACTGACAGATTTTGGGCTAGTCCATCTCTTCATGGGGGATTCTCAGAATGGCCTTTATTCTTTATAAAGACATTCCCTGAAAATGATTAATACAAAGATGGCCAGCCTCCCCGCTCACTGCACACTATTTTGACAGTTGGATGGAGCAACTGCCATTTACTAAGTGCTTTTAAAAATAACGAAAACCCTGAGAACCCCCCTATGAGAAGATGGGCTAGTCCAAAATCTGTCAGTAATGTCAGATTTCTAGTGCATACTGTAAGTGACAGCAACATAGGAGAAAAGTAATGTATGGCTCATTTTACTCTGGGAGAAATGTACTTCCTATTTGTATACAATTTAAATTTTAAGATTTTCGCGACAGTTCCTCTTTAAGAAGAATATTGGGTACAAGTTAAATAAAGAATTTTTCAAAAAGACCTTGCAGTTTTTGAGAAAATTGATTTTGAAATGCAGAGAAAAATGGTTTTTAATCCATGATTCTGAGTTTAAAAACATTTTTTCTTTGCATTTTTAAAATTGATTTGCTCAAAAACGACAAGGGGCTTGATTCACAAAAGAGTGCTAACTGATAGCACAGGGGTTTTCACGCGAATTTTCGCATTGCGCGTGCTCGCAAATTTTCGCACGCAAATGATATCAGTATCGTTTTGCAGGCAAGCGTGAATTTTCGCATTCAAACTATATCAGTTTCACGTGAAAATTTGTGTTTACGCGCGAAAACATTATCGTTTCGTGTGAAAATTCGCGAACGTACGCAATGCGAAAATTCGTGCGAAAACGGCCGTGCTATCAGTTAGCACTATTTTGTGAATGAAGCCTAATGTCTTTTGGGAAAAAATTGACTAGTACTCTCTATTCTCCTTAAAGAGAATCTGTATTGTTAAAATCGCACAAAAGTAAACATACCAGTGCGTTAGGGGACATTATTATTATTATTTAGTATTTATATAGTGCCGACATATTACGCAGCGCTGTACAGTGTATATATATATTGTCTTGTCACTAACTGTCCCTCAAAGCAGCTCACAATCTAATCCCTACCATTGCCATATGTCTATATTATGTAGTGTATGTATTGTAGTCTAGGGCCAATTTTTAGGAGGAGCCAATTAACTTATCCGTATGTTTTTGGGATGTGGGAGGAAACCCACGCAGACACGGAGAGAACATACAAACTCTTTGCAGATAGTGCCCTGGCTGGGATTCGAACCAGGGACCCAGCGCTGCAAGGCAAGAGAGCTAACCACTACGCCACCGTGCTGCCCACACGCCACGGTGCTGCCCACGGGACATCTCCTATTTCCCTCTGTCACAATTCCGCCGCTCCCCGCCGCATTAAAAGTAGTCAAAAACTGTTTTAAAAAGTTTGTTTATAAACAAACAAAATGGCCACCAAAACAGGAAGTAGGTTGATATACAGTATGTCCACACATAGAAAATACATCCATACACTAGCAGGCTGTATATAGCCTTCCTTTTGAATCTCAAGAGATCACTTGTGTGTTTACCTTCTGTCCCCTGCAGCTCTCATGCACTGAATACGAGTGACAGGCTGTGAGGCTGATCGTTTCTTCCTGCAGAGTGCAGACAGCTCTGCCCGTGTCTGTGAAATTCCTCAGTATGTGTCAGCCAGCTCCTTTCACAGTAACAGAGGAGGATTTTTATCCAGCTCTCTTTCACTGATATCAGAGAGCAGAGAGGCTGCTGGCTTATGTAAATAATACACACACTGGATTGTGCATAGAGGGGCCTGGAGAGGGGTGTGCATAACAGATCAGCACGGAAGAGTTGGCAGCCTTCCAAGCACAGGGCGACAAGTCCGACAGGGGAAAGATACATTGATTTATTACAGAGACTGTGATAGTAGAAAGTGCTGCAGTAAGCCAGAGCACATTAGAATAGATTTAAGAACTTGTTGGATGGTAGAAAAAAGGATGACATTTTTGTTACAGAGTCTCTTTAACATTTGTAGCAATTTTGGTGTCAATAGCATGTATGGGGGCTTTGCTATTTACTGCTAAAGTCGGCATGAAATTACGCAAACATTACACAAAATTACGAATGACTACGCAAAATCAATTGAATTTACAAATTGTAATTACATAAAGGCGTAATTGCGAAAATTTACGTAATCGTAATTAGCTAATTACAATCATCACTACTCATAACAATCTCCTACCCACCTCCTTCAAGCTTCACTTACCTCCTTAATATTAAGTACTTCCTGAGAATAATCCTATAATTACCCTTTTCTAATTCTAAACTCCACCAGAAAGTGTATCCAATCCCTATAGAAGACTATTTTCCATAAGACCAGCAGGAGCTAATCATTTGTAATTCCCAGACCACCATAAACTTTTTAGAACCAGAGTCTCCTCTCATGCTGTTCTTACCCTTTAGAACCTCCACTTCACCATTCCAGCTTTGGAACCCCCCAAAACCTCTTTGACAAGCCTCATGGAAGAGGTGCACAAGGCCGCTCTCTCGTCCACGAACGAGTACGGCTGCGTTATGCAGGCTCAGAATGCTTTGTGTCTGCACAGCAGCACAAAGACACTTGAGATTGGATTTTTCAGCCTAGCATGAGCGGCTCCATTTTGCTGTGTAGGCACAAGCAGTGCACCCACACTTATTCATGGACAGGAGTGCAGCCGCAAATTTCAGATGATCCTGATTAGAGGCAGCGGTCTGTAGGAGGATGCTGGAAGCCTCTGGGTGATCCCTCTACTGATTTTTCTCTATTTGAAAGAGACACTGAAGCAAAAAAAAATATGATATAATGTATGTGTAGTACAGCTAAGAAATAAAACATTAGGAGCAGAGGCATAAGTCTAATAATGTTTCCAGTACAGGAAGAGTTAAGAAACTGCAGTTATCATGCAAAAGAGCCATTGAGCTCCATGGCTTTCAAAGACACAGAGAGCTCTGTCTTCTGAAGCTTATTATCTCAAGTGTCTGTCACTGTATTTTTTTTTTCCTGCAGAGGACAGTTCACAAGTTCACTGGCCTGCTATGTAAAATCATCTAGAATGCTGAGTAGTGTGTAAACTGCACATATTAGAGAAAGATGCAATGTTATAAAAAACACTATGTAACTGAAAATAAAAATATGAGAATATTTTCTTTGCTGCTAATGTTCTAGTAACTATCCATACTACACAACCAATTCATTATATCATATTTTTTTCACTTCAGTGTCTCTTTAAAATTACAGGTTTGCTTTAAAGGACCGCTATCACAAAAAAAGTAGGCAGTTAAAATCTGACAGAACCAGCAGGTTTTGGGCCAGTCCATCTCCTTATGGAGGATTCTCAGGGTTTTCTTTGCTTTCAACAGCATTTCATGAACAGCAGTTTAACTGCCAAAATAATAAAATACCAGCCAGCCTCCCTAATCACTTGCACACTATTTTCTCAGTTAGACTTTGCAACTGCTGTTCAGGAAATGCTGTTGAAAACAAAGAAAACCCAAAGAATCCCCCATGAGGAGATGGTCGGTTCTGTCAGATTTTAAATGCCTACTTTTTTTGCAATAGTGGTCCTTTAAGTCCCTAAACTTAAAAGAGGACCTAAACTGTTCAACAAGAGAGAAGGAAACCACAGAGAGACCCACCCTGTTTGTATTTAGGAATAACAGCCTGTCTAATTCTCCTTTATCTGCTAGTAATGAGCCACTGTATTTTGAGCTGTCAGCTCAGTCTGATCTGTGCTGCAGTGTGTCATTCAGACAGGCTATATGTAAACACAGGGGTTAACCCTTTCTGTGCTTCCATGAAACCAGGAAGTAACTACACTACAGAATCTCAGAAGGAGTTCTGTGGGCTGTAACAAAGAATAGTTTTTTCTGTAAAGCTTATTATGATGTTGCTTATCTTTTAGAGCACAGGGGAAATCCTGGGTTTTGCGAACACTGTAATAACATTATAAGTTAATTGAACAGTGGTAGTGTCTTAGGGCTGGGGCCCACTAGGGATCACTACAGCGCTGTGTGCAGTGAGCAGGGGGATACTCTCCAAATTCAAATTTGAGTAAAACCCGGATAGTTGCTATCCAGATTTCACCCTGTTAATTACATCACCTGTGCGGGCTGGGCGGGGGTCAATCTTACCTCTCTGACGTTTTCTTAGGTCCGTCCCTCGGCGCCTCCCATGATTCGGTCCACGCGGCGTCGCGTGACTATACACTTCCTCCTTTAACCCGGAAGGAGGAAGTGTTTGTAGTCACGTGACCACCGCTTGGGCCGCATCGGGGGAGGCGCCGTGGGACGGACCTAAGAAGACGTCAGAGAGGTAAGATTGACACACCCCCCCCCCCCCGCGCCCAGCCCGCACAGGTGATGTAATTAACAGGGTGAAATCTGGATAGCAACTATTTGGGTTTCACCAGTATTTGAATTTGGAGAGCACCCCTGGCAGCAAGGTTCTAAGGTGATTGTGCTTTCATTTTCCAGTGTACAGTAAACGAATAGCGAATTAGTTTCTTGTTTTTTTTTAAATAAACTTTATTATACTCACCAGGTGTCTGGATATCCAGCTTTCGTCCGTAGCTCCACCCCTAAAGGAAGAGGTCATAGGTGCTTCTCTAGGACCGATCAGAAAAGCACCTGTGACCCCTCTTTAGGGGGTGGGGCTACATATGGAAGCCAGAAACGCAGACACCTAGTGAGTATATTAAAATTTATTTAAAATTGTAATTGCTCGCCCCCCCCCCCCCCAAAAAAAAATTGCTGCAAAATCACATTTCAAAGTGTGTTTAGTTCCATTCAAAAACAAGTGTTTTTGGGTATCGTATCACCAGCGATTTTCGGAGATCCTAGAATACTGCCAAAAATGCCCTAGTGGGTCCCAGCCCTTACCTGGTGAAAGAAAGAAAGAACGGTCTTTTAAATAATAATGTCTAAATAATTTTTTTGACCTCACATATGCTTCTATGAATGTAAGGGCATCAGGTCCAATGCATCCTTTATCTAAAGAATTTTGGACACCAACCAACAAGATCATGCCGTCTCCAATGTATTAGGACAACATCAGGGTCCAAATTCAACGTCAAGCTTGCAGTCGCAGGAGTGGTGTGCTAGTAAACTTTTCACAGGCAGTTATCTTATCATCGTTGATCATTGGTGGACATCTCACGAGACACCCACTTCTGTGCTAATTAGCCTTCACCAGGTTGTAAGCGGTTATGGTAATTGTGGGCTCATTCCAGTCTTTTTACGACTTTCATAGATGTCATCATCCTCAGTTAGTCTTTTGGGTACCCCTGTTTTCTGGAGCAAGGTGAGAGGTCACTCACGTTTGTCCATCCACCTGGGGTTACTGAAGGACAGATCTCGCTACCAGGATGCCTCGGTCTTTTTCTGTGATTTATAGCCGAGGCGGAAAGACACATTGTATTCCATTTTGTCATTTATCATTTGCAACTATAGATCACTGTGAAGGAAATATCTTTGAACCAGAGAAGGACACGTCCCTTTCTTGGTATCTAATGGAACGTGGTATTTTTGCCTGTAATTCTTAAGACGACCTTGCTTCCTAGCAACATACTTCCAGTAATTTTACAGGTTAGAGATCTCATTTTCTTTTCAGGCTGTATTAATCTTCTGAAGGCTGAGGCTACGTGGAACACACACATCAATGCATCAGAGAGCTTTCTTTCGAAAAATGATCCAGATACAGGAGACCTCAAAAAGCAAACTGGTACAAGGCTAAGACATCTGTTTATAAATAATTCTCAACAACAGTATTGGACATGATCAAGCTCAAACTGTGGGCCCCTTTGTTTAACTGAGCGCCTGAGCTGGGTGCCACTATAGCACTAATGCACCCCCCATGCAGGGGAAATTCGGGGTCCAGGCAATTGTTGGAACCCCTAATTACTTCTTCCTCCAACTTGCTACTAGCGATGATCGCAATTAGCTAATTACGATTACACAAATGTTCACGTAAATTTTCACAATTTCGCCAATACGTAATTACGATTTGTACATTTAATTGATTTTGGGTAGTCATTCGTAATTTCACGTAAAATGTTGCGTAATTTTCACGTTATTTCTTGCCCACTTTAGCAGTGAATAGCAAAGCCCCCATACATGCTATTAACACCAAAATTGCTGCATATGTGAAGGAGAATAGTGGGTGCAAGTCAAAAAAAGAATTTTCCTTGTAGTTTTTGAGGAAATCGATTTTAAAAAATGAAAAGAAAAAACGGTTTTTAAACTCAGAAAAATGACAGTTTAAAAAAACATTTTTCTTTGCATATTTAAAATCGATTTTCCTAAAAACTATAAGGTCCTTTAAAAAAAAAAATTGTTTTACTTGCACCCACTATTCTACTTAACATGTGTAGCAATTTTGTAGCAATAGCATGTATGGGAGCTTTGCTATTAACCACTAAAGTTGGCACAAATTATACAAAATGTTAGGAACATTTCGTGAAACTTTACGTGAAATTATGAAATATTACTATTAAATACAAAATGAATTACAATTTTTCCTGAAATTTTGCATTGCGATTACATGCATAATTGCAAATTTTCTATGCAGAATTTTGAATATGCGAAATTTCGGCCCAAAACCGGCCAAAAACTAACTATAACAAGTAACTTGTCTATATATCTTATCTAAAGTTTAGATGGTTTACACAGCAAATCTAGCTGCAAACAGCTTCAATAGAAAATGATTATTTCTTCCTGTGATACAATGACAGCAGCCATGTTTGTAAACATTACACAGAGGCAGGCTTATTTGTATCTTGAGCCCTCAGCCTATTCCTCCCCTCCTACTCCCTCCTCCCCTCTGCCTCTGAAATCAATGGCTAGTAACACCTCCCCCTCCTCCTGCCCAGACTGAGCTCCCATGAGCCCTTGCTACTGCCAAGGCTCTCTGAAAACCCGTGGGCGTGGTTTATTTAGTTTATAGGGAAATAGAGTATTCAAACAAAAACAAAAAAGTGTTTAGCTTGAGGAATGCCCTATAAACTATAGGAAAGGAACATAATTATGCAATGTGTAAAACTTCACCTCGGGTTCCACTTTAACCTACTTAGGCCCCGTTCACACTTGCGTTTTGCCATGCAAACGGACTGGATCCTGATCTGATCCTGATCGAATCAGGACCTGATCCTGATCAGAACCATACGGTTCCGATCCGGATTCGATCCGGATCCGCTCCGTTTGTATCAGGCATGCATCAGGCTGCCATCCAGATCCGTGGGCAAAAAATAGCGAAATTTTAAGAAAAAAATGTTGGGGTCAGCAGAAGGTGCTCCTGGTGCACCTGTAGGTTCAGGTTCCTCCGCTGTAGGCCTCACCTCCACCTCCGACATTCTGCCAAACAGCTCCAGCACGTCTGTCACTGCTGCTCCACTCCAGACATGCTTGGCCCATGTGTCCCCATCCGAAATGGCCACTTGGATACGCATAGGAAGTGGGGTAGAACGTCAGGTTTTTGTAGGCAGTGTGTTCTGTGCCTTCCGTTCCCCATTGGTTTCTGTGTTCCGGATGGTGCTGTCAGGCTCAGGTCCGGCTCCGGTCCGGGTGCGTGGGCCGGAGATCCGGACCCAAAAAATAGCACATGTTGGAAAACTGTCCAGAGTCCGGATCCGGTCCGGCTCCGTACTGTACGGAACGTACGTATATGAACGTCCGCATAGCCTTTGCATTGCTATGCGGAACGTACGTTCCGTTTGTACAGTATACGGTCCGGATCCGATCAGGCGGATCCGGACAGGGAACGCTAATGTGAACCGGGCCTAAGCGGTAACCTCGTGCTGGACACGGGGTAAGCCGCCGGGGAGGATTCCTCAGACCCTGCTGGGCCTATTTGCATAATTTTTTTTTTCGAACACACAGCTAGCACTTTGCTAGCAGCATGTTTGTTGCGATCGCCGCCGCCGATGTGCCGCTACCCGCCGCGATACAGGGCCCCCCGCATACCCCTTGCGCAGCCTGGCCAATCGGTGCCAGGCTGCGCTATGGGGTGGATCGGGATTCCCTGTGACGTCACGACGTCGGCGACATCAATGACGTCACGACGTTCGTCGCCATGGCGACGGGGGAAGCCCTCAAGGAAATGCCGTTCAGAGCGGGATTTCCTTATGGGCAAGCGGCGCCGGCGGCGATCTCAAGGTACGTGGGGACGCCACAGGAAGGGGGGAAGCATGGAGCTAGCACTAGGCTAGCTACATGCTAAAAAGAAAAAAAGTGAGAAAAACCCTCCCGCGGCCGCGCAGCTGCACAATTCATACCGCCAGGGGGGTTAAGGGAATATTGGGAACAAGTCAAAAAAAAAGAATCTTCTTCAAAAATAACTAGTTTTTGAGATTATCGATTTTGAAAATGTAAAGGAGAAAAAAGCTTTTTAAAGTGAAACCGAGGTGAAAATAAACTAATGAGATAAACAATTGGATCTGTCCTCCTACTCCCAGAAAATGACTTATTTAGATATCTCAAGGTTTTATTTTATGCATAAACATTTGCAAAGCAGATTTAATGTTTTACAGTCTCTGCTCAATTGCAGTGTCTCAAGAGTCTCAGAGTGAAAATATATGAACCATTTACTTTTTTTTCTCTTTCCCTTGCATTCAGAAGCCCAGTTATCTGCTTAGGAAAGTGTTTTATAGCTGTAATTTGTTATCAGTTCCATAGCTGAATATTAACAGGGAAAAAGAAAAGGCGCACAGCATAAGTGTCTGTATGCTTGTCACTGTATATACACATGTCTATCTCATTATGTCACTGTGAGAATCCGCTTAGCTGCCTGTGCAGGCAGGCAGCTTTTTGACCATTGTTTAGGTTTGCATGCTGCAGGACTCTGGAAAGAAGAGCTTCTGTCAGTTTTGCAGCTTGTGCTTGCAGAGGAATTTGCATACGTGGTCATGCAAATTGCCTGGCCACATTCATTGGAGGCGTGTACTATAAGTACTATGTCTTTCCCACAATGCTGGGCTGGTCATAAGGATTTAGTCCTGTGTAACACTCCTGCCGGGAGTGTCAGCCTTACTCTCTGTTTGAAGATCAGCTTAGAGTAATTCCTCGAAAACTGCACTAGGCAGGTTTCCTTAGTGCAGTTAGGATTGCTTATCTGTTTGTTTGTTATGTTGCTATTGTCCTGTCCCAGCGGTGGTCGACAGGAAATGGTTCTGATCTCTGTTCTTGGAGTATAGCTGGTACAGCGGTTGCTACCAGCTATCTCTTCTGATCTGTCTCACTTGGATCGCGCTAGCATCTTGCGCTAGCGCTGTGGATCCTTCTGTTCTGTCTCCTTGGATAGCGCTAGCCACTTTGCGCTAGTGCTGTGGATCCTTCTGTTCTGTCTCTTTGGATCGCGCTAGCCACTTTGCGCTGGCGCTGTGGATCTTTCTGTTCTGTCTCCTTGGATCGCGCTAGCCACTTTGCGCTAGCGCTGTGGATCCTTCTGTGCTGTCTCCTTGGATTGCGCTAGCCACTTTCCGCTAGTGCTGTGGATCCTTCTGTTCTGCTACTCTGTACCTGGATCGTGCTAGCCACTTTCGCTAGTGCTGTGGATCCTATCTCTCGCTTGTCCCTGTTTTCGTGTGTTTGTCTTGTCTGCTACGAACGCTTGCTGGAGGCTCGGTGAGGTAACCGTTAAGCAAGCGCTCGCGTCCTCTGTTTCATGTTTGTCTGTCAATGGTTAGTTAGGCGTGCTTGTCTCTATTGTGCTTATCACGTGGAGACCGCGCACGAACGCGTGCACTGTTGCAAATGAGTGCGGTGTTCGCGTTCAGTTAGCGTTTGTTATTTTCCTTGTTATTCTCATTGTATTATTTGCTGTGCCTTTGCTAACCTCGCATTCTGTTCTGATCTGCCTTGTGTCACGTCTGGCGATCGCACCTCTCACGATCGCGTTCCTATTTCATATCTTCTGTTGTGTGTGCACTAGGTTGGCGCACACACATACAACCTGTCCCTTTGCTCGTTCTCATTCGCAATCGCCTCTCTTGCGATTGCGTTCTGCGCTTCGTACAATTTCTGTCTGGCATTTGTGGAGGTACAGAGGATTGGTTCCTCTGCACTCCCCAGCGCCATCTGCCGACAGGAATTTCCCTCTACGGGTGCGTAGCACCTTTCGCTGCGTGCCTGCAAATATACGCTTGTGGAGGATTTCTGCCGTGTCAGCGCACGCGTTGTGCGCTGATCACAGAGAAAGTTCCACAATCGTTACAGTCACATGCCATCTCGGGTACATTTTAAACTTTCATTTTTCTGAGTTTAAAAACCATTTTTCAAAATCGATTATATCAAAAACTACAAGTTCTTTTTGAAAAATTATTTTCCCAGTATTCCCCTTAACACACTTAGTAATTTGGGTGATGATAGCATGTGTAGGGGCTATTAACCGCTAAAATCAGCACAAAATTACACAAAATGATGGATGGATTACATTTACATGTGAAACGAATGATTATGAATTTTCCAGAAATTTTGCATTACGATTTTGCATCGATTTGCAAATTACAATGCAAAATTACAATTATGAGCAATTTGTCCTCATCCTTAACTGCCAATGTATTGCATTTAACCTTGCATTTGGTCACAGGAGTGGGCTTCCTTAGCCCCTAGGCCCATGAAGAAGGGGGCTGGGTAGAGGATGGTGGCTGGGGGCCCGGCTGGCAGATCTTTCCTAGGAGGCACAGTAGCAAGGATGTAGCGATCACCATAGCAGCTGCTATGAAGTCCCAAAGCCAAGGCAGGCCTGGTAGTCTCACAGGCAATAAAGGGGTCCACAGCGGGCCCCATGAATTGCAGAATATTATAGCAGGGCACTAGAGAGAAGCTACATACCTCTTAGGGCTTCCTCAACAATCTTCTTTCCTCCTAATGTACTCAAATCCATGTCTACAGCACCCTCTCTTATCATGTGGGCTACATATGGTCTGCACATGCGGAGGTGATCCAGCCACCTTTAGTTTGGGGGGGCCAATTATACTTGGGGAAGGGCTAATCTGGCTACCCATACTGGGGGTAAGCAACGTAAACATGGGGACTAATACAGTTACCTATGCTTGGTGGGGGACTAGCCATACTTGCGGTGGCTGATCTGGCTACTATACTTGGAGGGGCTACCTATAGTACACCTGTAGGGCTAATCTAGGTACCCTTTAATTGGGAATCTATCTATACTGGGGGGCTAATCCGGTAACCTTTACTGGGGACCCCACTGGCTACCCATACTGGTGGTACCTCTTGCTACTTATACTCTGGTTATCTATACGGGGGCTACCTAATACTAGGGGGTATTTCTCGCTCCCTATACTGGGGGGCTACCTGGGGCACAGAGGTACTTTTACATTTTTTGGGGAGGGGCCCAATCAAAATTGTGTTATAGGGCCCAATGATTTCCAGCTACACCCCTGCCCAGTAGATTGTAGTTACACCCCTGCCTCCTTTACCAATGCTGTATGTCTCAATGTTAGGAGAAGTGAAGACAATTAATCAGTAGTATCCAGTGTTGCTGGACTGATTGAGCAGAGTTATACATCAGAGGGATGGAAGATCTCACATACCAAGAATGGGTGGACAAACTGGGCTTATTTAGCTTGGAAAAAAAGGTGACAGAGAGGTGACCTGATTAACATGTATAAATACATCAGAGGACAAAACAAAAACTTGGCAATTGAGCTTTTTGTCCCTATGGTTGTACAATGGACAAAAGGACATGAACTGTGTATGGAGGGAAAAAAGTTTTTGCCATCTATTTAGAAAGGGGTCCTTCACAGTGAGACCGGTTAAATTATGGAATATCTTCACTCAGGAAGTAGTTATTGCAAACTGTATATCTGCACTTGAGTGCTTGGATGCTTTCCTTGCATCAAAGGGCATCCCACGGCTATAATTACTAGGTGATTCCCGGAAGAGTTGATCCAGGGATTTATCTGACTGCCAGCTGGAGTCAGGAAGGAATTTTTCCCTTTTAAGGCTAATTGGCCCAGGCCTTGTACGTTTTTCCTCCTTCCACTGGATCATCTGGGATATGTGCAGGTTCAGGATGGTAGATTTTTTTTTTCTGGTTCAGGATGGTAGTTTTTTTTGTTGTTGTTGTTTATTTGTTCTGGTTGAACCTGATGGATGGATGTCTTTTTTCAACCAAACTAACTATGTAACTATACAGCAGGGAGAGGTGGCAGCGCTTCCCAAGACAGGCTGCATCTGATTGACTAGCTGCGTAGATGTGCAGAGTCATATTATAGGCAGGATACACAACTTGCCTTCAAAACAGATGCATCAAAATTGACATTATGGAAGAGATTAGCTTCCAAAACAGTTTGCGTGCAGAATTTTCCGTACTAGACCCTTCCACCAGGATGAGATCATACTTCATGGAAGGGACCCTAACCTCTAATTACCAACAGTGTACCTGGGGGAAGCTTTTTAACTATGTAACTTATTTTGGAAAGTAGGGTGTTTAATAAGCACTGCATTTAGCTATTTAGCGGTAAGATCAACTTTAATCAAAGCAAAAGATTTCCATATTTCAGTTGTGCTAATTTTTTTACTCACCTCAAGTAACAGTGATCATATAGCGACACAGCGGAGCTGACAGCAATGATCAACCGCAGGACTCAACGATATCACAACTCCATTTGCTGCGGGACCGGCAAAGTTTAATTCTTAAGCCAGCATCACGCCGGGTAAATATGATCTCGCTTTGATGGATCATGGCAATCGTGCCAACGACAGCGCATCGGCTGCGTAACCCGTACCGGAGGAATAAGCTGATGCCATGTGCTCGGGCCTCGACTGCGACATCTTCCCGCTCATATAATTACCTGAGCAAGAAAACAATGCAAGGGGGATTTAGTCACATAATAAAAACTAATTGATATGCATCTCAGCTTTCTTTTTTTTTTGATATTGGAATTATGTTAATCCCTTTACATGGAAATAAGTCTGTTAATCAGTTTTTAATATGCCGCTTGCTTTAACAAGAACCTGTCACACATAACTAGCACTGGTAGTCTTGTTGTAGACGTCAAGCGGGCCTACAGATTGAAATCCCCCCTCTAGTGATGGGCCAAAATTTCAAGTTTTCGTTATCATGACATAAATTTGTAATTACGACACAAAATTGTATTTCGTAATTATCAGAAAAATTCATAATTTCATAATTCATAACTTTCTGTTGTAATTTAACTACTTAAGGATTAAGTGATTGAAATCTATGCCCTGTTTTGGTGGTCACCTGGCTGGCAGGGCGTAGATTTAAATCACCGCCGCAGCACGCATCCGCCGTTTTCGACGCTCCCGCCGATCTCGCCGCTGGATCCCTGCCGTGTCTCGTCGCAGGTCACTTGCTCTGCCTGTCTCTATGACAGCAGAGCACTGTGAGCCGGTCAGGAGCTGATACCATTGGCTCCTGGCCGTGTCTATCAATGTAAGCAACTCCCATTGGCTTACATTAATAGACATGGTCAGGAGCCAATGAAAGCGGCTCCTGACCGGCTCACCGGAACTCTGCTGTCATAGAGATGGCAGAGTGGATGTCCTGAGGATCCCGGCGTGCGGCGGTGATGGTGGTTGCAGCGGGTATATGCGGCGATTCGTCGGGATTCCATCTTTATCGTACCAGCGGTCTCTGGTCCTTAAGGGGGCAGAGACAGCTGGTACTTAAGTGGTACGAAATCATACATTTTGTGTTTTACTCAAAAATGATCCTGAAAAATACTCATAATGATGAAAATTATGGTAATTATGAAAATGTAATCAAGAAAATGATCGTAAATACAAAAATTAGCGTAATTATGAAAATTTTGTGTTTGGTGGTAATTATGCAAAACTTTGCGTAATATTTTGTGATTATAATTTTTCCATTAACCTCTTGCCGACCGCGTCACGCTGATGGGCGTGGCCGCGACGGCAGCCCCAGGACCACCTAACGCCAAATGGCGTAAAGTCCTGGGGCTCTGTTTTGCAGGAGATCGCGCGCAGGCTGCGCGCATCTCCTGCTTGGGGGGCGGAGCTCTGTCCCACCTTCAGTCTCTGAGCGGCTATTGCCGCTCGGGAGACTGTTAGATGGCGTGTTCGCCATCTATTTACTATGTGCAGCGCTGCGATCAGCAGCAGCGCTGCACTGGGGACAGCCGTGTCACACGGATGTCCCCCTGGGGGACAAGAGAGCGATCGGCTCTCATAGGCAGAAGCCTATAACAGCCGATCGCTGTAATTGGCCGGCTGTGGGGAGGGAGGGAGGGAGGGAGGGAGGGAAGGGATTTAAAGGTACAGTGTTTTTTTTTTTAAAAAAGCTGCAACACAAATATTTATAAAAAAAAATAAACATGGGGGAGCGATCAGACCCCACCAACAGAGAGCTCTGTTGGTGGGGAGAAAGGGGGGGGGGGGGGAATAGTTGTGTGTTATGTTGTGCGGCCCTGCAGCTTGGCCTTAAAGCTGCAGTGGCCTTTTATACTAAAAATTGCCTGGTCACTAGGGGGGTTAGCCCTGCAAGTGCAGTCCTCAAGAGGTTAATGTGTGCAGCCCCATCCCATGTGTCAGATACATATACAGCAGGCCCTCTGCTTCATGTGCACTGGCCTTGAGCGTCAACTTCCCTTCCAAGCATTGCTCCCTGTTTGCAACCCTCTCCCCCATTTCATTTGTAACCTTCTGTAGCTATGTGGCCTTTGCGGTAAACCAGCTCTGGATTTTGGAGAAGTGTTGTCTCCTGGGAAATGCACTACTTATTACCCCTACCAATCAAGATACAAGGTTGAACATGGTGGAGCTGCCAGTCTATCTTTCTCCTACATAGGGTGAAATTAGGCGGTAGTTAGAACAGCAGGGGAGGTAGTTAGAACAGCAGGGGAGGTAGTTAGATAAGCAGGGGAGGGGCTACTTATGAAAATCTATCAGACTCTTTTTTTCAGTCTCCAGGAAATTGCCACTGAATCCATGCTGGTTTTAGTGGTAATCTCCTGGAGACTGAAGAGTGAGTCTGATAGATTTTCATTACAAACAAAGAGTTTATCGTTAAAGTACAGGTATGTACAACTAGTTTTGAAAATTTGCTAAACTGTGAAAATAATGTTTAAGATGTAGACAGGTTACCCACAGTATTCAGATGTGTAAACAATATAGCGTGTAACTAATTAACATTTCTAACTAACCCACGGTACTATATTACTAATATGAGTAATGCTTGAATAGCGACTTAACTCCTTCAGTTAGGTGTTTGCACCTTTTATACACAATTATTTGCATTATGCACAATATCATATTTGCATTAAATTGTATTAATGTGTGAATGTGGCATTACCGTATTGCATTACAGACTACATACCATGCGTAAGACTTAACACACGATTTTCTGATTGCCATTATATCTATATTACCAATCTGTTAGGGGTATATTTAAGGTGGGGGAGGGCAGAAATAATAATTGAAATGACCCTTTAGTCTTACTCTAATAAAGGGCCCTATGGCACGGGGCACAAGGAAAAAAAAGAGAGAAATGCACTCTGTGTGCTTTTAGAGAGAAGAGCCTGTCTAACTTTAATCAAAAGTTGTAATTTGATCTCTCAGCCGTGTCAGCACAGAAATTCACCAGTCCGTGGTAGACACAGCTAATATGGAAACACAGGATGTTAACCCTTTGCCGGGTTCCATTTTGTCTGTATCACTTTGCCTCCCCCCCCCCCCCCCCAACCGGCTGCCCATCTGCCCATCTGCCATATTCGTCTTGGTCACTGAAGCAAGCACATTGTAAAATCTTTGCTCTTTCTGACTTACATTGTAAAATGTATCACAGGTGCAACATCTTTAGTACTGGCAGGTGGTCTCTGCATATTGTTAATTTACTGAGAGTTCTAAAGCCAGTAGAAAAGAACTCTGGTATCCCAGAATGCTTGGGCTGGGGGGGGGGGGGTCCACATAATAAACAAGTTAAGCCTCAGTGCGAGGGTGGGGCTACATACCAAAATAAAGCAATACATAGCTATAGGAAGTGTTTCTGATGCTAAAGCCAGGATATTCAACATAAAAGTGGGTATCCTGATTACTGCATTCTACATATGTTTTTACAGTTCCTCTCTTTAAAATAAACCTGAGATGGAGCAGGAAAAAATATACACATGTGGGGCTTCCTACAGCCCACTTCAGTCTGACCGCTCTCACGCCATCCTCCTCCGTTGCTTGAATCATTCGCAATTAGCCCCAAAAAAGTCCTCCAGTCCAGGCCCAACTTCGCATGCGTGGCCCGGTCACATGCGCGCTCCCGGCGACAGGAGTGCAACTGGAGAGCGTGCACAGCCACACTGCACCTGTGCCAACTGGCTCTGACTGGAGGACTTACCTTGGCCAGTTGTGGAAGATCTAGATGGCAGAGAAAGATGGCGAGGGAGCGATCAGCCTGGAGGGGGCTGAAGGAAGCCCCAGGTATGTATATATATATTTTTTTCCTGCTCCATCTCAGGTACCCTTTAAAGGGAAGGTCCAGGAAAAAATAAACAAAAATCAACTTACCTCGGACTTCCTCCAGCCCCTGGCAGCCGTCCTGTGCCCTCGTCGCAGCTCCGGTGCAGATGCCGACCTCACCAGGTCGGCATCTGCCTGCCCTTCAATGTGTGGTTCATGGAGTCGCACTGACATCATCCATATTGTATTGCGCAAGCGCACACCTACTGCGCCTGCACAGTACAGTCCCAATGACGTCAGCGGGACTATGTGAGGCGTACGGTGGAGTGCAACTAGGCCTATGAGACCGGAGGGGAGCCCAAGCCCCCGGCGGGGAGCGGAGCCGTGGCGAGGGCACAGGACGGCTGCCAGGGGCTGGAGGAAGCCCGAGGTAAGTTGATTTTTGTAGATTTTTTTGCCTGGATATATCCTTTAAGTAATTTTGGCCCCACTGATGGTCATCCAATCTACCGTTTCATAGTTGAAGTAGGTGGCTTTGCCAAGTGCAGGCTCCAAAACAAGACTACTTTGAATAGTTCATTATACCCTTAGATCATTTCTTTGAATACAGTTATAGTTTACATCCACTTTGATAGACATCTTGCCCAAACTAGACACCTCGAATTGCATCAGTTTATTCTCAGTTAATGAAATCCACCTTCTGTCAAAGGAATACATCATAGCTGGCATCAGCGGGAGGAGAGCAGCTTATATATAGCAACGCTAGGAATAGAGCAATATATTGGGAGTAATTATCTTGTAATCATCTCATGGTGGAAAGCCAGAAACCATCGGAATGTTTACTCTGATTGCTGAAAATAAATAATGCACGCCGGACAGATTATTGTCATTAGAGATGGCCTGAACGGTTCGCATGCAAACTTGTTCGCGTCAACAATGCGTGTTCGTGTCGAATCGTGAACTTTATGCGAGTTCAACACGCCCCCTATACTACATCATTGGGCTAAACTTTGACCCTCTACATCACAGTTAGCAGACACATGGCAGCCAATCATGCTACACTCCCTCCTGGAGCCCCCCCCCCCCTTATATAAGGCAGCAGCGTTGGCCATTTTCTCACTCTGTGTGCTGCTGTATTAGTGAGAGAAGGGAGAGACATTGGAGAGATAGGGAAAGCGATAGTTAGGAGGTCTGTTAGCTTGCTCCTTGCTGATATTTATTGCTGAAAAGCACCACCAAAACAGCGCTTTTTAAAGTTAATATTCTAGTGATTTTTTTTGTTGTGTGTGTGGCCAACTGACACTGCATATACAGCCCTGTCTGTCACAGCTGGTCCTTGCTAATTGCTGTACTGTGCCGTGCCCAGCACATTCAGCCCCTAGTGTGACTGCTACACATTGTATTATAATACCAGTCACTGGATTCCTTTCACTGCACCTGTGTGACCGCACGCTGTTTTATATACCAGTCACTGCATACATTTCACTGCACCTGTGTGACCGCACACTGTTTTATACACCAGGCACTGCATACCCTTCACTGCATCTGTGTGACCACACACTGTTTTATATACCAGTCACTGCACACCTTTCACTGCACCTGTGTGACTGCACATTGTTATACCAGCAGTCACTGCATATCTTTTGCTGCACCTGTATGACTGCACATTTTTATATCAGCAGTCACTGCATATCTTTCACTGCATCTTTGTGATTGCATACAGTTTTATATACCAGTCACTGCATACCTTTCACTGCACCTGTGTGACTGCACATTGTTATACCAGCAGTCACTGCATTCCTTTCACTGCCCCTGTGTGACTGCACATTGTTATACCAGCAGTCACTGCATATCTTTCACTGCATCTGTGTGATTGCACACTGTTTTATATACCAGTCACTGCATACCTTTCACTGCACTTGTGTGACTGCACATTGTTATACCAGCAGTCACTGCATACCTTTCACTGCACTTCTGTGATGGCACATTGTTATACCAGCAGTCACTGCATTCCTTTCACTGCACCTGTGTGACTGCAAATTGTTATACCAGCAGTCACTGCATATCTTTCACTGCATCTGTGTGATTGTGCACTGTTTTATATACCAGTCACTGCATACCTTTCACTGCACTTCTGTGACTGCACATTGTTATACCAGTGTCACTGCATACCTTTCACTGCACCTGTGTGACTGCACATTGTTATACCAGCAGTCACTGCATACCTTTCACTGCACCTGTGTGACCGCACACTGTTTTATATACCAGTCACTGCATACCTTTCACTGCATCTGTGTGACTGCACGCTGTTTTATATACCAGTCACTGCATACCTTTCACTGCACTTGTGTGACTGCACATTGTTATACCAGCAGTCACTGCATACCTTTCACTGTACCTGTGTGACTGCACATTGTTATACCAGCAGTCACTGCATACCTTTCACTGCATCTGTGTGACCGCACGCTGTTTTATATACCAGTCACTGCATACCTTTCACTGCCCCTGTGTGACTGCACATTGTTATACCAGCAGTCACTGCATTCCTTTCACTGCACCTGTGTGACTGCACATTGTTATACCAGCAGTCGCTGCATATCTTTCACTGCATCTGTGTGATTGCACACTGTTTTATATACCAGTCACTGCATACCTTTCACTGCACTTCTGTGACTGCACATTGTTATACCAGTGTCACTGCATACCTTTCACTGCACCTGTGTGACTGCACATTGTTATACCAGCAGTCACTGCATACCTTTCACTGCACCTGTGTGACTGCACGCTGTTTTATATACCAGTCACTGCATACCTTTCACTGCATCTGTGTGACTGCACGCTGTTTTATATACCAGTCACTGCATACCTTTCACTGCACTTGTGTGACTGCACATTGGTATACCAGCAGTCACTGCATACCTTTCACTGCACCTGTGTGACTGCACATTGTTATACCAGCAGTCACTGCATTCCTTTCACTGCACCTGTGTGACTGCACATTGTTATACCAGCAGTCACTGCATACCTTTCACTGCATCTGTGTGACCACACGCTGTTTTATAGACCAGTCACTGCATACCTTTCACTGCACTTGTGTGACTACACATTGTTATACCAGCAGTCATTGCATACCTTTTCACTGCACCTGTGTGACTGCACATTGTTATACCAGCAGTCACTGCATACCTTTCACTGCACCTGTGTGACCGCACGCTGTTTTATATACCAGTCACTGCATACCTTTCACTGCATCTGTGTGACTGCACGCTGTTTTATATACCAGTCACTGCATACCTTTCAATGCACTTGTGTGACTGCACATTGTTATACCAGCAGTCACTGCATACCTTTCTCTGCACCTGTGTGACTGCACATTGTTATATCAGCAGTCACTGCATTCCTTTCACTGCACCTGTGTGACTGCACATTGTTATACCAGCAGTCACTGCATACCTTTCACTGCATCTGTGTGACCACACGCTGTTTTATATACCAGTCACTGCATACCTTTCACTGCACCTGTGTGACTGCACATTGTTATACCAGTAGTCACTGCATACCTTTCACTGCATCTGTGTGACTGCACGCTGTTTTATATACCAGTCACTGCATACCTTTCACTGCACCTGTGTGACTGCATATTGTTATACCAGCAGTCACTGCATACCTTTCACTGCACTTGTGTGACAGCACATTGTTATACCAGCAGTCACTGCATACCTTTCACTGCATTTGTGTGACCGCACGCTGTTTTATATACCAGTCAGTGCATACCTTTCACTACACCTGTGTGACTGCACATTGTTATACCAGCAGTCACTGCTACCTTTTCACTGCACCTGTGTGACTGCACATTGTTATACCAGCAGTCACTGCTACCTTTTCACTGCACCTGTGTGACTGCACATTGTTATACCAGCAGTCAATGCAACCTTTTCACTGCATCTGTGTGACTGCACATTGTATCATACCACCAGCAGTCACTGCATACCTTTCATTGCACCTGTGTGACTGCACATTGTCATATATACCACTACAGCAGTCACTGCATACCTTTCACTGCATCTGTGTGACTGCACACTGTTTTATATACCAGTCACTGCATACCTTTCACTACACCTGTGTGACTGCACATTGTTATACCAGCAGTCAATGCAACCTTTTAATTGCACCTGTGTGACTAAACATTGTTATACCAGCAGTCACTGCATAACTTTCACTGCATCTGTGTGACCGCATGCTGTTTTATATACCAGTCACTGCATACCTTTCACTGCACTGTCACTGTTGTTCTGTCATTGAGCTACCTTAGCCCGACCATATGGGCTTGAAAACCTCCATCGCCTGCACTCTGGCCATGATGCGCATCAGTCCAGCACGGCCATTACCACACAAACAGCTGTTTGCGGTGCATTACCCAGTGAATTTGGTCTGTCAGAGTGAAGCAGTACACTAATTACACTACCTGATTGATGTATACACACGCAAGATGTTTTAAAGCACTTTAGACCTCCAATTTAGGAATGCAATGTGATTTCTGCCTTTTAGGGATTATAACCCTGCTCTGCGTCAAATCTGTATTTTCCCCGGGACTTTTGGTGTGTATCCCACTCCGCCATGCCCCCCTCCAGGTGTTAGACCCCTTGAAACATCTTTTCCATCACTTTTGTGGCCAGAATTAGTGTTTGTAGTTTTGAAAGTTCACCTGCTCATTGAAGTATATTGCGGTTTGCGATGTTCACCGGTTCGATAACTTTTTTGCAAGTTCACGTTTGAGGTTCGCAAACCTAAAATCAGAAGTTCGAGCCATCTCTAATTATCATATCCAGGTTGGTTTAACCTGCAAGTCCAGAAAAGGACGTTTCTCAGATTGTGGGGTCAGGGGACGGTATGAAATGATCAAAGCTTGCCGTGCACCCTGATGATCAAAGCGCCATTTCCTGACACACGTGTGTCCTCTGCCTGCTGGCTCCAATTATAAGCAGTTACCGCTGATTGCAGACATTAGGGTTAAGTTACACCTTTGTTGAGAAATAACCAGTTCTTCAGTTCAGTATTGCATATTGCTAGAAATAATGGTGAACGTTTTGTTACATATTGCTTACATTGTATGCATTGAAATTCAAATGTTCAGATGCTGATTGTAACATTTTGTGAGTTTCAGAGTTTATTTTCCAGGCACTCAGTTTGGGCAGGTGTGGAAAATAAGCACCAACTGTTCTGGCTCTAGGCAGCTAATTGCTAGGAATGAGATTCCAGATTCCCCTGAATTCCAATTTCCGAGTTTCCAATCGACTTTCCACAGTGGAAATCAGTATATGGAAATCAGAATACCTTGGAAATACTGCACTGCAGAGAGTCGGAAATTTTAAGCCAATCAAAAGACTCGGAAGCTTTGGACCAATCGGAGAATCAGTATTGTACCGTGGAAATCTGATTACCGTGTACATTTTAGGCATTTTATGATAAAAATGCTCATGGGCGTCCGCAGAAAATTTTCCAGGGGGGGGCAAAAAGTGGGGAGTTAAAAATTTGGGCTGGTGTTGTGTGGCGCGCGTAGCGCGCCAAAAAATGGAGCTACGTCATGCGGCGCGCGTAGCGCGCCGCGCCGAAAAATGGGTGTGGTCATGAACCAGAATGTGGGTGTGGTCGTGGGTGGAGACAAGTTTACATGAACTAAGCAATGGTGGGACATTAGATTAGGACAATGGTGGCGAACCTTTTGGAGGTCGAGTGTCCAAACTGCAAAGTCACTTTACTATCACAAAGTGCCAACAGCAATTTAAACTAAATACAAACGTTTTAACTCATACATGAACATTATGGAAAATTAAGTTGAAAATAAACTGTGAAGATAAACAATTTCATCCATCGTACTCCTGAAAAAAATTATTCATTTTTTTTAGAACCTCCCAGTTTCATTTTCTGTTTTAAAAAGCAGAAAAAGTAGGTTTAATGCTATTGTCTCATATGATGATGATTCAGCTTTTTCCATAGTCTCGCAGTTAGCAATCATGTGACCCCCAACAAGACAAATTCAGCAATCATGAGGCCCCCCCCATCAAGACAAATTCAGCAATCATGAGGCCCCCAACATGACCAACTCAGCAATCATGAGGCCCCCAACAAGACAAATTCAGCAATCATGAGGCCCCCAACAAGACAAATTCAGCAATCATGAGGCCCCCAACAAGACAAATTCAGCAATCTTGAGGCCCCCAACAAATCATGAGGCCCCCAACAAGACAAAGTCAGTAACCATGAGGCCCGCAACAAGACAAATTCAGCAGTCATGAGGCACATAAATAGACAGCTTTTCACATAAATAGGCAGAATGCCCCCTTAATATGTAGACACCTCTCACCTGGCAGCAGTTCCCCAAAATACACTCAATCTGACAGCAGTGGTTCCCCAAAAATAGGTAGCCCCAGGTCTATAGGTGTCCCCAGAATAGGTGGCCAGCGGTATAGATGTCCCCAGAACTGGTAGCCAGGGGTAGAGATGTCCCCAGAACAGGTAGCCAGGGGTATATGTGCCCAGTATATGTAGGCACGGGTATATGTCCCAGTATATGTAGGCAGGGGGTATATGTCCCAGTATATGTAGGCAGGGGTATATGTCCCAGACAGTATATGTAGGCAGGGGTATATGTAGGCAGGGGTATATGTCCCAGACAGTATATGTAGGCAGGGGTATATGTCCCAGACAGTATATGTAGGCAGGGGTATATGTCCCAGACAGTATATGTAGGCAGGGGTATATGTCCCAGACAGTATATGTAGGCAGGGGTATATGTCCCAGACAGTATATGTAGGCAGGGGTATATGTCCCAGTATATGTAGGCAGGGGTATATGTCCCAGACAGTATATGTAGGCAGGGGTATATGTCCCAGACAGTATATGTAGGCAGGGGTATATGTAGGCAGGGGTATATGTCCCAGTATATGTAGGCAGGGGTATATGTCCCAGACAGTATATGTAGGCAGGGGTATATGTCCCAGACAGTATATGTAGGCAGGGGTATATGTCCCAGTATATGTAGGCAGGGGTATATGTCCCGGTATATGTAGCCAGGGGGATATGTCCCCAGAAAAAGTGGCCATGTGTGCAGGAGGAGGGGAGCAGCGGAGAGAAGAGGGAGAGCTATGGGCACTCACCTTAGGGGGCTCTCCCTCCCTCTCTCGCTCTCCCCTCCGGAGTCCGGAATGAAGTGTGCAGCGGCTGGCAGCGGTGGGCGGAACTTACCTCCTCTCGTCGCACGCGCCGGATGGATTAGCCGCTACTCTGGCCTGATCCAGACCAGAGTGCGGCACCAGAACTTCCGGCGCAGGAGCGAGAGGAGGTAAGTTCCGCCCACCGCTGCCAGCCGCTGCACACTTCATTCCGGAGGGGACAGCGAGGGAGAGAGAGACCCCTAAGGTGAGGGAAGGGGGGGGAGACGTCCGCCCTTCCCCACTGTGCCCATAGCGCTCTCTCTCTTCTCTGCGTGTTCCCCTCCTGCTGGCTGCACGGGCACGCGGCCAGGGGGGGGCAGCGGGCGGCCAGGCTCGGGCAGATGCCCGGTTTTGCCATATGTGCGGACGCCCATGAAAATGCTGAAGTTTACCTCAGTTGGCGATCAGAAATGCGGATTCTACATGATAGCACTGACAAAAAAAATTGTGGATTCCGCCCCCCCCAAAAAAAAAGGATTTTATTTTTAGAATTAACTAACTTTATTGACGAAAAAAAAAAAAATAACATTCTGTGGAACTCGGAAGACATACCAACAAAAGTTGTTTAGGGATACCTTTAATGACTAACTGCATAAGATTTCTTTGCAAGCTTTTGAAACTTCAAGTTACTTCTTCAGGCATGTTTCAGAACTGGATCAGAACCGTACAGAAGTAATATCACATACGGAAGCTTATAAATGATTTTTTTGGGGGTATATAGCAATCTGACATCATGTTACACACATCTCCCTCTTTTTGAAATGTAAAGGGTCTGATCAAAGCTTAGATCTATGGGACAAGGGGAAGACACACACAGTAATCAAATTAGCTATTCACCACCAACAGGTAGACACAAACCATAATCAAATGAGCTATCAGAGAAACAACAGCTAATAAAACAGGGAGTAAAAGATTGGGCTGTCTGCCAGCAGCTCTCCCTGTATGGCAGGACAAGGCCATTGAATAAGGGATGACGTAAAGACAGGGTGCCTGGTTCTAATGGCTGCAATACAATGAATGAAGTAATGAAGCAATGAAGCTACTAGCTGCAGGTAGTGTTGGGCGAACACCTGGATGTTCGGGTTCGGGAACGTTCGCCGAACATGGCCGCGATGTTCGGCATGTTCGGGCCGAACCCCGAACTCCCCGAACATCCCGCTTTTGGGGGCCCTATGGGGTTGCAGGCATAAGGGGGGAGCATGCCCCGATCAGGGGGGGGGGTCGGAAATTCCCCCCACCCCCTCCGCTAGCGCTCCCCCCTCTGCCCGCTTCCCCATACAAAAGTTTAAGGAAAGTAAAATAATACCGGTGGTAGTGGCTGGCAGTGGCACTGTGAAGTGAGTCAGGAGGAGGAGTCCGGAGAGTGACGCGTTGAGGGAGGCCGGGCAGCGGGCGGTTCAGCGGTAGTACCTTTGTGGTACTTCCGCCCTTTCTCTGACCTCACGTCCTCTGCATACGAGGGTACGCGTCACGCGTACCCTCGTATGCGTCATCACGCAGAGGACGTGAGGTCAGAGAAAGGGCGGAAGTACCACAAGGGTAAATATAAAAAATGCTCCCCCCTTATGCCTGCGACCCCATAGGGGGGCCGTATTCGGCTGAACAGGGGCCCTGTTCGGCCAGGCATTGAGCCGTTCGGGCGAACCCGAACAGTTTGGCCGAACACCACCAGGTGTTCGGCCAAACTCGAACATCACCCGAACAGGGTGATGTTCTGCAGAACCCGAACAGTGGCGAACACTGTTCGCCCAACACTAGCTGCAGGTACCAAATTAACTATAAAATCGTTGAAAAAAACTTTTAAAACAAAGGTAGGTATTGGTGGGTTACAGGGTTGCTTATCACGAACTCATGATCACGGCGTAGCCATGATTCACCAGCATTTTTTCACTATCCGACATCATGATCGGAATTCGTGATCGCCTCTCGATCTCGGATTCAGTTCCGAATGCACCCGTGATCGTGGTCCAAATCCGGCTCGTGATCCCCGATTTAGCCATGATGACGGCCGTGATTAAACCACCAAAACCCGCTGACTTTAACGGTTAATAGCAAAGCCCCCTTAAATGCCAGAAACACCAAATTTGCAGGTTATGTTACGAAGAAAAGTGGGAGCAAGGTGATTTTTTTTTTTTTTCAAAAAGACCTTATACTTTTTGAGAAAATCGATTTTAAAATTTCAAAGGAAAAAAGTATACTTTTAAATGCAGTAAATGACAGGTCGTTAATGACACAAAACCTGCTGACCTTAGAGGTTAATAGCAAAGCCCCCTTACATGGTAGAAACACCACATTTGCAGGATATGTTAAAAAGATAGTGGTGAAAAAAATATTAATTTTCCTATTTAAAAAAAAATCTTCATTTTTTAATGTGCAGAGTGTGAGAAATATTTTCAAAAAATGACATGGGGTCCCCCCAATCAGCATATTTAACCCCTTGTCACCCATGCAGGCTGGGATAGCCAGAATGCGGAGCCCCGGCCGACCGGGGCTTCGAACCCTGAGCTATACCAGCCCGCATGGTCCATGGTATGGGGGGGCTCCAGGGGGGAGAGGGGCGGCCAAGCCTTCCCCTATCCCCCTTTCCCTCTCCACCGGAGCCCTTGTCCAATCCATGGACAAGGGGCACTTCCCCACCTCTGGTGCCCCAGGGGAGGTGGGGGTGACAAGACCCGGGGGGTGTTCATGGTGGCATCTGGAAGTCCCTTTAAGGGACCCCCGATGCCCACCCCCCCTCCCAGGAGAAATGAGTATAGGGGTACAAAGTACCCCTTACTAATTTCCATAAAGGGTTAAATGAAATAAAAACACAACAACGAAAAAAAAAGTCCTTTATTAATCTTTATTAACCAGAAATACTTACCTGTACCTTTAAGAAAATGTTTCCATGCCAATATCCTCAGAAAGGTCCCACGCCAATATCCTCTAACTTGCAATCTTGATTGAAGAACTCCGACGATCCGCGCAACCACCAGCACACACCGCCGGTCCCCCGCGCATCTCTAGCTATACTTCTGCTAATAGACCAGTGGGGAGCATTGGAGCCAAAATTCAAAGATGCTTTTGACTCTAGCTATACTAAGTATAGCAGAGTTGCATCACTCTCTGCCCTCCGCGGCTCCCGGCTCCACTCTCCTCCCTGCTCCTTCTGATCCTCATTGGTCTGTTAATAAACTAATGGAGAGCCTTGGAGCTAAAATTCAAAGATGCTTTTGGCTCTAGCTATACTAAGTATAGCTAGAGCTGTGCGGGGGACCGGCAATGTGTAGCGGTTGCACAGGTCGTCAGAGATCTTAAATCAAGGTTGCAAGTTAGAGGATATTGGCATTGGACCTTTTCCGAGTACTGGTAACATTTTCTTAAAGGTACAGGTAAGTATTTCTGGTTAATTAAGAGTAATAAAGGACTTTTTTCATTGTTCATTTAACTCTTTATGGAAATGGGAATGGGTAAGAGGTACTTTGTACCCCTATACTCATTTCTCCTGGGAGGGGGGGTGGGCATCTGTGGGTCCCCTTCTTGAAGGGGACTCCCAGATGCCACCATGACCCCCCCAGGGAGTTGTCGCCCCCACCTCCTCCTGGGGCACCGGAGATGGGGAAGAGCCCCTTGTCCATGCATTGGACAAGGGCTCGAGGGGAAAGGGGAAGGCTTGGCCGCCCCTCTCCCCCCTGGAGCCTCCCCATACCATGGACCATGTAGTCTGGTATAGCTAAGGGTGCGAAGCCCCAGTCGGCCAGGCATCTGCATTCTGGCTAATCCCAGCTTGCATGGGTGACAAGGGGTTAAATATGCTGGGTAGGGGGGACCCCACATCATTTTTTAAAAAAAATTCCCACACTCTGTACATAAATATATATATATGTATATAAAAAAAGGAAAATAATATTTTTTCCCCACTATCTTTTTAACATATCCGGCAAATTTGGTGTTTCTACCATGCAAGGGGACTTTGCTATTAACCTCTAAAGTCAGCAGGTTTTGTTTCATTAACGACCTGTCATTTACCGCATTTAAAAGTATACTTTTTTCCTTTGAAATTTTAAAATCGATTTTCTCAAAAAGTATAAGGTCTTTTGAAAAAAAATGTTTTCCCTTTGCTCCCACTTTTCTTCTTAATATCTTAATATAACCTGCAAATTTGGTGTTTCTGGTATTAAAGGGGGCTATTATCCGTTAAAGTTGGCGGGTTTTTAATGCAGAATCACGACTCCTGATTCGTGATTACATGCAGTTATTCGACTCTAAGCCGAACTCGAATTGGATATCTGTTTCTATTTGTAATCGTGATCATGAGTTCATTTGAAAGTGGGTGGAGTTGAATTTGTGATCACTCGAATTGTGATTGGGGGTATCCGAGCAACCCTGTTGGTTTACCTTCATAGAGGACACTGACAACTGTTCAATTAATATTTTACATTTTATTGAAAAAAAAAATAGACAAGTTTCTTTGCCTGGGTCTAACTGTGGTCCTTTAACCTCTTGAGGACCACAGTGTTAAACTCCCCCAAAGACCGGGCCATTTTTTTAAAAACAGGCCACTGCAGCTTTAAGGCCAAGCTGCAGGGCCGCACAACACAGCACACAAGTGATTCCCCCTTTTCTCCCCACCAACAGAGCTCTCTGTTAGTGGGGTCTGATCGCTCCCCCAGTGTTTGTTTGTTTTTTTATAAATATTTATTTTATAATAAAATTAACTTTTTTTTCCCCAAACCTGCCCTCCTTCCCCCCGCCAGCTAATCACTGTGATCAGCTGTCATAGGCTTCAGCCTATGGCAGCCGATCACCTCTGATCCCCTGGAGGGGACAGCCATGTCACACTGTAGATCGCAGCCCTGTACAAGGTAATTAGACAATGGTTTTGCCGTCTAACAGTCTCCGAGCAGCGAACGCAGGTGGGAGTCGCTCTGCCTACCAAGCAGGTGATGTGCTGTCAGAATTCTAGCGGTTTTATTTATGCAAGAAAACTGTCATATGTGTATGTTATAAGTTTTAATGTTCTATGCAAAATTTCATTGTAAACTGTAAAGTTAGAGTACTTTTTTAAAATATTGCTCTGTGACATCTCAGCGTGCGCACGATCTCCTGCACTGCGAGCCCCAAGGGCGTTACACTGATTGGCGTTAGGCGGTCCTGGGGCTGCCGCCACGATCACGCCCGCCGGCGTGACGCGGTCGGCAAGCAGTGAAAATGTAACATAGATAGGGTGAAAAAGCATTGTGAATCATCCCTATTCCTGAATCCAAGCTAACATTACACAGCACCAAGATGTCAGTGCCAAACTATAATGTACTGATGTGGACAGCATCAGACTATATCACTACCATAATTGTAATCACCGTTTCCCTCTTTGCAGAGCTTGGTGCTCAGTCCTTCCATTAACCCTACTTACCATAAGGAGCAGAAATACAATGTTTCTACACTGGTCATATTATCCATCACAAGTCACAGAGGAACGAGGAGAGATAATGTCATCCAGGCCCCGGATCCCTCTTCCTCCGATACATATCTCATTGTTTATTTTCTACAAGAGATTCTCTAAAAGAAACATTTTGGTAAGTCACGGAAAAAAGACCTTCTCGCCTGTCAGCCATGATGGATGGCACCATTTTCAGTGAACACCCTGCCACGCTTCACAGCACTATTAAGGTTTTTTGGGAAGTAAACACAAAAGATCAAATAATTTAAAAGAGACATATGGTGATAGGACTGTCTAGAAGCATCACATGATATTGAAATATTGGCCATGTGTGCCCTTCTTAAATGGAAGCCGCTCTGTCGTAAAAATCCCCACCGTGACGCGGTGAGAGGCAGTTTATGCTACGGGCTTCTGTCCTCAGCCTTATGGAGAATTCTAAAGTTTCTTTACAAAAAATTGTGGTGGAATATTTCAATGAAAATGACCAAGGTCAATTGATTGAAGGAGGGACATCAGTAATTTGAACCAGCGGTGGGCCAAAATTTCACATATGCGAAATTTTGCATCGAAATTCACAATTATGCATCATAATTGTAATGGAAAATTTCAGAGTAAATCGTAATTAATTTAGCATGTAATTGTAAAATTTCATAGTTTTCGCATAATTTTGTGCCGACTTTGGCTGTGAATAGCAAAGACCCCATACATGCTATTGCTACCAAAATAGTTACATATGCTTAGTAGAATAGTGGGCACAACACATATGTTAAGGAGCATATTGGACAGTGGACACAAGTCAAAAATAATTTTTCAAAAAGACCTTGTAGTTTTTAAGAAAATCGATTTTATGCAAAGAAAATGGTTTTAAACTCAAAAACCATTTTTTCTTTGCATTTCTTTTTTTTTCTTTTTTTGGCTTGTACCCACTATTCTCCTTAACATAGGTAGTAATTTTGATGTCAATAGCATGTATGGGGCTTTCCTATTCACTGCTCAAGTCCGCATGAAATTACACAAAATCAATGCGAAATTTTATGTGAAATTACGAATGACTGTACAAAATCAATTGAATGTACGAATAGTAAAATTTACATGAGAATTTGCATAATCGTAATTAGCTGATTACGATCCTCGCTAATCTATATTTGTATAGATTCTCGATTGGATTTAGATCTGGACTTTGACTGGGCCATTCTAACACATGGATATGTTTTGTTTTAAACCATTCCATTGTTGCCCTGGCTTTATGTTTAGGG
The DNA here is from genome assembly GCF_040937935.1 of Hyperolius riggenbachi. NCBI lineage: Eukaryota > Metazoa > Chordata > Amphibia > Anura > Hyperoliidae > Hyperolius > Hyperolius riggenbachi. Next base: position 235,133,949 of record NC_090656.1, on the reverse strand, counting down.
TTATTGTCCTGCTGGAAGGTGAACCTCTGCCCCAGTCTCAAGTCTTTTGCAGACTCCAAGAGGTTGTCTTTAAAGTTTGCCCTGTATTTGGCTCCATCCATCTTCCCATCAACTCTGACCAGCTTCCCTGTCCCTGCTGAAGAGAAGACAGAGGTGCCAAGCAACTCATCAAACACATGTTGTGTATTGCTCCTGTCTTTTATTGCCTGAAGAAGCGGGTTCTCGCCCGTGAAACGCGTTGCGACTGTCATTAGGAGTAAACGAATAAATTGTATAATAATTGGATTATTACACATACATGTGTCTGTCTTTGGTTGGCTGGTCCACCACCACAACCAAAACAATTTTAAACCTTTTATCGACTTTTATCCTACCGGCGCCTCTGTACACCTCCGCGCTGCTGAAGAGAAGCACCCCCCGAGCATGATGCTGCCACCACCATATTTGACAGTGGGGATGGTGTGTTCAGAGTGATGTGCAGTGTTAGTTTTCTGCCACACATAGCGTTTTGCATTTTGGCCAAAAAGTTCCATTTTGGTCTCATCTGACCTGAGCACCTTCTTCCACATGTTTGCTGTGTCCCCCACATGGCTTGTGGCAAACTACAAATGGGACTTCTTATGCTTGTCTGTTAACAATGGCTTTCTTATTGCCACTCTTCCATAAAGGCCAACTTTGTGCAGTGCACGACTAATAGTTGTCCTATGGACAGAGTCTCCCACCTGAGCTGTAGATCTCTGCAGCTCATCCAGAGTCACCATGAGCCTCTTGACTGCATTTCTGATCAGCGCTCTCCTTGTTCGGCCTGTGAGTTTAGGTGTATGGCCTTGTCTTGGTAGGTGTACAGTTGTGCCATACTCCTTCCATTTCTGAATGATTACTTGAGCAGTGCTCCGTGGGATGTTCAAGGCTTTGGAAATCTTTTTGTAGCCTAAGCCTGCTTTAAATTTATCAATAACTTTATCCCTGACCTGTCTGGTGTGTTCTTTGAACTTCATGTTGTTGTTGCTCCCAATATTCTCTTAGACGACCTCTGAGGCCCTCACAGAGCAGCTGTACTTGTAATGACATTAGATTATACACAACTGCACTCTATTTAGTCATTAGCACTCATCAGGCAATGTCTATGGGCAACTGACTGCACTCAGACCAAAGGGGGCTGAATAATTACGCACACCCCACTTTGCAGTTATTTATTTGTAAAAATGTTTGGAATGATGTATGATTTTCGTTCCACTTCTCACGTGTACACCACTTTGTATTGGTCTTTCATGTGGAATTCCAATAAAATTGATTCATGTTTCTGGCAGTAATGTGACAAAATGTGGAAAACTTCAAGGGGGTTAAATACTTTTGAAAACCACTGTAATGTGGCGAGCATTTCAGCTCAGTAGAGTTGTATCTTCTCCTTCAGCTTCTCCCTGCTCAGTGTATAGTAGGATTTAACCCTTCCTGCACACACTTCATTGTGTTTATTAGAGGGTTGAATAAAATAACTGTAAGAAACTGTCTATTTTTCTAGACAGGGCAGGGTTAAGAGAGGAATTGGTGGGTTTTATAAAGAAACTGGGGAGATCTAAATGCCCCATTACACAGTCAGCAGGGAGGAAGTAAGTAGGGAGATGCTACTGCGAAGCTGCAGTGCTCAACATAAACAAGTCTCAGCAGCAGAGGGAGTAGGTGGGTGGGGTTATGTGATGGCTCTCTGCTGAGGAATCAGTGCTGTTCACTAGCTCGGGAACACCCACTCCACTGGCAGCTGCTTCTTTTCTAAAGCTATCACTGTATCACCTGACTTTATCAAAGAGAAGAAAGGATGAGGTGAAAACCACCTTAGGAAAAAAATAATGGGAGCCCAATAGCACAATATGTAACTAATATCTTGGAGGGTGTAATAGAATGAAATATACTCACAAAGGTGGGTTTCAGCAACGGGGAAGCAACCCATAGGAAGCAGGTGGGGAAATTAAAACCGTCTCCAACTCCAGGTGTAGCTGGATGAAAGCAGTCGCACTTTCACAAAAATAGGAAATGGTAGCAGGGCCGGCAAAGCCACTATGGTCCAATAGCCCCCTAAGAGAGGGAGGAAGCACTGACACAACAAAGGTTAAGAGGCGCCCAATGGTAAAAAAAATATTAAATGTTAAAATCAAATGACACTAGAAAGTAAAGTGCCGGGATTTGTATAGTCAAAAGCTTGACACGCCTCTCATAGCTTTTGGCCATACAAACCCTGGCACTTTACTTGGCCTGAGGAAGTGGGCTTGCGCCCATGGAATGCGTTGCCCGTGCTATTAATAAAAATCTACCTTACCACCCTGCTTTTTTAGTGTCATTTGAGAGGTGAGCCACCTCTATTTTTCTATTTCATTAGCTTTTAATGGAAATGTATTACCGTTGGGCAGTGGCTGGATAGTGTACTGGTTAAGGGCTCGGCCTCTGACACAGGAGACCAGGGTTTGCATCTCGGCTCTTCCTGTTCAGTAAGCCAGCACCGTTTCAGTAGAAGACCTTGGGCAAGATTACCTAAAGTTTGATATAAATGTTATCGACTGTCAGCACAGTGAGTCTCACCTGTGGTTTCTGGGAGATCCGTTGGCAAACAGTGGCTTTGTTTTTGTTTTTCTCCTGCAGAATGTTTAACCTGAGCGATTCTCTCGTATTACTCAGACTGTTGTCCCAAGCCGGGGAGGAGAATAAACACACTGTTTCATAAAAGGAGATCTCTTCAAACCAACAATATTATCTCCGTCCCAGGGGCAGACTTTACCTCGCCGACCATGACAGCTTCATCACAGATCTCAAATTGCATTTTTTTCCTTGCGCCGCCGTTACTGCCTGCCTCTAATTGGAATGTAGCTCAGCGCAGGAGAGACGCCACTTGAAAAGTTTACATAGCTGACCCCTCTGGAGAAAGTTTTGTGCTTTAAGATCGTCTTTGTTTTCAAGGGTAGAAAACAACTGTAAGCCAGATCGGAGGAAGGAAGGTGTAGATCCATCGTGTTCAGGGATAAGCGAGGTAGTTCTTGGTTGAATAACAACTGCAGGAAGCTCAAATAAATCCATCCTGGACACAAACCTCAAAAGCAAAGCTCTAAATTGTCCATTTACGTATGTCCCTCCTTTGGCATCACATCCCTTTGTCCCTTTTTCTTGGTCATCTGTCCTTCTGTTATTACAGGCTGTCTAACTCGAGAGGAGAGGACGTGGTACCAGTGGCTGGAAAGTGTCCTGGTTTAGGCTCTGCCGCTGACACAGGAGACCAGGGTTTGCAGATATTTACATTAGGGTTTATGGTGCACCCATGTTACTGTGGCGCCTTGGGTACCCAAGTTGACTACTTCAAACAAGTCCACCCTAATAGTGGCTGGATAGTGTAATAATTAAGAGCTCAGCCTCTAACACAGGAGACCAAGGTTTGTATCTTGGGTTTTCCTGTTCAGTAAGCCAGCACCAATTCAGTGAAGAGCCTTGGGCAAGACTCTCTAACACTGCTACTGCTTATAGAGCGCACCCTAGTGGCTGCAGCTCTGGTGCTTTGAGCCCGCCAGGAGAAAAGTGCAATATAAATGTTCTGTGTCTTGTCTTGTACTGGCAGGGACCACAATTGACTGCACGTGATGTGGAAGCCTGGCACAGTTATGTTTTGATTGTCACAAATCACGTTCAGCACAGCAGCCATTTTTAGTAGAATGATCTCACGAGAGGTGCAGGTGGTGGCTTCTTACAGTCCGTACTATACAATGATGAGTTTTATGCTTCTAGGTCTAATCTAGGATGGTGAAGTGGCTTTATGCTTTGATTGTGGTGATCAGACCACTGGAGTAGGAGGAATAAACTCTATGCCTCATTCTGGAGGATCCCTAGAGTAACTGTTCTCTGAACGTGTGTTTTAACTGAGAGGGCACCCAGCGATAATGACTTTGGGAAAATTCCAGGACATTTCTTAGTTGTGTGGTAAAAGCGCACCAACTCACTGCCATTTAGTGCAGTCAAAAAGTGGTGGAAACATAACCATTGGGATAACAGGTCTGGTGCCCCTAACCTACAAACCTTTGTCCCTGTTTGACCTATTGTCCCTAACCCAAACAGCTTCCTCTAGTATTTAATAAGGATGCTCATTCAGATTCCATGGAATTGAAATTTCCGCATTTCTGATTGGAAATCTGCCTTTCTGATCGGAATTCAAAAAAGGGAAATCGGAAATTCTGCAGAAATCCGATTTACCGCAACTCCGTTATTTTAGTCCGATTACAGAACTCGGAAGCATTGCACCAATTAAAGGATGCAGACTTTTTCAGCAATGCTCAGATTACTGCGGTAATATTAGACCAATCACAAGATTCTATTTTCCTATTTCCGATTTTTTTGGAGTTCTGATTTCTTTCTTTTTTTTTTTTTTTTTGCAATCTCTGATGCAAAAAAAATGTGCAAATAAAATACTCCTTGGAAATTATAAAATCGGAAATCGGAAAAATGGAAATTGGAATAACGGAAAATCAGAAATCGTGAAAACAAAAATCAGAAATTGGCATTGGCGGGAATTGAAATAATGGCCATTCTCCTCCAGCTCCTGCCATGTGCCATTCCTGTGTTTGCAAATTGGATGAGTGGTTATACCTGGCTTCATTTTATCCAGATGTCTTTTAACCTCTTGAGGACCACAGTGTTAAAACCCCCTAAAGACCAGGCTTTTTTTTGTGAAATTGGCCACTGCAGCTTTAAGGCCAAGCTGCAGGGCCGCACAACACACCGCACAAGTGACTCCCCCCCCCCCTCCCTTTTCTCCCCACCAACATAGCTCTCTGTTGGTGGGGTCTGATCGCCACCAGCATGTTTGTTTACTTTATTTACTCTCCCTTTCTCCCTCCCCCCCGCCAGCCTATCACAGCGATTGGCTGTGATAGGCTTCAGCCTATCACAGCGGATCACTCCTGTGTCCCACAGGGGGACAGCCATGTCACACGGCTGTCCCCAGTACAGCGCTGCTGTAGATCATAGCGCTGTATGGGTAAATAGACTGCGGTTTCGCCGTCTAACAGTCTCCTGAGCGGCGATTGCCGCCCACCAAGCAGGAGATGCGCACGCAGCCTGTGCACGATCTTTAAGCGGTGTTAGGCAGTCCTGGGGCTGCTGCCACGCCCACCGACGTGACACGGTCGGCAAGTAGTTAAGAATATGTGTTTGTCTTTTATATGTGGCCTGATGAAGGGTCTATCCCAAAACAAGTCGACGTTGTCACCTCAATACTTACAACTGCACTAATCTAATCACTGCTGCATGTATACCATTCTCAGCTATGGAATATGTTCCTTGAAGGATACCTTTTATGAACATTTTTGCACAAGTGTTGTCTTCAATAAAGACTTTTTGTATTTTTGCATATAAATTCTTCAAGTTTCTTCAATATTTTTGATATACATATCCTTGTACTGGTATAAAGTCAATGTGGGTGTTGTGGCGCACCTCAGAGGATATTATTCTTTTTGTTTCCCTTTGTATGGAATACGGAAATTGGAATTTACCCAGGATCGGAAAATGGGCATTTCTGACCATCCCTAGCATTCACTACTACTGCTATGTATGCTGGACAGATGGATTACGGAAGATATTTAAAAGATAAAGCAGTGTAGGTATGTTACTCTTCCCGTATTTTCTTTCTAACATCTATCTTAAAGAGACTCCGTAACAAAAATTACATCCTGTTTTTTATCATCCTACAAGTTCCAAAAGCTATTCTAATGTGTTCTGGCTTACTGCAGCACTTTCCAGTATCACAGTCTCTGTAATAAATCAACTTATCTCTCTCTTGTCAGACTTGTCAGCCTGTGTCTGGAAGGCTGCCAAGTTCTTCAGTGTTGTGGTTCTGTGATGCATCTCCCCTTTCCTGGCCCCTCTATGCACACTGCCTGTGTATAATGATCTCTTGAGATACAAAAGGATGGCTGTATACAGCCTGCTTGTGTATGGATGTATTTTAGATGTGTGGACATACTGTACATCAACCTACTTCCTGTTTTGGTGGCCATTTTGTTTGGTTATAAACAAACTTTTTAAAACTGTTTTTAACCACTTTTAATGTGGCGAGGAGCGGCAAAATTGTGACAGAGGGTAATAGGAGATGTCCCCTAACACACTGGTATGTTTACTTTTGTGCGATTTTAACAATACAGATTCTCTTTAAGCACTAACCCCATAAGGTTTCTCTCTCTACACAAAGGAGGTGCTGGACTGATCGCTCTTCAGTAGATTGTTATACCAGCTCTGCTCAGCGAAGATTTAAAAATGACCCACCGCCAAAGAGTGACAGGTCCACTCTGTCTGACTAGCACTAGATGGATCTAATAACCGACTTACAGCAGTAGGTTCTACCTTGTCTATGCTCTTTGCACCCTGTTTTTAAACAAGTCTAAGCCTATCAGAGCGTGAAATATGGACAGAGGTTAATCATTTTTTTCTGCCAGTGCTCCTCTGAACTCGGCCACTTCTCGAAGGCCTCTCTCCTGGAACAATGAGATGGAGTGACCTCGCAAGTCAACAGGTCCTCATAGAAAGACCTGACATCACAGGTGGTTCCCGCCAGCTGTTTCAACCCTTCTCCTCTCTAAGCAGAGAGAATGAAAGGCGAGGCCAAGAAATCAATGCAGAGGGTGATTACAAGGTGCCGTGTGGTTTTATTCTTATAGCGTTCCATCAAGTTACATCACTTTTGTTTACACACCATATGTTACAGCATGTTATTTTCTACATTCGTCGATGCACTTACATGCCTAGACACTGACAGGTGGTTTGTATTGCTTGAGCAGAGAAAATAATTGCATTTTTTCCCCCAAAGCATTTTTTTTAAACTAGTGAAGCCTCGATGTAGGCAAATGTTATCCAGCAGGCATTGTATCCAGTTCTGTAGTCATTTACAATCATTAAACATATTTTTATATACTGCTAGCAAGAAAACTGGAACGTTTCTGTAGTAGTATTTTTTAGTGCTCTACACAGAAAATCTCAGGTTAGGGAGAGGAGGGGCACCAGGGATTTATTTAACACTATGGGAGCATGCATGAAATAGGGGTGCAAGGAAAAATGGGCACCCATTTAGTTAATAAAATTATCGGTAATATCTACAGATATCCTTTGTTTTATAAGTGTAAAAAGTGTAAGTTATCATAATAAAATATCGACATATTACCAATATTTTGCTACGTAACCTAACACTACTCCCCCACAGAACACTCCCCCCTCTGATGCCCAACCCTAAAACCCTCCTTCCTGATGTCTAACCCTAAGCCCCCCCCCCTTCCTGATGCCTAACCCTAAACCCCCCTTCATGATGCCTAACCCTAAAACCCCCCTTCCTCACACCTAACCCAAAAAAACCCCTTCCTGATGCCCAACCCTAAGACCCCCCCTTCCTGACGCCTAACCCTAACCCCCTCCTCCTGATGTCTAACCCTAAAACCCCCTTCCTAACCTTAATGTTTAATGTGCTATATTTCAAAACAATAAAATTAAAAAAGTAAATGATTTGTTAATACAAAACATTAAAAATGTCAAAAACTATAATGTTCTAATTTTCAAAACAATACAAAATTTTAAAAACGATATTGTTGTAAATTAATTTTCAAAATGATAATTATTGTGCGCCCAAATTTCTGCTTTGGGTGCCTAATAGCCGATATTTGCATTAGCGCCTATGGGGGGCTGAAATTGTCCATTAGCCACAGGGCACCCACATTTCTTGCTTCCCTATAGGATATGTTGGTACAAAAGGGGCCCTTAGGTGTTGGAAGATAGGTAATTAAAATAGGGAAGATAGGTGGGGGGAGGCACCAAAACAAAAGATTATGATAAGGATTGATTTAATAATCATTCTTACCTCCAATTAAGGGTAGGTTATCAGAAAGTCATTTTAATGAGCACCTAAAAAGACAACATGTTTTGCAGGTCTAACTAGTTTCTTCAGGCCGAGTTACAGTTTCTTAGTGTGTGGGCCACAGAAGACTTGGAGCACCTGTTAGAGGCTGTCCAGCTTCTTCCTCAACTAAATATATTTATTTCTATATTCAGTTCCAGGGATGGTCGTAGTCAGCCAACTTCGCTACGCTGGAACTATGCGTATCTTTACACAAATACGCTTCGCAATCTACGGCTATGTAATCAGAAACTTCACTATGTTTGTATTTCGTAGACTACGTGTTAAAATACGCAAGCTCCGCGTAGTGCGAAGCGTAGTTGATGCGACCGCTTATGCCTTTATGCGAAAAAATTTCCGCAATAATCTTCAACCTATTTGCAAATATAAACTAATATAAGCGTACATTCCACCTTCCAATGCGTAATTGTATGCGTATAAAAGGGCAATAATATTTCTGCGCATGCGCAATGATCCATATAGATGCAGTTACCGCACGCGTAGTTGACTTCGCAATACATATGTCAACTACGCGTAACGGGCGAAGCTTCGCATAGCGGGACTACGACTACGCGGAAATGCGTACATGTAGTTCTTAAACTTCGCCTACGAACTACGATGCGTAGTTGCGTACTACGACGTGTAAATTCGCGCTGGCGTAGTTTACGAGCAACCCTGTTCAGTTCAGGAAGAAGCTGGACAGCCTCTAGTAGGCGCTTCAAGACTCTGTGACTCTGACCTGAAAAAGCCCATCAGACTCATAAAACACGTCCTGTGTGTCTAATTACACTAAAATTACCTTTAACCTAAAATTGATTTAGCGACGAGGTATTTTTATCTCTTTGCCTCCTCTATTTTTAAACTGTTTTAAATAATTTTATTTCACTTTGGTGCCTCTGAGCCACATAAATAATTATACCACCTCATGTGGAGGGTATATCCCTTTGTTGTTTTGTAGAAAGAAGGAGATAAAGGAAGGAATAAATGAAGGAAGGAAACTCTTCAGTCCAAGCCCCATATTTGTAACTATTGGAACACAGGGAAAATATTTTTGAGAAAGGCAGCATCTTACCTGGTCAGACTCCATGAAAAACAGCCAATCACATAATTCTCACTGATGGTTTGGGTTCCTGAGACCTTTGTGAACAGTACAGTACAGTGTATTCCTCTTCATAGCATACCTTTGCTATGGAAATGATCAGAATGCGTGTCACTATGGAAAGATGAGTAGTAACTGTAGAATAGACTTTCTCACAATTTTTTTCAGACCTCTGGGAACCCCTGCATTATAATGAAGGCTATATTCATGCCACTTTTTTGAATTTTTCCTAGCTACTATTACAAACCTCTTGGTTAACACTAGTGCCATTGTCAAATTGCAAATGCAGCAATCACCCCGACATATAAAAATCAATTTCCCCCACTTACGAATAGCAACAGAAATGCCTACATATGAAATGAAGCATTCACTCCCCATATGAAATGCAGCATTGACCACAACATATAAAATGCACCAATCACCCCACAGATGTAATGCAGTATTGTGGCCTTGTAGCTCCTTTAGATGTGTATAATGGGGGTACCTCAAGGTTCTGTCCTTGCCCCCTCCCATTGATACAGCGGGGAACACCGCCTTGATGGATTTATCCAGGTGCTACAAATTAAATGTTATTATCTGTTTCTATGCATGCATTTAGAAACCTTGAATCAAATAGACACGGAGACCATATCTGACCATATTCAGGGATGTTCGTAGTCAGCCAACTTCGCTAAGCTGGAACTACACGTAGTTTTATGCAGTTACGCTTCAATAAACTACGGCTTCAAAATCAAATATTTGATTCGTATGCATTTCGTAGACTACGGTTAAAATACGCAATTACGCATAGTGCGCAGTGTAATGTATGCAGATGCTTATGCCCGTATGCAGAATATTTTACGCATTAATGCCGGGAACTCTTCTATGCTTACATTCCATTTTCTAATGCATAAATTTGTAAGCATACAATCGCACGCGGAAAATTAGACGCGAGTAATGCATTCGTAGTTCACTACGCAATACACATGTTAACTAGGCATAGTGGGCGTAAGCTACGCGTAGCGGTACTTCGCTATGCGTAAATTCGTAAGCGTGGTTTTGAAACTTCACCTATGAACTACGATGTGTAAATTCATGCGGGCGTAGTTTCTGCTCATCCCTGGTTTTCAATACCACTTGCACGCAGAGGATACACAACTTTAACTCTTGGCCACAGACCTTAACTCCCTCCTCACACTTGTACCTGATTACCTTCTTTCATAACCTCTCGCTCCCACAACGTAATATTAGTGAAATGGAACTAATATTTGCACTCTCTGCCCGCTTCCCATGTCATAACTATAAATGATAATAACACCCCATAACTTCAGTTCCTTAAAGGACTACTATCGATTGAAATGACTTTTTTTTTAATACTCTATATTAGTGTACACATTACCACTAGTGCTAGGGGCACTTTATTTATTCACCCAGGTCTCTCTCTCGCTATCCCTGCTTAAAAATTCATTTCTCACACAGCTTATAGTAGTTTGGGTCACCCTGAGCTGCTTGGTTACTCTGTCACACAGCTCACAAATATATTTCACTGTGTCACTCACAGCATGCAGCAGACATGAGGAGAAATAGGCTGATCTGAGGTGGTAACAGGTAACTAAATGAGCTGGAATATTGCTGGAATATAACTAGCTATACCAGGAGTCTGTGTTTACACTCAGACTGGCTGCCTGCTTGAGGTGATTCACTCCAGGCTGCATCCACTTTACAAGCTGCTGAGAGGGGCAGACCACTGTCTACAATTAGCATTATTAGTATCTTTATCAGTCAAGAGAAGCAAAGATAATAAACACACATTGCTAGAATCTTTAACCCCTTACCACCATATCAACAAGATTCTTTCAGCAAGGTGATAATTAAACTATAAACTGAGGAGTTGATAGCAACTCCCCTGTGCAGAGATATGGTCTAGCCCTCTGGGAGCTCAGTATTAGATACATTTTGTATCCAACACTGACGCCAAAACTAACGGAGGATTTTACAGCTGAGAGGAACAGCTGTGTGAGGAATCAAATTGCTCCTAGTACTTGCCCTAATGTGTGCTACAACATACAGCATTTAAAAATAAATGCATACATCGATAGTATTCCTTTAAGCATGAGGTTTATGGGTTTTATGTGACTTCTTTCTCTTCTTTCTTTCTCTCATTTCTTTCTCACATTCACTCTCTAACCTGCTCCTGTCATCTCCGGCTCAAAAACACATATTGGATGAATCAATAATAATTTGTACAGCAGACTGCAAACTAAAATCCAAATATAATTTTAACTAACAGAGAATTAAAAAGTGGCTTATGTTATGCTAAATCACACGAAAGCAGGACTTTAAAGAAAATCTGAACTGAAAATTAAAAGTCAAAATAAACATACACAAGTCATACTTCCCTCCTGTGTAGTCTACTCCTCAATCTTCTTCTCCTCTCATGTGTCCTGTTTGCCCACTGTGATCAAGGGAATTCTCCGTCCTCCATTTTGAAAATGGCCATCACCCCATAACAGCTTTCTGGTCAGCACACTGTTTAACTGTAACATCACCCACTAGAGCCAAAGGGATACATGGCACATCAGTTGTCCTCTCAGCTATAACTGACATCAACTGATACATAACTGACAGCAACTGATATATTTCAGTTCTGACAAAATGTTGTCAGAACTGGAAGGGATCACTGTCAGAAGAAAATGGTGAGCTTCTGAGAGGAACTGATGTCAAGGTAACTATGGAATGTTCATTTGAAGTTACCTCATGTGTTTATTTTAATATATTTTCTTAGTTCAGGTTCCCTTTAAGGTCTGCAATGATGAATGAGGCGTTAGTTTGTAGTTTTGTCATTATTATCACATGAATTCATTTCATTGATCTCTAACATTTTAACTGAAGCTGCTCTGCTTATATTCAGATAAAAGATATTTCACACAAAAAAGGAAAATTGAGGACAATTATGATTTCATTGTTTTGTATTACACTCTACCACCTGCACCGTAATAAGACTTTTGCAGAGGGAAAAATTAAGAAAAAGTCAACAATTAATTTTATCCCCAGTTCCTAATAACCCTAAACCTAATTATAGTTATAAAGATTTGCAAATTATCCTCAATTCTAATAAAGAGTAATGCAGGGTGAAATACATGATGGACGTTGCAAAAATAATGAACCATATTATTGCCAAATTATCCGAAGATAAACATAAAGCTTTCTTCGGAGGGCAGAAACAAAAAAAAAGATAGAAAATGCAGCCTTAATTATCCATGAATTATTATCTTGGTGAGCGGAGAATTTTTAGACATAATGTGCTCAGAAATGTTGAGAAGAAAAAAATAACAAAACAAAAAGTAAAAGAATAAAATGTAAGAAACAAAATAGGCACACTAAATATTCATACACTGGCTTACTACAGAGTTTAAGGACTAGGGCTTGATTCACAAAAGGGTGCTAACTTAGTTAGCACGCCTAAAAGCCCCTTAGCTCGCCTAAAGCCCTTTAGAACGCGCAAAGTTTTGTGTGCTAAGTTAAAACTGGGCTGCGACGCTTTAGGTGCACCCAGTGCATTGTTTTAGTCGCACCCGGTGCGGCGTTTTGCACGCTCCGCTCTAAACTTTGCGCGCAACCGATAAAAGCGTTTAGGCATCCTAACTGAGTTAGTACCCTTTTGTGAATTGAGCCCTAGAGATGAACCAATTGTTTAAAAAAAAAAAAAAAAAAATCTGGCAATTTGGCAGTTTCCATCTTAAGTATAATGCTCAGAGGGCCCGGGGCACATAACTAGCAGTAATATCGCTGTAATAAGGCATGGCAATATTGCCTTTAATTCCACCAGCAAGTACTGCAAGTTACACTACTAGCAGGAATTGCAGTACTCAAATAGCAGAACTTTTCCTATGGCAACAAGCATTACTAACGGTAACGTTTGTGACCGTAGCAACGGTCACACTGCTCGAGTACCGGAGGTCGCACTAATTTGTGGCCAATTTTGATCAATTTCGATCAATTTGATCTTCTGATATAATGGAAAATCTAGGTCGATCTGCTGCTGGCAGCAGATCGATGGCATATAGTGGATCTAATGGTGCAATAATGCATTTAGATCGATTTTCAATGGATTTCATTCTGACATTTATTGGAGATCTGTCCCTAGTGTGTAGCACACATCAGATAGATTCCTGTCAGATTCAACCTGACAGGCATCTGACAGAAATCTATGAGTGTATAACCACCTTTACATTAACTTTGAGAGCATTCGCTGGAGGATTTTGTGATTGCCTGTTGTCAGAGGCATTATCATCATATCCCCACTTTACACAAGCAGGTTAAACCAGTTACCCCGACCAACTAGTGTCCTAAAGAGGAACTTCAGTGAAAATAATGTAAAAAAAATGCATCATTTTTACAATATTTATGTATACATGATTTATAAAAGGAGCATCTAAAATGGAAAAAAATACAAAGTATCAAGCTAAAATATATTTGCCTATTATAGCTGCTCCTTTTATATTTGCCTGAGGAAGCAGGCTGTTGACCCACAAAACGTGTTGCAGCACTTTTTGGGAGTAAGAAGAAAATGGTTGTTCTTAATTGATTCTAATCTGTTAAAGAGAGTCTGAAGCGAGAATAGATCTCGCTTCAGACCTCATAGCTAGCAGGGGCATGCGTGCCCCTGCTAAAACGCCGCTATAGCGCGGCTTAACGGGGGTCCCTGTCCCCCCAAACCCCCTCCGTGCAGCGGGGGAGCGCTTCCTGGTTGGGGCAGGGCTAACCGCCGCAGCCCTGCCCCATGCGCGTCTGTCAGACGCGTATCTCCACCTCTCCCCCGCCCCTCTCAGTCTTCCTTCACTGAGAGGGGCGGGGGAGAGGCGGCGATGCGCGTCTGATAGACGCGCTGGGAGGCAGGGCTGCAGCCGTTAGCCCTGCCTCCAGGAAGGATATCTCCAGCGACCATTTTCCGACCAACATTTGCGGGGGGTGGGTTGGGGGTGAAGGGACCCCCGTTAAGCCGCGGGATAGCGGCGTTTTAGCAGGGGCACACGTGCCCCTGCTATATATAAGACCTGAAGCGAGATTTAGTCTCGCTTCAGTGTCTCTTTAAGTCTTCTGTGGGTAGGTAAGCCCACCACTAACACTCCCCTCCCCCCATTTCAAACTGTTTTAAACACATTTTATTCTGTACTGGTGCCTCTTTACCAACAAAATACTATTCTCCGCCCTGGTGGAAGGGTGTTTTGCCCGCCCTTTTTCAATATCTAACTTTTTAACCTGAGTTGGGACAGGATCATTTCCCCATCTGCTTATACTAAGTTTGCCTTAGAGGTAACCCTTTCTTGTGAGCAGCTTTCTCATACTTATATTATATACACTATTATCCCATACTAAACATACTACACTATAGTGTAGGAATGATCAGAAATCATATATCGGAATTCAACGTAAATCCGATTTACTGAAACTCGGTCATTTTAGTCCAATCACAGAACTCAGAAGCATTGGACCAATCAGAGAATGCATTTTTTTTCTGCAAAAATCAGATCACCAATGTCATTTTAGACCAATCACCCATTTTTACGATTTCTTTTTTTTTTTTTCTGTTTTTCCAATTTACATTTTTCTAATTTTTATTTTTCATTTTTTGCATTCTCTGATGTAAAACACTCCTCGAAAACCAGAAATCGTAAAAACTGAAAATTGGAAATCGAATAAATGGGAGATCAGAAATTAGCATTGGAGGAATTTCAGTGGAATTAGAAATGGGCATTTTTGACCATCCTTACTATAGTGTGCTGCCAATCGTTTCCCTTTTTGTCCTTTATTTGTGAAACTCAGCCAACGTAGGAATTGCATGTATGTTGCAAGTTTAGTTTATGACCTAAAATGAAGAATAGATACCCCATTTCGAGGTGCGTAATCTGCTTAGACTTGTCCTTCGATTTACATTTTTTGTGGGGTGCCTCAAAACATTTATATTTGGAGAGAAGCTTTACCAGCATTACTACACTTGCCTTCTTCTTCCCTCCTGTGACCATTGCTGATGTTATTGCTGCTATTGCGGCTGTTTTTTGTTATGACCAGGAGCCGAGCTGCCGGCAGAAGCCACGTGTAACGATCGGTGGGCGCAGAGAGTATCTGATTACCGGTGATCTGCAGTATCACCGGAAATACAGATATATACCAGATTATAAGTGATCTGCAGTCTCACCGATAATCCGATATACAAACTAACCTCTGTTCACCTGAGTAGAGTGTAGTGTTTGGTGTAACAGTAACACTTAGAGGACAAGGCCTCAATGCAGCAAGGAGTACTGCACAGATTCCTTCCGCAGACCTGAGCTCTCCAAGACGGGAGGAGTCAGACTGACAGTAGGAAGGTATATCTGAAAGTGACCCTCAGGAGGAAGGATCGCTAACAGAGCGAGGAACCGCCTCTAACGGTAAGGTCGGTTCTCGAGGTCGGACAAGCCAGGTCGTACACACACGGACAGATAAAGTACAAGATCAGGAGGCAAAGGCGGAGTCAAAGTACAGGCAGGGTTCAGCAACGAGGTATCAGATATATCGGGGTACAAAATCAGGAGGCAGAAACAGAGTCAAGGAACGAGCCGGGGTTCGGCAACAGAGTATCAGAAATATCGAGGTACAAGATCAGAGTTCAGGAGGATAGTCAAAGCAGGCAAAAGTCATAACATATAATCACAATCAAACTAGTACTTTAGCTATCAACAGAATCTAGCTAAGTGTAGGATTACAGCTCCAGCTGGTCCCGGCACACTTAAGGATCTGACTACAGGTCTGAGTGCTCCCACATATGTGATCGCACGCCAGACAAAGAGCAAGTGAACAACCAGCAGTATATATACTCTAGGACCTTTCCAGGACCTCCCTAATTGCTGGTCCAATGAGAGCAGTGGAATTTGTCAGCTGACCCAGCTGGTCAGCCGACACCCTTCTAACTGCTATTTAAACTCTGCCTCTGTGCTCGCGCGCGTGTAAGTCTGAATCCTGGTGGACTATCAGTCCCAGCCACACCAGTACTGTCATGCAATGTATCTAGTGTGGGGGCCGCCTCTGATGCGGATTCCGCCGTTACCAATGCGGATTCCGCCGCACTGCCCATGCGGCATGCGGCGTTTTTTCCGCGTTGTGACGCCATGCTGGACGCGGAAACAGCCGCCTCACCTCGAGAGACGGCGGCTTTTCCGCGTTTCTTCACACCACGATAACATTTTTTTTAAAGGCGACTTGATATTTCAGCTTTCTGTATACATAATAAATGGCCGGTTTGGCCTGGAATGTGCAGCGAGATCATCTATTACCCTGTATGAAATAATCCTGAGCGACTATGAAGTGTCACCCCCCGTTTCCAGATGAATGGATGTCCCTTGTAAATTGCTGTCCAGATTGATCCGTGAGGCGCAGTGGCGCTGGAGGGCCAGGGTGGGCCGCATGAAGGATGGCTGAACATTTCCAGCAGAGAATCATTTTCTTCTCGCATGACAGATACACTCGCCTGGCGGAGGGACGGACTTCTGCACCCCGGGGTGGGACGCACCTCTCAGCCACGTTACTGGAGACAATGCCAAGCGGAGAACGAGCCAAATACCCCGTCCAGGAAATGACAGCCGCTCCCTGCTGATCTCTGCTTTCCTTTCATTATTTGTCCATTTTTGTTTAGACGTTTCAAACTGATGTTTTCTATGCTGTTATTTATTTTAATTTTTTTAAATATGTTCTGATTTTCAACCTGATTTGCAAATAGGCATATGGCTGGCTTCACATATGACATAGCGTGAAAAAGTAGCGTTTTAGGATGGCGCGTTTGCTATTTTCTATTGTGTTTTGCGGTTAATTTTTTAATGTTTTTTTTCATGCGTTTTCCATGCATTTTAATGCACTTGCGGTAAAATGTATGTATGTATGTAAAATGCATATACGTTTTGTATGCGTTTTGTTATATACATTTATGAATATCACTAGGAAGACAAAAGGAAGCAGAAACACATAAAAAAATTTCTATTTTTTTTTTCATCAAAAGCGCAGCTGATATGTCCCTCGCCGCAGATCCGGTGTCCCGGCCGGGGTCCTCTCCATTGCAGATGCCGACCTCGCCAGGTCAGCATCTACTGCTCCTGTGCAAACACGTGGCCGCACCACTCATGGTCGCGCTCAGACCTCGTGCTCGCGCAGGCACAAAAGATGCTGACCTGGCGAGGTCAGCATCTGCAATGGGGGAGGGGGGCCTGGGACACCGGAGCTGCTGAGGAGGGACATATCAGCTGCCAGGGTCTGGAGGAAGCCCCGGGTAAGAAGAACTTGTTTTTTTTTTGGTTATTTTTTTACAATATTCATGTTTAGATTACTTAGTCAGTGTGTGCCCATTGTAAAATTTTTCCTCTCCCTGATTTACATTCTGAAATGTATCCCTGGTGGTGACATCTTCAGTTCTGCCAGGGGAACTGTACGGAACGGTTATTACTGAGAGTTCAATGCACAGAAGGAGATATTGCTTGCTTGGCAGTTGGAAAAAGCCATTATTTCCTACAATGCAATGCAGTTCACAGACAGCAAACTGTCATAACCATGGCTATGACATCACACTGTGGGAAGGTTTTTCCCACAATATCAGCCATACAGCGCCCCCTGATGATCTATTCGAGAAAAGGTAAAGATTTCTCGTGGGAAAGGGGGTATCAGCTACTGATTTGCATGAAGTTCAGTCCTGGGATAATGTACCTCTTTCAGGAGGTATTGAAAAGGGGCTGGTCTGTTTATTCATAGATTGAGAGGAATAAGAATTTGGGTACTGAGTAAATGTTTGGTGTGCCTCTTTAATTTTCTGGTTTATTTTTCAAGTTCATGTTAAAGCGGAATATAACCCTGCATTTCAACTTTGCTCTAAAACATTATTTACAGTATATTATATGCAGCCAGCATTTTTTTTTTACTAGACCAGCATTGGAAGGGTTACACAGGGCTTTAAAGTTCCTGGAGATTTCTGCAGACACATCCGAAGCTGAAATAGATACATTTTGTTTACATAAATGTATCTAAGTGTTGAATGTGACTCATCTCTCTGACTGAGAAGGAGCTTGGAGGACAGCCAAAGAGTGTGTAACATTTATCAATAGATACATATAACTAGATAGAATGTAACAATCTGAACTTCTGCATATCTCTCCACGGAACTTTACACCTCTGTGTTTAACCCTTCCAATGCTGGTCTAGTAAAAAAAATAAATGCTTTTTGCATATAATATGCTGTAAATAATATTTAAGAGCAAAGTTGAAATGCAGGGTTATATTCCGCTTTAATAAAATACCTTTGAATAAACATTGCATCAGGGTTCGTTAAGCCTTAATCATAATTAGACGTTCAGAGCCATTATCGTGCTATTATAAAACTAATTAAACTGTAAAAAAAGGCAGTTTTCTTTCTTACACCTTTTTTAAAATCTAACTTTAAAAACTGTTAGCAGCTATTTCTATCATAAATGCATCCATCCAACAAACAGCATAAAGAGGCTTGTACTCCTAATACGCAATTCTGGTCGTTTTTGAAGACAATTGTCGGTTTTACATTCATTAATTCTAATAAAGTAGTTGTGGCTGTTTGTGTTCTTTGTAAGTTCAAAAGCTATAAACAGCAAACATAAATACAGAAATGATTTCACTAATTAATGTAGCTATTAGTTAATTAGTAAAACTACAGGAAAAAAAATCTTTTTATACTGGCTTCTTTCTCACGAAAGTGGGACACGTGTAAGTTTATTACCAGCATTTCTGTTCTGTTGTTATTAAGT
Organism: Hyperolius riggenbachi; assembly: GCF_040937935.1. NCBI lineage: Eukaryota > Metazoa > Chordata > Amphibia > Anura > Hyperoliidae > Hyperolius > Hyperolius riggenbachi. Next base: position 235,115,165 of record NC_090656.1, on the reverse strand, counting down.
GTAACTCCAGTCAGGGCTGGCTCTCTCATGAAGCAAGTTGAAACATTTGCATCAGTTGCAGAGATTACAGTGGCAGCATTTTTGCACTGTGTGTACCTTCCTGAGGAGGAATGGAGTGGCTGAGGGTGAGCAGTTGGTTTGTCACAGACTCAGCCAGTGTGCTATTGTGTTGAGCTGCAGCATGTCATGTGAGAACATTAAATTAAGCAGTAAATTGTTGGGTGCTGTGCGATCATTCCAAATCGGGGGGCGGGGGAGGGGCGCATTCTCACAAGTTTGCCTCAGGTCGCAAAAGGTCTAGAACTGGCCCTACCTCTAGTAGGGACAATCAATGAGATGCAAATAATTCTGAGTTGATGCCAAGCTCATGGTAATTGTATTATGATGTAAGCAGTTTGGAAATAGAAGATTAGTGTTAGGAGTAGGTGCAGGGAGGTTAGTATTAGGGATAAGATTAAGGATAGTGTTAGGGGTAGGTATGGGGGAGGACATTGTAAGCGATAATAGGTCGTGTTTGAATGTGTGTGTAGGGGGAGGGACTAGGTAGGGGGAGGTTAGTGTTAGGGGTAGGTATGGGGAAGAACGGTGTTAGCGCCGATAGGTGGTGGTGTTTGGATGTGTGTGTAGGGGGAGGGACTAGGTAGGGGGAGGTTAGTGTTAGGGGTAGGTATGGGGAAGAACGGTGTTAGCGCCGATAGGTGGTGGTGTTTGGAGGTGTGTGTAGGGGGAGGGACTAGGTAGGGGGAGGTTAGTGTTAAGGGTACGTATGGGGAAGAACGGTGTTAGTGCCGATAGGTGGTGGTGTTTGGATGTGTGTGTAGGGGGAGGGACTAGGTAGGGGGAGGTTAGTGTTAGGGGTAGGTATGGGGAAGAACGGTGTTAGTGCCGATAGGTGGTGGTGTTTGGATGTGGGTGTAGGGGGAGGGACTAGGTAGGGGGAGGTTAGTGTTAGGGGTAGGTATGGGGAAGAACGGTGTTAGTGCCGATAGGTGGTGGTGTTTGGATGTGGGTGTAGGGGGAGGGACTAGGTAGGGGGAGGTTAGTGGTAGGGGTAGGTATGGGGAAGAATGGTGTTAGTGATAGGTGGTGTGTGCGTAGGGGGCGGGGTTAATGTTAGGCTTTACTGAGGGTAAGCAACCACCTACAAGTCTGAAGGAGGTAACCAGGAACACTTTTAGATAACTGATCTGAAGCCTTTTGGAAACAGGTACACTGGCTAGTGAAAGAGGCATATATAGGGCACTATTAATGAATCTCTTATGTCAGTGTGCTATACCAATTCTTTCTGTAGGCAAGGTACACCGGGGCGGTCAATCTTTTCCTGCTGTGACCCACATGCCTCTCCTCTCCTCTCTTCCTGCAGAATTGCGAGTGGTTCATGATAGGTTTTATTCATCCAATCGCATCTTCCAACGGCGATCTTCACAGTGATATCAATGGCCGCCGACTTTCTCAAAAACGACAAGTTATTTTTGAAAATGTTTTTTCGCCTTGTTCTCACAGTTCTCCTTGACATACCATGAAAATTGGGGTATTTTAGCGTGTAGAATAATAGCATGTAGTGGTTAATAGCATAGCTTTGCTATTAATCGCTAAAAATGGGCAGCCATTGACATCTATTAAAATATTTTTTTTGCGTTAAATACATATTTTTGCGGATCAATTAGTCATTGATGCCCCTCCTCCATGCCACTGTCTGGGTTCTTGGACACCTTGTACACCTCTTTTTAGAGATGGGACGACGAATCCGGCGAATCCACGAATCCCTCGAATATTGGGAAATATTCGATATTCGTGGATTCAAATCCCGACGCCATTTTCCACTTTACGAATCCGCCGAATCCCGACGCTGCATCGCCGCGCATCCGCCGCTCGCACTCGTCCTCCTCCGACCCGCGCCTCCTCCGACCGCCCCGCGCCTCCTCCGCCCGGCCGCCCGCATACTTTGTATCAACTCACCCGTCCAGTGGAGCGCAGACAGAGCGGCAGACCTCTCGCTGACTTCCTGGTTCCCTCTAGTGACGGCTTTTACAATGACGTCATCAGTAAAAGCCGGTCCGGCCACTAGAGGGAACCGAGAAGTAAGGACGAGGTCTGCCGCTCTGTCTGCGCTCCACTGGACATGTGAGTTGACTTGACACTTATGCAGGGGTGAGCGAGGAGGCACGGGGGACGGAGGAGGCCATGGGGGTGAGCGGAGGAGGCACGGGGGGGGGGGAAGCGACACACACCTACCTACCTACCTACCTACCTACCTACCACTTTACCTACCTACCTGCCACTATACCTACCTAAAGGCCCCCTATACGTACGTACCTACCTACCGGGCACTATACCTACCTACCTACAGGCCCCTATACCTACCTAAAGGCCCCCTATACTACCTACCTACCACTATACCTACCTACCTACAGGCCCCTATACCTACCTAAAGGCCCCCTATATGTACCTACCTACCTAAAGGCCCCTATACCTACCTAAAGGCCTCTATACCTACCTACCTAAAGGCCCCCTATACGTACCTACCTACCTAAAGGCCCCTATACCCACCTACATACCTACCTATACTTAAGGCCTCTATATACCCTGTTACCTATACTGAAGGCCCTATACCCTGCTACCTATACTGAAGGTCCCTTTACCTACCTAAAGGCCCCTATACCTACCTACATACCTACCTATACTTAAGGCCTCTATATACCCTGCTACCTATACTGAAGGCCCATATACCCTGCTACCTATACTGAAGGCCCCTATACCCTGCTACCTATACTGAAGGCCTATATACCCTGCTACCTATACTGAAGGCCCATATACCCTGCTACCTATACTGAAGGCCCATATACCCTGCTACCTATACTGAAGGCACATATACCTTGCTACCTATACTGAAGGCCTATATACCCTGCTACCTATACTGAAGGCACATATACCCTGCTATCTATACTGAAGGCCCCTATACCCTGCTACCTATACTGAAGGCCCATATACCCTGCTACCTATACTGAAGGCCCATATACCCTGCTACCTATACTGAAGGCACATATACCCTGCTACCTATACTGAAGGCACATATACCCTGCTACCTATACTGAAGGCCTATATACCCTGCTACCTATACTGAAGGCCCATATACCTTTCTACCTATACTGAAGGCCCATATACCTTGCTACCTATACTGAAAGCTACCAATATTGAAGGCACCCATACCTAGCTAGCTATACTGAAGGCACCTTTACCTCGCTACCTATACTGCGGGCAACTATACCACGGATCGCACAATTCGTATGTGCAGGATTCGTTAGATTCGGGATTCGAAAGGTTCGAGATATTCGAGAACCTTTTTAGATTCGGATCCGGATTCGGATTCGAAGAAATTGTGGATTCGTCCCATCCCTACCTCTTTTAAAGGATACCCGAAGTGACATGTGACACGATGAGATAGACATTTGTATGTACAGTGCCAAGCACACAAATAACTAGGCTGTGTTCCTTTTTTTCCTTCTCTGCCTGAAAGAGTTAAATATCAGGTATGTAAGTTGCTGACTCAGTCCTGACTCAGACAGGAAGTGACTACAGTGTGACCTTCACTGATAAGAAATTCAAACTATGAAACACTTTCCTAGCAGAAAATGGCTTCTGAGAGCAAAAATGAGATAAAAAAAGGGGAATTTCTTATCAGTGAGGGTCACACTGTAATCACTTCCTGTCTGAGTCAGGACTGAGTCAGCAACTTACATACCTGATATTTAACTCTTTCAGGCAGAGAAAGAAAAAAAGGAATACAGCCTAGTTATTTGTGTGCTAGGCACTGTACATACCCATGTCTATCTCATCATGTCACATGTCACTTCGGGTATCCTATAAGGGCTTCAGAAAAGCCCAGTAGGTCCAATAGATTAGAGAAGCTCTTTTGCATAGATAACAACTGTTTTTTTTTAACTCTTCCCGTACTGAAAAACAATATGAGACTCTTTTCTTTGCGACAAATGTTCTATTTCTTAGCTGTACTACACATACAATTCATTATCTTATCTGTTTTATTTTCGCTTCATGTTTGCTTTAAGTAAGAGTTTTGCATTGAGATTGTTGCTCAGCGTTGTCTTTTCTTCCCAGTTATGCGTTTAGCTCCCTTTCTAAATTTACTTCTTATCCACACAGTCATCAATTAATCCCGGTGACGTTGACAGCTTGCTGCACAAGGTAACAAAAAAACACGACCTGGGAATGGCTGTCACCCGCTGAGCACCTGAGGGTGTCAGGACTGGGAGTACTGGAGGGACGTCACGTTCGGCGTGTCAAGGTGTGCGCAGGTTTACGGCCGCTGGAGTGATTTATAATGGAGCGCTGCCTCCCTGGCATCAGAGTCAGATTTACAGGTTGTGTCACCGGATGATATACGCTACCAACTGAAGCAACTGATCCTCCACGGATCTGCAAAGAATTGTATCAGAGCGATTAAAAGAGGGAAGCAATAGTTGTGCTACTTGTTAAAGCCAAACTCCACCCTTGCTAAGAGAAAGGCGAATATTATCAGTTCAGATCCAATGGGCCTGATTCACCAACTGGCGGTAACCTACTTTGCATGCCTAAAGGCTTAGGATGTGCAAAGTAGGGCGCTAAGTACTTTGCACCCGCTTGATCGCGCACAGCGCGGTGCACCAAAAATGTTGTGCTGTTCGACGATAGTGTGTGAATGGTGCAGCGTTATCATTGCACAGCGCGACGTTATTGTCACACCGCGCAATGTATTTGGCGCACCGCGTTACACGCGATCAGGCCTGTTTGCGTGCACTAACGTTTGTGCGCTAATTAGCGCGCGATTACCCGTTTAGCGCTATGGCGCTAATGGTTAGCGCCAGTTAGGGAATCAGGCCCATAGAGGTTAATGTCAACAAAACTAAATTACATTTACCCACTGCTCTGTGTTTATTATGTAGTCTACATCCGGATCCTGCATGACAAGCATTCCAATATAATCATAAAGGTTTCTGCTGTATTGAATCTTATCTCAGTAAGCCTGGCTCTATTTGGTACATTTCCAGGGAGAAGGAAGCTTGTTATCTCCCCTTCCACAATCCTTCTCCTCACTGATTGGCTGAGGGCAGTTCAGTGTGACCGGCTGAGCCTGAGAAGGGAAGTACACCTCACCCCTCTGCAGAAGCTGCTGAATTCGAATCTGTGCTGTGCTCACATGTGCTTACAAAGCACGCTAGATATGACAGTGCAGTTTCTAGGAGAAAAAAAAATAGTAATGGAGGAAATGACATCAGGATTGTCTTCAGTCAGAGGCAGTAAAGATGGAAAATGCCTGAAGTTTGTTTTCTCTTTATTTACTATATACAATTCACTGAAATCAAAATGTAGACAGTACAATACATATATTATGTAAGTAGAACACGTATTTATCTACTTATATATGTGTTTTTGTTTTTTTTCCTTGGATAGTATGGCTGTTCCTGCTGTTTTAATAATAGCATGTATTCATTGTGGCGCAATATCACAACAATCATTTACATCCAGAGCTGCATTCGTTTTTTTCACCAAGATGATAGCAGAGTCAGACAGTTTTACCTCAGACTAAGGCTGCTTACACACCAAGACGTTACAGGCGCACGTTACTTCGCCTGTAACGCTCCCCCAACGCACAGCAATGTAACACAAGTGGGCTGTTCACACAGCCCACGTTGCGTTACATGTAACGCTGCACATTCTCCGCAAAGTGCAGCATGCTACGGCGTTGGAGTGGCTATAGCCGCGTTAGACTGTTTGCACATGCGCAGTGGGGGGCGGAGAGGAGGCGGGGAGAGCAAGCTACAGTAGCCGCGCACATGGCTACTTAATATTCACTGCACTGGCGGGCGCTGATTGGCCGGCGGGACCACGTGATGCGGAGTGTCTCGCTCCGCATCACGTGGACCCGCTGGCCAATCAGCGACACTCTGGGAGACATTATAGGACTCGAGCCGCCTAACGCGGCTCACTCTACCGTCGGCTCTTGCAGCACCATACGTTGTGTTAGGTGCACGTTATGCGACCTTAACGTGGCACCTAACGCAACGTCTTGGTGTGCAAGAAGCCTTAAGGTATATAAATTCATTTTCATTTAATTGACACCAGCTAGGAGGATGCATTTTGTGGGACCTTCCCGCTTCTTCAGGTCTATAGGACAATTTCTTAATGCAGCTGCATACACAGACTTGGAGCTTCTATGATAGCTCCTGGTCCCACAAAACCTTTGGGTACATAATGTATTCATCCATGCAGTCATTATCCAATAGGTGTCTCTTACCTATATGTTTGCTGTGTTAAATCTAAGTTGTTATCTTTTTTGGGGGAGGACCGACAGTGTATAACCCTCTTTAGTTGGATTTAGGATTCAGCCCGAAATTGTTCTTATTCTTCCTGTAGCCCTTTTTTAATCAAACAACGCTTCTCAACTGTTATATCTTTTAATCTTCTGACTTTTCACCCTCTCCGGAGATGGAGGAATTGGACATCTCTTTATTTGTACACTGGACTTCTAGAAACGTGGGCTGATCTATTAGAGGAAGTGCGTTTCTGCTCATTCTTGTACCTTCACACACTCTGAACTCACTGCTACAATTCATCTTCCAGCTCGGCAGCCTTTGACGGCCCTGTGAAGGCCATAAAGGCACGGACAATGAGGCCGACATCATCACACATGCTGTTGTTTTTCATTTATTTATGTCTCCTGTGCTGTTGGTGCACCTGTCCTTAGAGATGGAATTAGGGAGGAATAAGTTAGAATCTGCACAACAGAAAATCACTAGAAGCCGCACACATCTCCGTTGGGCTTCACACACACTTACAAACAAGTTACATTTCCTCTGCTTTCATGCAGACGGCTCATTCAGAGACACAGGCAGCTGCAGTTAAGCTCCCCAGAGCTTTCTCACACACTGGGTTAACAGATGTAGTGTGAGGCAACCCCCCCATGATGAAGTAGTTGATGCAAAGAATTTGATAACAATAAACAAAGAGATAAGCATTGAAATGTATACACCCGTACTTAGGAGCACTTCCCGAACTACTCCTATCTCAATTGAAAAAAACATATGATAGTTGATAGTGTTCCTGTAAAGCAAACCTGAAGCCTAATTACAATAAAAAACAGATAATTACCTAAGGAGGGGGAAGGCTTTTGGTTCTATAGAGCCTTTCATGTTCTTCTCACCATCCCCTTGTTCCAGCGCTGTGTCTTTTTGAAAGGTTTTGAAAATCTTCTGGAGCCTGTATGCTTCTGAAGACAGGTGGTTCTGTACTGCGCAAGTGTACAAGAGAGCGCACTCATGCATACGCACTAAGGTGCTGCCTGTGTTCGGGAGCACTCGCGCACCCAAAGACTTCCGGTGCCTGTTGTGGTGGAAAAGAGCAGTCTCTGACCCATTGGTCGAAGACTGCTAATGGGGAAGACAGCGCTGGAACGAGTTGACCATAGGAAGGCTCTATAGAACCCAGAGCCTTCCCCCTCCTTAGGCCAGTATCTGTTTTTTGTTTTTGTTTTTTTAATTAGAATTCAGGTTCACTTTAACCACTTGCCAACCGCGTCACACCGATGGGCGTGGACACGGCGGCAGCCCCAGGACTGCCTAACGTCGATCGGTGTAAGGTCCTTGGGGCGTGGTTTGCGAGAGATTGCACACGCCGATGCATCCCCACTCTGATGATGGAGCTCCTCTCCGCCTTTAGTCTCCCATCGGCAAACGCCGCTGGAAGACTGTTAGACGGCGAAACTGCCATTGTTTATTGCTGTACAACGCTGCGATCTAAGGCAGCTCTGTACTGGGGACAGCCATGTGACACAGCTGTCCCTCTAGGAGACAGGAGAGCGATTGGCTCTCATAGGCTGAAGTCTATAACAGCTGTTCACCGGTATTGACTGGCTGGGGGAGGGAGGGAGTTTAAAAAAAAAATTAAATAAATAAGTACATTATATTCATAAAATAATAATAAAAATACTTATAAAAAAAAGAATAAACACTGGGAGAGTGGTCAGACCCCACCAACAGAAATCTCTGTTGGTGGGGAGAAAAGAGAGGGGGGATCACTTGTGTACTGAGTTGTGCGGCCCTGCAGCGAGCCCTGAAAGCTGCAGTGGCCCATTTAGAGAAAGATGGCCTGGTCTTTAGGGGGGTTTAACACTGCAGTCCTCAAGTGGTTAAATAGAAAGTCTATGAAAAGAGACTGATACTTCCTCAAATGAGCTTCAGGATGAAAATAAAAGGCATGTGTGGAATAATCTTTGTGAGAGGAACTCACCAATACATTTTGTTTGTAAAGGAGCTTCCAGGTATAGTGACACTTTAAAGTCCCTTTCCACCTTCCCTATTTCTGAAAAGCAACACTTCATTTAGACCCCAGACAAATGTTTGCTATATATCTCCATGTTTTAGGATACCTTGGTGCTTCCATATCAACCCCTTCCAATTCAGTGTCCGACTATGTCTGTCATTGGCATTTTCCAGTTCAGGCCCAATGCCAAAACAGGAAAACATGGCTGCCAAAAGGAGCACCATTGCCAAATGTAGTCTGGCACGGTGTCAACCCCTTTAGATCAAAGTGTTAAAATAAGTCCAACATTTTGATCATCACCGGTCCCATCCTTCGCCACTGCACCAAGTAACATACATATTATGTAGACACATTTGTGCTTATTGCTGGGGGTGCCAATGCTAGATCTAGTCCAGCATGTCTTCAGGCTATTTGCTTTAAAGTGTTGGACAAACTTTGATCCCCTTTGGTACCACACTGAGCAATATTGTGCTGACATGCATGCAATGGGGTGGAGCTACAGCAAGTGATCTGGTATCAGCCCTGCCCTCTTCCACTGATGCCAAGTTGCCTCCTTGCTCTAGTGCAATCATAGAGGCGTTTGGCGTAATCCAGACTTATTGCGGTTATTTGCTCCGTTTATTATTGCCTGAGGAAGCAGAGTCATACCTGTGAAACGCGTTGCACTGTCTTTTGAGTAAATCAATAAACTGTAATTTTGAATTACACAGTATTTTTGTGTCTACTTAAAGGAGGTAAGTCCACCAATGCCTGCTTGCAATGTTTAACAATTTTAGCTAATTTTACTCCCTTGGCACTAGTGATGGGCGAACATCCAGATGTTCGGGTTCGAGGGGGGTTCGGCCGAACATGCCCCCGATATTCGGCATGTTCGGGCCGAACCCAACCCGAACATGTCCCTTTGGGGCCCCTATAGGGTCCCAGCATAAAGGGAGAGCTTGCCCCAAGCGCGGGGGAGGGGGGTCGGAAATGCCCCCCACCCCTCCCCGCTAAGCTCTCCCTTCTGCTGGACCCTATAAAATTAAATAGAAGTCCCCCAAAGTACCTGTAGCAGGCTGGCAGGAAGAGGACAGGAAGCGGGCAGCCGGCGATCACAGGCGCTAGTACCATCTGGTACTTCCGCCCTCTCTCTGATGCACTTCCTGTTTACAATTGTAAGTCGCGTCAAGAGAGAGCAGAAGTACCACGATGACGTGTACGAGGGTATGCGTCATCTACATGATGACACGTACCCTCGTACGCATCATCGCGGTACTTCTGTTCTCTCTTGACGCGACTTACAAATGTAAACAGGAAGTGCGTCAGAGAAAGGGCGGAAGTACCAGATGATACTAGCGCCTGTGATCGCCGGCTGCCCGCTTCCTGTCCTCTTCCTGCCAGCCTGCTACAGGTACTTTGGGGGACTTCTATTTAATTTTATAGGGTCCAGCAGAAGGGAGAGCTTAGCGGGGAGGGGTGGGGGGCATTTCCGACCCCCCTCCCCCCCCCCCCCCGTGCTCGGGGCATGCACTCCCTTTATGCTGGGACTCTATAGGGGGCTTTGTTCGGCCGGACACGGCTGTGTTCGGCCGAACAAAGAAGGCCTGATCGGGTTCGGACAGCGTGCCCAAGCACCCTCCCGAACACCATGAGGTGTTCGGGGGGTGCCGAACCGAACCCGAACAGGCCAAAATCCGGGCGAACCCGAACAGTGGCGAACACTGTTCGCCCATCACTACTTGGCACCTCTTCTTACTTTATACAATACCAGAGTCCACTCTTCATGGAGGGGTGTTTTCCCCCTTTTTTCGTCAGATCTACAGAGAGTGACCTTTTAATCCTGAGTGGGGACAGGTCTATTCTCCCCGTCTGCATCTTCAATGGTTGCCTATTGGTAACCCTGGTTTGTCAGTATTATTACTACTTACTTTACACTATTCACTTTTACCAGTACTTACTACACTATAGTGGGCTCTCGGTGTCCCCCTTTTTGTACCCATGTACACCATTTTCTTCCTTGCCGCCCTCCCCGGCCAAAAAAGCACAATGATGGGAGCATATGATCATGTAAAATACACTAGTGAAGGTAGGACCCTGCCAAAGGCTTGCAATCTAATGGGAGGAGGGATAAACATACCAGGTAGAGGTGTTGAATACGTATTCAGCAGAGAGTTACTGCATGGAAGGAGGTTGGTAGGCCTGAATGGTAACAGGTTAGGATTCATACAACTTGCACATTATGCAATGCAAGGGTCTTGGTTGTTATCTCAATAAACTTCTTGGGAGTAAAAACATAATAATAATCATCATTTTTAACTCTCCAGTCCTCGTTTTCTGGATCACTGCTGTAATCGCTGGTGGAAATCACAGGAGATGATTTTAGGAAATCAGGCCACTGGTATCTGTCCTGACAAGGAGACTCTGCCGTTCTTTCCGTAGCCGTGTGACCTCCTGAACAGGTCTACCATCCTAAACCCGTCCTTGGTTATATTTAGCTGCAGGTGTTACATCCTTGGGGAGCGGCTGAGCCTCTCAATATGTCAAACGTCACTCTAGGTACGGTGAATATATATCCTTTCTGTAGGTTGAGGGATTCATGATCTGTCTGACAGAGACAGAACTGTGACGGCCAATAGAATCCCAACTATTGCTCATCATATCTGACTGCTGATGGACGTGTCACAAGTGGGAGCTCGGCAAAGGAACCAACCGGAGGAAAATTCCTTATAATATAATACAGAGCAGAAAGTATATCGGAATGAGCCATTGAACAGCATTATTATGATTTAGTATTTATATAGCAATGATATCTTCAGCAGGGCTGTACACAATATAGTGTCCTGTCACTTGGCTGTCCCTCAGAGGGGCTCACAATCAAATCCCTACCCAATGCATGCATTGTAGTCTCGGCCAGCTTTAGGGGGAAGCCAATTAACTTCTGTTTTGGGATGTGGGAGGAAACTGGGATGCCCAGAGGAAACCCACGCAGACACGGGAGCAGGGCCGGAGCTACCATAGGAAAAAAATGGGCGATTGCCCCAGGGCCCCAGAGCCTGTAGGGGCCCCCAAGTTGTCCCTCCCCATCTTAACTGTTGCTCCCCAGGGACTCTGCAGAGTATGTTAAGTTGGGAAGTGATTGGGGGAGGGTCAGCAGCCAGCTCAGGGGCCCAGGAGGGAAATTTGGCTGCAACAAAGGGCCTCTAATGACGCTTTTTGGTCGGGGGGTGTCTGTTGGGAGGCCACCAGGCTAATTTTGCCCTAGGGCCCAATTGTTACTTGATCTGGCCCTGCACGGGAGAGCATACAAACTCCTTGCAGAGACTGGGATAGTGCTAACCACTACGTCACTGTGCATACATTTTCATTTCATTCTGTGTTTCTCCATGTCTCTGCCTGACAAAAAAGGCAAAAAAATATATAGTGTATATATAGTGTTTACCTCTTCCCATAATTCTTATCTACCCATTCATGTAACTATCTTATTTATTTTCCAAATATATATATTTTTCAGCATCTTGAGCAATGCCTTGAGGGTTACCACAGTAGACTAAAAGTGGCCATAAACAATACAATATGCTATTTTCGATTTTGAAAAAAAAAAAAATCACAAAAAATACATTGTATTTTTGCAATGTAGTCAAATAAAACACATTTTTCTTACTGATGTGAAAATAAGCAAAAAAAGAAACCTTAAAAGCATTTTAAGGTTTGAAAATGTATGATCTAGGAGAAGACTCAAGAGAAACAGTGAACTGAATAAGGGCCATTGTATTTTCACGATATGGTCACTGAGAAGGAATATAAGAAATTAACACAAAAATGTGATTTTTTATTCTCGAAAATCAGATCCATATTTGAAATGTGCTTGCTAATGCGAACATATACAGGACCAAATTTCCTTTCATTCATGTTAGGACTCTAATCCAACCAATCAGACAACAGACGACCACAAGTATACAAATTTGCTGTGTGGCTTTCTGCGATCATATTTTTCCAATTGTGCTGCTCCCGCAAAAGAACATTTGCTGATTCCTTAAGGCTACCTACACACCAGGACGTTGCATTTAGGGGACGTTATAGGGCACATAACGTGCCCCTAACGCAATGCCTGGTGCTCTCTGATGTGGACGTCAGAGTGAGCCGCGTTGTGCAGCTCACTCTGGCATCCGTGATGCCGTGACGCGTACTCTTGGACGCATGCTGCATCACGTGGTCCCGCCCGGCCAATCGCCGCACAGAGCGGCCGCTCCAGGAAGTAAACACTGCACGTCACTGAGTGCAGTGAATATTAATTAGCCATGTGCCCGACCGCTCTCCCCTCCTCCCCAACATTACTGAGCATGTGCAAGCAGTCTAATGCAGCTTAGCCGCGTAGAACGCACAGCATGCAGCACTCTCAACGGATGTGCAGCGTTACAATGTAACGCAACGTGGGCACTGTGAACAGCCCATTGATTTTTCATTGCTGTGCGGTGGGGCTGTGTTACAGGCTGCTCTAACGTGCGCCTGTAACGTCTTACTGTGAAAGCAGCCTAAATGTATTTTCTAACAATTTGCATAATTATGTTCAAGTCAATTTTCACTTAAAAGTCTTTTTTTTTTTCGTTATTTTTGCGATAATTTGTGCGAAAAGAATTTTTTTATAACACTAAACAGTGAGATAAGCAAAAGAGAGAAAAACAATCCTCTTAAGGGGCCCATACACTGGACGATTTCAGCCATTGATCGATCGATCGATTCTATCTGGAATTGATTGATCAGGAATCGATTCTATCAAATCTATGGATTGATTGATTTGCAGCCGATTTCGATCGATTTTGATAAATTTAATCTATCTGACAGGATGGAAAATCTAGGTCGATCTGTTGCTGGCAGCAGAACGTTGGCCCATACAGTTGCATTGTCTGTAATGGTCCAATAATGTATTTAGATCGATTTCCAATATAGTTACAATAGATTGCATTCTGAAATCTATTGGAAATTAGTTCCTAGTGTGTGGCACACATCAGATAGATTCCTGACAGATTCGACTGGACAGACATCTGACAGAAATCTATCTGATGGTCGAATCTGCTGCAAATCTAAATAAGTGCTTGCCATCTTTACCCCGTCAATGTGTTGTCTAAAAGTGTCTCATGCAGCATGGAAGGAGGAATCATGTTTACTACTGGTGCGTATAGGTAAAGGTTTCCTTATTCTCTTAGTTGAAGACACTCCCCTTTTTCCCTTATATAGATACCCAGGTTTATCCAGATCACTTAAAGGGACACTGTAGGGGGGTCAGGGGAAAATGAGTTGAACTTACCCGGGGCTTCTAATGGTCCCCCACAGACATCCTGTGCCCACGCAGCCACTCCCCAATGCTCCGGCCCCGCCTCTGGTTCACTTCTGGAATTTCAGACTTTAAAGTCTGAAAACCATTGCGCCTGCGTTGCTGTGTCCTCGCTCCCGCTGATGTCACCAGGAGTGTACTGCGCAGGCCCAGTATGGTCTGTGCCTGCGCAGTACGATCCTGGTGACATCAGGGGAAGCAATGACACAGCAACGCAGATGCAGTGGTTTTCAGAATTTAAAGTCAGAAATTCCAGAAGTGAACCGGAGGCGGGGCCGGAGCATCGGTGAGTGGCTGCACGGGCACAGGATGTCTGCGGGGGACCATTAGAAGCCCCGGGTAAGTTCAACTCATTTTCCCCCGACCCCCTACAGTATCCCTTTAAGGCCCAGTTTCACATTGCAAATCACTGCTAAATCCCCCCCTATTTTGCTGCAATCATGTTTGCAACTCTAATTCACGGAACGATGATCATTCCCTGAATAAGAATAGCAAATGCAATTGTAGCAACATTTTTCCGGAATATTATTACAGTATTGAATCTGATGGTCTACAATATCATATTGTGCTAATGAACCCCCTGAACTACCTCTGTACCAAATTGCAGCCCCCCGCCCCGCTGTTTCCAGAGATAGGGTATATCAGATAAATTTTGTCAACCAGTGGGGCGGGGGGGTCCCCCTCTCCCAACCCTCAAAATGTGGAGTGTGTAAAAGCTATGAGTGCTGAGATATTGGGCCTTTAATATCGAGATATGCAAATCAGGAATAAGCAGCATATGATGTCATTACCCACAAGGCAGTGCATCAGTAGGCCAAATTTTAATTTGACCTACACCGTGGGTGGGGTTCCACCTTTTCAGCTGGATTTCCATTGGCTATAGAGCTTTTTCTCCTCTGAAAACCGTGTTTTCCCCGACAAACCTCAGCTTCACAGTGGTGGGAAGTTCATCTCCACCTTACAGTACCTCTTTCATGAGACTTCCAGCGGAAGACATATGGCTGTACTTACTCTTATAAGGGTAGATATCTATTATTACAGATAACTATGCTTACATACAAATCATGAAAAGCATCAGAATGCACAAGAGAAGCCAAAAATTGGGCACCTGCAGCAAATGGACTATTTGGGCACCCCATAGGCGATATTGCAAAATATTGGCTATTGGGCGCCACAAGCAGAAATTTGAGCACACAATAAATAGAGGGCGCTGGGCCCATCTAAACAATTTTTTTTTTTTTAGCATTGTTGGTTTGGTAACTATCCTTTTTAAATTAGTTTTGAGAATTATCATTTTGTAAATGATTGTTTTTAAATTAATTTTGAGAAATGTATTGTTTTCGGTATTTACATTATTTTCAGCAGAGAAAGGGTGTTTTAAGGTTAGGCACTAGTAAGGGGGGGGTTTAGGGTTAGGCATCAGGAAGGGGGTTTTTAGGGTGAAACATCAGGAAGGGGGTCTTAAAGGGAACCTGAAGCGAATAAAATTATTTAAAATAAACACATGATGTACCTGCAAATGAATATTACATATTAACCTCACCATCAGTTCCTCTCAGAAGCTCACCATTTTCTTCTTACAGGGATCCCATTCCCTTCCAGTTCTGAAAATATTTTGTCAGAACTGAAATATACCAGTTGCTGTCAGTTATATATCAGCAGCTGTCAGTTACAACTGAATGTGCAAGGTAATGTCCATGTTTCCCTATGGCTCAAGTGGGTGATATTACAGTTTAACAGTGTGCTGACCAGGAAGCTGTTATGGGGTTGTGGCCATTTTTAAAATGGAGGATGAAGAATTCCATTGATCACAGTGGACAATTGGGGCGCAGGAGAGGAGAAAGAGATTGGGGAGTAGGCTACACAGGAGGTAAGTATGACCTGTGTATGGTTATTTTGACTTTTTTATTTTCAGTTCAGGTTCTTTTTTAAGGTTAGTTGTAAGGAATTGGATTTTTAGGATTAGGCATCAGGAAGGGGGATTTTAGGGTTGGACAATGGGCATCAGGAAGGGGGGCTTAGAGTTAGGCATCAGGAAGGAGGGTTTAGGGTTAGTCATCAGGAAGGGGGGTTTTAGAGTAAGTCATCAGGAAGGAGGTTTTAGAGTTAGTCATCAGGAAGGAGGGTTTAGGGTTAGTCATTAGGAAGGAGCGTCTTAGGGTTAGGCGTCAGGAAGGAGGGTTTAGGATTAGTCATTAGGAAGGAGCGTCTTAGAGTTAGGCGTGAGGAAGGAGGGTTTAGGATTAGTCATTAGGAAGGAGCGTCCTAGGGTTAGGTGTCAGGAAGGAGGGTTTAGGGTTAGTCATCAGGAAGGGGGGTTTAGGGTTAGTCATCAGGAAGGGGGGTTTTAGAGTTAGTCATTAGGAAGGAGCATCTTAGGGTTAGGCGTCAGGAAGGGGGATTTTAGAGTTAGGCGTGAGGAAGGAGGGTCTTAGGGTTAGGCATCAGGAAGTTTAGGCTTAGAGTTAACGGTAATATTTACCAATGTTTTACTGTTGTCTTTTTCTTTGTAAAAGATGATATTTAGCAATGTTGGTTTCACCCCACACCTTTTTTTAATACTGTAATTTTAAAATATTTAGTAATCTAGTGGAGATAAATATGAAGAAATGATTTTAAAAAACTATAGAGAATATTTTAAGATTTCGATTTCCTTGCACCAAGCCCTTATTTAACGTATGCATGCACAAGATCTGTATTGTAAAGTGAATGGAAATCAAGAGCGGATTTCTTTCACTCATCACTAACAAAACGCAGACATATAGCCAACCACGCCGACTTTCCGCTTAGTTTCGCACTGTCTTGTTTCCTGCAGTAAGAACACACTTGTGAGATTAGAGAGCGACATTTCTGTGTTATTAACTTTCTCTGCTCTTAAACAAGCTCTCAAGTTATAATGTATTTTGAAGATTTTGCCTACATAATGCAGCACATTACATATTTTAACACAATTAAATAAATCAGAAAGTGCCTTTTGTGCATCTCCTAAAATTCGTCACTAATCCCCCTCGGTAAAGGCCGGGCTCTTCTGTGTTTTATTTAGAAGCATTGTATTGAAATTCATATCATTAAAATCGCAGTATTGCTTAGCTATGACTTTGTTATTCTATTAATCCATTTAAAAGTAAACTGTTGTGTACTTTGCCTAAGCATTTATATTGAGCCTTTTTAACGAAATATATTTAAAGGTGAAAATAAACAGATGAGAAAAACAGTTGTATCTGTCCTCTTTCTCCTAAAAATGACCTTTTTTATCGATATCCCACAGTTTTATTTTATATTTAAACCTAGTATTTACTATTCCATTGTCTCTGCTTAATAAAACCTTCATTAAAGTACGCCAGAGCTCAAATATGTAAATTGTTTTCCTTTTTATCTCTTTCCTGCTCTCAGAAGCCATTTACTGAAAGAAGAATGTTTTATGACTATAATTCCTTAACAGTGAGGGTTATGCTATAGTCTGACCCAGTCCCGGCCAGAACAGAAACTGTCACTTGCATACCTGATGTTTAACTATTTCAGGCAGAGAAAGAAAAAAAGGAACACAGCCTAGTTATTAGTGTGCTAGGCACTGTTCAGACACGTCTATCTCATCATGTCACATGTCACCTTGGTTGTCCCTTAAGTGTCCTTTAAGTGACATAATGAGATAGACATGTGTATGTACAGTACACAAATAAATATGTTGAGTTCTTTTTTTTCTTTCTCTGCCTGAAAGAGTTAACATTCAGCTATGCAACTGACAGTTTCTCTGTCAGGACAAAGTCAGACATTGTGTCCCTCACTGGTAAGGAATTGCAGCCATAAAATACTTTCCTGGCAGAGAAATGGAATTCTGAGAGCAGGGAATAGATAGAAAACAGTCAAAAGATGAACTTTTATATTATATTATATTATATTATATAGCACTATGATACACTGTTTCATTGAGAAGAGACAAAAGAATGAATTTACTTTTTTAAGTTCTTCAACCTAACATAAAATCATGGGATACCTAAAAGTTTGGAGAGTACTAGAACCAGTAGCCAGTGACAATTCCCCCCACCACCCTCCAATTGCAGCTCTTCCTAGGGCCCTATGTAGAGCGTTAGCAAAGTATGCTCCTTCTTCTCTCCTGCCGTCGTCTCCCAGTGCCCATAGTGCCCACATTGTGATGCTTGATCCACTAACATCATTTTGTGTCTGTTTTTAAACGGTACATATCCTTTACATGTTTTCGTCTTGACTTCACACTGATTTGAAAACAAACTTTATTGTTTAACCTATTTTGGTTCCTGGACATAGAAACTACGTCCAGGAACCAAAATAGGAATCAGTGAATCAGGCTATGGTGCCTGATCACTGATTCCTCTCCCCCGCAGAAAAAGCGACAGCTTCTCTCGGAAGCTTCTCTTTTTCTGGCTGTTGCATCCCCCATGCGTCTCTCTAAGCGTATGTTAGGCTTAGAGTGACGTCTCGTAAACAAACTCATGGCTGCCATCTTGTGGCCAAAAAGTAAAACTACAACTAAAAGTAAAAAAAATAAAACTCAACACACATTTACATTATAAATCTACTGTTTACATCCCACCCTCCTAAAAATACCCGAATAAAATTTTTAATATAAAAAAAAACCATTACAATAAAAGGAAAAAAAACATGTAAATATTTACCTAAGGGTGTAAACTTTTTAAATATCAATGTAAAGATGAAATATTTCTATATTTTTTTTATTTTAAACTTTTAAATAGTGATAGATGCAAAACGGAAAAAATGCACCTTTATTTCCAAATGAAATATTGTCGCCATACATTGTGATAGGGACATCATTTTAATGGTGTAATAACCGGGACATATGGGCAAATACAATATGTGAGTTTTAATTATGGAGGCATGTAATATTTTAAAACTATAATGGCTGAAAACTGAGAAATAATGAATTTTTTCCATTTTTTTCTTATTCTTCCTGTTAAAATACATTTACAGTAAAGTGGCTCTTAGCAAAATGTACCCCCAAAGAAAGCCTAATTGGTGGTGGAAAAAACAAGATATAGATCAGTTCATTGTGATAAGTAGTGATACATTTATAGGCTAATGAATGGGAGGTGAACATTGCTCAAGTAAAAACGACGGAACGCGAATGGGTTAATAAGATTTCGGCTTCGCCCTGTACCCATTTTTCCTCCCACCTCTATTTCATGCATGCACGATGCGCCCCTGTATACCCGTCAGGAGGCAAACAGAATAGCTGTATTTCCATCCATAACTGTGGTTATTCTGAAAGTTCCAGACACGACTCCACAGTCTATGGACTTCTTAACACGCTCTGTATTTTTTCTTTTCTTATGTTCTTCTTATGCAAATCTGATAGCAGAACGGATTGCCATCACATTGTTCACCAAAGTAAGCAGCTGGAAATAGAGATGGCTTGAAAGTGAACGGACAGGATATTAATATCTCAGTGGGATATGCTTTTGAAGCGTGGGCATCTTTTAAGCTTATCATTAAAAAAATATAAATAAGTTCTTTTTGGAACAGCAACAAAAATGATTGTCAGAGATGCAACGGCCGTGGGGGGAGGGGGACTTCAGAACGGCTGTGGGGGGGTGGAGGGACTTCAGAACGGCTGGAGGGGGGGGGGGGGCGTTCAGAATGGGTGGGGGGGCTTCAGAACCTCTCGAGTGTCAGAGCCGTATTTCATATTGTGTTTCCTTTTATTTTTTCATCACACTTGTCATTAAACAGCAGAAGGCAATTTGATTCAGTGACACTCCAAAGTTAAGCCACGTTTATTTTAGAAGAGAGTTATTTATTATTTTCCGATTTCAATAAATCTGACATTGTGGTTACTAGGAAGAGAAGATGAGAACAGAGGCGCTCTGCTTGCTATAACAGAATTGCTGTCGTTTATCCCCTGTTTATTGCCTAAAGAAGTGGGCTGTGCCCGCGAAACGCGTTGCATCCTTGGGGTATCTTCAATAAATGTGTATTTATTTATTTAATTACAGTCCTTTGTGTCTGTTTTAACGGAGGCAAGTCCACCACTTCCTCCCAGCAATTTTTTAAAAATGTTATGTACTTTTTTTCCTACTGGCGCCTCTGTTCACCTACCAGTGTTCTGCATGAAGGGCTGTGCAGTCTGCAGGCCCAGATTTACATCATAGGAGTCTATAGGCGCAGATATTCTGACACCCTAAACTTCTTCCTCCATTAACCCTTTGCGCCGGAGCTACAATCGAGTATTGAATTGAATTGAGAATTGAGTCGTGGCTGCACCCCCATACTCGTCCTAAAGGTGGGGCTAGAGCAGGACACACATGAATCGTACCTCAGTATAGTACACATTGGGGGCAGATAACCTCCCTTGCGGTAACCCCGAGCTACACTCGGGGTAACTGCCCGCAGAGGATTTCTCTGCCCCGGGAGGGATTGTTTGAATGAAAGTTGTTATAGCCTTTGTAGCTAGCACTTCGCTAGCTACCATTGTCCAAGTACCAAGTCCCTCTGCTCTTTTTTGATCGGCCCTGATTGCCCCCGTTATACGTACCCTCAACGCCCCCCCCCCCCGGATCCCGCGGTGGCGCAGCCTCCCCACTCAGCTCCAGGCTTTGCTATGGGGAGGATTGGGATTGCACATGACGTCATGACATCGATGACGTCAGACGGCATGTCCGATCGCTGCCATAGCGACGACTGAAGCTTATTGGGGAGGCTGCGGCTCTCGCAGGATCGCGGCTAGGTGACGAATAGTGGCGGTGATAGGGGGATCAGAAGGGTGCAAGGGACTTGGAGGACAATGGTAGCTAGCCTAGTGCTAGCTACAAAGGATACAACAACTTTAATTCAAATAATTCCTTCCGCGGATGCAGCCTCAGAAACTGCAGACCGCCAGGGAGGTTAAACAAGATCCTCTCCAAATGGTGAAGTGTGTACAGTGCTACAATTAGATCCAAAGATTAAAGAAATTGTGGGGCCATCCCGACGAGCAAGGATTCTCTAGGTCTAGGATGATCACTAGCACATGTGCTTGCACTGCGTCGCACTGCTAATATGAGGTAAGCAATCGGCCTAAAGGTGATCATTCAATCACAGTTTTGTTGATTGAAAAAAATGTTTATAAGCAGGTGTGATGGGAAGGGAGTAAAGATTGGTTCAATGGTGCTGAAATAATCGATGTATTCCAGCATTTTATTTCCAAACACATTTGTCTTAACTGGTTCTTTTCTGAATATTGATTGGTCAATCACTGGCCAATTTTAACACCCCCATGTAGTATTAGGGCCAACAGATCCTGGGCTACATGGAAGTGGGAAAATTGTCCAATCAAAATTGGATGTGTGTACCAGGCTTTAAAAAAAGAAGTGAAAAGTTAAGGATTAAGCCTGGTACATGCTTTCAATTATTATTGCCCAATCTCTGACCAATCTTACCAATCTTACCACCCCCATGCAGTATGAGGGTTAACAGATATGGAATAGTATGAGCAGATTGTGCAGGTAAACCCGTAGGCCTCGCTCACATTATACGCGCTTCCGTGCGCATTTGGAAGCGCATATGGGACTTGATTCACAAAGCGGTGCTAACTGTTAGCATGCTTGTGAAAAGCCCCTTATCACGCCTAAAAATCCTTTGCGCGCACTAATTAGTGCTTGCATACCGCACGCAAAACTTTGCGCATGCAAAGGCCGGTGCACGCAAAACGTTGCATCGGGTGCTACGAAAACAGCGCATCTGATGCGCCTATAAAGGCACATCGGATGCGCACTAAACGGCGCATGGGTGCGACATTTTGGGGCGCACCTAATGCGCCGTTATAGGCACATCAGATGCGCCATTTTCATCGCACCCGATACAAGGTTTTGCGCGCACCAGCCTTTTGCTCGCGGTACTTTGCAAGCGATCTGATTCAGCTTAGTGCGTGCTAACTACTTACCACTCTAATTAGCACGCCCAAAGCCTTTAGGCATGCTAACTAGATTAGCACTGGTTAGTGAATCAGGCCCATGATGTGCTGAAACGCAGGAACGGCAGAAGGGCATAGACAGCCCTTCTACCGTTCATATCTAATGCGCTGCACAGCAGTACGATGCGCTATGATGCACCTGCATACTGCTGCCTGCATTTAGCCCGCAAGCACAGAGCTGATCCCATCACTGTCAATGGATGGGATCAGCAGCGCAGAGGGTAGCTGCGCAGATGGCGTGCAATCGTATGCGCTGCATTCGAATCACACGGCCATCTGCGCTAGATAGATGTGAACGAGGCCTAATACTACACAAAGGAGGTACAATTGGTCAGGCATTGACTAGTCATAATTGAGTGTGTATCAGACTTAAAGTGGACCTGAACTCTTGCACAGGACAAATGGAAAACAAAGAGAAATGTTCCCTGTATGTATTTAAATAGCTTAGTCTAATTCCCTCTCATCTGTCACTAATCACCACCGTAATTTGTTTTCTTCAGCTGTGTCAGCTCAGGAATCTCTGCCTCGGCAGTGCAGCTAATTTGTAAACACAGGATGCAAACCCTATGTTTGCTTCCATGAAAGCAGGACGTAGACACACTGTAGAATTATTGCAGGATTTGTATCAGCTGTAACAAAGAAATGCTTTTATTTAAAGGTTAATTTGCTGTCGCTTTTCTTTTAGAGAAGAGTGGCTGTTTGAGTTCAGGTCCCCTTTAAAGGATACCCCAACTGAAATGTGACATAATGAGATAGACATGTGTATGTCCAGTGCCTAGCACACAGATAACTATGCTGTGTTCCTTTTTTTCTTTCTCTGCCTGAAAGAGTTAAATATCAGGTATGTAAGTGGCTGACTCAGTCCTGACTCAGACAGGAAGTGACTACAGTGTGACCCTCACTGATAAGAAATTCCCCTCTTTTTCCTCTTACTTGCTCTCAGAAGCCATTTTCTGCTAGGAAACTGTTTTATAGTTGGAATTTCTTATCAGTGAGGGTCACACTGTAGTCACTTCCTGTCTGAGTCAGGACTGAGTCAGCCACTTACATACCTGATATTTAACTCTTTCAGGCAGAGAAAGAACAAAAGGAACACAGCATAGTTATCTGTGTGCTAGGCACTGGACATACACATGTCTATCTCATTATGTCACATTTCAGTTGAGGTATCCTTTAAGAATAACGAAGAGCGAGAAGATGCGATAGACGGTGGTAGATGGGTTACAAAGGGGTGAAGATAATGTATAAGTATTATTATTGTTGATGTTGTTGGTATTATTATTATTTATATTGTTGTCGTTGTTATTGTTATTATTATTAGTATTATTATTATTTGGTTGTTGTTATTATTATGTATATGGTTATTATTATTAATATATGTATTAGTGGTATTATTATTGTTATTATTATAATTATTATCATTATTATTATTTTGTGTACTCTGCCAAGTACAGAGCAATATGTTGCCATGATGTAGGCGGAGGAAATAAATAGTAACGGTTATCAGTATCAGTTTCCTCGTACAGTCGCAGTGAAGTCTCGCTCACAGCATCACACCCATATGGCACCAGTGAGTGGTAATATTTATAACTTTAATTGATGCGTGCGTTTTACCTTTACAATTACATTTTTCGTGTGTGAATAATGAACGGCTCGGCCCGGGGAGGCCCCACACAGCCAACTACATCTGTTAATCTGCGTCGTTCCATCCCAGAGCCGTGTTAGGCAGGACAAGTCATGCATCAATCCCATGTGAGGCGCAATGTGAGGCTCGCATGTAGAATGAAACATGGATGGATGGCGGGAGATGAGCGAGGAGACAGATGTGCGCTGTCACTTACCAGATCAGCCTGTGGAGGGGGCAAGCAGGGATGCAGGTACCACTCCCTCATTAGGCATTATTGTCACTATTTGCTATTTATCTCCATGCTCTTAGTGAACCTGAACCAAGTAAAATGATTTAACCACTTAAAGAGGAACTTCAGCCTAAACAAACATACTGTCAGTAAGTTACATTAGTTATGTTAATTAAAATAGATAGGTAATATAATCTCTTAACCACCCTGTTTTAAAAGAACAGGCAAACGTTTGATTTCATGATGGCAGCCATCTTTTTGGTTGTAAGGAGGTGACAGGGAGCATGAGACACAGTTCCAACTGTTCTGTGTCCTGAGCAACTCTCCCAGTTGCTAGGCAACGTGAATAACAGCATAGGAAATCCCATCATGCTCTGCACAACATCAGGGAAAAAAAGCCTGGGCTTTTTTTCTTTGATGGGTGGAGCTTAGCTAAAAATGCAGCTAAAAAGGATGCTTCGGTAAGAAAAACAAAGTTCTGATGCTGTGAAACTGTTAAAGAAACACCAAGCCTTTTCAGTGCTGCTGAATAGATTTTTAGTCCGGAGGTTCACTTTAAGGACCACGGGCTTAAACCCCCCCTAAAGACCAGGCCATTTTTCACTTAATAGGCTACTGCAGCTTTAAGGCCTCGCTGCAGCGCTGCACAACTCAGCACACAAGTGATCCCCCCTCCATCCCTTTTCTCCCCACCAACAGAGCTTTCTGTTATTCTGTTAGTGGGGTCTGATCGCTCCCCCAATGTTTATTTATTTTTTGTCAATATTTTTTTTTCTTTTAATTAAATTTGTGTATTTTTTTCTTGTTTTTTCCCCTCTACCCCCCCCCCCCCCCCCCATCAGCCAATTACAGCGGTTGGCTGTGAAAGGCTTTAGCCTATGACAGTGGATCGCTCCTGTTCTCACTACAGTGCTGCTGTAGATCCCAGCGCTGTACACTGTTATTAGAAAGTGGTTTCACCGTCTAACAGTCTTCTAGCGGCGATCACCACTTTGAGGCTGATAACGTTGCAGAGCTTCATCATTCAAGCGGGGATGCATGTGCATCGGCACGCGCGATCCCCTGCAAACTCCGCCCCCAAAACCGCACGCAGATCAGCATTAGGCGGTCCTGGAGCTTCCACCGCGTCCACACGGTCCTCTAAAGGTTTAAGGACAACTGAAGTGAGTGTGATAGGAAGGCTGCCATATTTATTTCCTTTTAAGCAATACCAGTTGCCTGGTTGTCCTGCGGATCCTCTGCCTTTAAAGGTGGCCACACACGATACAATAAAATGATCGGATTTTATGGCAATTCGATAAAAATGATCGCATCTCCTGAAAAAATCGAAAGCTTTCCCGTTTTCTTTGATTTTCATTGATCCGGAATGCCAGATAGTTTTCTTCAATCTTTCTAAAGATTGTATGGTGTGTGGTGGATTGTCAGTTTATTAATATACATACCCTAGCAATTTTGTAAGAGTTTCCAATCATTTTTATCATAATTGGGGAAAGATTGAACATAGGTGTGTGGTACATTGGTCATATTTTTGAAATGTTCCAATCAGTCAGAAAAATTGATTGCAATTCTTAAATTGAAGAGATATTTTAAAAAAATTGTATGGGGTGTGGCCACCTTAATACTATTAGCCATAGCCCCTGAACAAGCATGCAGCAGATCAGGTGTTTCTGACATTATTGGTAGATCTGACAAGACTAGCTGCATGCTTGTTTCAGGTGTGATTCAGACACTACAGTAACCAGGTAACTGGTATTATTTGAAAGGAAATAAATATGACAGCCTCCATATTCTTCTCACTTCAGTTGTCCTTTAAAAAAAACCCATAATATACCTGCAAAGGAATATTACATACTTACCTCACTGTCAGTTCCTCTCAGGAGCTCACCGTTTTCCTTTTTAAAAGATCCCTTCCAGGTCTGACAAGATTCTGTCAGAAGTGAAATATATCAGTTGCTGTCAGGGAGGGGAAATCTCACCACTTAAGCTTAAGATGGCTACTTATGTATACTGGGGAGACAACCTAAACTAGGGGCTCTTGAGGTCCACGTAACTCTACTTCTTCCTCCATCAAACCCAGAAGGAGGAAGTAGTGGAGTTACATTGAATGTGAGTGGAACGCATCTGCTTTAGGTGGCAACATAGATAAGTTACCCCCCCCCCCCTCTGTCGCGGGCAGTGTTACAGTATCTCATTTAAATTTTGATTACGAGTAGCTATGTACTGGTAGCCATAGCTCAGAACAATCCCTCTTTTGGAGGCAGGGCCGACGCTACCATAGAGGCAAAGGGGGCAATTGCCCCAGGACCCTAGAGCCAGTAGGGGCCCCCAAGGTGTCCTCCCAACTTAACGTTTGCTCTCTCGGGCCCCTGCAGTGTCTTTGGAAGAGTAGAGTCTCATCTGTGCTGGCAGGCACGCTCAACTGTCAGTCTGTGGCTCCTTTCACTCCCGTCTTCATCCACGGCTGGCTGCATTTTCTTTGAGATCCTGTGACGTGTTATTACGCAATAGCATGTGCCGGGTCACTGAGAAGAGGCACACCTGTAAGGATGAAGTCTAGGAGTACATGGAGCCACAGACTGAAAGTGAAGCATATCAGACAGCACTCTGTGAAAGCAATTTCAGGGGCTTGGGGAGCACAGTTAAGTTAGGGGGTGATGAGGGAGGTGTCAGCAGCCGGCTCAGGGGCTTGGGGGGAATTTGACTGCAACAAAGGACACCTAATGCCGCTTTTTTAGTTGGTGGAGTCTGTTGAGGGGGCCCCCCAGGTTAATTTTGCCCAGGGGCCCTATTGTTTCTAGAACCAGCCCTGTTTGGAGGGACAGTCCCTCTTTGGAAGCCATGCGCCACTGTCCTTCTTTCTTCCCCATTTGTCCCTCTTTCAGGACTCATGTACAGATCTATGTAAATATATGTATTTTATCTACTAAAAATGTGTTTAATTGACTTTAAACTCTATCCTTATCCTTTAAATTAATATAGTTCTTATTTTCAAATGTTAATATGAAAGAAAATGAACCAGGATAGCGAAGACCAGTGTGGTTTGAATTATAAAACAACATATTTTTTTGTGTGAAATGTACGCAAGAAGGGCGTGGCTAGGGGTGTGGCTTAAGTGTCCCTCTTTCTGATCTCAAAAAGTTGGGAGGCATGCTCGTAGCTACTCGTAACTAACATCAGTAGCACAGGCATCTTTATCTTTATAATACAGAAGTTTTAATAACATAGCTTTACTAGTTTTCTGAAAGTTGTTGGAACAACATCATCTGTGCTCTCTGTAGTTCATGTTTTTAAAAAGAACCTCAATTGCTGGATAAATATTGTGTCATTTTATTCTGGGCACTCTGTTTTTGTTGTAATGGTTTTGTTTTTGTTTTTTCGGTTTGTTTTTTGTGGGGTTTTTTTGGCCGGTAAATTACTAAACATAGTATTATTTACTGTTTACATGCTTTGCTCATTTGTCATTAAATTTACTTGGCAAGAGAATTAGATGTGTGCATAATTTAACATATTTGTCTGAAGGGAAAAAAAAATATCTGAAGGTAAAAATGTTATGACTGGCCTAACTGATGTGACATTCAATACTTAAAGTGATCCTAAAGTTAAACCAAAAAAATGAGTTTTACTCCCCTGGGGCTTCCAATAGCCCCCTGCAGCTGTCCGGTGCCCTCGCCAAGTCCCTTCCGATCCTCCTGTCCACTTCCGGTTTCGCCGTCAGGAGCCGACAGGCTGGGAATGCGAGTGATTCTTTGCGTTCCCAGCCAGCAGCTGATAGCAGCATGAAAAACTAACTATAACAAGTAACTTGTCTATATATCTTACCTAAAGTTTACACAGCATATCTAGCTGCACATGTTTCAAAAGTTTATGATTATTTATTCCTGTGATACAATGACAGCAGCCATGTTGTTTATAAACATTACACACAGTCAAGCTTATCTGCATCTTCAGCACTCAGCCTGTGAAAAAAACCTAATCCCTCCTCCTCCTCCCTCCTCCCCTCTGCCTCTGAAATCTCTGGCTTGTAATACCTCCCCCTCCTCCTACCCAGACTGAGCTCCCATGAGCCCTTGCTACTGTCTGAAAATGCCAAGGCTCCCTGAAAAGCTGTGGACGAGGCTTGTTTAGTTTATAGGGAATTAGAGTATTAAAACAAAAACATGAAAAGTATTTGGCTTGAGGAAACCAGGGAAAAGGGATTGACTCACATATAAGCCCCCTCCCCAGTATAGCCCCCTCCACAGTAGCCAGATGTGCCCCCAGTACAAGTCAGCCCCCCTCCCCAGACCTACATGTGCCCCAAGGATGATACTATGAGACACAGCGATTGCCACACAGGAAGAACCCCTGATGATTGAACCATTGACACGTTGCTTGCACACTCCGCTCCACAAGCCAGAGGACACAGGTAGTCTTGAGCAACGCACTCTGCACACCATGTTGCGGGGGATGGGGGGCACAGACACAGCAGGAAACCAGCTGGCAAGAGCGGGATCACTGGTGCACAATCCTTACACTCCTCTGCCAGTAACAAAACCTGCTCCACTATCCGTTCTGCTCCACTGACTCGCATATAAGCCGAGGGAGTAACTTTTCTATACATTTTGTGTGCTGAAAAATTAGGCTTATACAAGAGTATATAAGGTATAAATATATACAGGCAAAAGCATCCTTATTGTAAGCTTTGTGTCAGAGCTGCAAGGATTGGAAGGTGTCAGCAGCAATAACTCACCCGCTCGCCTGCAAATCATTGGAGGTCTGAAGATTTGCCTACTCCATCGGCAAGACCACCAGGGTCATTTTTATCTGAAATCTTCTGAAGCTGTGGAAGCCCACTTCTGAAGCCCACTAACGTTGCCACAGCCTGTAGTGATGAGCGTAATGACCTAATTACGATTACATGAAATTTTGCGTAATTCACGAAATTACGATTATGGCCGTAATCAAAATTTTGCGAATTTCATGAAATTACGTGAAATTTGGTGTTTATAGGAAATTTCATAATTACGATTGTTTTTCGTAATTGCAATCGTTTACGTAACACAAACAAATCAGAATTTCGGAAATTCATCCGTTCTCGAAATTGTGTTCAAGTCCTGAGCCTCCTGATACATTTAGAGGTGACAACACTTCCAGGTACCTTTACATTATCTGATATTGTGAGGCCCAAAACCAAGTGTCTCAGCATGCATGACTACTAAGTGCACCTTGACAAAGAGCACCTGTCTTAGAAGTGGCTGCAGATAGAGCCTCCTGATACATTTAAAGCGACAGCATGTGCAGGGGCCTTTGCATTACCAGTGATTGCAATCAGTAATTGCAATCAGTGAGTGACTTTCCTGAGTTTGGTCATTACCTAAATGTGCATAATTACTTTTAGAAACAAAATTACGTCTATTTTTGTAACTAAAATAACTTTGTTTCTATAGAAAACATGAAATTACAAAATTTTGTGTTAACTACGAACTTGCGGTGAAACGAGAAATTACGACACTGAAACTTCGCTTACAGAACTCTGAATTACGGTTTCTATGGAAATTCCGAAATTAGAAATTCGTGTTGTAGCGGCAAAATTTGTGTCCATAGTTAAGGAAACATGACATTACGAACATTTCGGCTGAACACTAACGGCCTGCCCTCAGCTTGGCAGCCACCTAATATTCCACAGCTGTGGCAGTACTGATGACACACAGGAGGGATTGGCCACCTTGTTTTGTACTATGTACTATGCCAATTTGGAATTCAGTTGGATTTGGAATTTGGCAACTCCCACCATCACACAGCTTAGGCCCCGTTCACACTTGCGGTTTTGCAAAAACCGCACCGGATGTCCGGACCGCACCGGAGCCGGATCGGACCTGAACCGTACGGTTCCTGTCCAGATCCGGTCTGGATCCGGTCCGGTTGCATACGGTTTCCGTGCGGTATGAACACGGTTCCGGTCCGGATCCGGATTCTTAAAGAGATAACAACCTGTATAAATACCTGGGGTTCTGGGAGGTCAGCAGAAGCTCTGGGGTCATTGTTGGAGACAGCTGGACGTGTGGAGACCATCCTTGGATACAGAGACAGCAGTTGGGACCATGGATCCAGTCATTTTTTACGCTTATTACCTGGGAATTCTCTCCTTCCTGTTGTTTACCTACTACTATGTGGGGAGAAGGCGTGCTCCTCGCAGGAGATGGTGGGTGCACCCTCTACTAGCCAGGAGGCAGAGGAAGGGAGAGTTCCAGGCCCTCTACCGGGACCTCAGACGACACCCACAGAAGTTCTACAGCTACACTCGGATGTCTATTCCCCTGTAAGTATATAGGCCTAAATACACCAACCCCCACCATTCCTAAACACCCCACCCTCACCCCCACAACACCTCATCCCTGTATACCTAGCTAAACACACCACCCTGACCCCCACACCCCTGTATACCTAGCTATACACTACACCCCCACCCTCCACAACACTCCCAAACCTCTGTAAACACACCTCCCCCATCCTCCACCTAACACCTTGTCCCACAACATACTTTACAGCTTCTTCCTTTACATCTCCTGACAGGTTTGATACCCTTTTGGAGATGGTGAAGGATGACCTTAGGAAGAAGGATACCACGTTCAGGAGAGCAGTCACACCACAAGAACAACTACTCATCACACTGAGGTATGTAAAAACAATTTTTTTTATTGCAAAAACAACCACTTTCCAACATGGAAACATTCTTCCAACATGGAAGACAAAAAAATAACATATCTATGGTATAGCCCGGTCAGTTTTAAGGAACACCAACCACCAACTTTGTGCTGGAAGAGTTGTAGGGCATAGCTGCCCAAGTGTCTTTCGGGGACACCAGGCCCTAATAAATTGAAGTGCTTCAAAAACCTAACCACTGGCACAGGACCCTCTGAGCCATGGATGAAGGACACAGGTCAGTGAAAAGGCTAGGCCTCTCACCGACCAGTGTAGGTGTCCTTCATCCATGGTTTCAAGGGTCTTGTGCAAGTGGTTAGGAACAAGAACAAAGTGAGGAGCAAGAGGAACCGATGGCAGAGGTGCATGACTACAGGTGCAGTGCAACAGGCACAAGGTTGTGACCCAGGTAGTGTCTTTCGGGGACACCAGGCCCTAAAATTGAAGTGCTTCAAAAACCTAACCACTGGCACATGACCCTCTGAGCCATGGATGAAGGACACAGGTCAGAGAAAAGGCTAGGCCTCTCACCGACCAGTCAAGGTGTCCTTCATCCATGGCTCCAAGGGTCTTGTGCAAGTGGTTAGGAACAAGAACAAAGTGAGGAGCAAGAGGAACCGATGGCAGAGGTGCATGACTACAGGTGCAGTGCAACAGGCACAAGGTTGTGACCCAGGTAGTGTCTTTCGGGGACACCAGGCCCTAAAATTGAAGTGCTTCAAAAACCTAACCACTGGCACATGACCCTCTGAGGCATGGATGAAGGACACAGGTCAGTGAAAAGGCTAGGCCTCTCACCGACCAGTGTAGGTGTCCTTCATCCATGGTTTCAAGGGTCTTGTGCAAGTGGTTAGAAACAAGAACAAAGTGAGGAGCAAGAGGAACCGATGGCAGAGGAGCAGGACTACAGGTGCAGTGCAACAGGCACAAGGTTGTGACCCAGGTAGTGTCTTTCGGGGACACCAGGCCCTAAATTATTAGTGCTTCTAAAACCTAACCACTGGCACAGGACCCTCTGAGCCATGGATGAAGGACACAGGTCAGTGAAAAGGCTAGGCCTCTCACCGACCAGTGTAGGTGTCCTTCATCCATGGTTTCAAGGGTCTTGTGCAAGTGGTTAGGAACAAGAACAAAGTGAGGAGCAAGAGGAACCGATGGCAGAGGTGCATGACTACAGGTGCAGTGCAACAGGCACAAGGTTGTGACCCAGGTAGTGTCTTTCGGGGACACCAGGCCCTAAATTATTAGTGCTTCTAAAACCTAACCACTGGCACAGGACCCTCTGAGCCATGGATGAAGGACACAGGTCAGTGAAAAGGCTAGGCCTCTCACCGACCAGTGTAGGTGTCCTTCATCCATGGTTTCAAGGGTCTTGTGCAAGTGGTTAGGAACAAGAACAAAGTGAGGAGCAAGAGGAACCGATGGCAGAGGTGCATGACTACAGGTGCAGTGCAACAGGCACAAGGTTGTGACCCAGGTAGTGTCTTTCGGGGACACCAGGCCCTAAAATTGAAGTGCTTCAAAAACCTAACCACTGGCACATGACCCTCTGAGCCATGGATGAAGGACACAGGTCAGTGAAAAGGCTAGGCCTCTCACCGACCAGTGTAGGTGTCCTTCATCCATGGTTTCAAGGGTCTTGTGCAAGTGGTTAGGAACAAGAACAAAGTGAGGAGCAAGAGGAACCGATGGCAGAGGTGCATGACTACAGGTGCAGTGCAACAGGCACAAGGTTGTGACCCAGGTAGTGTCTTTCGGGGACACCAGGCCCTAAAATTGAAGTGCTTCAAAAACCTAACCACTGGCACATGACCCTCTGAGCCATGGATGAAGGACACAGGTCAGTGAAAAGGCTAGGCCTCTCACCGACCAGTGAAGGTGTCCTTCACCCATGGCTCCAAGGGTCTTGTGCAAGTGATTAGGATCAACAAAGTAAGGAACAAGAGGAATCAAAGGCACAGGAGCAGGACTACAGGTGCAGTGCAACAGGCACAAGGTTGTGACCCAGGTAGTGTCTTTCGGGGACACCAGGCCCTAAATTATTAGTGCTTCTAAAACCTAACCACTGGCACAGGACCCTCTGAGCCATGGATGAAGGACACAGGTCAGTGAAAAGGCTAGGCCTCTCACCGACCAGTGAAGGTGTCCTTCACCCATGGCTCCAAGGGTCTTGTGCAAGTGATTAGGATCAACAAAGTAAGGAACAAGAGGAATCAAAGGCACAGGTGCAGGACTACAGGTGCAGTGCAACAGGCACAAGGTTGTGACCCAGGTAGTGTCTTTCGGGGACACCAGGCCCTAAAGTTCAAGTCCAGCAAAACCAAAAGTTAAAAAGCCCTGTGATGGTATCCTTCCTCCGAGGATCGGAGGTATTCAGAGGAGCATGTCCAGGAACAATTTGACTTTTTTTTTCAAATTGTATCGGCACCACTACTAGAAAAGGTGGGAGTTGCTGCCTGGAAATCTGGACTCTCTTGGGTGCTGGTCGTGGATGAGCTGGACCCTGACAGCTGTGGCCCATATTGACCGCCTCTGTAGCCGGTGTACATCTGTGATGATTGCCAGGTGGGCACCGCTGTTGGTTGTGGGGGTCTAAAAATTGGTGGTTGCAATAATGGCGTGTCCATGTGCTGTTTAATCACCTCCAGCAAATTGGAATGGCACGCCATCAGGTTTTGGGAAGGCACCTTTTCCAGATATGGTATTAGAGACATCACAGTGTGAAAACACGGGTGTGCCTGCAATTTCAGTAGTTCCTTGCTTTGTTGATGCATTTGCTGCATCATGTTCTGCAGCTGGCCCACCGACTGATGATGCTGCGCACGCAGTTGGTCGATTTCTCCTCTGTGCATCTCATGAATCATTTTAAGCTCGTCCCTGTAGTGCCCATGTACAGCGTCGAGCTCACATTGCAGTGAAGTGATGTGGGACTTGTACTGCTCCATGATATGGCCCCTGT
Organism: Hyperolius riggenbachi; assembly: GCF_040937935.1. NCBI lineage: Eukaryota > Metazoa > Chordata > Amphibia > Anura > Hyperoliidae > Hyperolius > Hyperolius riggenbachi. Next base: position 235,082,100 of record NC_090656.1, on the reverse strand, counting down.
CCTCATCTTGCAACTGCCGGGTTATGAGAGTTTGGTGGCTCTGAAGAATCCCGAGAAGTCCGGAGACAGCCCCGGACATCTCGGACTCTGTCTCTCTCCTTGTTGGGGGGAGGGTACCTCGACGCCTCACTGGTGTGGTGGTCCTCACTGGTGGTGTGGCAGCATCTTCCCGTCCTCTGGCCTGTGTCGGGGTTGCCCTGCGCGCTGGTTGTGCTGCAGTCTCTCGGTGCTCCTCACTTTGTTCTTGTTCCCCTGGAGCTTCCATAGCGGTCGATTGTGGAGGTTCAGCTTCTTCCACACTCGGTCCTGCAACCTCAACATCCAAGCTCTCTTCTGCCAAGTCATGATCAAAGGAGAGAGTTGGGATTAAGGACTCCCTCCTCCTACTCCTCTCCTCGGGGCAATAGGTTACATCGGCGACGTCATCATCCACCAAGCTCTCCTGACTGCTGAACCGTGCCTCCTGGGTCGGTTCCTCTTGCTCCAAATTGTCTTCAGTCCTGTAGATAAAAACAATATTTATTGGTGTGCCAAACAGCATGTGGCGTCAATTCACAGAGCTAGCAAACACTAGCAATCACTTTATCAACCGTTTCTACCCAACATTTGATAAAGCTTGTGAGAAAAGTTCGCTAGCCATGGGAATTGAGGCCATAGCAATACATGGCCGAAGTCATGGTAAATGAGCTCTCAGTTCCTGCCCACAGTAGTGGTACTTACAGTCTAGGTTCCAGGCTTGCATTGATGAAAGACAATTGCTTGGCAAATTGGTAGTCTTTTTGTCGCCTTCCCCCGCCACTGCCACTTCGTTCGGCAAGTTTTTTCTTCCGTAGCCATTTCACATATGCATCCCGTATATTGCGCCACCTTGTCTTGAACCTTTCTCCTGTAACGACATGAAAAATTGATTTCGATTATTTCTCTTGTAGGTACATCGCAACTGGACAAACATATACATCGCTACATGTCACATTTCGTATTGGGAAGAGCACGGTGGCAGGCATCGTCGTGAGGACTTCGAGGATCCTTTGGACGCGACTGAGGGCCAGATACATGCCTGTGCCGGACACCACGAAATGGGAGGAGATCGCCCAGGGCTTCTGGACCGAGTGCAAGTTTCCTAATTGTGTTGGCGCACTGGATGGGAAACACATCCGGATTCAGAAACCCGTGGGGAGTGGCAGCCATTATTTCAACTATAAAAAATACTTCAGCATTGTTCTAATGGCAGTGGCAGATGCGGACTACAAGTTTGTGTACGTGGATGTGGGGTCGTACGGTAGTTCCAATGACTCTGGAATTTTCCAGCGTACGACCCTTTGCCGGCTGATGGAGGAAGGCAGACTGCGTCTCCCCCGTGACAGACCCTGGCCTGGGACAAGGGCACCGGCCTACCCCTATGTGTTTGTGGGGGACGAGGCCTTCGCCCTGTCCGACCATGTAATGCGTCCGTACCCAGACAGGGGACTTGATGCCAGCCAGCTACACTTCAATGCTCGGTTGAGCCGTGCAAGGAGAATGGTGGAGTGCACATTTGGGATCCTGGTGTCAAAGTGGAGGGTGTTCCACACGCCCATGCTGCTGAAACCGGGCAACGCAGTTGTCGTGGTGAAGGCAGCATGCATCCTCCACAACTTTGTGCGGCAGGAGGAAAGAGAGACTCCGGAACCCCCGAATGTGCTTCCACTAATGCCCCTGCGGAGGTATGCAACCAGGCCAAGGGTAGTGTCACTGCGGAACAGGGACCAACTGAGACTTTATTTTACCACACCACCAGGACGAGGGTGAATGTTTGGTTTTTAATATGTTTTGTTGAAATGTGTTTATTTTGGAGTTTCAAGTTTTTGAGTGATTTTAAATGTATTAATTTTTTACAATAAATTGATGTATAATAATTGGTCATTGTGTATGTTTTATGTGCACAGGTGGGGTACATCGCAGGTGGGTGGGATACATCACAGGTGGGTGGGATACATCACAGGTGGGATACATCACAGGTGGGGTACAGGTGGGTGGGATACATCACAGGTGGGGTACAGGTGGGTGGGATACATCACAGGTGGGATACATCACAGGTGGGGTAGAGGTGGGTGGGATACATCACAGGTGGGGTACAGGTGGGTGGGATACATCACAGGTGGGGTACAGGTGGGTGGGATACATCACAGGTGGGGTACAGGTGGGTGGGATACATCACAGGTGGGTGGGATACATCACAGGTGGGATACATCACAGGTGGGGTACAGGTGGGTGGGATACATCACAGGTGGGATACATCACAGGTGGGGTAGAGGTGGGTGGGATACATCACAGGTGGGGTACAGGTGGGTGGGATACATCACAGGTGGGGTACAGGTGGGTGGGATACATCACAGGTGGGGTACAGGTGGGTGGGATACATCACAGGTGGGTGGGATACATCACAGGTGGGATACATCACAGGTGGGGTACAGGTGGGTGGGATACATCACAGGTGGGATACATCACAGGTGGGGTAGAGGTGGGTGGGATACATCACAGGTGGGGTACAGGTGGGTGGGATACATCACAGGTGGGATACATCACAGGTGGGGTACAGGTGGGTGGGATACATCACAGGTGGGATACATCACAGGTGGGGTACAGGTGGGTGGGATACATCACAGGTGGGGTACAGGTGGGTGGGATACATCACAGGTGGGGTACAGGTGGGTGGGATACATCACAGGTGGGATATATCACAGGTGGGGTACAGGTGGGTGGGATACATCACAGGTGGGATACATCACAGGTGGGGTAGAGGTGGGTGGGATACATCACAGGTGGGGTACAGGTGGGTGGGATACATCACAGGTGGGGTACAGGTGGGTGGGATACATCACAGGTGGGGTACAGGTGGGTGGGATACATCACAGGTGGGTGGGATACAGCACAGGTGGGGTACATCACAGGTGGGGTACAGGTGGGTGGGATACATCACAGGTGGGGTACAGGTGGGTGGGATACATCACAGGTGGGTGGGATACAGCACAGGTGGGGTACATCACAGGTGGGGTACAGGTGGGTGGGATACATCACAGGTGGGGTACAGGTGGGTGGGGAACAGGTGGGTGGGCCACGGGTGGGTGGGCAACACGTGGGTGACACAAATCCATAGCAAAAGTGGAATACATCACAAGCTTAAACCACAAGCCCCCCCAAAAAACTTCTAGTCAACATACCCTCTGTGCCTTGCTGTCTCTTGCTCAAGTTCTCAAAGTCCTCCACATACAGCTTGGCAATTTTTTTCCACAGGCCTCTGCATTTTTTGATGTTGCTGTGGTCCGCATCCCCCTTGTCCCACAGGGCTGGTACCTGCTGCACCTGTAGGATGAGGTCTTCTGATGTGTAGGGCCTCACCCCCTCGCTATCAGACAGATCCTGCTCCATATTGCTGCCAAAGAGCTCCAGCATGAAGTCACTGCTGCTCCACTCTGTGAACGCTGGTGCCATGTGGTCCCCATCCAAAATGGCCACCATACCATAGAGTCAGCATAGGAAGTGTGGTACAACATCCGGTTTTTATAGCCAGTGTGTTGTGCGCTCTCCGGTTCTCATTGGTTTCCATTGGCCGGATGCAACATTCCGGCTCCGGTCCGGATACGTCAGCCGGACCAGCCGGACCAAAAAATAGCGCATGTTGGAACGGACGCCGGAGTCCGGATCCGGTCCGGCTCCGGTCCGGACGAAACGGACGCATGTGAACGGTCGCATAGACTTTCATTGCTATGCCGTGCGTCCGTTTCGTCCGGTCCGCATGCGGTCCGGCTCCGGCACGGCGATTCCGGATAGCAGCCGCTAATGTGAACCGGGCCTTAGCATTTGGATAAAGTTCACCAATGTCAAGTGCAGGGCCAGATATCTCACTAGGTTAGTAGCTGGTTCACACCAGTCCCCATACTAACCCCGAAATCATGGAGACTGCAGTAGCTCAAACCAGCCGACTGCTTTTGTCCAGCCACATTTGTGACTGTAAATATAAGTAACATGTCCATAGCAAGGAGTGTTTTTTTTTTTTTATTTTTTGCAGCACTGCAGATGTTACATCTCTGGTAACTGAAAGTGAAAAGTGAATACAAGCTAAACAGCCTATTGATGAGGGCTAAAGAAGAAAGTGCAAAAGTTGGATGCTGCTAAATAAATAATCTAAGATTGTGAAATCTATTACAGCTAATGCTTTTCAACTACTTGGGAGAGAACTTAAGGGCTTGTTTCCACTGCTGCGACGCGATTTCGCCGGCATTCCGACGCTTGAAAAGCGCATGCGGTTGCGTTTCCGCATGCGTTTTTACCCGCGATTTCGCGTGCGATTTCGCATGGCAGGGTGCCATGCGAAATTAACCATGACACTGCCAGGGCAAAATAAAATTGAAAAAGGTGCGAAATCGCACGCAAAATCGCGGGTAAAAACGCATGTAACAAACGCATGCGTTTTTACTATTAAATACATTAGCGGCGATTCGCATGCATTCCACTCGCAGGCGAATTCGTTGGCTCTTTTGTGCGTTTTTTTACCGCTGAAAAAAACGCACCTCAACAACGCTACAGTGGAAACAGGCCCATCCACTTGCATTACATGTGCGAATCTGCATGCGTTGGACGCATGCAGATTCGCGATAGTGGAAACGAGCCCTCAAAGATCTCCGCAGGCATATGGAGAAGAGAGCTGCAATGGAAATTGGGTGTGATTATAGCTGCAAACAGCTGGACACCAGGATTATTGGGTGGTAGAAAGTCAATAAATGTCCCAATATTCTACTGTCAGGCCCCTTTCACACTGGGGCCTAGCGTTACACTGTTTTGCGCAGGGGTTAAACAGTGCAGGTCTATGTGGCATTTCATACCTGGCGTAGTGTGATGCGATGTGCGGAAAGTCCCTAATTTGACACACGGGCAACAGCACGCTAGGGGCCGGCATGTGTGGTGATGTGCGGTGGCCGGAAGTTTTGATAGTCTAGGGTGATTGTTTCAATACACTTCCGCGCAATTCTAATTTCGGACACAGGAAGTGAGCACTAGAGAACCTCACTTCCTGCTTGGCTTACAACCAAAAAGGTAATCACTGAAGGCTATTTTTAGTGTTGCAGTGCGATGATTGCAGTGCAGCTATAATGCCGGTTGGCGCAGTCTGAAACTGGCCTTAAAGAGGAACTTCAACCTAAACAAACATACCCGTCATTAAGTTACATTAGTTATTTTAATTAAAATAGAAAGGTAATCTAATCTCTTACCCACCCTGTTTTAAAGAAACAGGCAAATGTTTGATTGCATGAGGGCAGCCATCTTTTTGGTTCAAAGGAGGTGACAGGGAGCATGAAACACAGTTCTAACTGTCCTGTGTCCTGATCACCCCTCCCAGTTGCTAGGTAACATGAATAACAACATAGGAAATCCTATAATGCTTTGCACAGCATCAGGGGGAAAAAGCCAGGGCAGTTTTCTTTGATGGGGCGAAGCTTAGCGTTTTTAAAGCTAAACATTAGGCTTATGTAAGAAAAACAAAGTTCTGATGCTGTGAAACTGTTAAAGAAACACCATGCCTGTTCAGTGCTGCTGAGTAGATTTTTAGTCTGGAGGTTCACTTTAACCAGTTCACCCCCAAGGGTTTTTATCCTAACGGACCAGAGCAATTTTCAGTTGTCAGTGCTCCTCCCTTTTATTCCCTAATAACTTTTTTACTACTTATCACAAGAAAATGATCTATACCTCGTTTTTTTCGCCACCAATAAGGCTTTCTGTGGATAGTACATTTTGCTAAGAATTTTTTTTATTCTAAATGCGTTTTAATGAGAAAAACAGGAAAAAAAGAAAAAAAAATCATTATTTCTCAGTTTTCAACCATTATAGTTTTACAATTAAACATTCTCCTGTGGATAAAACAAACACGTTTTATTTGCCAAGTTGTCCCGATTATTAAACAGTTTAAATGATGTCCCTATCACAATGTATGGCGACGGTATATTATTTTGAAATATAAGTGTTATTTTTCTGTTGTGTTTTTTTTTATTCTGGCCATAATTACAAGCCCCTATGTAATAAATTAAAATTAATTTCCCCCCATAAAATATAAATTAACAAAGCAGAGTCCCTAAGGCAACTATTTTTTTTTTTTTTAGCTGATTTTTTTTTTTTTACAAGTGTTTTTTTTTTTTTTTTGAAGGGGGGGGGGGGGGGGGGGTTGGAAGTGTAATTTTATTAAGATCTGTATGTACTTGAAAATGAATGTATTTTGTAGGTGTAATGTACTTTTTGGCCACAACACTCATAGGAAATGTTCACTTTTTTTTTTTCCCCTTCACTTATTTTAATTGTTACATTTCCTGTTATTGTGAATGGACGTAGCCGCTGTTCGCGGTCACGTCCATTCACTCCAGGCACTGCGATTGGGTAGAGGACCGTTCGGTCCTCTTCCCCAATCACCCAGCACGGAAGCCAGACGGAAACAGCGGCGGTAGCGGCGCACACACGGCGGTAGCATCGGCGGGAACGCGGGACGTATTAAAACGTCATGTTGCTGTTAATAGCGGTAAGCATGACATTTTAATACGTTAGGATGTCAGTAAATGGTTAAGGATTGCAAATTACTGTAGTGAATTATCAGTAAATAATTCTAATATGTACTATAAGTAAACCAAATCCTTTTCTTATAGTAAACACTTCTTCTGGCAATGCCTAAGCACCCCCTTACCAATGCCTAACACTAAACCTGCCTCCTCCAAACCTAACCTCCTCATACCTAATCTTAAAAACACGCCCACACCTAACCTTAAACCTCCCCCCACATGCCAAACCTTAAAAACAACCCCCTCCACATCTATCCTTTAAAACGCCTAACCTTACCCCCACCCCCTTCATCTAACCTTAACTGCAATGACCCATTGCCCCCCCCCAAAAAAAAAAAAAAAAACACCATACAAGCCCACAGCCCATAGAAAAATTGGTGATCGTGATACAAGCAATGGAGCTACCCATTATGAAAACAGTGGCTATACTTGGCGTCTGCTATTTATCGGGCGCCTTCATGCCAAAATTGAATCAAGGCTTAGTTATTGCCACTTGGCTACCGCTATTTATCAGGCAACTTTGTGCCCAAATTACATCATGGCTTAGTTAGTGTGAACGTTCTGCAGACCATGGGCTCGATTCACAAAGCGGTGCTAACCCAGATAGAGACTTTGGGCCTGATTCACAAAGCGGTGATAACTCAGTTATCACGCCTAAAAGACTTTAGGCATGATAACCATTGCACCACGCTGGTGAAAAGCCAGTTTAGGCGTGATAAGTTTAGGTGTGATAAGTGTAGGAGTGATAAGTTTAGGCATGATAAGTTTAGGCATGCTAAGTTTAGATAAGTGTAGATAGCGTGCAAAGCCCCGCACGCAAAGCAGCGCCATTAAACTCTATGCGAAGTGCACCAGACTTTGCTAGCGCAAAACTTTTGATCAGCTGTGCATTGCGGTGCTAACCCAGTTGGTGCTTAAACTTATCAGGCCTAAACTTATCACACCTAAACTTATCACGCCTAAACTTATCACACCTAAACTTATCACACCTAAACTTATCACACCTAAACTTATCACGCCTAAACTTATCACACCTAAACTTATCACACCTAAACTTATCATGCCTAATCTGAGTTTAGGCGTGATAAAGGGCTTTTCACCAGGGTGCTAACTGTTAGCACCGCTTTGTGAATCAGGCCCCATGACTGCAGCCAGGAAACTAAAAGATGTGTTCTGATTGGGTGGAAAGGTTTGGCTACACTGGACAAGATGCTAAAGTTTGGAGACATCACTTTACCAGCGAAAATGAGCATAAGTTAGGCTGTCGTTCTTCCAGTAGTAACTCGCAATGCTGAATTATACATAAGGCTATACTTTTGAATCGTTGTGTTTCAGAGGATTATCGAGAATTCCCCAGACTGCAGGAAGATCTAATCAGCTAGCACTTAAAGAAATAAGTCCACATTGCTCATTAGAAGGATTTGTAATAAAATTAAAACTCACACACCCTATTAAACCATAACATTCCGTGCCTTAGCAGGTGTTCTTCATTAAAGATAATCACTGCTTTTTGCTAAAGCTAATTTCATATCAAAACTGTTAATTTTGCACTTGCTTGTATTTCTGTGAAAACGTTCACAAATCAGAGAAAGATGAACATTTTTAGTGGTGGCATTGCTAGGGCGGGATTTCTGGGAAGGCCACAAAGGATAAGGCTTTGGGCGGCAGCAGCCCAAAGAGGCACCTCAGCATAAAAGAGGAGTTGCTGCATAGGAAAGAGGAGGCTGAAAATGGGGAACAACAAATGATTGAAGCAATGACCCATCTGTTGGCAGCAACCCGCCTGATTGGTCGCATGCCAAAGCTTTCCCTCCAACTGGCCATGGTCATCTCTTGCCATTGATGGGGTTTTACCATCGAATGCCTCAACACGAGGAATATATTGACACCTCACCTTCTTATGATGTCATAGGGAAGGACGGCAGGTGCCACAGGTCAAATGAGGATGGGATTTGGGGATGCGTGGATGAGGAGGGTAGTGTGTTTGCCAGGAAGGCGGGCGGGAAAGCGGAGAGTAGGCAGGTGCTAGGTGGCAGAAGTTGATTGATACGCGGCTACTTATACGAATTACCCAAGCGTCTGCACAGTTCCTGATGAGTCAAATGTGACGAACCTAGTTGGGCGTGGCTACAGACGCGAAACTAAGACGGCGTGGCCAGGGCCGGCACGCTCATGAGGCGGGGTGAAACTTTTGCCTCAGGCAGCAAACTTCTAGGGGCGGCATCCAGCCGTCCGTGGGTGCGGGGGGACCGTCCGCCGAGCTGGAGGGGTAGCGGGAAGGACGGGGGTATTGGGCCTAGCGGTGGAGAGGGAGGTTGGACCCCCCCCCCCCTCCGTCGCCTGGGTTCCCCGATCTGCGCTCCCCTCCAGCTTTAAATAGTGAGTAAGCAGCCGACAGTAAGAGGCACGGGCGGGGGATCACTCACCTCTTCCTCTTTCCAGCGTGCGCTCCACTGACGTCACTTCCTGCAACGCCGCCCACTGTATTGTACGTGGCCGGCGTTGCAGGAAGTGACGTCAGTGGAGTGCACGTTGAAACGAGGAACAGATGAGTTTCAAAATTTGCCTCAGGCGGCAAAAAGTCTAGGGCCGGCCCTGCGCGTGGCACATGGGGAGACCGGAGACCCTAACGTGAGCACGGAGAGCCAGCCAGGTGACCAAGTGAAGCGGTAGAGCCCTCAAAAACTCTATGCCGAATCAGTTCTACTGATTTGTGAGTGTGCATTTCTAATTTTGATAAACTTTTTAAACGGTTTTGTGCTATGGAGGGGTTTATTTGCTCTATTTGAGGTGAACGCAGCGGACACAGTTGGGCAAGGTTGGGACCACTAGGAGGAGCCAGGATAGGCTGGGGATAGACTGAAAATTATCCCAGAGGCGATTTATGACCCATCTAGCCGGGGGTCATCTTCCAAGGGTGAGTGCCCACCAGGGGTGAGCAGAAACTACGCCCAAACGTAATTATGCATCGTAATTCATAATTACGCATAGTAATTGTAAAGTTTGTAAATTGCGCTTACGAAAATCTACCGCTATGCGTAATGACGGCTGTTACACGTAGTTCACATGTATATTGAAAAGTCACTTACAAATGTGCTATAGGCGTACATTTTTAAGCATACGGATGAAAATGACGCATAGGTATGCGCATTGACCTATTGTACCGGATATACTCCTACATAAATATGCATTGTGAAGGGAAATTTCCACATAAAAACAGTTACTGAATGCTTACATTTTTACGCATATGGACATAAGTCAGCATACCACTATGTTTAGCTAATGCGTAATTACGTAATTTAATGCGTAATTACGGTTGACAACCATAGGTGAAAGCATGGGTACACATACCTAATTCAGCTACGCGTAATTGCGGAAGATTACGCGTAATTAAACGTAATTGTAGTTTGCTCATTACGAGCAACCTCGGAGGGTGAGGTGGTGGTGGCTACTCATAGCAGATCTGGGATGTAAGTCTGGTTTTGAAGTGACCTAAGTGGAAGTCCTGGAAATTGTCATTAAATATAGTACTTGACTGTGCCCACAGCTGGAGTGTTATTGTTTTATAAAACTTTTTAGATCATTGGACATTTACAGGAGCGCACCACCCCTTAAATAGAATACTCTCAAGTTTGTCAGCACAGTGTTTAGGAATAAGGGCATAGGTCGATTGTCCAAACACCGCCACCTAGATTTCGCCACCTGATTCAGGTTGCTTCATGGTAGGCCCGTCCCTGGTGAGTGTGCACTGGGAAAGGAGCTGCAGCTTACAAGCTGGTGTTGATCCCGCCCCCTCCCCTGATGCCGGGTCACCTGCTTGCTCTAGAGCGAGGAGATAAAGACCCTCTGCAACCCACTGCAGCATTCCCTGAATCCCGCCGCACACTGGAAAAAAGAAAGTTCAGAGGGGACGCACGTGACACAGTAAATTGATTGGGAAGGATTAAATTGGATGCTATTCTGGCCTCCATGCAAATTTACAAGAAAATTGTGCGGACATTTGGAACTGGGCAAATCCACTACACTCCCTGCCATTTTTGATTGGTACTCAAGCTGCATTTAATTTGCATTATATTTGCATGTAAACTGGTATCATCATCATTTCAATTACTAAGTAAAAAATGGAGGTGGAGCTTGGGACAACCTGTCATAAAAGGGGGGATGTAATTAACATTATTGGGGGAGGGGGGGTTAGAGTTAAAGGACAACTGAAGTGAGAGGTATATGGAGGCTGCCATATTTATTTCCTTTTAAACAAAACCAGTTGCTTGGCTATCCTGCTGATCCTCTGCCTCTAATGCTTTTAGCCATAGACCCTGAGCAAGCATGCAGCAGATCAGGTGTTTCTAACATTATTGTCAGATCTGACAAGATTAGCTGCATGCTTGTTTCTGGTGTTATTCAGACGCTACTGCGCCAAATATATCAGCAGGGCTGCCAGGCAACTGGTATTGTTTAAAAGGAAATAAATATGGCAGCCTCCATATACCTCTCACTTCAGTTGTCCTTTAAGCTTTGTACACATGATAGATGGCTATCATCAAGAATGTGACAAATAAACATTATCTGGTGACAACATAGCCCCACCAATTGGATTATTAGCAGAAGCCCAAGAATTCGGGATTTGGAAGCATGCAGTTGTCACACACGAGGGTTTTCCTTGGTGCGATTGTTTATCAACGCCCGATACATGTTTTTGATTGACTAGTACAGATTATCATCTGTCTTGTAGAAATGTCCTCCAACATCTGAACATTCTGCAAATTTTCACCAAAACATCTTTGCAATTTGTTGTGGAGGTAATAGCGCTAATGTTAGGTTAATAGCAAAGCACCCACACATACAAGAATCCATTTACCATAAGGCACTGTAGGCACATGCCTATAGGCGCCAGATGATGGAACGGTGGCTCACTCCCCTCCCCAAGTGCTTCCCTCCTTTCCTAAGCAGAGTTCTGAGCAGAGCATAAATGAGAGGTTACTCACCCAACTCTTGGGATTCCACTGACATGATCCCCCTTTAGTCGAGGGCACCTCTAGCTACTTAATACTGAGGGCACCTCTGGCTTCCGCTGTTGCCGTTCTCGGCAAAATGCGAACATATGAACCCACCCAATGTACATCATCATGGACCCCATCATTTGACCCCTTACCTCACAGTCAGCGAACACATGGCAGCCAATCAGCTAACACCCCTTCCTGGGCTCCCCACCCCCATATCAATAAAGCAGTTTTCTCAGCTGGCTGCTGACTGTTAGTGAGAGCAGGGTCAGACTTGCTGCAGATAGGTAGGGAAAGCATTATCTAGGCCAGTGTTCTTGTTCCTCACTTGCTGTGATAGCACCCCAAACAGCCCTATTGAGGACTAGCACATCAGTCTCCTGTGTTTTTTTTTTTTTTTGTGTGTGACATTCCACAGCCCACCGACACCCAGAGCTGTGTGCACAATACTGCTATTGCTGTTGCCTCATTAACTTGCAGGGACAGAACCACTCTAGTGCATTATTATTACACTGTATTCTGATAGTACTATTGCATTTCTCTGTGTGAGACACTCCACAGCCCACTGACACCCAGAGCTGGGCATAATGTGATTTCTGCCCTTTAGGGATTAAAACCAGACTTTGCATCAACTCCGTAATTTTTGGTGGGACTTTTGGTATGGATCTCCCTCTGGCATGCCACAATCCGGGTGTTAGACCCTTTGAAACAACTTTCAAAATTTTAAAATTTGCCTGCCCATCGAAGTCTATGGCAGTCTATTGAAGTCAATGGCAGTTCGCGGGATTCGCCTGTTTGCGAACATTTGCAGAAGTCACGTTTGCTATTCGAGAATGGGAAATTCTATGTTGGCGACATCTCCAGTGGTCAATATGCAGTGTGTAATGACCACCTGGAAACCCGGTGGAGCTGGCAACGCTTTGGCCCAGGATCGATGTACAGCCGCAATACTGCTGTATAAGTATCCCTGTCAAAAATACCTGGTTTGCATTAATAATAACATTTTAAAAAAGTAAAATAATATAAATTACAAAAAAACACATGGGGTCCTCCCTCCCAAGCCTCTTTACCCCTTGCCACCCATGCAAGCTGGTATAGCCAGAATTCGGAGATTGGACAGTGTGGGGCTCCGCACCCTGAGCTGTATCAGCCCACATGGTCCATGATGTGGGGGGCTCTGGAAGAGAGGGATGTCAATGCCTCGCTCACTCCACCAAAGCCCTTGTTCATACCATGGATAAGGGGCTCATCCCCACCTCCGAAGCCCAGGAGGTGGTTGGAGTTCACACATGCCTCGGTAGATTCATGATGGCATCTGTGGGGTCCCCTTTAACAAGAGGACCCCAGGTGCTTTCTCCCAAGTGAAATTGATAAGGGGTACTCGAGTACCCCTTACCCATTTCCACTAGGAGTTAAAGGGAAATTAAAAACACAACAATGAAAACAAGTATCTTACTATTCTTAAAGAGGAGGTGTTAGGTATAGGGTCTCAGAGAAAAAAAACATATATCAGTAGCTAAATATTGGCTGTACTTACATTACATATGCATTTCACTGTCCACGTTTGGATTTCACAGAATTTTTATATAGTATTCGCAGAGAATGATGCTCCTGACAGCTCATGGCAGGTTCCATGTTTGTCTGTCTTCTATGAAGCCAATTGTGATGTAATATCCTCCCTGCTTCCTGATGATTCGACTCACAAAAAAGATCCGGATCAAAGATCCTAATGGTTCATGATCCGGACAACACTACTGTGCAGTGAATATTAATTAGCCATGTGGCTAGGAACAATAGCGGACTCCTGTAGTATACTCTAACGGAACATGTGCCCTGTGAACAGCACATTGATTTTAGCTGGGCTGCATGTTAGAAGCTGCTGTAACATGAGCCTGTAACTTCTCACTGTGAAAGCAGCCTTGGGGCGGGATAGGGAAATGAAGGGAAGGACCAAGGTAGTGCACTGGGGAGAAGAAGCAGCCCCAGAACGAACACGGTAAATCCAGCGCTGGAGACTTGGGCACAGCAGCGCAGGAGACTTGGACGCAGCCGGCGCCACCATAGGCCGTAATAGGAACTACGGCTATCGCAGGCACAGGGAGTAACTTCAGCGCCGTCAGAAGACGGACCTGAAGTTGCTTTTAAAGAGGAACTCCAGTGAAAATAATTTAATATAAAAAGGTGCTTAATTTTTACAATAATTATGTATACATGATTTAGTCAGTGTTTGCTCATTGTAAAATCTTTCCTCTCCCAGATTCACATTCTGACATGTATTACATGGTGACATTGTTACTGTGGGCAGATTATGTAGCTGTTCTGGCTTTAACAGACAGCTATAAACAGCCATTTCCTGTGTGTGTCATTGTTACATTGTGGCAGTTTGCCCAGAGTACCGTACGGTACCAGAGCCTCTTGTGGGAGGGGTTTCAGCACAAAATCAGTCATACAGCGCCCCCTGATGGTCTGTTTGTGAAAATCATTATATTTTTCATGTAAAAGTGGGTATCAGCTACTGATTGGGATAAAGTTCAATTCTTGGTCGGAGTTTCTCTTTAAAACAATAATTCGGATTCCAGCGATTGCTGGAAGCCGAATTATTTCATTCCCCCACTATCCATGTCGGCCTGGAGGGGGAATAGTAATTAACACGGCCCGGACTTGTGCGGCAGCAGGATCAGCCATATACTGGCTGTGTCCTGCGCCCAAGTCTCCGGCGCCGTTCTCTCTCGTACGCCCCCAGAATGCTTTGATTTTTACCTTTTCAGAGACAGAGATTTTTAACTTCAGTATTGCCATTTTGGCTTCCTTCTAAACTGTTTAACACAGGAGAATAGAGGTTTAAATTAGCTTTTGCAGCCTGACACTTACTCTTTAAGTAACCATAAACACTTTACCTTAGTTAAATTGGCACAACTAAATGTTCTGTGCTGACAGTTCTGCAATTAAAGAAGTAGGGAGGGCCATACTATCCCAGAAAAAAATACACATAAATAAGTAAATAAATACTTGTTCTTCTTACATAACATATGCATTGTACTGTCCATGTTTTGATTTCAGTGAATTTTATATAGTAAATAAAGAGAAAACTGTTCCAGGCATCTTCCATCTTTACTGCCTTTGAAAGAAGCCAACCCTGATGCCATTTCTTCCCTTACTCTTTTTCTCTCCTAGAAACTGCACTGTCATATCTAGCTTTCTTTGTAAACACATGTGAGCCCAGCACAGATTGTATTTCAGCAGCTTGTGCAGAGGGGTGAGGTGTATTTCCCTTCTCAGCCTCATGTCACACTGAACTGCCCTCAGCCAATCAGTGAGGAGCAGGAATGTGGGAGGGGAGATAACAAGCTTCCCTCTCCTCGGCAATGTACCAGAATAGAACCAGGCTGACTGAGATAAGATTAATTACAGCAAAAACGTTTATGATTATATTGAAATGCTTGCAAGGCAGACTGCATGTAGACTACGTAATAAACACAGAGCAGAGGGTAAATTGAATTTGAATTTGTGGCTGACAATCCTGTTTAATAAAACAGCACTGGAAACACACTGAGGACTATATTTTATTTAACTGTGTACCTAGATTCCAGCATTAAAAATGGTGATTGTTTCCCTTAAAGTGAACCTCCAGACTAAAAATCGACTCAGCAGCACTGAAAAGGCCTGGTGTTTCTTTAACAGTTTCACAGCATCAGAACTTTGTTTCTCTTATACAAGCCTCATTTTTAGCTGCACAGAAGAAAACTGCCCAAGCTTTTTTCCCCTGATGCTGTGCAAAGCATGATGGGATTTCTGATTTTGTTGTTCTCGTTCTGCTGTTTTGGTGCAATTTTTTTTTTTACATTTTGAATTTGACATTTGAAGCCTAGTGTGTGCAGCTGGGAGGGGTAATCAGGAAACAGGACAGTTGGAACTGTGTCTCCTGCTCCTTGTCACCTCCTTTCAACCAATAAGATGGCTGCCCCCATGACAAAGATGGCAGCCCCCATGAATCACAAACATTTGCCTGTTCTTTTAAAACAGGGTGGGTAAAAGATTATATTACCTATCTATTCTAATTAACATAACTAATGTAACTTGATGACAATATGTTTGTTTAGGCTGAAGTTCCCCTTTAAATACCTTCCGTGGTGCTGTAGGATGTCCCCCCTGTTGGGTGGCACCGGTGACTTTGTCCCCTCATCCTGTGCGGGAGTCCTGGGCCTTGTCTCTGCCATGGTGAATGGAGCTCCGCTCTGAATGATTCAGTTTCACCTGAGCCTCACCTCCAGCTCACATTACTCTTCCCTCTTCCTCGCTCTCTCTGCTCAGTCACCCCGCTGGCACGGCTGACGGGAAAAGTGAACTGACACAGTTGGAGGTATTTCTGAATGTGCTGCCTGCCAAGCGTGTGTATTAATCAGCTGTGCGTCCCGTACCCTTGGGTGAGGCACTGTAGGCATCGCATTAACATCCATCCCTTTCACTTCTCTCATCCTAACACTGAGCAAGGCGCATCCAAGCAAGACCGAGTGATTTCGCTGACGAAATTCTGGACAACAATATTTGTCTTCCCTCTCCCCAGATCCAACCTCTCCCTTTTCCATTTTTAATTACCGGATCTCATTTGTGCCAGATTTAATGGTGCAAGCCGCGATCATTTATCGCCGACGACATCAACGTCCCCCCTTTTTTGTAGATGGGAATAAACTGTCGCATTTGTTGTGAAGTGCTTCCTGGCCCGGCGCTGGCAGCTGCTCTATAAACAGCGGATGAGCGGCTGATGGATTCATGACTCTGAGACGGCAGAATTCTGACACACGGACTCAGGAGATCAGGGAAGGGATTACACGCCAATGAAAAAAAACTGATATTAAAGTGTATGTGCAGTTTTGTGAAAACAATAAATAAAATGCATTATTCTCTCCAGGAGAAACATACACAGTGCAAATATTTCAGCTCACATATTAGTGAGCTAAAAGGGGTCGGAAATGAGTGTAGGAGCACATAGGCTGCGAGCAGACATTTGTCATTCTGACTCCCCTGCAGCTAGGGATGAGCTTTGCGAATAGTGATGATGGTAATCTGCTAATTATGAATACGCAAAAATTTGTGTACATTTTCGTAATGTAATGATGAATTACGATTATGCGAAATTTATGCTGATCACACGGAATTACAATGTCTGAGTTTTCTTTCAGGAACCGGCTTTCCGCAGTGTAAATCGGAATACAGAAATCGCAGAAATCGCCATTCCGTTGAATAACACATTACTGAGACTTGGAAATATAGGCCAATGACAACTTTCACAAGTCTCAGGCCAATCGCAGAATTCAGACGTGTACTGCGTTTTTAGGCATACATCCGTAAAATGAAAAACTTTTTTTTTTAATTACTGTATTTTTGGACTACAAGACTCACCTTTTCTTCTCCAAAAGTGGCAAAAAAGTCACTGCATTTTATAGTCCAAATGCAGGGAGTTCCTGACTTGTGAACGCTGCCAATACCAACCTTCAACCCGCCACAATGTCGGGGACTCCCGGTACTGTGCCCATGTAGAGGAGGACACAAGGGGGACACAAAGGGGCATAGAGGAAGACAAAAGGGGGACACAAATGGGCATAGAGGTGGACACAAGGATGACAGAGAAGGACACATGAAGACACAAGGGGGACAGAGGAGGACACAGGGAGGCATGAGGTACAAGGAGGCATAATCCACAAGATGCCCCTTCACCATGGATGCACCAGGTATAGTATAGATTTTTCACCTCGTTTTTGTCCTCTAAACTCTAAACAGATTCTCCTCTTTTGGTGAGGAGAATCTGATAGTCCGAAAAATACGGTATCTAACTTTGTTAACAAAACTGGCAAGAACAACCTTTTCTAGGGAAGTTGAAATGTCGGAAATAGGAAATTCAGATTCCTCTGGAATTCTGTGTAAATCAGACATTTAAAAAAATGTTTGGATGCTTTCCTTGCATTGAAGGACATCGGTGGCTATAATCACTAGGTAATTCCCGGGAGAGTTGATCCAAGGATTCTATCTGATTGCCATCTGGAGTCGGTAAGGATTTTTCCCCCTCAAAGGCTAATTGGCCCAAGCCTTATAAGGGTTTTTTGCTTTCCCTGGATCAACTGGAATATGTGAGGGTGCAGTAGAGAAAAGTACCTACTGGTAATTCTTACTTATTTATTTTATCTAGTTCTGGTTGGACTTGATGGACAAATCAACCAAACTATGTAATTTGTCTGAAGGCGTAATCTGGTGGAATCGGAAATCGTTATTTCCAGCCATCCCTTCATACCTGCAGCTGTGAACAGTCCTGCCTTTATCAATGAAACATTTAACAAGCAAACCAGAATTGCACTGAGTGGATTGGTTTGTTCCTTATTTTCTGAGTGGGATTAAGGGCACTATCCCACCCTTCTCCTTGCAGCCCAAGTCTATTGTGTGATTGAATGAGCGCCATGGGCATAGCGAGAAATCATGGGGCCCCATAGAAAAAATGTCATTGCCCACCAACCGAAAAAAAGCTATAGGTAGCCAGGCGTAGGTGCCCCCAGTATAGGTTAGCAAGGTATAAGTGCCCCCAGTATAGGTTAGCTAGGCATTTATGCCCCCAGTATAGCTTAGCAATTTATAAGTGCACCCAGTATAAGTTAGCTAGGCATATGTGCTCCAAGTGTAGGTTAGCTAGGCATAGGTGCCCCCAGTATAGCTTAGCAGTGCCCCCAGTGTAGGTTAGCAAGGTATACGTGCCCCCAGTATAGGTAAGGTAGGCATAGGTGCCCCAGTATAGGTTAGCAAGGTATAAGTACACCCAGCATAAGATAGCTAGGCATAGGTGCTCCCAGTATAGGTTAGCTAGACATATGTGCTGCCAGTATAGGTTAGCTAGGCATAGGTGCCCCCAGTATAGGTTAGCTAGGCATAAGTGCCCCAGTATAAGTTAGCTAGACATAAGTCCAGTATAGGTTAAGTAGGCACAGGTGCTCCCAGGTTAGGTTAGCTAGTCATATGGGCTGCCAGTATAGGTAAGCTATGGCATAAGTGCCCTCCAGTGTAGGTTAGCAAGGTATAAGTGCCCCCACTATAGGTTAGCTAACCATAGGTGCCCCCAGTATAGGTTAGCAAGGTATAAGTGCACCCAGTATAAGTTAGCTAGACATAGGTGCTCCCAGTATAGGTTAACTAGGCACAGGTGTTCCCAGGTTAGGTTAGCTAGGCATATGGGCTGCCAGTATAGGTTAGCTAGGCATAAGTGCTCCCAGTGTAGGTTAGCAAGGTATACGTGCCCCCAGTATAGGTTAGCTAAGCATAGGTGCCCCAGTACAGGTTAGCAATTTATAAGTGCCCCCAGTATAGGTTAGCTAAGCATAGGTGCCCCAGTACAGGTTAGCAATTTATAAGTGCCCCCACTATAGGTTAGCTAAGCATAGGTGCCCCCAGTATAGGTTAGCAAGGTATAAGTACACCCAGCATAAGATAGCTAGGCATAGGTGCCCCCAGTATAGGTTAGCAAGGTATAAGTGCCCCCACTATAGGTTAGCTAAGCATAGGTGCCCCCAGTATAGGTTAGCAAGGTATAAGTGCCCCCACTATAGGTTAGCTAAGCATAGGTGCCCCCAGTATAGGTTAGCAAGGTATAAGTGCCCCCACTATAGGTTAGCTAAGCATAGGTGCCCCCAGTATAGGTTAGCAAGGTATAAGTGCCCCCACTATAGGTTAGCTAAGCATAGGTGCCCCCAGTATAGGTTAGCAAGGTATAAGTGCCCCCACTATAGGTTAGCTAAGCATAGGTGCCCCCAGTATAGGTTAGCAAGGTATAAGTGCCCCCACTATAGGTTAGCTAAGCATAGGTGCCCCCAGTATAGGTTAGCAAGGTATAAGTGCCCCACTATAGGTTAGCTAAGCATAGGTGCCCCCAGTATAGGTTAGCAAGGTATAAGTGCCCCCACTATAGGTTAGCTAAGCATAGGTGCCCCCAGTATAGGTTAGCAAGGTATAAGTGCCCCCACTATAGGTTAGCTAAGCATAGGTGCCCCCAGTATAGGTTAGCTAGGCATATGTGCTGCCAGTATAAGTTAGCTAGGCATAAGTGCCCCAGTATAGGTTAGCAAAGTATACGTACACCCAGTATAGGATAAGAGCCCCGGGTTTAGGTGATGGAGGGGGGAGCGGCAGCCACATTGGGACTCAGCCGCAGGGACTCGGGGAGGAGAGCCCGACATCTCCCCCCTTCCCCTCTGTTGTCCCCCTTGGTAGGCAGAGTTAGCGCAGCGTAAGACTATAAGGACAGCTTACCTCCCTCCCCGCTCCAGAGCACCGATCGCTTGCTAGTTGCCACTGGTCTCCTCTCCGCATATCTGCTTATACTCACTCTACTTCCTGCTAATCAGGTCAGTCGCCTATGTTTACTTTATGATCATCGGTGGAAAGATCATTAATTGGTCATCTTAGTAGGGTTTCGACCGATTTTGTCTAATGTGTGTACGCAGCTTCACTCTAATCACAAAAAGTTCCCGTTTCATTGTCAGCCTCCCCTCAGCGACGTCATGCACCCTATCACTAAACATAATCCTTTCTAAAATATACTGCAATCATTTTTTTTGAAAGCTCTTCTACACAAGCTCACTGTTCTGATCTCTGATCTGGCGTTCTTCTTTATGAGTGAACAGGTCAGAGGAACGCATTGTAGGCTCATCATATCTGCTTGTGTGTCACGGTGTGCACATAATGCCTTTTTATCACGTCTCCTGACCAAACAACAATAGCGGGGGAAGGAATTGTTCAACACAATAGACATTTAAAGGAGAAGCGGGGGCATGCTGCCCTCCGCTAGATACTTTCATTATATTATCATATTATTCTTATGTTTTCATAGCAACAAGTTCAACCATTATAGCTGCAAGCAGCCGCTAACAGACAATAGAACTATAATAATGTGAATCCATAACAACATTAACACTTTTAGACATTGTGAAAGTATGTATTAGTAGTTTTTTTGTTTTGTCTTTTTGTTTTTTCCTTTTTTAAATCACAGATCTCTCTCATCTCTTCAATCACATATATCCCTGAAATAAGGCATTTTACCCTAAACATTCAAACAAATCTCAAGTAGAACCCTAGGTGACGTGTGACATGATGAGCTAAACCATATACAGTATATGTACAGTACAAGAAAGACATTAACTTGTTTTATTTTGCTGCCTGAAAGAGTTAATTCCTGGGCATGGAAGTGACAGCTTCTGTCTTATCGGGAATATAATAAACATCACTGATAAGCAAATTACAACCATAAAAGTATTTCTGGCAGAATACAACTTCTGAGGGTAGGGAGAGATAAAATACATGAACTATTGACCTTTTTCTAACTCTGGGACACTTAATAGGCTGCCACTGATTATAGACAACAAAATATTCAACCTGCTTTGTAAATGTTTAAATAGAAAAGTAAACCTTGAGACGTCTAAAGAAAGGTCATTTTTCTGAGTAGGAGGATAAATATAATTGTTTATCTCATCGGTTTTTTTTTCACATCGGGTTCACATTAAACGCCATTCAGTCCTCCCAATAAGTTGAAATGGATCCATTTAATTTCATAAATCACTTTCTATTGCCCACTATATCTCTGTTATGATGTAATCTGTGACCCAGTTCTGATAATGGAATGAATTGATTCTTTTTGCATTTATTCAATTTCCTGCTAAGCAAACACAATGAGGACATTTTCTGCAAATATTTTTATCTTTTTTTTTAATACTTATCATGAGCTAATAATAGGGATTGGATCATGTTAAAGAGGCCCTGTAGTGACATATAGTAGAATGCAGTAAAGAGGCCCTGTAGTGAGGTATAGTAGAATGCAGTAAAGAGGCCCTGTAGTGACATATAGTAGAATGCAGTAAAGAGGCCCTGTAGTGACATATAGTGGAATGCAGTAAAGAGGCCCTGTAGTGACATATAGTAGAATGCAGTAAAGAGGCCCTGTAGTGAGGTATAGTAGAATGCAGTAAAGAGGCCCTGTAGTGAGGTATAGTAGAATGCAGTAAAGAGGCCCTGTAGTGACATATAGTAGAATGCAGTAAAGAGGCCCTGTAGTGAGGTATAGTAGAATGCAGTAAAGAGGCCCTGTAGTGACATATAGTAGAATGCAGTAAAGAGGCCCTGTAGTGACATATAGTAGAATGCAGTAAAGAGGCCCTGTAGTGAGGTATAGTAGAATGCAGTAAAGAGGCCCTGTAGTGACATATAGTAGAATGCAGTAAAGAGGCCCTGTAGTGACATATAGTGGAATGCAGTAAAGAGGCCCTGTAGTGACATATAGTAGAATGCAGTAAAGAGGCCCTGTAGTGAGGTATAGTAGAATGCAGTAAAGAGGCCCTGTAGTGACATATAGTAGAATGCAGTAAAGAGGCCCTGTAGTGACATATAGTAGAATGCAGTAAAGAGGCCCTGTAGTGACATATAGTAGAATGCAGTAAAGAGGCCCTGTAGTGACATATAGTAGAATGCAGTAAAGAGGCCCTGTAGGGACATATAGCAGAGTGCAGTAAAGAGGCCCTGTAGTGACATATAGTAGAATGCAGTAAAGAGGCCCTGTAGTGACATATAGTAGAATGCAGTAAAGAGGCCCTGTAGTGACATATAGTAGAATGCAGTAAAGAGGCCCTGTAGTGACATATAGTAGAATGCAGTAAAGAGGCCCTGTAGTGTCATATAGTAGAATGCAGTAAAGATGCCCTGTAGTGTCATATAGTAGAATGCAGTAAATTATTAAAGGAACCCACTTTTATGTTATTTTTTCTCAGTTAAAGGACAACTGAAGTGAGAAGACTATGAAGGCTGCCATATTTATTTCCTTTCAAACAATACCAGTTTCCTGGCAGCCCTGTTTATCTATTTGGCTGCAGTAGTGTCTGACTATCACCAGAAACAAGCATGCAGCTAATCTTGTCAGATCTGACAATAATGTCAGAAACACCTGATCTGCTGCATGCTTGTTCAGGGGCTATGGCTGATAATATTAGAGGCAGAGGATCAGCAGGATAACCGGGCAACTGATATTATTAATAAATAAATAAATATGGCAGTCTCCATATCTCTCTCACTTCAGCTGTCCTTTAAACATTAGAAACTTCCTATTTCTGTATATTGCTGTATATCGGTATGTAACCCCACCCTCCCAGTGATGCTTAACCTAGGCAGTTTAGCTATGAAGAATTATGCTTAAAGAGGAACTCCAGTGAAAATAATGTAATAATAAAGTGCTTCATTTTTACAGTAATTATGTATAAATGATTTAGTCAGTGTTTGCCCATTGTAAAATATTTCTACTCCCTGAATTACATTCTCACTATTATCACATGACGACATTTTTACTGCTGGCAGGTGATGTCAGTGGAAGGAGATGCTGCTTGCTTTTTTGACAGTTGGAAACAGCTGTTATTTCCCACAATGCAACAAGGCTCCCACAGTGTGATGTCTTAACCATGGTCCTGACATCACACTGTGGGAGGGGTTTCACCACAATATCAGCCATACAGAGAGCCCCTTGATGATCCGTATGTGTAAAGGAATAGATTTCTCATGTAAAAGGGGGTATCAGCTACTGATTGGGATGAAGCTCAATCCTTGGTTACGGTTTCTCTTCAAATTAGGCTGAAATCTATTGGAAATCTGTCTGCAGTGTGTGGGCAGGTGACAGATCCCCCTCTAATCAGATTAAATTGGAGAGGGATCTGTCTGATGGATCTGGTGGCAGACCGAGGAGGAGTACCTTTAGTGTTTGTGTTTAACGATTTTTACTCTTTACAGCATTATAGAATCTTTACTAAAACTGGGAGAGACAGCAGACTTACGAGGAACCCGAGGTGTGAGACCTGTGGAAGCTGCCATATTCATTTCCTTTTAAACAATACCAGTTGCCTGGCGGTGCATAAGATCTTTCTGGTCAGCAGGGTGTAAATCACACCCCTGAAACGAGCATGCAGCTAATCTTGTCAGATTTGTCATAGACATCTGATCTGCATGTGCTTGTTCAGGCTCTATGGCTTAAAGTATTAGAGATGGAGGATCAGCAGGACAGCCAGGCAATGTGCATTATTTAAAAGGAAATACAAATGTCAGCCTCCATATCCTTCTCACCTTGGGTCCCCTTTAATGTGCCCATCTCAGCTCGGATATGGAATACAGTCTCAGAGGTATAAATAGGTTAGTCATATCACTAGAATGTCCCTAATGGCATGATGGTCTTTCGTCAACTAGCTTAAAGCCAATGGGTACCGGATTCAAAAAGAAAAACTCAGATACTCACCTAAGGAGAGGGAAGGCTCGGTCCTAATGAGCCTTCCCTCTCCTCTCCCGGTGCCCTCGGTGCTGCGCTGGCTCCCTTGTTCGCGTCCGCCGCCGCAGGGACTTCAGAGGTCTTCGGGAGCACTCGGGCCTCCGAAGACGGGCCGCTCCATTCTACGTACGCGCGAGTGCGTCATAGAGGGCGCTCGCGCATGCGTAGTATGGAACGGCCGCGTCATCGGGAGCCCGAGTGCTCCCGAAGGCTTCCGAAAGATCCCGAAGGCATGCGGAAGTGGCAGTATTTGACCGAACTGGTCGAATACTGCCACGGGGGATCCTGCGCGGGACCGGGCACCGGGAGAGGAGGGGGAAGGCTCATTAGGACCGAGCCTTCCCTCTCCTTAGGTGAGTATCTGACTTTTTCTTTTTGAATCTGGTAAACATTCACTTTAACCTAATCCATTGGAGGTAATAAACGTTTGGGCCTAGTTCACACTTGCATTAAAGTGGCAAATGGATCCGTGAAAATACCGGTCAATAAGATCCATTTTCACTCCGTTTCTGTTCAGCTGCTTCCGTCCTGTTTCCCCACATCCCCTACCCCCCCCCCTCTTACGGCTGGATTTATCCTAAGGCCCCATAGGCCATGGCCTAGGGCACCGCAGGACCAAGGGCGGGTGGGTGGCAGGCTATACTGGGGGGGGAAGGTTCACCTAGCTACCTATACTGGATGGAGTGGGGTCACTCACCAGGCTATCAATATGAAAGTAGGGGAGCATTGCTCCCAACTGTCCCTCTTTTGGAGAGACAGTCCCTCTTTAGGGGGCCCGGTTCCTCTGTCCCTCTTTCCTCCTCAATTGTCCCTCTTTCAGGACTTTGTCCCTCTTTCTATGCAAATATATATATTTATCTACTTAAAAAATGTGTTTGACTCTAAACTTTATTCCCATCCCTTAATTGATATATTACTAATTGTAAAATGTTAATATGAAGAAAAATGAACCAGGAGAGAAAGGAGCAGTGTGATTTGAATTATAAAACAACATATTTTTCTTATAAAATCTTTATGGTATGCGTGACTAGGAGTGTGACGGGGCGTGGCAGGGGTGTGGCTTAAGTGTCCCTCTTTCTCATGTCAAAAAGTTGGGAGGTATGGGGGAGGGTCATCTGGCTTATGATACTAGAGGGAAGGGGCTATATAAACTGGAGGGGGGAGGAGGGGAAGGGTTATCTGGCTACCTATATTGGAGGTGGGGGAGGGGTCATCTAGCTGCCGATACTAGAGGGGAGGCTCAATGGGCTACCAATACTGGAGGAAGGGGGAAGGTTCATCTGACTACCTATACTGGAGTGAAAGGGGTGAAGGGTCATCAGGCTACCTATACTAGAGGGGAGGGGTTATCTGGCTACCTATATTGGAGGTGGGGTAGGGGTCATCTGGCTGCCAATACTAGAGGGAAGGCTCAATGGGCTACCTATACTGGAGGGAAGGGGTCATCTCGCTACCTATACTGAAGGGGGCAGCTGCTGACAGTGGCCTTGGGCGGTAAAGAGTACAAATCTGGCCCTGCCCCCTTAGAACTGTCCATTTATTCACTAGAGTTAAGAAACACTCCGTTCTCTCATTGACCCCAATGCAGCGCTTCAGCTTCCGTTTCCGTTTCCGTACCGCTGGGCTCAGCATCTGGAAAAAATTGCTACAGCAGCAAACTTGCGGTCCGTTCAGTGAATCGTGTGGATTCATAGTTTAACATTGGATCTATTTGCATCTGTTCCGATCAGTTCCCTTCCGATGTGAAAAAGGGTGAAATTGAAAGTACATGTGTAACGATTGCGGAATTATCTCCGTGGTCAGCGCACCAGATGTGCGCTGACACTGCGGTAGTCCTCCACAAGCGTATAAAATGACAGAACCCAGCTATGGTGCTATGCACCTGTAGAGAGAAAGTGAGCACAGAGACAGAATGTATGTTTGTCCACCACTCTAGTCGCCACCCGGCGACGGTGAACACACAACAGCGGAAACGCAGTGGGAATGCAATCGCAAGAGTGGCGATTGCCAATAGTGACACAAGACTGAGTAAGACAGAGCACAAATGTAGCAAGAAAGACACAGCAAATAATAATCAGAACGCCAAGGAAAATAACAAACGCACTCGCTAAGCGTGGTCACCGCGCGAAAACGACAAAACACGCTAATGGTGCGGTCTCCGCATGAAAAGCGCAACAGAGACAAAGCACGCCAACCCTAACTAACCAATGTAACACAAAAACGAAAAGAGAACGTGAACGCTTGCTAAACGGTTGCCTCACCTGAGCCTACAGCATGCGTTCGCTCCAGACAAGACAGACAGAAGGAGTAGCCAGTAGCAACCGCAGCTCTGGCCTACACTCCCAGACAGAAGGAACCACCGCCACTACCGCTAGGGCGAATGCGATCCCAACAGACAGTACGATTTCCTGTCAACCGCCGCTGGCGACAACACAATCGCAACAGATAGACAGTACAAAGCAAAACAGATAATACAATCTGACTACGCTAGAAGGAATGCCTAGTGCACTCCCAAGGAATTACTCTAAGATAATCTTAGCAAATGATTTGCAAAGGCTGACACTCCAGGTAAGTAAGCAGAAACAAACCAGTATGACCAGCAGGGAATTCTGGGAAGAAATTGTATTTATACTGCAAGCCATCAAAGGAAGCAGCTAAGCAATTTGCATGACAAGTGTATGCAAATTCCTCCCCAGAACAGCAGCTCTAAATTTTGCAGAGTGAAGACAGGTCTCTTTTCCAGAGACCTGCAGCACTCAGACCTAAAAAATGGTCAAACAGCTGTCTGTCTGCCAGTGCAGACAGCAGCGCAGATCATTACAACATGTGAACATATACAAATAAGAAGTACATTTTTGCCAAAGTAAAATGAGACATAAATTACTTTTCTTCTATATTGCTGTCACTTACAGTAGGTAGTAGAAATCTGACAGAACCAACTCATTTCCTCATGGTGGATTCTCAGTATGGCCTTTATTTTTTATAAAGACACTCCCTGAAAAGGGTTTATACAAATATACTAGCTAACCTCCCTGCTTGCTGCACACTATTTTGGCAGTTGGACGGAGTGACTGCCATTCACTTAATTGCTTTTGAAAATAAAGAAAACTCTGAGAATCCCCCATGGGGTGATGAGCTGGTCTAAACCCTGTTGGTTCTATCAGATTTATTTTACGTGCTGTAAGTGACAGCAACATAAGAGAAAAGTAATGTATGCCTCATTTTACTCTGGGAAAAATGTACTTCGTATTTGTATATGTTTACATGTACTTAAAATTTTACAGTTTGTGCGATAGTGGTCCTTTATAAATGTTAAGCAATAAAGATGTTTATCTTTATTTGTGATATAATGATTTGTATGTGTAGTACAGCTAATGATTAAAACATTAGGAGCAGAGACATAAGTCTACTATTGTTTCCAGAACAGGAAGAGTTAAGAAACTCCAGTTGTTATCTATGCAAATAAGCCATTGAGCTCCACTGACACTGTCATTGACTTTCAAAGTGGCAGAGATCTCTGTCTTTTGAAGCTTGTTATCTCAACTGTCTGTCACTCTATTGTTTTTTTCTTCTGCACAGGACAGGTCAAAAGTTCACAGCCTGCTCTGTAAAATCATTTAGAATACTGAGTAGTGTGTAAACTGCAAATATTAGAGAATGATGCAATGTTTTAAAAAACACTATATAACTGAAAATAAAAAAAGAGACTATTTTCTTTGCTACTAATCTTCTAGTAATTATCCATACTACACAACCAATTCATTATATCATCATTTTTTTTATTCGGTTCAGTGTCTCTTTAATGTTTACAATTGAGATATGTCTGTATAGCTCTATTGGAGAGTGATACTTGCTCTTGCTTATTTTACCGTTTTCACTGTTTATATTCTGTATTTTCCTTATGAAAATTCAATGCATAATTGAAAGTTTAAAAAAATAAAATAAAAAACATTCAGTGTCTTTTAATTGCCATCCGCACTGCACAGCCATCCGCGGGTTACTACCTGCCACAATCAGCTCCCTATCGATGGCTGGCTGTAAAGTCTCACTGCCAGTAATCTACAGCTGCCATTACGGATAGGCACGTTTTAGTTAATTAACACCATTGAACTGATGGCTCATTAATACGACCATAATTCATGTTTGCGACAAGTAATTATTCAGCCTATTACATCAGGCAGGGCCAGAAAGGGCACCGCCAACACTCATGTAATAAAGTCCGGCAGAGTATTCCGGCTGGAAGGACTGGAGTCACTGCTGTGAGGGTGTGACAGGCCTGTATAAACTAACAGAACTATATCCAGGGGTGTTGCTAGCCCCAAAGATCAGTGGCACGTGCCCCGGATCTATTCTGGAGTGCCCCAGATGTCCCCCCCCCAGGGAGAGTCAGCTGTGTTGTCTCAATGACAGGCATGCTGGGAGCTGTGGTGCATCCAGGGGCGTAGGGCCTGTGGCCGCAACGGTCGCCACGGCGACCGGGCCCGGCTCCTGAAGAGGCGGGGGAGGGGCCTGGGGGGGCCATGTCTTTTTGTAGTGCCCACCGTGCAGCCCATGCGCGCTATTGGGAGGGGGCAAAAAATGGTTTCGAAACTTTAAAATGACAGTTTAAAAACCATTTTACTTTGCATTTTTAACATTTATTTTCTCAAAAAGTACAACGTCTTTTTGAAAAATCATTTGTCTGCCTTGTACCTAATATTCTCCTTAACATATGTACCAATTTTGGTAGCAATGTCATATACGGGGGCTTTGCTATTAACCGCTAAAGTTGGCACAAAATTTCATGAAATTGCGCAACATTTACGCAAAATGATGAAATACTACTATTACATATGAAATCAATTATGATTTTCCCTGAAATTTCACTTTACGATTACGATGTGTAAGTGCGAATTCATTCACTACATTTCGGCCCACCACTGACCGAGACTGAGCCCAATATAGTATAGTAAATCTTGATATCAAGGTGGAAATAATAATATAGTATAAAAGCAGGGATGGTCGTAGTCAGCCAAGTTTGCTACGCTGGAACTACGCACAGTTTTACGCAGTTACGCTTCGCCAAACTACGGCTTTGAAATCAAATATTCGCTACGTATGCATTTCGTAGACCACACGTTAAAATACGCAATTACGCATACCGTATTTTTCGCCGTATAAGACGCACTGTTTCTCCCCCAAAAATAGGGAGAAAAAGTCCCTGCGTCTTATACGGCAAAGGCAGGGAATCCCCGACTTACGAACGCCCGCCGATACAGAACCGCTGACCCACCGCCACGTCGGGGATTCCCTGCCTTTCAGTGCCTGCCTTCCTCCCTCCCTCCCGCCCGCCCGCTCGAGTTTCCTGATCCCCCCCCCCCCCCGTCCCCGAGTGTCAATAGCGGCAACTTACCTTTAACATGCTCCCGCGCCGATCCCGGATAATTGCGCTGCCCCCCGCTAGCATGCGCTCCCCCCCTTGCGGATCTGGCCCCCCCGGGTGTGTGAATCAGCAGCGGCAGCTTACCTCCATAATGCGCCCGCGATGAATGGAGACATCCCTCTCCCCGGCACTTCGCGCTCTAGTGACTGCACAGTTCAAGCCAGTCACTAGAGCGCGAAGCTGCCGCTGCTGATTCACACACCCGGGGGGGCCAGATCCGCAAGGGGGAGGGAGCGCATGCTAGCGGGGGGCAGCGCAATTATCCGGGATCGGCGCAGGAGCATGTTAAAGGTAAGTTGCCGCTATTGACACTCGGGGGCGGGGGGGGGGATCAGGAAACGCGGGCGGGCGAAAGGGAGGGAAGAAGGCAGGGGGGCACAGGAGGACACATGGGGGGACAGAGGCGACATGGGGGGGCAAGTGAGGACACATTGGGGGCCACAGGAGGACACATGGGGGGCACAGGAGGACACATTGGGGGCCACAGGAGGACATATGGGGGCACAGAGACGACATGAGGGGCAAATGGTGACACTTTGGGGGCCACAGGAGGACATATGGGGGGCACAGTGGAGACATGAGGGGCAAATGAGGACACATTGGGGGCCACAGGAGGACACAGAAGCACACATGAGGGGGCACATAAGGACACACAGGACACATGGGGGGCACAGGAGGACACATGGGGGCACAGGAGGACACATGGGGGCACAGGAAGACACATGGGAGCCACAGGAGGACACATTGGGGGCCACAGGAGGACATATGGGGGCACAGAGGCAACATGAGGGGCAAATGAGGACACATTGGGGGCCACAGGAGGACATATGGAGGGCACATAAGCACACATGAGGGGGCACAGAAGGACACACGGGACACATGGGGGGCACATGAGGACACACAGGACACATGGGGGGCACAGGAGGACACATGGGGGGCACAGGAGGACACATGGGGGGCACAGGAGGACACACAGAAGGACACATGGGGATATGGAAAGCACAGGAGCACACATGAGGACACACAGAAGGACATGTACAAGACGCTCCTGGAATATGGACGCACCAGGTTTAGTATTTTTTTTTTTCCCTGGTTTTTGCCCTCCAAACTTGGGTGCGTCTTATATTCCGGAGCGTCTCATACGGCGAAAAATAAGTGTATGCGGATGCTTATGCCCATATGCAGAAAATTGTACGCATTAATTCTTCATTTACTGCTTATACCGGTACCTCTTCTATGCGTACATTGCCCCTTCCATTGCATAAATTTGTAAGCATGCAACCGCAAGTGGAAAATTAGACTGGATTAACGCATTCGTAGTTCACTGCGCAATACACATGTTAACTATGCGTACTTCGCTACACGTAAATTCTTAAGCGTAGTTTTGAAACTTCACCTGCAAACTACGATGCGTACATTCACACTGGCGTAGTTTCTGCTCATCCCTGTATAAAAGTATACTCACAAACCAGGGTTACCACAAAGGTAACCACTGTAATGGTAGGTCGGGAGATTAGACCTGATCCCACTCTGGTTTAAGAAGTCGCTCTCTTTAGATTGGAAAGGAGTAACACCCCTCCCCCGAGGGTTGACTAGACAATGCACCGAGATGTATAACAGAGGCGCCAAAATAGAATACAAGTGGTTAAAAACTGTTTAAAAAGAGGAGGTAGTGTGACACACAGTGACACACAGAGGGGTTTGACTTTGCTATAGACCTTTGTTCCTTAGCACTACTTTTGTTGCCTGATGAAGCAGGATCAAACCAGAAAAATGCATTGCACAATGGAGTATTGTGAATAAAGAAAAATGCTTTTTAAATCTAAAAAAAAATAGTTTAAAAAACATTTTTTGTATTTTTAAAATAGATTTTCTCAAAAACTACAGAGTATTTTGAACAATTATTTTTGTAACTTGTACCCATTATTCTCCTTAAAGGGGTTCTTTCGCGAAAAAAGTAGGCAGTTAAAAAATGTGACAGATGACAGGTTTTGGGCCAGTCCATCTTTTTAAGGGGGATTCTCAGTCCGCGAAATGCACTTCCCGTGCTAACTGTTTAGCACACCGGTGCTAAACAGTTTGCACCGCTTTGTGAATCAGGCCTCCAGAGTTCTCCAGCACAATAGCATGTAGTATTTGCAGCACAGTGGACGGTGTTATACTAATAGTGTCCTTTACAAAGTTAAATCTGCTCCGCAGTACGGATTTTGTTATGCTGGAGACAGGAAGGACTTTGGAAGGAATAGATCCGTTATATTTGTTGTAACTCTAGGATATAGAGACTTTTATATGAGACTTTCATTTTTATTTTTTGAAATGTGCACATGATATTTTTAAGGCTATCTATTTAAAGGGGAACAAGATCACTCATGTATGTTTGGGTGTATGGAACAGTGATGCAGTATTTGTTTTGATGAATGTTATGAGAGAAACCTCTACGTTGT
Organism: Hyperolius riggenbachi; assembly: GCF_040937935.1. Lineage (NCBI taxonomy): Eukaryota > Metazoa > Chordata > Amphibia > Anura > Hyperoliidae > Hyperolius > Hyperolius riggenbachi. The sequence continues at coordinate 235,050,325 of NC_090656.1, read as the reverse complement.
GATATTACCACATATATTCTTCGATTTAAATTTTTATAATAAAACATTTACTCTTTAAGGGAACTGTAGTAGGTGATCATTTGTTAAATTGGACTTCTCAGCGCACCTGGGGCTTGATTCACAAAGCGGTGCTAACCTACTTAGCACGTCTAAAGTCTTTAGACGTGCTAACCAGAGTGCTAAGTAGGTTAGCACCGGATTTCTCAATCAGATTGCGCGCTAACTTTGCGCGCGCAAAGTTTTACGCGCGCTAAGTCCCATAGGCTTTAATGGGCACTTCGCATGGAGCGCCCTGTGCTCTGTGCAGTATGCGCGTAAAGTTTTGCGTGCGTAAAGTTTTATGCACGAAAAGCTTGTTTAGACGTGCTAAGGGGGTTTTCACAGGCGTGCTAACAGTTAGCACCGCTTTGTGAATCAAGCCCCTTATGTTCTATATATAAGATGTTCACTTGAAGTTGAATTATAGAAACTTCCTTCTGTTTTAAGAAGGCAAACCACACTTAGCATTGCTTTTTAGTAGGAGGGCTTTTTGGTCTCTGTAAGTCCCCATACCTTTCTTGTGGTTTTGAGTCACCACAAAGCTGTTTGGTTACTGTGTTAGGCCTGGTGCACACCAAAACCCGCTAGCAGATCCGCAAAATGCTAGCAGATTTTGAAACGTTTTTTCTTATTTTTCTGTAGCGTTTCAGCTAGCATTTTGCGGTTTTGTGAAGCGTTTTTGGTGTAGTAGATTTCATATATTGTTACAGTAAAGCTGTTACTGAACAGCTTCTGTAACAAAAACGCCTGGAAAACCGCTCTGAACTGCTGTTTTTCAGAGCGGTTTGCGTTTTTCCCTATACTTAACATTGGAGGCAAAAACGCCTCCGCAATCCAAAAAATGCCTCACCCCGGGAGTATGCGTTTCAGCAAAATGCCTCCCGTTCTGGTGTGACCCACCCCATTGAGATACATTAACCAAGCATATCCACAGCCGCAAGAGGCTGCAAAAACGCCAAAAAAAACCCGCTCGGTGTGCACCAGCCCTTAGAATGTAAATCAGGGAGAGGAGAGATTCTACAGTGGGCAAACACTGACAAAATAATCTATAAATGAATATTGTAAACAATAAGTGATTTAATTCATTATGTCGTTTTGACTACAGCTCCTCTTTAACACTGACATACCCTGGTGGACCCTTAATAAATATCCTGCCATCAGTCTAGGCCAGCTGAATTTTGTTAAACTCTCCGGCATATTTATATTCCGCCGACATGATTTAGAGATCCACAATATTAAACAAAAGATTGTATCGCTTGACAAGTTATAAACACAGTATAAATTACACAATGCTCTGACATGGCCGCTGCTGTGTTTGCTATCGGCCCATGCCAAAAGGAAGATTAGATCATATCGCTGGCACGATATTAAAAGAAAAACTGAATTTATTTTCTTTCACCGACATTGTAGGTATTAAAGCACAATATTTCAATTTTCTTTTTTTTTATTTCTCTTCTGGGTGTCTTGTTGCTTTGCCTTTTGTCTATTATAGAAAGAGATTCAAAGACCAAAGAATGCTATTAATTTTGTGGGCAGTAGAATGACTTATGGCTCTTACTTTGCCTCAGAAGCACAGGATCATCGCTCTTTCAGGACACTGGAGATGGTTGGAATTGGCAAATTCAAACTTCTACAAAATTACGACTGCGTCTGATCATAAGTCTGATGGAATTCCGACTCTTGACATTGAAGGTGATAAGAAAGTTGAATGTGATTTTTTAGTTCTAAATACGGTAATATAAACACTCACCTAAAGGATTATTAGGAACACCATACTAATACGGTGTTTGAACCCCTTTCACCTTCAGAACTGCCTTCATTCTACGTGGCACTGATTCAACAAGGTGCTGAAAGCATTCTTTAGAAATGTTGGCCCATATTGATGCGATAGCATCTTGCAGTTGATAGATATTTGTGGGATGCACATTCAGCGCATGAAGCTCCCGTTCCATCACATCTCAAATATGCTCTATTGTGTTGAGATGTGGTGGGTGTGGAGGCCATTTTAGTACAGTGAACTCATTGTCATGTTCAAGAAACCCATTTGAAATTATTCGAGCTTTGTGACATTGTGCATTATCCTGCTGGAAGTAGCCATCAGAGGATGGATACATGGTGGTCACGAAGGGATGGACATGGTCAAAAATAATGCTCAGGTTGCCCAACTGGCACTAAGGGGCCTAAAGTGTGCCAAGAAATCTTCCCCCACACTATTGCACCACCACCACCAGCCTGCACAGTAGTAACAAGGCATGATGGATCCATGTTCTCATTCTGTTTACACCAAATTCTGACTCTATCGAGACTCATCAGACCAGGCAACATTTTTCCAGTCTTCAACTGTCCAGTTTTGGTGAGCTTGTGCAAATTGTAGCCTCTTTTTCCTATTTGTAGTAGAGATGAGTGGTACCCGATGGGGTCTTCTGCTGTAGTAGCCCATCCGCCTCAAGGTTGTGCATGTTGTGGCTTCACAAATGCTTTGCTGCATACCTCGGTTGTAACAAGTGGTTATTTCAGTCAACGTTGCTCTTCGATCAGCTTGAATCAGTCGGACCATTTTCCTCTGACCTCTAGCATCAACAAGGCATTTTCGCCCACAGGACTGCCGCATACTGAATGTTTTTCCCTTTTCACACCATTCTTTGTAAACCCTAGAAATGGTTGTGCGTGAAAATCCCAGTAACTGAGCAGATTGTGAAATACTCAGACCGGCCCATCTGGCACCAACAACCATGCCACGCTCAAAATTGCTTAAATCACGATTCTTTCCCATTCTAACAATCAGTTTGGAGTTCAGGAGATTGACTTTACCAGGACCCCCCTTAAATGCATTGAAGCAACTGCCATGTGATTGGTTGATTAGATAACTGCATTAATGATAAATTGAGCAGGTGTTCCTAATAATTGTCTAGGTGAGTCTATATATATATATATATATATATATATATATATATATATATATATATATATATATATATATATATATATATATATATATATATAATTTATTTATTTAATTAATTTATTTTTTTCAAGATAGCAAAGGAGGACCGTGAAACGTTGTAAAATACATGTGTATGCTTGGGATGAACGAGCAAGATTTGTAAGTCCGATCCACCTTTCTCACTTATTGAAGAGAAAGGCCCATGGGAAGGGCCCATAAGAAAGGCCCAATGATTAGCCACTCAGTCACTTTTTCACTGAACAAGTGCAGGCAAAACTGGGGGTGGTATGGTGGAAAAAAATTGGTGTGAAGGAATTGGCATATGCTGAGCAAATCATTTTCTCCCAGGATGCACAGCAAGGTTCAGCAGCTAATGAGAAGTGATCCCACCACAAGCAGGTATAAACGAGGAGGTTTTTTTCACTAGACATCTCAGTACTAGATTTGTCCCCTTAAATGCAATACAAAGCTATTGAGCTGTCCATTGTCCAGCTGCCCCGTCCCCCCATCCCCCATGATCGATCATCAAAAGAATGCCCTCCCGTTATTGAGTTATGATTGGCCTCTTTACAAAAAACTACTTTGGTCATCTTTAGTTTTTCTTTAGATACCATGTTAATATCAAATTAAGTATCTAACACAGAGATATCCAACTCTATTCCTTAAAAGATACCAGAGGTGACATGTAACATGATGAGATAGACATGGGTATGTACAGTACCTAGCACACAAATAACTATGCTGTGTTACTTTTTTTCTTTCTCTTCATGAAAGCATTAAATATCAGGTATGTAAGTGGCTGACTCAGACAGAAAGTGACTACAGTGTGACCTTCACTGATAAGTTCCAACTATAAAACAAGGTCAATAGTTCATAGATTTTAGCTCTGGCATACTTCAATGAATGTGTCATTGATCAAAAACAATAAAACAGTTAAAACTTAAAAAGTAGATTTAAACATAAAATAAAACTTTGGAATATCTTAAAAAGTAATTTTTAGGAGAAGGAAGATAGATACAATTGTTTATTTCATTAGTTTATTTTCTCATCGGGTGTCCTTTAAGGGCAGAGGGGAAGAGGTCTTCAAGCAGTTATGGCACAGGTCAAATTATTTGACTAATGCTACGTACACACATGCGACAACGATCGTTCATTGTCAACGACGAACGAACTTTTAATTGATGAAAGAACGACCTAAGTAAAGTTAGTTTTAAAAGGTGTGTAACGATCAGGTCGTTAAAACGAACATTACATCACGTAAAAGCAGCTATTGCGACTGCGCATAAAAATGAAAAGTTCCATGGAGAAATAGTGAAATGCGCTTGTCAAGTCTAGTACGAACAGCCGTTTCCAACGATGTACTACTTTTGCAAACGATCGTCATTGGAAAAAATCCACCAAGCTAGATCGTTCGTTTTTAACGATCTAGCTCGTCCGTCGTTAGACTTAATGGTCGTTGGCTGCTTATTTTTAAAAGATCATCGTTTGAAATGATCGGGGAACGATCGTTTCAAACGACTATAGTCGCATGTGTGTACGCACCTTATGTCAGGAAAAATGTGGTTCATCAAGTAGAAGACCATTTCTCAGTCCATCCTGATCACTGACATGGATATGGCCTTTGAGAACTGAAACTCAACATCCCTGATCTACTCTATCAAAACTCCTGAGCTCTTATGGGAGCCTTTTTCCTGACATCTCAAAGACTCAACCTTCCTTCATGCAGCCAGGGGACATAAACGGTTAACGTCTTCCTATTCAGTGCTGGACTGGTTAGGGATGCTCATTTGGATTTCTAGAAATCGAAATTTCCGCATTTCCGATAAATGGATATTACCAATCAAAAACTCAGAAAACGGAACTCGAAAATCGGATTTCTGCAGAAATACTGAATTACTGCAACTCAGTAATTTTAGCCAAATGACAGAACTTGGAAGTATTGCACCAATCAGAGAATGCAGAGTCAACTCGGAAGTATTTGGTCAATCAGAGAATGTGAAAAATGAACCAAATATATACGACTTTGAAATCGGAAAACGAAAATCTGGGGAATTGTTAACTGGCATTGGCAGAAATCGGAGTTTCTATGGAATCGGAAAAAGCATTTCTGCCCATTCCTAGAGGGACAGACTAACCAGCAAGCTCATGGGGACCCAGAACTCATTGGTAGTTCCTTACACACTCCAATGAGTTCTGGGTCTCCATGAGCTTGCTGGTTAGTCTATACCTCTCGGTTAGAGTTGGGCCGAACCTCCGATTTTAGGTTCGCGAACCGGGTTCGCGAACTTTCGCGGAAGGTTCGGTTCGCGTTAAAGTTCGCGAACCGCAATAGACTTCAATGGGGATGCGAACTTTGAAAAAAAAAAAAAATTATGCTGGCCACAAAAGTGATGGAAAAGATGTTTCAAGGGGTCTAACACCTGGAGGGGGGCATGGCGGAGTGGGATACACGCCAAAAGTCACCGGGAAAAATCTGGATTTGACGCAAAGCAGCGTTTTAAGGGCAGAAATCACATTGAATGCTAAATGACAGGCCTAAAGTGCTTTAAAACATCTTGCATGTGTATACATCAATCAGGGAGTGTAATTAAGGTACTGCTTCACACTGACACACCAAACTCCACTGAACAGAACAGGTATGCAGTGGCGGGTTCACTGAACAGAACAGGTATGCAGTGGCGGGTCCACTGAACAGGTATACAGTGGCGGGTCCACTGAACAGAACAGGTATGCAGTGGCGGGTTCACTAAACAGGTATACAGTGGCGGGTCCACTGAACAGAACAGGTATGCAGTGGTGGGTTCACAGAACAGGTATGCAGTGGCAGGATCAATGAACAGGTATGCAGTGGCAGGATCACTGAACAGGTATGCAGTGGCAGGATCAATGAACAGGTATGCAGTGGCAGGATCAATGAACAGGTATGCAGTGGCAGGATCAATGAACAGGTATGCAGTGGCAGGATCAATGAACAGGTATGCAGTGGCAGGATCAATGAACAGGTATGCAGTGGCAGGATCACTGAACAGGTATGCAGTGGCAGGATCAATGAACAGGTATGCAGTGGCAGGATCAATGAACAGGTATGCAGTGGCAGGATCAATGAACAGGTATGCAGTGGCAGGATCAATGAACAGGTATGCAGCCAGGGACAAGCTAAGGCTAACTAATCTTTCCCTATGAGAGACTGCAGTAGCTCGCCCTACTCTAACTAATGCAGGCACACGAGTGGCCACGGCCGCCGCTGCCTGCCTATATAAGGGGGGGTGGGGCTCCAGGGGCTAGTGTAGCCTAATTGGCTACACTGGGCCTGCTGACTGTGATGTAGAGGGTCAAAGTTGACCCTCAGTGCATTATGGGGCGAACCGCAATGGGGCGAACTTTTCCGCAATAAAGTTCGCGTGCGGTACCCGCACGCGAACCACCTAGGTTCGCGCGAACCAGGTTCGCGCGAACCAGGTTCGCCGGCGACCCGTTCGGCCCAACTCTACTCTCGGTGTTACAAGCTCTACTCCATAGAGCCATATTAATCCATGCCATGCACTGATGAGGATCAAACAATCCAAACTGTCTGTATGCATGTTGGATTTTTATGGCTCTGTACAAATTAACAATCTGACACATCATTGCATTCCAGCGGTTCTGGAGGTGTGTTTAGCTTCTAAGGGTAACAATGGTTAATTTGCATATATTCAGCAGTGATGCACTGGGAGACATCTCAAGCTCACTCCAACCTGAATTATCGCAAATTCTTTCTGTTGTAGGAAAGCAAACTTTTGTTTTTCTGCCCATTCCTGGTGCCGGTTAGTTATATTGTGTGTTGGAAGGCGTAAGGGAGTTATCTGTATGTATATGTTATATGTACCAACCTGACAGGGCTGGTGCACACCAGAGCGGTTCTGAAGCGTTTTTTAAAACGCTTGCTGGGGGAAAACCGCTTGGCTAATGAAAGTGAATAGGACGGTGCACACCAGAGCGGGTTGTTTTTTCCACAAACACAAACTCCCGGGCTGCAGCATTTTTTAGATTTCTAAGGCATTTCTGCCTCAATGTTAAAGTATAGGAGAGTGGAAAACCGCTCTGAAAAACGTCAGATCTGAGCGGTTTTCCAGGCGTTTTTGTTACAGAATCTGTTCAGTAACAGCTTTACTGTAACAATATTTGTCATCTGCTACATAAAAACGCTCCAAAAAACGCCTGGCATGTTTAGAAAATGTCTCTAAACACGCCTAGAATCGCTCTGAAATCTGCTTCAAAAACCTCTAGCGTTTTGCAGATCTGCTAGAGGTATTTGGTGTGCACTGGGCCTCTTTCTGGGTATTTCTCTCACCTCTTTAAAGGGAATCTGAAGTGAAAATAAACTTTTAATATAATGATTTGTATGTGTAGCATGGTCCTGACATCACACTGTGGGAGGGGTTTCACCACAATATCAGCCATACAGCGCCCCCTGATGATCCGTTTGTGAAAAGGAATAGATTTCTCATGGGAAAGCGGGTATCAGCTACTGATTGGGATGAAGCACAATTCTTAGTTACGGTTTCTCTTTAAAGAGAATCTGTACTCCAAAATTCTTACAATAAAAAGCATACCATTCTATTCCTTATGTTCTCCTGGGCCCCTCTGTGCTGTTTCTGCCACTCCCTGCTGCAATCCTGGCTTGTAATTGCCAGTTTTAGGCAGTGTTTACAAACAAAAGACATGGCTGCTAACCAGAGTGTGATAGGCTGAGAGGAGAGCTTGGAGAGGGTGTGTAAGGCTTCTGCCTATCACAAGCAGTGCTGCACATTCCATACATTCCAGCCTGAGCCCGACAGAGCCGACAGAGGAAAGAAGATAAGATTTATTACAGAAACAGTGCAACTAGAAAAGGCTGCAGTAAGCCAGACCACATTAGAACAGGTATAGGAACTTATAGGATAGAAGAAATAAGGCTCAAAATTTTGTTACAGAGTCTCTTTAAGAAACGTCAGTAGTTATCTATGCAAAAGAGCTTCTCTGAGCTCCCCGGCTAATTTAGTTAGAGAGCAATTTTATTTTCTGGAGCACTTTATCTCCGCCTGTCTCTCACTGTTTCTTGTTTGTTTAAAGAGAATCTGTACTCTCAAATTCTTACAATAAAAAGCATACCATTCTATTCATTATGTTCTTCTGGGCCCATCTTTGCCATAAAAATATGAGACACAGAACATTTATATTACACTTTTCTACTGACGGACTCAAAGCGCCAGAGCTACAGCCACTAGGACGCGCTCTATAGGCAGTAGCAGTGTTAGGCCCAGTGCACACCAAAACCCTCTAGCAGATCCGCAAAACGCTAGAGGTTTTTGAAGCAGATTTCAGAGCAATTCTAGGCATGTTTAGAGAGGATTTCTATACATGCCTAGGGTTTCTTGGAGCATTTTTGGTGTAGTAGATTTCATATATTGTTACAGTAAAGCTGTTACTGAACAGCTTCTGTAACAAAAACGCCTGGAAAACTGCTCCGATCTAGCGTTTTTCTGAGCTGTTTTCCACTTTCCTATATTTTAACATTGAGCCAGAAACGCCTCAGAAATCTAAAAAATGCTGCAGCCCCCGAGTTTACGTTTGTGGAAAAAAAGGAACCGCTCTCGTGTGCACCATCCCATTCACTTTCATTAGCCAAGCGGTTTTCAAACAGCTAGCGTTTTCAAAAACACTCCAGAACCACTCTGGTGCGCACCAGCCCTTAGGGAGTCTTACCCAAGGTCTCCTACTGAATAGGTGCTGACTTACTGAGCAAGCCGAGCCAAGATTGGAACCCAGATCACCTGTATTACAGGCAGAGCCCTTAACCATTACGCTATCCAGCCACTAAGGAGGGATGATATTTCTTACAGAAAACTAAAATACTGAATTGCAGCTAGTAGTATATTTCTTTCTTTCTATAGCCCAGACAGCATTGCCAGTGAAGCACCCGAAATCAGGATGTTTAGAGTGTAATCTTTATTTCTTTGTAAAGACAGATTTCTCTGGCATCCAGAGCTGCTGCTAGTGGCACAAATCATCATTTACAAGAGAAGTAGGCTAATGACTCCACTGTAACACACACGGCCTCCAGAGAGCTATAAAACCCTCATCCGCTGTTTACTCTTCTCATGATCTCCAAAAACCTCAGTGGGAGAAAGTTGCAATTTCATCGTCCTATAAAGATTCCGTCTCTTCCTCCCTCCTCTCTCTCTCGCCGGCTCAATGCTGCAGCCTGCAGAGCTGTCACAAGCCTCTGTTTAAATGTGCTTTATTTTTTTGCCCAAGGCTAGCGAAGTTTTTGCTTGTTCTTCTCAGAGTCCCCCCCTCCTGTTCTCCCCGCTCTCTACAGCACTCTTAATCAAAAGCAAGGTGTTGCATTGAAATCCTATAGCGCCGAAGGCAAGGTAGAGACCCTCAACCGGGAAAAGGAAAAAAATATATATCATCTACCGTCTGTTTTAATTAGGGCTCCTGCCACATTCATCATGAAATCCCGATCCAGCCTTCTGTATAAAATGGTCTGTGGGATCAATACATCACTTTATTGATCAGGCCTGGACCTAGACAATACATAGATGTAAGAGCGTTATGGAAAAAACTGAGCGCAAAAAGGCAGTTTGCAACATTTTTACTCAACTGGAGTCTGGGGAAAGAAGACAGCAGAGGTCAAGGGAAGATGTTTGTAAGACTGCTGTAAGGCATGCAGATATTGTGGATCATATTCAGGCATGAGAATGCAAGGTTGGGACTTAAAGGATACCCCAACTGAAATGTGACATAATGAGATAGACATGTGTATGTACAGTGCCTAGTACACAAATAACTATGCTGTGTTCCTTTTTTTCTTTCTCTGCCTGAAAGAGTTAAATAGAAGGTATGCAAGTGGCTAACTCAGTCCTGACTCAGACAGGAAGGAACTACAGTGTGACCCTCACTGATAAGAAATTACAACTACAAAACACTTTTCTAGCAGAAAATGGCTTCTGAGAGCAGGAAAGAGATAAAAAGGGGGAATTTCTTATCAGTGAGGGTCACACTGTAGTCACTTCCTGTCTGAGTCAGGACTGAGTCAGCCACTTACATACCTGATATTTAACTCTTTCAGGCAGAGAAAGAAAATAAGGAACACAGAATAGTTATTTGTGTGCTAGGCACTGTACATACCCATGTCTATCTCATCGTGTCACCTCGGGTATCCTTTAAGATTATTTTTCTGTTTACATAGCACTGACATCTTCTGCAGCACTGTACAGAGTACATAGTCCTATCACTGACTGTCCTCAGAGGAGCTCACAATCTAATCTTACCATAGTCATAATCTAACGCCCTACTACATTATTATTATGTATTTATATAGCACTGACATCTTCTGCAGCACGTTACAGAGTACATAGCCATGTCACTGACTGTCCTCAGAGGAGCTCACAGTCTAATCCTGCCATAGTCATAATCTAACGTCCTACCATATTATTATTATGTATTTATATAGCACTGGCATCTTCTGCAGCACTTTACAGAGTACATAGTCATCAATGTTGCCAACTCATCCCTTTAATTACTGACACATATGAATTATACAGGTTTCATGGCTAGGTAGATGCAGGTAAGGCACTGATTATGTGTAAGTATCCCCAGAACCTGTATAACTTAGATGTGTCAGTAATTAAAGGATTGAGTTGGCAACACTGATAGTCATGTCACTGACTGTCCTCAGAGGAGCTCACACTCTAATCCTACCATAGTCATAGTCTAATGTTCTACCATATTATTTTATTATCATTATCATTATTATTATTATTATTATTTATATAGCACTGACATCTTCTGCAGCACTTTACAGAGTACATAGTCATGTCACTGACTGTCCTCAGAGGAGCGCAGAATCCCGGTGAAAGTGGCAACACTCTGGCCAGGGATGGCTGTACAGCCGCAATACTGCTGTATAAGGATCCCTGGCAAATATACCTATTGAATGCACTAATAAGAGTAATAATGAAGAAAAATGATGTGGGGTCCCCCCACAAAGCCTTTGTAACCCCTTGTCACTCATGCAAGCTGGTATAGACAGAATTCAGAGACCTCATGGGGCTCCGCAACCTGAGCTATACCACCGCACATGGTCTATGATAATGGGGGGACTCTGGGAGAGAGGGGCGGAAAGCTGCCCTGGGGGTAACTATCCCCATGCCTGTGGATGTAGTGCCTAGGGGAGGGGTTTATGATGGTGTGGGTGCTGGCAGCTGTTGTCAGGGACGGATCTAGACCAAGTTGCGCCTGGGGCAAGGTCAGGTTTTGGCGCCTAAACTGCCATTCCCCATCCAAATTTTTCTGCCTTTTTAAGAATTAAACAAACTGTACCTGGGGCAAGAGACCTGCCTGACCCCCCCCCCCCCTGTCTTTGGCTGTTGTAGGGTGGAGGCTTGCTATATTAACCTCATGAGGACTACGAGTTCATACCCCCTAGTAACCAGGCCTTTTTTTTTTTTTTGCAATTCAGCACTTCACAGCTTTAACAGTTTATTGCTCAGTCATACAACTTACCACCCAAATGAATGTTTACCTTCTTTTCTTCCTACTAATAAAGCAGTCTTTTGGTGGTCTCTGATTGCTGCTGCCATTTAATTTTTTTAATCAATATTTGTTCAATTTTTTATTAAAAAACCCCTCTCTCTTATTCCCCCCTCCCCCTTAAATTGGCCCTAGACTGCGATCCATACACTACACAACACATCAGGCCCGGATTTACCTCACAGAAGCCTATAGGCACAGATGTCCAGTCACCCTAGACTCCGCCTTCCATGAACCAACAAACCCCGGCCAAACTGCAAGTGTGCAGCCTGTCCCAGCTGTCACTCCTCCCTTACTTACCATGCCCGTCATAGGTAGCTACAGGTGCCTCTTAGTATTAGGTAGCCAGAAGTACCCTCAAAATTAAAGAGAACCAGAGATGAAGCACCCTCATGTATTTTATTACATTTATCAGTGGGAACATGACAGTAAACACCTACCCTGCTTTTAGTTTCATTGTTATCTGCTTAATTAGTCTATTAGCAACTGTGATAAGAATCCACTGACTATTCAGTCGAGGTTTGACCTGGAATCATTATAGCTGAGTAACTCTTCTGTGGAGTCCTTTCAAGCCCAAGCCTTCCCCCTCCTGGCTTAGATCTTCTGCTTTGCATACTGAGAGCTGTGATGACTGGGAGGGGCTGCTGCTCCTGAGAGAAGCTCTGTGACTGTAATATGATCCCTGTGTGCTCTGTGTGCACTAGATTCTCATAGGAATGAAACTGCAGTTATTATCAGTGACACTTCCTACAGGCAGATCATACCAATATGAAAGCACATAGATGAAAGGCTGCATTTAGCCTAGATAGCAGCATAGTCTCATATAGCCTAGACAGCACATCCAGAACAACTTATAACCCGGAAGCAGAAGGGATATGAGCCGGCGGCCATATTTGATTTTTCCTGGAGCAATAATGGATAAAAACACTAAAAAAGGCACACCAGAGCGGCAAAATTATCAGGTAGAGCATTTATTCTTTACAAGCTATCGACTGATATGTTTATTTTGTGTGAAACGTTCATCTCTGGTTCCCTTTAAGTAGCTAGAGGTGCCCCTAAGTATTAGGTAGCTAGAGGTGCCCCTGAGTGAAGGAAGATGTCCTCATTGGAATGCCGAGAGCTGGGTGAGTAACCTCTTATTTACACTCTCATCAGGACCCTGCATAGGGAAAGAGAGAGGGAGGCTCTCAAGGAGGGGATTGAGCCGCCTTTCCATCATCAGGTGCCTGCAGGCACGTGCCTACAATGCCTTATGGTAAATCCTGCCCTGCTACACATAAATAGGCATCAGCCTATGATAGAGATTAGATTGTCAGCCATTAGGAGGGACAGTTAAGTGACAGTGCTGTCCCCTGTACAGCGCAGGGGACAGTCACAGCGATGTACACATATTTATTTCTTTATTCTTAAAATCAGCCTGCCAGCACCAATCATGACTGGCAGGCTGATCACAGAGCCATGCTTTGCTTACAGCAGGAAAACGCATGCTCGAGTGAGCGCTCGTTCCCTGAAAATCTCACTCCTTGCAAGATCACGCCCCCTGGCATGATCGAGGAACAAGGAATCCTCTTTGCAGCTGCCATCCTGCGTTAGGCAGTTGCAGAGTGGTTAAAGTATAGCATCTTTAAAGTATTGCTGTATTTCCTCATCGGTTCCTTAACAGACCAATATGAATTATTCTCTTTAGAGGCTTCTCTTTACCAAGGTTTTTCCTTTTTTTTTTTTTTTCGTCACAGGTTTGCTTTATATGGACAATAGTGTGGGATGATTTCTTTAACCAGTTCCCCACTGCTGGTACATATATTTATGTAGATAAGTATACATACCGTACTCATTTATTTACCTCGGCGTTCCTGATCGCTGTAACCACTGCCATTCATTTCCATTGCAATCCCGCCATTTTATGATCAGTGAATGGGAACAGCTTGTTCCCAAACCCAATCGCAGTGCCTGTGATGACTGAAAGCCTGTGTCAGCGAGACACCAGCATTAATTGACAAGACAATATATATATATATACACTGTACAGCGCTGCGTAATATGTCGGCGCTATATAAATACTAAATAATATTAATAATTAATTAACAAAGTGAAAGTAAACACTTTCATTTATTGTTGACAATAATCTGGAATTTACTGTAACGCCATCTTGTAGCCAAAAAGTAAAAATGTATGCACATTTACTATTATGTATAGAATTCCATACATTTGTATACATTTCTAACCCCTTACACCCCTACTCCATAATTACCAAAATAAAGCACTTGTAAAAAAAAAAAATAAAAAAAAAAATTAGTTACCTTATGGACTTTTTATTATGTATGTCATGAGGGTATATTACTGTTATTTTTCAAATAAAGGCTTGTAATTACTGATATAGTATTTAAAATCAGTAAACTGAAAAAAATACACCTTTATTTCCAAATAAAATATTATCACCATACATTGTACTAGGGACACAATTTAAAGGGAACCAGAGACGACCAGTGTATAAAAAATGAAAAAGCTTTTATACATACCTGGGGCTTCCTCCAGACCCATAAGCATGGATCGCTCCCACACCGACATCCTCTGCCGCTACCGGGTCCCGTCACTTCTGGCAGACGCAGCCAATTGTACGCATGAATAGGGGCTCCCTCCATATCCTTATGCATGCGCCTGCGTAGTATGGAGGCGCATGCGTAAGGGTATGGAGAAGTCCCTGTTCTTGCGTACAATTGGCCGCATCCACCAGCAGTGGACTGGCTCGACTGGCCGTAAGTACGGGACCCGGTACCAGTGGATAGAAGCAGCGGAGGATGGCGGCGTGGGAGCAATCCAGGCTTATGGGGCTGGAGGAAGCCCCAGGTATGTATAAAAACTTTTGTCCAACGTCTCTGGTTCACTTTAAACATTTTAATAACTGGGACAAATGGGTAAACTAAACATGTAGGTTTTATGTATCAATGCATATTTTATTTTGAAACTATAATGGCTGAAACCTGAGAAATTATGATTTTTTTTTCATTTTTTTTCTCACTGTTCCTTTTAATTAAATGCATATAAAATAAAATAATTCTTAGCAAAAACTACCACCTAAAAAAACAACAAAAACAAACAAACATTATATAGATCATTTTGGTGGGATAAGTAACAATAAAGTTATTGGCGAATACATGGGAGGAGCATGGTGTGAAAATTGCTCTTGTTTTTAAGGAGAAAAAAAACCTCTGGTAGGGAAGTGGTTAAAATAATCCAAGATTGGTAGCTAAGACTCTGCAAGAGCTCCCAAAGTGTTTTCTGCATCAATAAATCCCATCCTGTTACAATAAACAAATCCATTTTCTTTGCTTGCATTCCTCTTCATATTCCGTATCGTAACCTGTGTTTATCTGGCCTGTCTGAAGGACAGACAAAAAAATTTGATGCACCCCTCAATCATTTTCCATGAAGACCCCGGGTGAGTAAATAAATAAATAAAAATACCATTACAGCCCAATCCAATTGGAATAAGAGCATTGGGCCGACAGTGCCGGTTATATCGGCTGCCGTGATTACATGTTTTCCCTACATTACCAGTGTTAATGGATCCAGATGACAGGCCGTCCGCCATTCTGAGTGTCACTTTCATGCTTGGCTGAGTGACAAAACTCTGAGGATCTTCCCTGAATACCAGCTTCTCCTTCTCGTATAGACTGTGAGCCTGAATGCAGAGAGGACACAAGTTTATTACTGCACACTCATACTTGATAGATAAATAGATAGATAGATAGATAGATAGATAGATAGATAGATAGATAGATAGATAGACTCACCACGTAAAAAGCTGGAGAAGTCAAACCCATTACCTTGCCTAAGGCCCCCTTTAAAGTAAAGGTCCAGGCAGGAAAAAAAAATAAACATCCACTTACCTGGGGCTTCCTCCAGCCCCTTGCAGCTATCCTGTACCCTCGCCGCAGCTTTGGTGCCTCCCGGTCTCCTACGCTGGCCAGGGCTGGATTTGTACTTCCAAGTGCCCTAGGCCAGCTGACACCAACCGCCCCCCCCCCCCCATCAAATTCTCTCAAACCCTCTGAGTAGCAATAACTGGTTTGAATGAGCGCCCCTCTGTTTTGCTGCTCTGCCCCTCATTTGGCAAAAAAGCAGTGCATGCCCAATGCATTCCCGGCCTCGGCTGCTGTGCACATCTGAGTGCGAAATTGCAAGGAGCACGAGTAGCCAGAGCATGTGCTGCTTCTTTGTCCTCTGTGCGACTTGCTACAGACAGTCAGAGCCACAAACAGGTGACAGCGCAACGCTATTGAAAGACGCTCATCCAAAACAGAGAACATGTGAGTAGAAGATCTAAAACTACACTTGCTGACATAGATGTGCTTTAAACAGTGACAATATAGTACTTAGGGCAAGGCAATGAAGGACAGATGAGTCAGTAGGAAGTTTTGAAGTTATTAAAACAGAATGATAACATTTATTAGCTAACTGTAAATATAAAAGTGAGCCTTTGGCTTCTTCAGACTTTGTATATGTTTGTAGACTTTATACTAACAAGATGTTAAAGCACACAGCTATATATACATTCAGCATCAGAAGGAGATACATAGTTTGTTTTGCAAATATAAATAAATATAATATAATTGCCATCCTGTTTCACTGATAGCTAGCTAGCAAAGTACAATGCTCTTCTAAAATGAGTCAGGAAAGAGTTAAACTGTAGCACCCAGAATGATGTGGTCATTCCCTAGGAAAAAACAAACAAACCATAAATTCAACAGGTCACAGGTCTTTAAGAGCTGACCAGACCAGTAATAAATCTGACAGCGGAGGGAGAAGATTCCTGTTTGTGATTCTGAATTTGTGCATGAAAAAAACTTACAGAACTCAAGAGTTCTGCTACTAAACCCAGGCTGGCATTTCTCCCAAAAGCTTGTATATCCCCACCATCATACATACGGCATAATCTTCAGGTGATAACACATACTGACTGTCCTCAAACACTCTACACAAGTGAGAGAGATGCATGGATCTCTGGAATTCAGGCAGACCAGAGCAAAGCAGGGGAGATGATTTACTTTGACATGTGACCTCTTATCTCTCAAAGTCCAGCGCCCTGCTGATTTTTATCGCCCTAGGCCTTGACCTTGGTGGCCTTCCCAGAAATCCGGCCCTGACGCTGGCAAAGCCGACCTTACCAGGTTGGATTCTGGGTCTGCTGCTGCTGTGTTCCACGGTGCGAGTCACGTGATCTCGCTGACGTTGATAGGTACTGCGCAGTACAATGCTGATGATGTCGGCGGGACCACCTGACTGTGGAGCGCACAAGAAGCCGACCCAGAAGCCGACCTGGCGAGGTCGGCTTCTGCAGCACTGGACAGCGGGAGCCATCGGAGCTGCGGCGAGGGCACAGGACGGCAGGGAGGGGCTGGAGGATGCCCCAGGTAAGTGGATTTTTTTTTTCTTTTTTAGCCTGGACCTTCCCTTTAAGGACCTTAGTGACTGAAATCTACGCCCTCTTTTGATGGCTACCTGGCTGCCAGGGCGTAGACTTCAATCCACAGACACCGCACGTTTTCACCTCTTTTGTCACTCCCGATGATCTCACCGCTGTCTCCCTGGCGCAGCTCACCCTGAGAGCGGGTCAGGAGCCATTTCATTGGCTCCTGACCCTGTCTATCAACATAAGCCGCTCCCATTGGCTTACATTGTTGGCAGCGTCAGGAGCCAATGAAAGCGGCTCCTAACTTGCTCACATGACTCTGCCGCCATAGAGACGTGGGTGGCCCAGGTTCCCGACGTGCGGCGGTGATGGCGATTGTGACGACTATGTGCGGCGATTCGTCGGTATTCGTCACAATTCAACCGCTTCTGGTACCAGCTGTCTCTGGTCCTTAAGGGGGCAGAGACCGCTGGTACTTAAGTGGTTAATATAGCAACTCTTCTACTGTAGGTTTTATCCTCCATCGATAATTGCTATCTCGAGATTGTACGATGTATGGTGCACACAGATATAGCTTTATCCTTATCAGTAGTATATAGAGTTCTCTTCTTATATAAAGATTTTAAGTAGATAAAGCTGGGTAGTTGTTCCTAAGCTTTCAATTATATGTACTGTAAATAGTAATGCTTACTGATTGGTATAAAAAAATGATATTAAAAACTTTAAATTGCTGAAGATTTGAAATGACAAGTTCTTAGCATTTATATAAGCTACTAGTAGACCTAAGCCCTTTTAAAAATGGGCTCTAGGTCTGTGTTGGAATGCCCCCTCCCTCCCCTCTTCTCTCCTCCCCTCCCTTCCCTGTGACCGCCGCCACTGCACACAGTAAGCGCGCACTAACGCGCCCACGCGCACGCCCCCACCACGCGCACATGCCCGCCGCACGCGCACGCCCGTCCGGCGGCGGCCACCTTGGCCCGTCCTGCTCCCTGTCCAAAGGGTGTCCCTGCGGCACATGCGAAGTAGCGCAAACGCAGGCACACACACACACGGACACGGGACGCAGAGACACAGGGGTTTTATTATAGAGGATTGTCAATAAATCACCAAGAATAATGCATATCCCCTCTCTTGGATTCTAGAATCACAGTGGAAGGCAGTCTCTCTTTCAGCTAGTCCTCAGTCGAGTTTTGAGGCTCAACTGAAAAAAATGTGACGCACAATAATTATACTTATTTTTAGTTTGTACATTCTCCAAATTGTGACATTTTAAACTATCAGATTATCTGAGCAGGTGCGTTATATATATATATGACGTCACTTGGCTTATTTAACATAAACAACCTCCATATTTTTTTAATCAAAATGACATCAATAAACATTTTAATTAGATCTTATGACACAAGTGTTGTCCTTATGACATCTATTTAGATCTGATACTCCTAACCGGAGTTAGGTAAGCCAAAATAAATCACGTATGTTCATAACGTATCTTATTTTAGGAAGTTGATATGTTCTTTGGTAAATCATTACTTAACAGGGATTGTCTTTATGTCATCTGAGGGGTCACATGGTTTTAATCTTTTGTTTTTGTATTCATAACAAACAGCCATTTGTTGTAATTCATGGCGTATACGACTACTTTTTAACCCAGAAAAATTCTACTCAAAAGTTGGGGGTTGTCTTATACGCCGGGTGTTGTCTCATAGGGTGGCTGCTGAAACTTTTGAGCCGGACTGGAGAATCTGCAGTTGCCGCATATGGTGGGGTATGAAAGCAGCAAGGGCGGTGCTGTACAAGTATGGTAGAAGAAAATACACTCACCAGGATTCGTGGAAAGAAGTGACTTAACTTAACACGTTCCCGATGACGAGGTGAGAGGGCATCTCACTAGGAAGGTGTAAATGAAGGGCGGAGCAAGCTGCAGGCGTCCGGGACGCCCGAGGTATGAAAAAAAGAGAAAGAGTGGCGCAATGCCTAGAAAAACACGCCTCTTTCACCCGTCTTGCCCGCCCTTTTACCCTATTACTGTACCCCCTTCTCTGCCTCTCAGATCTCGCAGTAAAGCGGCGCAGGCGGACATGTGCGAGATCTGAAAGGCAGAGATGGAGGTAATAGTATACAAGGGTGGGCCAGAGGGGTGAAAGGGGCATGTTTGCGTTACCACTCTAATAGTCTTGGAGACAGGGATAGCTGACCAATCCAAGCAGGCTTTGTTTACAACAACCAGCCAATCGCCGGTAAGGTACATCACTTGCCGTCATTGGCTGCTTGTTGTATACTGGGTACCACATACAGTACAGCACCAGTATCTGTACCTGTTTATACGGTATAGCACCAGTACATACAGTACAGTATACAAATGTCCAACAGTCAAGAGGGGTAGTCTTATACGGTGAGTATTTCGCAAAATTGATATTGTAACTGGAAAAGTTGGGGGTCGGCTTATACGCCCAGTTGTCTTATACACCAGAAAATACGGTAATTTAATATATATAGGTCCATTATTAATCAACTCATTAATGAATAGCTCTATGTTCACTAGAGTTGGGCCGAACGGTTCGCCTGCGAACGGTTCCATGCGAACTTCCGTGGTTCGCGTTCGCGTCCCGCAGGCGAACGTTTGCGGAAGTTCGGTTCGCCCCATAATGCACCATGGAGGGTCAACTTTGACCCTCTACATCACAGTCAGCAGGCCCAGTGTAGCCAATTAGGCTACACTAGCCCCTGGAGCCACTCCCCCCCTACTAAAAGGCAGGCAGCGGCGACCATTACGGTCACTCGTGTGCCTGCATTAGTTAGAGTAGGGCGAGCTGCTGCACACTCTCTCATAGGGAAAGATTAGTTAGGCTTAGCTTGTCCCTGGCTGCATACCTGTTCTGTGAACCCACCACTGCATACCTGTTCTGTGAACCCACCACTGCATACCTGTACTGTGAACCCACCACTGCATACCTGTTTTGTGAACCCACCACTGCATACCTGTTCTGTGAACCCACCACTGCATACCTGTTCTGTGAATCCACCACTGCATACCTGTTCTGTGAACCCACCACTGCATACCTGTTCTGTGAACCCACCACTGCATACCTGTTCTGTGAACCCACCACTGCATACCTGTTCTGTGAATCCACCACTGCATACCTGTTCTGTGAACCCACCACTGCATACCTGTTCAGTGAACCCACCACTGCATACCTGTTCTGTGAACCCACCACTGCATACCTGTTCTGTGAACCCACCACTGCATACCTGTTCAGTGAACCTGCCACTGCATACCTGTTCTGTGAACCCACCACTGCATACCTGTTCAGTGAACCCACCACTGCATACCTGTTCTGTGAACCCACCACTGCATACCTGTTCTGTGAACCCACCACTGCATACCTGTTCAGTGAACCTGCCACTGCATACCTGTTCAGTGAACCTGCCACTGCATACCTGTTCTGTGAACCCACCACTGCATACCTGTTCAGTGAACCCACCACTGCATACCTGTTCAGTGAACCCACCACTGCATACCTGTTCTGTGAACCCACCACTGCATACCTGTTCTGTGAACCCACCACTGCATACCTGTTCTGTGAACCCACCACTGCATACCTGTTCTGTGAACCCGCCACTGCATACCTGTTCTGTGAACCCACCACTGCATACCTGTTCAGTGAACCCACCACTGCATACCTGTTCTGTGAACCCACCACTGCATACCTGTTCAGTGAACCCACCACTGCATACCTGTTCTGTGAACCTGCCACTGCATACCTGTTCTGTTCAGTGAACCCGCCACTGCATACCTGTTCTGTTCAGTGAACCCACCACTGCATACCTGTTCTGTTCAGTGAACCCGCCACTGTATACCTGTTCTGTTCAGTGAACCCGCCACTGTATACCTGTTCTGTTCAGTGAACCCGCCACTGTATTCCTGTTCTGTTCAGTGAACCCGCCACTGTATACCTGTTCTGTTCAGTGAACCCGCCACTGCCGTCACTACACAAACAGCTGTTTGCGGTGCGTTACACGGTGAGTTTGGTGTGTCAGTGTGAAGCAGTACCTTAATTACACTACCTGATTGATGTATACACATGCAAGATGTTTTAAAGCACTTTAGGCCTGTCATTTAGCATTCAATGTGATTTCTGCCCTTAAAACGCTGCTTTGCGTCAAATCCAGATTTTTCCCTGGGACTTTTGGCGTGTATCCCACTCCGCCATGCCCCCCTCCAGGTGTTAGACCTCTTGAAACATCTTTTCCATCACTTTTGTGGCCAGCATAATTTTTTTTTTTTTCAAAGTTCGCATCCCCATTGAAGTCTATTGCGGTTCGCGAACTTTAACGCGAACCGAACCTTCCGCGGAAGTTCGCGAACCTAAAATCGGAGGTTCGGCCCAACTCTAATGTTCACTATACCCAATTAACATATATCAGCTTATAGCAGGCTTAGGGCTTCTGCTGTGTGTGTTGCATTGCAGCAAGAACTAAGTGAAATCTGAACACTTCTCCAGTGCTTATCATAATATAAATGTAGCCTTATACAGGGAACAGGCAGGCTTACTGTGGAGAAGAGGAAACATAAAGGGTTACTCTTACCAACAATCTAGCTCTGATTAAAGAATAACTCTGCTTAGTTTCACAATCATAAAATACTGAATTATTCAGTAGTTGGTAATTCTTTATGTGATTTGTATCTATTTATTGCTGTATATTGGTATGTAGCCCCACCCTCCCAGTGATGTTTACCCTAGGCTGTTTAGCTATTCAACATTCTCCTCCTAGAGCATTCTGGGAGACCATGTCTTATTTTCACTGGCTTCTGAACTCTCAGAAACAACGTTTGGCAGAGTGTCCCCTGACAGGACTAAAGATGTCACCACCAGGGATACATTTCAGAATGTAAATCAGGGAGAGGAAAGATTTTACAGTGGGCAAACACTGACTAAATCATCTATAACTGAATATTGTAAAAATGTTGTAAAAAAAAAAAAAAATGAATCATTGTGTTATTTTAACTACAGGTCCTCTTTTTTGCCTCGCTGATTCAGTGTTGCTTTTAAATGTTCACATTGAAAATGCTATTTTCGACTTTGAAAGTATATTTGCGAAAATACATTTTATTTTCGCAATGTAAATTTTCGAAAAAAAAGATGTTTGCGAAAGTTGCCAGAATTTTCACCTTAAAGTGAACCACCGGACTAAAAATCGACTCAGCATCACTGAAAAGGCTTTGTGTTTCTTTAACAGTTTCACAGCATCAGAACTTTGTTTCTCTTACACAAGCCTCATTTTTAGCTGCACAGAAGAAAACTGCCCGGGCTTTTTTCCCCTGATGCTGTACAAAGCATGATGGGATTTCTGATTTTGTTGTTCTCGTTCTGCTGTTTTGGTGCAAACTTTTTTTTTTTTACATTTTGAATTTGACATTTGAAGCCTAGCGTGTGCAGCTGGGAGGGGTAATCAGGAAATAGGATAGTTGGAACTGTGTCTCCTGTTCCCTGTCGCCTCCTTTCAACCAAAAAGATGGCTGCCCCCATGACAAAGATGGCTGCCCCCATGAATCACAAATATTTGCCTGTTCTTTTAAAACAGGGTGGGTAAGAGATTATATTACCTATCTATTCTAATTAACATAACTAAAGTAACTTGATGACAGTATGTTTGTTTAGGCTGAAGTTCCCCTTTAAGTGCCATTCATGAATTAAGTGCAAATTACCCTTTTAAGCTAAAAATAGCAAAAACTCGAAAAACCACACATTTTAAAGTGAAAAGTTGCTAAAAACGCAAAAAACAAATTCATAAACATATTAGGAAATGATTTTTGAAGAGCATTTTTGCTCAAAAGTCGAATTTTACATAATTTTTGTGAAAATTAATGCGAAAAGCTCATCACTGCTCTGATACTTAGTAAATATTAGTAGTAATAATAATAATAGTAATTGTCTACTGTCCACAGGGATCTGCTAATGAGAAGTATTCAGGTTGAAGGCCTCTTTTACTGATGAACTTTACACCCTCCTTTCTCTTCATCTGTAATGGTTATTCTATACGATGGAGCCAAACTACCTTTAGAAAGGATAAAGTCCATCTCTGAGCCGGGGGAAAACACATGTAGACACGGCACAGCCTTTGTTCCTCCGTTTGTCAGGGCATCTGGCCTCCAATATCAGGGGGATTGTAATTTCCAGCTCATTCAGCAAATGCGTACAAGGATGGAATGAAGAAGCAATGATGGACGCCTTAGCATTGTCCTCCCGATGTTAGAACCTTTGTATGTGATATTGGTTTGTAACTCAGCCAATGTCTTCACTGTTCAGCCAAAATAATACAATTGGATGTTCTCTAAAGAGCTGTTTCTGGGAGTTTATCTAAGGCTTGCCAAAGCCGAACAAATATTGGTTGTTGCCGGGGTAATGAAGGCAAACACACGTACCGCCATGGATATTTAACGGAACTTTAGAAGCGGAGGGAAAGGAATAACTACAGTTTAAAGGACAGTTCCAGACAGAGGGATTATCTCATTGCATAATGTGGCAGCCAAACAACTGCAAAGTTAAAGAGACTCCGTAACAAAAATTGCATCCTGTTTTTTATCATCCTACAAGTTCCAAAAGCTATTCTAATGTGTTCTGGCTTACTGCAGCATTTTATACTATCACTGTCTCTGTAATAAATCAACTTATCTCTCTCTTGTCAGACTTGTCAGCCTGTGTCTGGAAGGCTGCCAAGTTCTTCAGTGTTGTGGTTCTGTGATGCATCTCCCCCCTCCAGGCCCCTCTCTGCACACTGCCTGTGTGTTATTTAGATTAGTGCAGCTTCTCTCTGCTCTCTTATCTTTTACAAGCTGGATAAATTGTCCTCTGAGCTGGCTGGGCTTTCACATACTGAAGAATTACAGACAAAGGCAAAGCTGTTTGCAGGAGAAACAGCAGCCTGAAACTTCAGTGCATGAGAACAGGGGGAAAGAAACACACAAATGATCTCTTGAGATTCAAAAGGAAGGGTGTATACAGCCTGCTTGTGTATGGATGTATTTTCTATGTGTGGACATACTGTACATCAACCTACTTCCTGTTTTGGTGGCCATTTTGTTTGTTTATAAACAAACTTTTTAAAACTGTTTTTAACCACTTTTAATGCAGCGAGGAGCGGCGAAATTGTGTCAGAGGGTAATAGGAGATGTCCCCTAACGCACTGATATGTTTACTTTTGTGCGATTTTAACAATACAGATTCTCTTTAACAACAATCCAAAGCTTGCACTGTGAATACTGAGCATATGGATCTGAGGCAAGGGTGCTGAAACTGCTGTGGGTGAACGAAATATGTTTACGATTAAATAGTATACTTGCCTGTAGGGCCATACTATAATGAATTCCCAGGTGATGCGTCTGCAGCACATATCCCTCTGCATCACTCACTTAAAGACAACCGAGGACGAAGCTGGTAAATTGAGCTCTAGCAATGTTAATATTAGTGCCCAGGGGGTAATGTGGGCTGCAGCGGTGCACAATAAATATTGGTAGTAGAAGGCACAAATATCGGTGGAAGGAGTTTTTAGCGGGGAAGGCACCACAGTTATCGGCCAAGATTGCGACGTAGTGAGTAGGTTAGTCCTAGGCATCAGTAGAGGGAGGGTTAGTGAGAAGAGGGTTAGGTTAGGTGATAGTAAAATATCGGTAAAAATTACCAATATTTTACTATCGGGATTAGCCACTGCTCATGCTCAATAGTGGAACATTGGTAATTTAGCGATACTCTACTAGCGGGTATACCAATCCCCCAATTACCAGGGTGGCTTTTTTACATGTATGCACCTCGACATGTGGCTGACCACTCTGCTGCTGATCTGCTTCTAGTCTGCGCAAGGGAGATCTAAAGTGGGACTATTTAGAGCCATGGAAGGATCTGGGCACTACTGCTGAGCTTCAGAGTCCATGTCCCTCAACCTCCAACCCTAATGACATGCCGGAAAATAAAGTGCAGCACTCAAATCAGGAATGTGACTACAAATCATGGGGCCGGGGCCCCCCAGCAAAACTTTGATGGGCGTCCCAATGTTCACACCCTTGCCAACCCCTTTGTGACCTTCGAAGCCAGGGGACCATTTGCAAGGGTCAAAAAACAAGTGTGGACATCATTATTTTCAACTCCAAAACAAGTGTAGTCACCAAAACACCTGATCTGAAGGATGGACCCCTTTATCGGATGGAGTAGGGATGCTCATTTGGATTCAGCGGAAATGCAATTTCCAAAATTCCATTTTTGTTTTCAAAAAGACCTTATAGTTTTTGAGAAAATCGATGTTAAAGTCGGTGGAAATTTCCACGATTTCCGATGGAAATCCGCATTGGAATGCAAAAATTGGTAGCGGAAAGCGGAATCAGTAGCAGTAGCGGTAATTGGCAATGGCGGTGTAACGATACAACCTGATCCCCGTGCCTGCGACGAGTCGGGCTCTTCCAGCTTGCGTTCCACGCCGTCTCAGTCTGCGGCTGCGGGCAGGGGCGTGCGTTCCAAAGGACGCATGGGACGTACGCGTTCAGCCTATGCGAGCAGGCGGCAGGCGTACCGGAAGTGACGCGTCGGAACGTACGCGTCTGACGCGGCGGAAGTGACACGTGCGGTAGGCTTATAAGTGTTTCCGGAACGCAGCCGCACGCCTGTTATAGCGTGTATTTTGCCGCATATAGGCTAGTGTGAGCCTGCTCTAGACTTTGTTATTGTAATAAGCCTCTGTTTGGTTTCTGAGTCCCAGCGTTGCTCTTGGCTAGGTTAGCCTGAGTTCCTGGCTGCTGTGACTCAGTTCCAGTCATTGCTCCCTGATCTGATACCTGTGCTTGACCCGGCTTGTAGTTAGACCACGCTCTGTTTTGTCCCTTTATACCTCAGTCATCTGACACCAGTGTTTGACCAGGCTTGTATTTCGACCATTCTTTGTCTCGCCCCTGTGTGCTTCTGCCATCTGATTCTGATAACGACCCGGCTTGCATTAGACCATTCGTCTGTCCCTCTGCAACTCCGCAGGGCAGGAGCCGGTGCCAGCCGTGATGTTACGGTCGGCTGACCGTTACAGGCGGAATGCGGATTTACCACAGAATTGGAAATTGGCATTTCCGACCATCTCTAGGATGGAGTGAAGTAGTATTTGGGGCCCTAAAGCCCCATCTACACCATACAATTTTTGTGCAATTTGATTCGATTCATTGATTCAATTCAATCCAACATGACCGATCGGGATTCGTTTCAATTTGATTTGTGATTGCAGAATAATGGCAAATTGAATTGAATCGAATCCAGATCGGACATGTCGGATTAAATCGAATCGATGAATTGAATCGCACAAAAAATTGTATGGTGTAGATGGGGCTGTACAGCTTTGGGCCCCTCTGCAATTACAAGGACTGCTCCCCTGTACTTATACCCCTGACTCAAATCATTCAACTGGCGATGCCCATCCTGCACCACCAACAGAGGTGCCCATGTAAACTTCTAAACAAACGCTGGATCGTTGCCATGACAACACATAATTCAGTATTTCTCAGGAACCATAGCTGGCTGAAGAAAAGTACATTTTAAAGAGGAATTGTAGAAAAATAATGTAATAAATACAATTGCTTTTTTTTTTTCTTTAACAATATTAATTTATAAACTATTTAGTGGGTACTTACCCATTGTAAAAGCTTTCCTCTTCCTGATTTACATTCTGAAATTAAATCACAGGTGGTGACATCTTTTCACTGCGGAATGGTTGGTTGCTGAGAGTTCTGAAGCCAGTACAAAATATACCTGGTCTCCCAGAATGTTCTGGGGAAAGAATTCTCCATAGCTAATCAGCCTAAGTTAAACATCATTGGAAGGGCAGGACTACCTTTGAAATACAGCAATATATATATATATATATATATATAGAAAGTATTTGGTTATCCTGAATAACGTACTGCATCCTAGTAACGATCGTAAGCTGCTAATTATGATTATGCCAAATTTCATGTAATTTTTTACAATTACGGCTATGCGCAATAACGATTTGTAATTTCGATTGATTTTGTGTGATCCATCCATAATTTCGCATAAGGTTTGTGTAATTTACGCATAATTTTGTGCCAAATTAGCGCTCAATAGCAAAGGCTCCATACAGCTTATTGTCACAAAATTGCTATGCATGTTAAGGAGGATAGTGGGCACTGGGCATAAGTCCAAACCACAATTTTTCAAAAAGACCTTGTAGTTTTTAAGAAACTCTATTTTAAAAATGCAAAGGAAAAGGTTTTTCTAAAAATTAGTTTAAAAAACATTTTTCCTTTGCATTTTCAAAATCAATTTTCTCAAAAATTACAAGGTATTTTTGAACAATTTCTTTTTTTCTTAGTTCCCACTATTATCATCAACATACGTAGCAATGTTGGTGATGATAGCATATATGAGGGCTTTGCTATTAACTGCTAAATTTGGCAAGAAATTACACGAAAATTACTTGAAATTGTAAAATGAGGGTCCCTGATTACGTTTACATGCTAAAATAGTTACCATTTTCCCCAAAAATGTGCATTTCGATTTTGTGTCGTATTACGATGCAAAATTACATTTATGTGAAATTTGTGCCCATCACTGCTGCATTCTACTTTATGTCGTTACAGTGCCTCTTTAATATGAAATTACAAAGCAGTGTGATCATGTCAATGATCTGTCCAAAATCAGTTTAAAAAAGGTAGAAATAAATTTTTAAACAAAAGTGATCAATAAAACTTTGAAGTCTTAAAATCCCAAATGTTTTTTAAAGCTAAGTAAAATGACTGAATCCAAATAATAAATGGTACTGTATGCTGAGCGGGTGTTTATAACAGAGGTAAGTGCACTTTGTAGACACCACAGAACATACATGGGTCCCTGGAAAAAACAACAACTATATTTTAAGAACTATCTAGAAGGTTTGTACACTCTACAGTAAAATAAATCTGTGTTTATTCACAAATCATAATAATAGTCCATTCAATCAACCAGCAACCATTTTGGGGCCACAGCGGGTCAACTATGTCAAAGTAAGAGAACAGAATGTTATAATCAAAACACCATTCTGTTCTGTTACCTTGACAAAGGGGACCTGCTGTGGCCCCCGAAAAGTGGCCGTTGGTTGATTTCATTGACTGTTGTCACGATTTGTGAATAAACAAATATTTATTCTACTATTGAGTGTGTGGAGCCTTTGGATTGCTCTGTTTGCTACATTGGTCCAGCACCTCGGGAATGGTGTGCGACTTCAGCTCTGTTATTTATATGTTTGGAGAGACACAGGACACCCATGTACGAGAAACTCTCGATGAACTTTCTGATACTTTCCGCACATTCTGCCTCTTGGAAGAGGCCCCAGAAGTAAGTTGCAGTAAGTGCAGTGTGGGCAGAAGCTGAAGCCTGGTGCGCGGGCGTCTATGGGAATGCCTGTGAGCCATGAGTGTACAGCTTTCTAAGAATAAAATGCGGGCCTGGCTCAGCAGATGGCGTGCACATTCACCTCCCGTCCCCCAGGAACAGCCTGCCGTTATCTCTCAGCGTTTATTGCCATTTACTTCCCTCTCGTCTCCTCTGGGCAAACAGCTTGTTTTAAATTGAAATCTGTGATATTGTATTTACTGTTTCCTATGAATTGCTCCCATTGCCGCTCTGATTTTCATTATTTTTTTCCCTTTGTTTTGTTTGAGTGAGCTTGTCCTGAAGTAGGCACAAAAGCAGGGCTAAACGCAGCCAGGGGGAATGCAGAGGGCTGCTGAGAAGCCAACCACAGATCATCTTGAAAATCAACCCAACCGCATTAAATGTATAGATAGATTTGGAAGAGAAAACACAGGGACACAGAGAGCTCAATATAGTGTAGTATGTGTTGGATTAGGGAAAGGAGGGTGTAAAGGTCCCCGTGGGCAGCCACTATAACAGCAGGTGGGTAGAACAAGCCTGTCCCCACTCAGGAGTAAGAAGTCGCTCTCTGTAGATAGGAAGAAAGATAAATATTTCCGCCCTTCCACCAAGGGTGGGCTGGTATATGATGCAGGTGAACAGAGGCACCAACAGGATAAAATAATATAAAAAGTTTAAAACATGGGCGTGGTAGAGGTGGACTCTTAGCCACTCCAAAGGACACGACAACAGGCACGTCTTAACGTATAACACAAAAATGTATTTATACACTCCACAGTATTGCAACGCTTTTCATGGGCATCACCCCACTTCCTCAGGCAGGTCAGACAGGAGAATACAGGAATTGCTGTCCGGGTCTGTACTAAGCGCCTCTGTGGCGCCTCAGAGGCGCTTAGTACAGACCTGGACAGCAATTGCTGTATTCTTCTGTAGGAACTGCCTGAGGAAGCAGGGTCATGCCTGTAAAACGTGTTGCAATACTGTGGAGTGTATAAATACATTTTTATGTTATACGTTAAGATGTGCCTGTTGTCGTGTCCTTTGGAGTGGCTAAGAGTCCACCTCTACTGTCACGGAACAGCCGTGAGAAACGAGAACGCAATCGCAATCGGTTTATTGCACTGATTGCCAGTGACGTGCTATATCTAGATAGGTTGTGTAGTCGTGCAAGTGATTAGAAATGACATTTTTGTGTTTTTTTTAAAACCAGAGATCTGTTCCCCTGTGAGCAAAGTATTCCCCTCACCCCTCAGGAATGCCTCCCCCCTCAGGAATGTCACACGTGGCTGGATTCCCTGCAGGGACCAGATCCTTCCCCCCACAGCCAGATGGCTCTCTGAAAAGAGAAAGGAAACTGGCTCTCCAGGGGGGCCATAACAAAGCAGCCGGAGCGGCACCGACAAGGCAAATATGAAAGCACGTGGGATATGGTTTCTTACCTATAAAATGGAGACCGTATATCGCACAGCTATAAAATTCATATAGTCTTATTCGTTAAAGTCTGCCCAACGCGCTGATATAACGCTCATGGCAATATCTCGTCTGGTTATTGCGGTATAAATCTTCTCAGGAACCTGAGAAGCTGCACTAGCCATGTCTGATGTCATATTAATCTGTATTTTCTGACAAGTATGAACCTGTTATCCAACTAAATATGACTTGTATAGTTTGTGAGTTATGGCATTTTATAAGTTTAAACCCAAAATCTCTCAGAAGGAGTGAACTGTCATTGGTGGGTAATTCAGAGGGGGCCGGCATTGCCACACCCCCAAACCAGCTTCATCAAAAGTATCTGCGAGGGGCCCTTCCCTCATTCCTCCATTTTCCACCTTGATGAACTCATGGCCACCGTGAGGAACAAATGGTGGCCATTTTGCTTGGACTTTAGAATTGAGCTGAACAAAGGACTTTACCTAGGACTTTATGATTCTTCCCACAAAAGGACATCTTTCCATAAAACTAAGTATTTTTCCCCCTTTCTTTTATTTTTCATACTGGCTATTAATGATTCAATAATTGTTGATTTTAATAATTGTCTGTATATATTAATTATTTATATTTCCCGTGAATAAAGACTTTATCAAAATCATTCATTGTTCCGCTACCCTGCTTCTCAGCCGCACAAACTGAACCAGACTTCTGGAGAGACGTTACTATTGTACTGTTGTTACTAGTCAGACAGAATAGAGTGTGTTTAACCGTTTTTATTTGCAGGACCAGTCAGTCGGGTCCACTGGCCCATGCCAGTGGTGGTGGCAGATACCCTGAAATAGTGTGTAAAGTTGTATTTCCGTAACCCCACAGGCTCCCTTCTGGTCGGGCTGCTGCCCAAATTTCTGTCGGTTTCTGCGCAAAGATCGCGACCACAGCTTGCATGATCCGTGTGCTGAAACCGACTGGAAGGCAAATTGTGTTACGACCACTAGGGCTCCTATGACATCTACCATGTCCATGTTTTAAACTTTTTTGTATTATTATTTTATCCTGTTGGCACTTCTGTTCACCTGCATCAGATAGATTTGCACTTCATTCTGGTCCTTTACTCTATCTTACTGCATGTTCTCACTGTCCTTTCCCACCACCCCCTGAATGCTCATTGTTCCTGTCATCTATTCTGCCCTACTGCATGTTCTCACTGTCCTCCTGTCCCACCACCGCCTGTGGGCTCCTTGTTCCTGTCATCTATTCTACCCTATTCATGTTCTCACTGTCCTGTCCCACCACCCCCTGAATTCTCATTGTTCCTGTCATCTATTCTACCCTACTGCATGTTCTTACTGTCCTGTCCCACCACTGCCTGTGGGCTCCTTGTTCCTGTCATCTATTATGCCCTACTGCATGTTCTCACTGTCCCACCACCCCCTGTATGCTCCTCATTCTGACCCTCTATTCTATCATGCTGTGTTTTCTCACTGTCCTGTCCCACCACCCCCTGTCTGTTCCTGTCATGTATTCTACCCTACTGCTTGTTCTCGCAGTCCTGTCCCACACCCACAGTGTGTTCCTCATTCCACTCATCTATTCTATCCTACTGCGTGTTCTCACTGTTCTGTCCCACCACTCCCTGTATGTTCCATGTTCCTGTCATCTATTCTACCCTACTGTGTGTTCTCACTGTTCTGTCCCACCACTCCCTGTATGTTCCATGTTCCTGTCATCTATTCTACCCTACTGTGTGTTCTCACGATCCTGTCCCACCACCCCCTGTGTGCTCCTCATCCCAGTCCTCTATTGTACCCTACTGCATGTTCTTACTGTTCTGTACCACCACTCCCTGTATGTTCCATGTTCCTGTCATCTATTCTACCCTACTGCATGTTCTCACTGGCCTGACCCACTAACCCCTGTGTGTTCCATGTTATGGCCATCTATTCCAACCTACTTCCTGTTGTCACTGTTCTTCTGTTCCACCACACTATGGGGTTGATTCACAAAAGCGTGATAACAGCAGTTATCACGCGAGCTTTGCGCGCGCAAAGCATTACTCCATGTGATAAACAAACGTTTGCGCACGATCACACGCTTGTTCGTGCACAAACATTAGTTTACCACACGGAGTAATGCTTTGCGCGCGCAGATCACGCGATAACTGCTGTGATAGCAGTTATCACGCTTTTGTGAACCAACCCCCATGTGTGCTCCTCATTCTGCACTCCGATGAGAGGGTTTAAGTGAGAATGTGTGCCGAGTATTGCATCGTAAAATACTGGTGATGCAATTACTGATATTTTACTACTAAGTAACGACACCATTTGGCACACAACTCAAGCAATGCCACCACAATACATACTCCTCTATTACGCAAAGTAGTGTGTTTTCACTCCTCTGTCCCTACATCCCCCAAATATATAACATAGCTAATATGAGTTTTAAATGTATGAAAGCTTTCCTCGAGAATGAAGCACAGTAGAAATAAAGGTATTCCATTTATTGAAAAACATACCAGACAACACATTTCATGGGTATCAAGTACTTCATCAGGTCAAAGTCATAGTCATGCTATATTTACTTCAAGACACTGTGCATTGACTTGATGAAGCAGGTGGTGGTGATATCCGTAAAACACATTGGGCTTGATTCACTAAGACAAATAGCACACCTTATCAAAGTTAACTCGCCTTATCAAAGTTAACACGCCTTATCAGAGTAGCATAGTGAGCGCTACGAACCCGCGGGATCTCAGGGCAGGACAAGTGCCATTGCCAATTAGCAGGCATAAGTTTGCTATGCTACTCTGATAAGGCGTGTTAACTTTGATAAGGCGTGCTATTTGTCTTAGTGAATCAAGCCCATTGTCTGGGGTGTTTTTCAATAAATGTACTACATTCATTCTTACTGTGCTTCATTCTTTAGGTAAGTTTTCTTATTTTTTAAACAGTTTTTAGATATTTTGTATATTTTTGGGACTCCTCCTTTCCTTTCAATTTGCTTACAGACTTTTCCTCCTTCTATAGTGGGTTTAGGTGGACTCTAAAAAAAGGATGCTCATTGGGATTCCATGGAAATAAAAATTCAGTATTTTTGATCGGAAATCAGATTTTTTTTTTCAGAAATACCGCATTACTGCAACTCAGTAATTTTAGCCCAATCACAGAACTCAGAAGCATTGGACCAATCAGAGAATGCAGAGTCAACTTGGAAGCATTTGGCCAATCACAGGATGCAAGAAATGACCAAAAAAAGACTCCTCGGAAATTGGAAAAACGAAAACCAGAAGTCGGATTTCTGCAGAAATACCGCATTACCACAACTCAATAATTTTAGCCCAATCACAGAACTCGGAAGCATTGGACCAATCAGAGAATGCAGAGTCAACTCAAAAGTATTTGGCCAATCAGAGAATGCAAAAAATGAGCACAAAAAAAACTCCTTGGAAATCGGAATCAGAAAACGGAAATCTATGAAACCGTTCTTTGCATTGGCGGAACCCGGAATTACAGCGGAATTGGATATTGGCATTTCCGACCACCCCTACTCTAAAACTTATCGCATCAGCCTTTGGAAGGAATAGTAATACTTTCGCCTGGAGTTTGGCGGTAAAACACATCCTTCCTGGCTGACCTTGCTGTGTTAAGATCCTTCGCACCTCCGTTGTGAGTTCATCCCTGAGAACATTTGATGAAATAACGAGGAACAAGCTCCCATTATTTTATTGTCTTTCTCCTCCCAGTGTGGATTCATCATCGGCCTGGCCTGTGCCGCCCCGTGCAGATTATCGAGTTAAATTAGTGTGACTGATCATCAACAACAAACTAATCATTTTCTCTATAGGAAGTCCATGTTAGAGTTTGCACTGGCAATCATTTTTATGATCACCAGCCAGCTCTGTGACCCATCCGTCATTTTTAATGCAGCGTTGAATTACAAGCAGTCCCTATTCGACTGCATCGCTGGGGCCATTCGAGGGGTAATCCGTCATTAGGACTTAGCCGCCCTGGGATCATTTTCAGCATGGCTGGGCAGCGGGATTCTGCATGAGAACAGAACAGGGGAGTCATAACGTAGACAAAATAAAAAATATTCTCTCCTCCGTGCTCGCTGGAAGAACCTCGAGCAAAGTTTGTTTTATCAATACAAAGAAGTCACATTTGCAGGAATGTTAACTGAAGGCCCGAAGTCTATGTAAGTTTGGAACCTATGGTTAACAAGCAAGAGGCGTTCAGGTTTAACCACAGTGCGTAAGGGTTTATCGATAATGAGGTTTTATTTTGTAGGTAATTCTTACAGAAATGATTATGTGTGGTCAGTCTGCAGAATTCTAATACCAGCGGATGCAGGAGGGCTGGCTCAGCCTCTCACATGACGGCTTGGAGTATCAATTGTGCCGCCCAATAAAGCAAAGATTACATGTGAGTTTTGGGACCTGCCTATGTTGTGACCCCACCCTACGGCGTAGAATGGTAGATCACGGGCATTGAGTGAGTGAAAATGCTGATATGCTTTTCGCTTTTATGCTTTTTTGTGAAAATAATGTAAAATTCAACTTTCAAGGAAAAATGCCTTCAAAAATAATTTAGCAAAATGTTTGTTTTTTTTTGTAGGGTTTTTTTTGTTAATTTTTTTTATGTTACAGACTACCTCAGCAAGCTGAGGATGAACCAGAACTCATTGGAGTGTGTACGGGGCTACAAAGGACCAAAAAGCCCTCTTACTAAAATGTTAAGCAAGACTAGTTTGCCTTCTTAAAACAAAAGGTATTTGCGATAATTCAGGTTGTAGTGAGCATGTGATGTCTCCCATGATGCATCACTGCTGAATATGCAAATTTTCTGTCTATGTGCTGCAGATGTGGCTTCTGGTAATCACTGATGGACTGCTGCTGTGACTGTGCTGCAGCTGTGGCTTGTGGTAATCACTGATAGGCTGCCGCTGTTCATGTGCTGCAGGTGTGGCTTGTGGTAATCACTGATGGACTGCGGCTGTTCATGTGCTGCAGTTGTGGCTTGTGGTAATCACTGATGGACTGCCGCTGTGCATGTGCTGCAGTTGTGGCTTGTGGTAATCACTGATGGACTGCCGCTGTGCATGTGCTGCAGTTGTGGCTTGTGGTAATCACTGATGGACTGCTGCTGTGCATGTGCTGCAGTTGTGGCTTGTGGTAATCACTGATGGACTGCTGCTGTGCATGTGCTGCAGTTGTGGCTTGTGGTAATCACTGATGGACTGCCGCTGTGCATGTGCTGCAGTTGTGGCTTGTGGTAATCACTGATGGACTGCTGCTGTGACTGTGCTGCAGTTGTGGCTTGTGGTAATCACTGATGGACTGCCGCTGTGCATGTGCTGCAGTTGTGGCTTGTGGTAATCACTGATGGACTGCCGCTGTGCATGTGCTGCAGTTGTGGCTTGTGGTAATCACTGATGGACTGCTGCTGTGACTGTGCTGCAGCTGTGGCTTGTGGTAATCACTGATAGGCTGCCGCTGTTCATGTGCTGCAGGTGTGGCTTGTGGTAATCCCTGATGGACTGCGGCTGTTCATGTGCTGCAGTTGTGGCTTGTGGTAATCACTGATGGACTGCCGCTGTGCATGTGCTGCAGTTGTGGCTTGTGGTAATCACTGATGGACTGCCGCTGTGCATGTGCTGCAGTTGTGGCTTGTGGTATTCACTGATGGACTGCCGCTATGCATGTGCTGCAGTTGTGGGGTGTGGTAATCACTGATGGACTGCTGCTGTGCATGTGCTGCAGTTGTGGCTTGTGGTAATCACTGATGGACTGCCGCTGTGCATGTGCTGCAGTTGTGGCTTGTGGTAATCACTGATGGACTGCTGCTGTGACTGTGCTGCAGCTGTGGCTTGTGGTAATCACTGATGGACTGCTGCTGTGCATGTGCTGCAGGTGTGGCTTGTGGTAATCACTGATGGACTGCTGCTGTGCATGTGCTGCAGTTGTGGCTTGTGGTAATCACTGATGGACTGCCGCTATGCATGTGCTGCAGTTGTGGGGTGTGGTAATCACTGATGGACTGCCGCTGTGCATGTGCTGCAGATATGGCTTCTGGTAATCACTGATGGACTGCCGCTGTTCATGTGCTGCAGATATGGCTTCTGGTAATCACTGATGGACTGCCGCTGTGCATGTACTGCAGATATGGCTTCTGGTAATCACTGATGTACTGCCGCTCTGCATGTGCTGCAATTGTGGCTTGTGGTATTCACTGATGGACTGCTGCTGTGCACGTGCTGCAGTTGTGGCGTGTGGTAATCACTGATCGACTGCCGCAGTGCATGTGCTGTAGTTGTGGTTTGTGGTAATCACTGATGGACTGCCGCTGTGCATGTGCTGCAGTTGTGGCTTGTGGTAATCACTGATGGACTGCCGCTGTGCATGTGCTGCAGTTGTGGCTTGTGGTATTCACTGATGGACTGCCGCTATGCATGTGCTGCAGTTGTGGGGTGTGGTAATCACTGATGGACTGCTGCTGTGCATGTGCTGCAGTTGTGGCTTGTGGTAATCACTGATGGACTGCCGCTGTGCATGTGCTGCAGTTGTGGCTTGTGGTAATCACTGATGGACTGCTGCTGTGACTGTGCTGCAGCTGTGGCTTGTGGTAATCACTGATGGACTGCTGCTGTGCATGTGCTGCAGGTGTGGCTTGTGGTAATCACTGATGGACTGCTGCTGTGCATGTGCTGCAGTTGTGGCTTGTGGTAATCACTGATGGACTGCCGCTATGCATGTGCTGCAGTTGTGGGGTGTGGTAATCACTGATGGACTGCCGCTGTGCATGTGCTGCAGATATGGCTTCTGGTAATCACTGATGGACTGCCGCTGTTCATGTACTGCAGATATGGCTTCTGGTAATCACTGATGGACTGCCGCTGTGCATGTACTGCAGATATGGCTTCTGGTAATCACTGATGTACTGCCGCTCTGCATGTGCTGCAGTTGTGGCTTGTGGTAATCACTGATGGACTGCCGCTGTGCATGTGCTGCAGTTGTGGCTTGTGGTAATCACTGATGGACTGCTGCTGTGACTGTGCTGCAGTTGTGGCTTGTGGTAATCACTGATGGACTGCCGCTGTGCATGTGCTGCAGTTGTGGCTTGTGGTAATCACTGATGGACTGCCGCTGTGCATGTGCTGCAGTTGTGGCTTGTGGTAATCACTGATGGACTGCTGCTGTGACTGTGCTGCAGCTGTGGCTTGTGGTAATCACTGATAGGCTGCCGCTGTTCATGTGCTGCAGGTGTGGCTTGTGGTAATCCCTGATGGACTGCGGCTGTTCATGTGCTGCAGTTCTGGCTTGTGGTAATCACTGATGGACTGCCGCTGTGCATGTGCTGCAGTTGTGGCTTGTGGTAATCACTGATGGACTGCCGCTGTGCATGTGCTGCAGTTGTGGCTTGTGGTATTCACTGATGGACTGCCGCTATGCATGTGCTGCAGTTGTGGGGTGTGGTAATCACTGATGGACTGCTGCTGTGCATGTGCTGCAGTTGTGGCTTGTGGTAATCACTGATGGACTGCCGCTGTGCATGTGCTGCAGTTGTGGCTTGTGGTAATCACTGATGGACTGCTGCTGTGACTGTGCTGCAGCTGTGGCTTGTGGTAATCACTGATGGACTGCTGCTGTGCATGTGCTGCAGGTGTGGCTTGTGGTAATCACTGATGGACTGCTGCTGTGCATGTGCTGCAGTTGTGGCTTGTGGTAATCACTGATGGACTGCCGCTATGCATGTGCTGCAGTTGTGGGGTGTGGTAATCACTGATGGACTGCCGCTGTGCATGTGCTGCAGATATGGCTTCTGGTAATCACTGATGGACTGCCGCTGTTCATGTGCTGCAGATATGGCTTCTGGTAATCACTGATGGACTGCCGCTGTGCATGTACTGCAGATATGGCTTCTGGTAATCACTGATGTACTGCCGCTCTGCATGTGCTGCAGTTGTGGCTTGTGGTATTCACTGATGGACTGCTGCTGTGCACGTGCTGCAGTTGTGGCGTGTGGTAATCACTGATCGACTGCCGCAGTGCATGTGCTGTAGTTGTGGTTTGTGGTAATCACTGATGGACTGCCGCTGTGCATGTGCTGCAGTTGTGGCTTGTGGTAATCACTGATGGACTGCCGCTGTGCATGTGCTGCAGTTGTGGCTTGTGGTATTCACTGATGGACTGCCGCTATGCATGTGCTGCAGTTGTGGGGTGTGGTAATCACTGATGGACTGCTGCTGTGCATGTGCTGCAGTTGTGGCTTGTGGTAATCACTGATGGACTGCCGCTGTGCATGTGCTGCAGTTGTGGCTTGTGGTAATCACTGATGGACTGCTGCTGTGACTGTGCTGCAGCTGTGGCTTGTGGTAATCACTGATGGACTGCTGCTGTGCATGTGCTGCAGGTGTGGCTTGTGGTAATCACTGATGGACTGCTGCTGTGCATGTGCTGCAGTTGTGGCTTGTGGTAATCACTGATGGACTGCCGCTATGCATGTGCTGCAGTTGTGGGGTGTGGTAATCACTGATGGACTGCCGCTGTGCATGTGCTGCAGATATGGCTTCTGGTAATCACTGATGGACTGCCGCTGTTCATGTGCTGCAGATATGGCTTCTGGTAATCACTGATGGACTGCCGCTGTGCATGTACTGCAGATATGGCTTCTGGTAATCACTGATGTACTGCCGCTCTGCATGTGCTGCAGTTGTGGCTTGTGGTATTCACTGATGGACTGCTGCTGTGCACGTGCTGCAGTTGTGGCGTGTGGTAATCACTGATCGACTGCCGCAGTGCATGTGCTGTAGTTGTGGTTTGTGGTAATCACTGATGGACTGCCGCTGTGCATGTGCTGCAGTTGTGGCTTGTGGTAATCACTGATGGACTGCTGCTGTGCATGTGCTGCAGTTGTGGCTTGTGGTAATCACTGATGGACTGCCGCTGTGCATGTGCTGCAGTTGTGGCTTGTGGTATTCACTGATGGACTGCCGCTATGCATGTGCTGCAGTTGTGGGGTGTGGTAATCACTGATGGACTGCTGCTGTGCATGTGCTGCAGTTGTGGCTTGTGGTAATCACTGATGGACTGCCGCTGTGCATGTGCTGCAGTTGTGGCTTGTGGTAATCACTGATGGACTGCTGCTGTGACTGTGCTGCAGCTGTGGCTTGTGGTAATCACTGATGGACTGCCGCTGTGCATGTGCTGCAGGTGTGGCTTGTGGTAATCACTGATGGACTGCTGCTGTGCATGTGCTGCAGTTGTGGCTTGTGGTAATCACTGATGGACTGCCGCTATGCATGTGCTGCAGTTGTGGGGTGTGGTAATCACTGATGGACTGCCGCTGTGCATGTGCTGCAGATATGGCTTCTGGTAATCACTGATGGACTGCCGCTGTTCATGTGCTGCAGATATGGCTTCTGGTAATCACTGATGGACTGCCGCTGTGCATGTACTGCAGATATGGCTTCTGGTAATCACTGATGTACTGCCGCTCTGCATGTGCTGCAGTTGTGGCTTGTGGTATTCACTGATGGACTGCTGCTGTGCACGTGCTGCAGTTGTGGCGTGTGGTAATCACTGATCGACTGCCGCAGTGCATGTGCTGTAGTTGTGGTTTGTGGTAATCACTGATGGACTGCCGCTGTGCATGTGCTGCAGTTGTGGCTTGTGGTAATCACTGATGGACTGCCGCTGTGCATGTGCTGCAGTTGTGGCTTGTGGTAATCACTGATGGACTGCCGCTGTGCATGTGCTGCAGGTGTGGCTTGTGGTAATCACTGATGGACTGCCGCTGTGCATGTGCTGCAGTTGTAGCTTGTGGTAATCACTGATGGGCTGCCGCTGTGCATGTGCTGCAGTTGTGGCTTGTGGTAATCACTGATGGGCTGCCGCTGTGCATGTGCTGCAGTTGTGGCTTGTGGTAATCACTGATGGACTGCCGCTGTTCATGTGCTGCAGGTGTGACTTGTGGTAATCACTGATGGACTGCCGCTATGCATGTGCTGCAGTTGTTGCTTGTGGTCATTAGTGTTGGGCGAACACCTGGATGTTCGGGTTCGGGAAAGTTCGCCGAACATGGCCGCAATGTTCGGCATGTTCGGGCCGAACCCCGAACTCCCCGAACATCCCGCTTTTGGGGGCCCTATGGGGTCGCAGGCATAAGGGGGGAGCATGCCCCGATCGCGGGGGGGGGGGGGTCGGAAATTCCCCCCACCCCCTCCGCTAGCGCTCCCCCCTCTGCCCGCTTCCCCATTCAAAAGTTAGGAAGTGAAACTGTACCTGTGCGGTAGTGGGTGGCTGGCAGTGGGCGGCACTATGGAGTGACTGAGGAGGAGGAGGAGTCCGGAGAGTGACGCGTTGAGGGAGGCCGGGCAGCGGGCGGATCAGCAGTAGTACGGTACTACTGCTGATCCGCCCACTGCCCGGCCTCCCTCAACGCGTCACTCTCCGGACTCCTCCTCCTCCTCAGTCACTCCATAGTGCCGCCCACTGCCAGCCACCCACTACCGCACAGGTACAGTTTCACTTCCTAACTTTTGAATGGGGAAGCGGGCAGAGGGGGGAGCGCTAGCGGAGGGGGTGGGGGGAATTTCCGACCCCCCCCCCCCCGCGATCGGGGCATGCTCCCCCCTTATGCCTGCGACCCCATAGGGGGGCAGTATTCGGGCGAACAGGGCCCTGTTCGTGCCGGACAGGGGCCCTGTTCGGCCAGGCAATGAGCCGTTCGGGCGAACCCGAACAGTTTGGCCGAACACCACCAGGTGTTCGGCCGAACGCGAACATCACCCGAACAGGGTGATGTTCTGCAGAACCCGAACAGTGGCGAACACTGTTCGCCCAACACTAGTGGTCATCACTGATTGACTGCCGCTGTGCATGTGCTGCAGTTGTGGGTCGTGGTAATCACTGATGGACTGCCGCTGTGCATGTGTTGCAGTTGTGGCTTGTGGTATTCACTGATGGACTGCCACTGTGCATGTGCACTGATGGACTGCCACTGTGCATGTGCTGCAGTTGTGGCTAGTGGTAATCACTGATGGACTGCCTCTGTGCATGTGCTGCAGTTGTGGCTTGTGGTATTCACTGATGGACTGCCACTGTGCATGTGCTCCAGCTGTGGCTTGTGGTATTCACTGATGGACTGCCGCTTTGCATGTGCTGCAGTTGTGGCTTGTGGTAATCACTGATGGACTGCTGCTGTGCATGTGCTGCAGGTGTGGCTTGTGGTAATCACTGATAGGCTGCCGCTGTGCATGTGCTGCAGTTGTGGCTTGTGGTAATCACTGATGCACTGCTGTTGTGCATGTACTGCAGGTGTGGCTTATGGTACTCACTGATGCACTGCCTCTGTACATGTGCTGCAGTTGTGGCTTGTGGTGATCACTGATGGACTGCCACTGTGCATGTGCTGCAGTTGTGGCTTGTGGTAATCACTGATGGACTGCCGCTGTGCATGTGCTGCAGGTGTGGCTTGTGGTAATCACTGATGGACTGCGGCTGTTCATGTGCTGCAGTTGTGGCGTGTGGTAATCACTGATGGACTGCGGCTGTTCATGTGCTGCAGTTGTGGCGTGTGGTAATCACTGATGGACTGCCGCTGTTCATGTGCTGCAGCTGTGGCTCGTGGTCATCACTGATGGGCTGCCGCTGTGCATGTGCTGCAGTTGTGGCTTGTGGTAATCACTGATGGGCTGCCGCTGTGTATGCGCTGCAGTTGTGACTTGTGGTAATCACTGATGGACTGCCACTGTGCATGTGCTGCAGCTGTGGCTTGTGGTAATCATTGATGGACTGCCGCTGTGCATGTGCTGCAGCTGTGGCTTGTGGTAATCACTGATGGGCTGCCGCTGTGCATGTGCTGCAGTTGTGACTTGTGGTAATCACTAATGGACTGCCGATGTGCATGTGCTGCAGGTGTGGCTTGTGGTAATCACTGATCTACTGCCGCTGTGCATGTGCTGCAGTTGTGGCTTGTGGTAATCACTGATGGGCTGCCGCTGTGCATGTGCTGCAGTTGTGGCTTGTGGTAATCACTGATGGACTGCCGCTGTGCATGTGCTGCAGTTGTGGTTTGTGGTAATCACCGATGGACTGCCGCTGTGCATGTGCTGCAGTTGTGGCTTGTGGTAATCATTGATGGGCTGCCGCTGTGCATGTGCTGCAGTTGTGGCTTGTGGTAATCACTGATGGGCTGCCGCTGTGCATGTGCTGCAGTTGGAGCTTGTGGTAATTACTGATGGATTGCCGCAGTGTATGTGCTGCACAGGGCAGTTTATAGGCTAAATTGTTTCAAGGGAAGGTTGTCAAAATTGAGCCCCCCCCCCCCTCCCTCCCCAAATCAAGCTCAAGAATGTTATTTTCAATGTAGTATTTAGCCCTCCAGTATAGGTAGCCAGGCATAGATGTCCCCGGTATAGTTTAGCCAGGTATTGGTACCCCCAGTATAGGTTAGCCAGGTATCGGTGCCCCCAGTATAGATTAGCAAGGTAGAGATGTCCCAGTATAGGTTAGCCAGGTATAAGTGACCCCAGTATAGCTTACCAGGTATAGGTACCCCCATATAGATTAGCCAGGTATAGGTGCCCCAGTATAGCTTAGTCAGATATGGGTGCCCCAGTATAGCTTAGCCAGGTATAAGTGCTCCCAATATAGCATAGCCAGGTAAAGGTGACCCCAGGATAGCTTAGCCAGTTATAGGTGACCCCACAATAGCTTAGCCAGGTATAGGTGTCGCGGTATAGCTTAGCTTAGGTATAGGTGACCCCGCTGGAGGGGGGGAGACACAGAATGCTGGGACTCTGCCGCTGGGAGGGGGGACCCAACTCCTCCCTCCCTCACCTCGTGGGTCCCCTCTGTGCTTCCCCCCTCCATCATAGCAATGCCTGGCAGCGGGAGTGGTGAAGTAAAGACTCACCTTCCGGGCTCCATGCGAAGATCACTGCAGTGGGGATGTTTTGTCTCCAGGCGCTTACTACTTCCTTGTAATCGGGAAGTAGTAAGAGTAAGTGGCTGGAGACAGAACATTCCCAGCGGCAGTGATCTTTGCATGTAGCCCGGAAGGTGAGTCTTTACTTAACTGCTCCGGCTGCCATGCATTGTGGGGGGCACTGAGTTGAGGGAGGAAGGGAGGAGTCGGTTTCCCCTTTCCGGGGGCAGAGTCCAAGTGTGCTGCTGCTCCCCCCTCCATCCCTGCTCTGAATGTGCCCTCCTCCCTCACAGAGCCCCGGGCAAGCCCCCACCTCGCTCGCCCATAGAAACGGGTCAGGTGCTGCAGGTGTAGCCTGTGACAATCACTGATGGACTTCCGCTGTAAGTTATTTAAATGTCCTAACT
The DNA here is from genome assembly GCF_040937935.1 of Hyperolius riggenbachi. Classification (NCBI taxonomy): domain Eukaryota; kingdom Metazoa; phylum Chordata; class Amphibia; order Anura; family Hyperoliidae; genus Hyperolius; species Hyperolius riggenbachi. The sequence continues at coordinate 235,007,204 of NC_090656.1, read as the reverse complement.
TGAGGTGATATGCCTGGATCTATGTGTTCCTTCCACCTAACCCTTGTGGTCAGGGTTTAGTCCGTTACATTCCCTCTTCCCCTGTCTGTGACCATTGTCAGCATGCACACAGCTTATGCTGGTGCGTATGGTGCACACTCATGTCTTTTATGAGCTTCCTTGTTGGCTTATTAGTTTGATGCACTGTCCCAAGAGAGGACGTCAGGATATGTGCTGCATGAATATTTGCATGTCAGTGTGCAAAGGGTTAAATGGCTTTTCTATCATGTCACACATCGCTGGACAGTACTGACATCATACCCAACATACATGGCAATTAGATGCATCAACATCCACCTTTATCTCTGAATATAGCCAATATTTTTCTTGGGATAGACTCAATAAAAATACTGATACCGTTGCTGAGGAATGTTGGCCCATGCTGACATAATAGCAGCTCTAAGTTGGGTCAGATTGGATGGTGGCATTTCCAAGCTTTGAAGTGATCTTTTGACTTCATCCTACACATGCTCTATACGAATGAGGTCAGGGCAAGGACTGAGATGGCCATGGAAGCAGGTGATTGATAGAGTTGGGCCGAACCTCTGATTTTAGGTTCGCGAACCGGGTTCGCGAACTTCCGCGGAAGGTTCGGTTCGCGTAAAAGTTCGCGAACCGCCATAGACTTCAATGGGGATGCGAACTTTGAAAAAAAAAATTATGCAGGCCACAAAAGTGATGGAAAAGATGTTTCAAGGGGTCTAACACCTGGACCCCCAGGTGGAGGAGTGGGATACATGCCAAAAGTCCCCGGGAAAAATCTGGATTTGACGCAAAGCAGCGTTTTAAGGGCAGCAATCACATTGAATGCTAAATGACAGGCCTAAAGTGCTTTAAAACATCTTGCATGTGTATACATCAATCAAGTAGTGTAATTAAGGTACTGCTTCACACTGACACACCAAACTCACCGTGTAACGCACCACAAACAGCTGTTTGTGTAGTGACGGCCGTGCTGGACTGGTGCGCACCATGGCGAGAACAGGTATGCAGTGGCGGGTTCACTGAACAGAAAAGGTATACAGTGGCGGGTTCACAGAACAGGTATGCAGTGGTGGGTTCACTGAACAGGTATGCAGTGGTGGGTTCACTGAACAGGTATGCAGTGGTGGGTTCACAGAACAGGTATGCAGTGGAAGGTTCACTGAACAGGTATGCAGTGGCAGGTTCACTGAACAGGTATGCAGTGGTGGGTTCACAGTACAGGTATGCAGTGGTGGGTTCACAGAACAGGTATGCAGTGGTGGGTTCACAGAACAGGTATGCAGTGGTGGGTTCACAGAACAGGTATGCAGTGGCAGGTTCACTGAACAGGTATGCAGTGGCAGGTTCATTGAACAGGTATGCAGTGGTGGGTTCACAGTACAGGTATGCAGTGGTGGGTTCACAGAACAGGTATGCAGCCAGGAATAAGCTAAGCCTAACTAATCTTTCCCTATGAGAGACAGTCTGCAGCAGCTCGCCCTACTCTCACTAATGCAGGCACACGAGTGACCGTAATGGCCGCCGCTGCCTGCCTTATATAAGGGGGGTGGGGCTCTAGGGGCTAGTGTAGCCTAATTGGCTACACTGGGCCTGCTGACTGTGATGTAGAGGGTCAAAGTTGACCCTCCATGGTGCATTATGGGGCGAACCGAACTCCTGCAAACGTTCGCCTGCGGGACGCGAACGCGAACCACGGAAGTTCGCATGGAACCGTTCACAGGCGAACCGTTCGGCCCAACTCTAGTGATTGATATTCCTCAAACCAATCTGAGACCATCAATGTAACGATTGTGGAATTCTCTCCGTGATCAGCGCACAAGACGTGCGCTGACACTGCATAAATCCTCCACAAGCGTGTAATTTGAGGGAACCCAGCAAAAGGTGCAATGCACCTGTAGAGGGAAATTCCTGTCGGCAGGTGGAGCTGTGGAGTGCAGAGGAACCGCTCCTCTGCCCTACCACACACGCCAGACAGGAATTGCATGAAGGGAAGAAACGCAGGGCAAGATAGCCCTGAATGAGATTGAGCAAAGGGACAGATTGTATGTGTGTGCACCAAACTAGTCGCCAACCCGCGACGGTGCATACACAACAGCAGATATGAAGTAGGAACGCAATCGCGAGAGAGGCGATTGCCAGAGGCGACACAAGGCTACAGCAAGGCAGAGCACGAGAGTAGCAAAGGCACAGCAAATCATACAATGAGAAGATACGGAAAATAACAAACGCTAGCTAAACGCGAACACCGCACTCATTCGCAACAGTGCACGCGTTTATGTGCGGTCTCCGCGTGATAAGCACAACAGAGACAAGCATGTCTAACTAACCACCGACAGACAAACATGAAACAGGGGACGCGAGCGCTTGCTTAACGGTTACCTCACCGAGCCTCCAGCAAGCGTTCGTAGCAGACAAGACAGATACACGAAAACAGGAATAAGTGAGAGATAGGATCCACAGCACTAGCGCAAGAGGCTAGTGCGATCCAGGAAGACAGAACAGAAGGATCCACAGCACTAGCGCAAGGCGAGTGCGATCCAAGTACAGCAAGAGAGTAGCAGAACAGAAGGATCCACACCACTAGCGCAAGGCGAGTGCGATCCAAGTATAGAAAGAGAGATGGAGATCAGACGGATCCACACCACTAGCGCAAGGTGAGTGCGATCCTGGCAAGACAGATCAGATGAGATAGCTGGTAGCAACCGCTGCTCCAGCTATACTCCAAGAACAACAGATCAGAACGACTTCCTGTCGACCACCGCTAGGACAGGACAATCGCAACAGACAAGCAAAACAGATATGCAATCCTAACTGCACTAGGGAAACTGCCTAGTGCAGTTCCAGGAATTACTCTAAGCTAATCTTCAAACAATGAGCAAGGCTGACACCCAGGAGTGTTCCACAGGACTAACTCTTATGACCAGCAAAAGACTCTGGGAAACATAGCTCTTTATACTGCCAGTCATCAAAGGAGGCAGGTAGGGGATTTGCATAACGGGTGTATGCAAATTCCTCAGCAGCAGAACAGTTCAGAAACTTGTAATGGAAAGACAGGTCTCTCTTGCAGAGACCTGCAACCCACAGACTAGAGGGATGGTCAAACAGCTGTCTGCCAGTGCATCCAGCTGAGCGGATAATTACAATCAGCAGGCATCTTTTCCTATTTTTCTGTGATAACAAAGGCACTCTTGATAGCCTCCTGCTGCTAAAGCCCATTCTTTGCAAAATCCGTCTTGTTGTGCATTATAGTAGTAGAAGAAATTGGTTAGCACTCCAGCTTCTCAGTGAGCAAAATGTATTCTCAAAAAAAGGGGGCCATCAAGGGTCCCCTTCTTCAGAACAGTGCACTGTTCTGAAGAAGGGGACCCTTGATGGCCCCAAAACAATTGTTAACTTGAGTGTTGACATACGATTTGAGAATAAATTTTGCTCACTGAGAACCTGGAGTGCTAACCAATTTCTTCTACTACTGGACTGTTCTCTGGGTGTTGCTTGGCATCCATGGTTATACTTTGTTGTGCATTAGGATATGCTTCCTGATGCACTTGCATTAACCTTTTGGGGACCAGGTACGTTGAATCAACGTCCAGCAGGTGGTGCCACCGTTCTGACCAGACGTTGATTCAACGTCCACGTTAACGAATCGTCCCTACGCAATCGTGCGCACCAGAGAGGGGAGATTAAGCTGTCATATGACAGCTGGCATCTCCCCTCAGTGATCAGCAGCCATCGCGTATGGCTGCTGATCACGTGATCACTACGATCGCCGTCAGATCGTAGTGAACAATTTGACAGCTGCGGCAGTAGGGGGAAAAGAAGAGGATCCACTCATCTCCCTGCCGTTCCCGTGACAATCGGCGACCCCCACCACTCTTACCGCAATCTCTGCTCCTTCTGACATCAGCACCGAGTCCCGGCTTGATGACGTCATCAAGCTGCGACCCGGAACTAAGTGGCAGTAGGAGTGGAGATGCCGGCCGGAGCGGAGGGATCCGCTGCAGCTCGTCGCTGGAGCCTGTAAGGTGAGTGAAGGCTGCTGCACACAGGTGGGACACCTGGCCACCATGGGGGGGACACTGCCCAGCCAGACCCTGCAGGGATCTGGCTGGCTGACCCACAAAAGCGCGCCCCCCCTTCTGCAAAAATGCCTGGTCCTGAAGGGGGGATTAGGCGGCCGGTCCCGACGGGGTTAAATTCAGCTGTAATTTCGTGTGTTGTTGCCCTTCTATTGCTGCAGACTATGCATGCTACTTGCCTTTCACTTCTCTCATTCACCAGCTTTTTTTTAACGAGAATAGTTCTTATCACTTGAAATTTTATTCTCAACTGCCACTCTCCAAGCACCCGAGATACTGTTCTTAAAAAGGAAAATCCTAAAAGAGACAATGGCTTCAATTCACTAAGCTTATCTCCTGTCTTATAATAACACTTCTAGAGTTATCGCCATGGTGATGAGGCATGTAGTATTCAGGAAACATTTTACCTCAGGGAAAACCTAAAGCTAACTCTTCTGTCTTTAAGTTAAAGTGAACCTCCAGACTAAAAATCTACTCAGCAGAACTGAAAAGTCTTGGTGGTTCATTAACCACTTAAGGACTGCAGTCATAAAACCCCTTAAGGAACAGAGCCTTTTTTTTTCCATTCAGACCACTGCAGCTTTCACGGTTTATTGCTCGGTCATACAACCTACCATCTAAATGAATTTTACCTCCTTTTCTTGTCACTAATACAGCTTTCTTTTGGTGCTATTTGATTGCTGCTGCGATTTTTACTTTTTATTATATTCATCAAAAAAGACATGAATTTTGTCAAAAAAAATGAATTTTTTAGCTTTCTGTGCTGACATTTTTCAAATAAAGTAGCATTTCCTATACATTTGAGCGCGAAAGTTATTCTGCTACATGTCTTTGATAAAAGAAAAAAAAAAAAAAAACCATTCAGTGTATATTTATTGGTTTGGGTAAAAGTTATAGCGTTTACAAACTAAGGTGCAAAAGAAGAATTTTCCCATTTTGCAATGGTGCAAAAAAGTGCCACACATGTGGTATTGCCGTACTCAGGAGAAGTAGTATAATGTGTTTTGGGGTATATTTTTACACATATCCATGCTGGTTGGGAGAAATATCGCTGTAAATGACAATTTTTTGATTTTTTTTTTACACACAATTGTCCATTTACAGAGATATTTCTCCCACTCAGCATGGGTATGTGTAAAAATACACCCCAAAACACATTATACTACTTCTCCTGAGTACGGCGATACCACATGTGTGGCACTTTTTTGCACCCTAACTGCACTAAAGGGCCCAAAGTCCAATGAGTACCTTTAGGATTTCACAGGTCATTTTGCGACATTTGGTTTCAAGACTACTCCTCACGGTTTAGGGCCCCTAAAATGCCAGTGCAGTATAGGAACCCGACAAATGACCTCATTTTAGAAAGAAGACACCCCAAGGTATTCCGTTAGGAGTACGGTGAGTTCATAGAAGATTTTATTTTTTGTCACAAGTAAGCGGAAATTGATTTTAATTGTTTTTTTTTCACAAAGTGTCATTTTCACAACATCAGAACTTTGTTTTTCTTACCAAAGCATCATTTTTAGCTGCATTTTTAGCTAAGCTCCACCCATCAAAGAAAACTGCCTGGACTTTTTTTCCCTTATCCTGTGCAAAGCATGATGGGATTTCCTATGTTGTTATTCACATTGCCTAGCAACTGGGAGAAGTGCTCAGGACACAGGACAGTTGGAACTGTGTCTCATGTTCCCTGTCACCTCCTTTCTAATAAAAAGATGGCGGCCCTCATGAAATCACAAACCTTTGCCTGTTCTTTTAAAACAGGATGGGCAAGAGATGATATTACCTATGTATTGTAATTAACATAACTAATGTAACTTAATGACAGTATGCTTGTTTAGGCCGAGGTTCCTCTTTAAGGAGAGATCTCTAAGTTAACTCTTCAATCCTTAAAATAACACCAGAATTCTAAAGTTAAAAACAGGAAAAATTAAAAAGAAAATATGCAATTCACTTTTTCTCCTATGTTTTCTCCTAGAAGATAATTTTTCATCTTCTGTTGAAAATAACTTTTTAGCACTCTACAATTGAAAAGATACTAAAAAGGTAGGCGAACAAGTCCTGGCAAATAATTCTGAGTATTTTCTTCCTCGCTGGTGGCTTACAGGACATTTTATTGTGTGAAAATATCACCTAGGAGAAAACTCAGGTGAAAAAGTGAATTGCATATGGGCCAGGCTGTTAATTAACTGCATGTGAAAATAACTACAGAGGAGGTAAGTTAAGGAATGAAGAGATAAGATAACTCTGTCACTGTGTGGAGGTAAGTTATCTCTTGCCTTATTATCTCCAGCATGATCTTAGTGAATTGAGGCCAATGTTTCAGAATTGCTAGCACCAGCTCATCCTATCCCAAAATCACTTAAATCTTTTGTCTTACCCATTTTGACATGAACTTCCATGATAACTACATAGGCCTCAATTCACAAAGCTTATCTCCTGTCTTTAATAACGTTTCTAGCGTTGTCACCATGGTGATGAGGCATGTAGTACTCAGGAAACATTTTACCTCAGGCAAACCTAAAGTTAACTCTTCTGTCTTTAAAGAGAAACTCCAACCAAGAATTGAACTTTATCCCAATCAGTAGCTGATACCCCCTTTTACATGAGAAATTGAATGATTTTCACAAACAGACCATCAGGGGGCGCTGTGTGACTAATTTTGTGCTGAAACCCCTCCCACAAGAGGCTCTGAATACCGCGGTACTCTGGGCAAACTGCCACAATGTAACAATGTTCACAGACAGGAAATGGCTGTTTAAAGCTGTCTGTAACAGCCAGAGCAGCTAGAAACAGCTACATAACTTGCCCACAGTAACAATGTCACCATGTAATACATGTCAGAATGTGAATCTGGGAGAGGAAAGATTTTACAATGAGCAAACACTGACTAAATCATTTATACATAATTATTGTAAAAATGAAGCACTTTTTTTTATTAAATTATTTTCACTGGAGTTCCTCTTTAAGTTAATGCTTCAATCCTTAAAATAACTCCACAGTTAAAGACAGGCTGTTTATTAACTGTGTGTGAAAATAACTACAGAGGAGGTAAATTAACTACAGAGGAGGTAATTTAAGGAATGAAGAGATAAGATAACTCTCTCACTGTGAGGTGGTAAGTTTTCTCTTGCCTTATTATCTCCAGCATGATCTTAGTGAATTGAGGCCAATGTCTGAAACTGAGCGTTCCTCGCATAGGCAACTCTGCATGGTTATGTCATTCTGCGTCACTGTTGGACTGGTTTAATTTCAAATAAGGAGTGTCTCCATTTTTTGGCCACCCAGTATATATTGTATATACATATATATATATATATATATATAGTTACATAGTTACATAGTTATTTTGGTTGAAAAAAGACATACGTCCATCGAGTTCAACCAGTATATATATATATACTCGATTTATATAGCCTGGGTCACTCAGAGTTAACAATTTACTTGTACAACGGCACACGCTTGCGGCGGCTACAAATCTCGCACAAATGTATTGATTGTTACTGATTGCGCTTATTACATAAACTGCTTCGTGTTCAGTTAAATATTCATCTCAGGGTTGATTAATTGAACAGCAAATCTTTTAGTGCACACAGCCTAGAATCTGTGTTAATTAACAACTTTATGGAGAGATACAAATAAAAGGGGGGATCTGGCAATTTCAAATATTAAAAGAAAACATAAATACATGAAAAATAAAGCCCAGAAATTCCCCTGACAGAAAAATAATTAGGAGAATTATGCTGTCGCTCTTTGCGATGAACAAACGAGAAGTGGCAGCAGTTGTGTTGCTGGGGACGTTGTAGGCGGTAGTGGTACAGATGGATGGAGTAAAACGCTGCATGATTTACGATGGAGAACTAATGCGATGTGAGCAACCACTACTATATCTGGCCCGACTACCAATCATATCTGGCCCGACTACCGATTATATCTGGCCTGACCACTGATTATATCTGGCCTGACCACTGATTATATCTGGCCTGACCACCGATTATATCTGGCCCGACCACTATTATATCTGGCCCAACCACCGATTATATCTGACCTGACCTGTGGTTATATCTGGCCTGACCACTGATTATATCTGGCCTGACCACTGATTATATCTGGCCTGACCACTGATTATATCTGGCCTGACCACCGATTATATCTGGCCCGACCACTACTATATCTGGCCCAACCACCGATTATATCTGACCTGACCTGTGGTTATATCTGGCCTGACCACTGATTATATCTGGCCTGACCACCGATTATATCTGGCCCGACCACCAATTATATCTGGCCTGACCTGTGATTATATCTGGCCTGACCACTGATTATATCTGGCCTGACCACTGATTATATCTGGCCCGACCACCGATTATATCTGGCCTGACCATTGATTATATCTGACCTGACCACCGATCATATCTGGCATGACCACCAATTATATCTGGCCTGACCTGTGATTATATCTGGCCCGACCACTGATCATATCTGACCCGACCACCAATTATATCTGGCCTGACCTGTGATTATATCTGGCCTGACCACTGATCATATCTGACCCGACCACCAATTATATCTGGCCTGACCTGTGATTATATCTGGCCTGACCACTAATTATATCTGGCCTGACCACCAATTATATCTGGCCTGACCACTGATTATATCTGACCTGACCACCGATCATATCTGGCCTGACCACCGATCATATCTGGCCTGACCACCGATTATATCTGGCCTGACCACTGATCATATCTGGCCTGACCACCGATTATATCTGTCCCGACCACTGATCATATCTGTCCCGACCACCGATCATATATGTCCAGACCGCTGATTATATCTGGCCCATCCACCGATCATATCTGTCCCGACCACCAATTATATCTGGCCCGACCTCCGATCATATCTGGCCTGACCACCGATCATATCTGTCCCGACCACCGATCATATCTGGCCCGACCACTGATTATATCTGGCCCATCCACCGATCATATTTCGCCCAACCACCGATCATATCTGGCCTGACCACTGATCAGATCTGGCCCATCCACCTCAGGCAGCAAAAAGTCTAGAACCGGCTCTGAGCATGTAATTTTCCATCCTTGTTAGTAAACATTAAGTTGCCCCCTTCCGGATATTTATTGAAAAGGAAGACACAGTGGAGAGGCGCTTTTATCTAAGCTTCACTCATTACTCTTCATTCATTCTTATTTTTATATCACAGCCCATTCTATTTTTTAGAGGGCTGGTTATAATAACATTTTGTTTTCAATTTTATTTTTAATAGGTATACTTATCATTTATTTATGGGTTCTATATATAATAATAAGAGGCCCCATCCAAGATGGCTGAGGGGCATACATGCTGCTCGCCACATCCAAGATGGTGCCGCATCGGCAGCGGTATGGTGAGGTTGTACTCGTATCACACATCTGCATCCCACTTACAATTAGATTCCAACAGGATGCCCCAGTTAATATGGCTGACTGAGTAGCGTATACATCGTTTGCTACATTCAAGATGGCCACCCACTTTGGTAGCGGAATGGGAACATTGGACACGTGTGAAAAAGTGACGTACTTATTTTTAGGCGCAGCTTGTCGGCCTGAAGAATTGGGACATTTAAGTCCACGAAACGCGCTGTCTTATGCTAATAAACTCTTTTGAACAGGGCCGTAAGTGTTGTCATTGCCTCATCATTCTAACATTTTAATTATGTTATCTCTTGGGCACCTCTCCCCCGTGTCGTCCTTGCTTCCCCTTCTGCGAGGGGTGAAACCCCCAAGTGCTTGGGCCCTTTTTTCAGAGAGAGCGACTGATGTGCGGGTTCTCACGTACCTGTCTGGAGATGGTTATTATCCACAGGTGATTATTGGATGGTTGCCCAATACTGCAACCTACCCTCGTGAGTACCACAGTTTTGTATATTACTCCATTTTAAATATTGGAACATACTACACCATCTGGGCTGCCAGTGTCTCTTTTTTTTTTTTTTTTCTTTTTCAATAACGGTTTATCGTTAAGGGCCCGTTTCCACTTGTGCAGTGGGAATTCGTTGCGAAAATTGGGAAAATGAATTTGTATGCAAATTTTACCGCAAATTCCCGTACATTTTCGCATTTTTGTGTAAGTATGCAAATTTAACCATGTCAGTGCCTGTGTGCTTTTACATTGTTTTTTAGGTAACAACGTACGCGAATTCGCATGGAAAATTTGCATAGCAAAAACACATGCAAATTTCCTATTATATACATTGTATGCGAATTGCACACCGCTAGGCGGTGCACGAATTGTGATGGCTCTGCCATGCAGATGTTTCCTGCACAGAAAACCACAAATAATTATTATCAAGTGGAAACAGGCCAATTCACTTGTATTGGGTTATGCGAATCTGCATGCAGGAAACACATGCAGATTTACTATAGTGGAAACGGGCCCTTACACCCACAATCAAGATATTGAAATGGCTGTGCATCTCCAACTTGATACCAAGTAAAAGAGAAAGAGCATTTACATTGCGCTTTTCTCACTTTGCATACTCAAAGTGTGAGAGCTGCAGCCACTAGGGTTTTGGATGTTGTGGAATTGAAATTTCCGCATTTCTGATTCAAAATCAGCAGTTCTGGTCAGAAAACGGAAATCAGCTTTCTGCAGAAATACCAAAATTACCGCAACTTGGGAATTTTAGCCCAATCACAGAACTCTGAAGCACTGGACCAATCAGAGACTGGAGAGTCAACTTGGAAGGATTTGGCCAATCAGAGAATGCTAAAAAAAAAATTACCATAAAAATTTGGAAATCTGCAAAATCGTAATCAGCCTTTGACGGAAATTGGAATTTCTGCTGAATCGGAAATCGGCATTTCCGACCATCCTTACAGAGCAGTTAGCGAGCCCCAACTACTACTTCACTCACTCCAATAAAGGGGTCCATTGTTCCGATCAGGTGTTTTTGTGACTACACTTATCTAATGACCCTTGTGAGATGGGCCCACAGGCTGTGTGGGTCACAAGGGTAGGCAAGGGAAAGGGTGGGAACATTGGGGTGCCCCCTCGAAGATTTGCTGGGGGGCCCCATGACTTTTAAGGTCTTCGTCGGAATACAAGACTACTTACAGAAGCTAATGTAGTATGTCTTACGGACTCAATCAGCAGCTGAGGAGGGAAAGCTTATGAAAATGGTCATTTGTTCAGTGTTGTGCTTCTGTACACGGCTTATATTGTATTATATGGCCATACACAATTCAATCATTAAATGTTTTCAAAAAAGATTTTAATCTATTAGGTTATTTATCAAACCTATCATGCACCCTGGGGTGCCTCTTAGCCTAATAGCAATTAGTGTGTGACGGCTGGGGTGGGAGGGATGGAGGGGCGCACTTTGGTGTCTCAGCCTTGGGTGCTGGAGGGCCTTGTCCCGGTTCTGCATGCACCATTCAATTTTCAAAGCAATCAACCTGATTTTTAAAACACATCCAATAAGGTTGTAATTGAAAAAACGGAATAATCAATTGTTGTTTTTTATAAAATGAAAAAGAGATTTTCAATTTCTACTCTATTCGATTGTTTTGGTCGAAACAACAGGGAACTCAAGCGATTTGATTGTACTGTGTATGGGCACTTTTAGAATTTCCATTTCCATTTTGGGTTTTACTGGATGGTAAAGCATAACACTGTAATAATCTAAAAGCCCCTCACTAAAATCATATGTTAGTATGTTTTGGCATTCATTTTGCTCTTTTTTTCCCTTTATTTAATACCACTAATGTACTAGACACAATCAATAGATATTGATTAAAGAATAATTGATTGTGAAATATATTTCATGTTGTTGAAAGACAGCCTAGCATCGATTTGGTTAAAATGTAATGATTTAATAGTCTATGAGAAAGTGCATTTGTCGAAGAATTCAAAGTGTTTAACCATTTCAGTGCTTTTCATGAAACACGAACAATCACATATATAGGAAGTATGAGGGGGTAACATTAGGTTTTAATTATCACCCGGAAGTTGTTATGGTATATTGATGAAATGTTGTCAGTTTCATCATTGGTCCCTAAGTGTGTGATGTTTAGAAAATCAGCTCATCATACGCTTTATTTCTTTTGCAGATTGTGCCGGAAGTGACTAAAGCGTGAGATGGAAAAGACGGAGGCTCGCAGCGTGATAAAGTTCCTGCATGTGAAGGGTAATAGTGGCCGGTAAATTCATGATGAGATGACGGCAGTTTATGGAAACGATTGGCCATCTTATGACACTATTGCGAGGTGGAATTTCCAAAGTGGTCACATGTCCTCCATAGACGGGCCAAGACCAGGAAGGCCATCACTGAGGGACAATGCCGCCACAGTGAAGAAAGTGGAGAGGTTAAACCTGGAAGACAGATGGACAACCAGCCAAATGATCATGAATGAAACTGGCCTCAGTTATGGTCGTGTGTGGAAAATTATTCAAGCTGAGCTGCACATGTCTAAGGTGTCTGCATGCCGGGTTTTCAGGTTCGCTATCCCCTTTTCACAAACAAATACTATGGGCTTAATTCACAAAAGCGTGATAACTCAGTTATCATGTGTAAAGGCTTTGCACATGCAACATATCATTATCACGTGCTAAGTATCATTATCACGTGCTATGTATCATTATCACGTGCTAAGGCAAAACAGCGGTGGAAGTGGCACACCTTATCCGTAAAGCGGGTGCTGTAGGTGCTCAGCCCAAGCACCAAATACATATAGCCAAATGTAGATCCAGGCTAGCACACCGTTTAAGTTGCAATAGTCTTTTTTTATTACTATACAAAGAAAAAGGAAGGAAAAGGAATTACTATATCAGCACATACATGTAATTATCACGTGCTAAGTATCATTATCACATGAAGTCACTGCAGATCACACGATCGGAATGTAGATCATGAATTATTACTGTATACAGTACATAAAGCGATGCGCATTAGACTTTGCGTGCGCCGTATTACATTAACTCACATGTTAATGTAAGCACATGTATACAGTAATAATTCATGATTTACATTCCATGCACGTCAATGCAATGACTTCACGTGATAATGATACGTAGCACATGATATCACGTGCTAGCACACTTTAGTGACTCAAGCCCTATTTGACTTCTCAAGGCAGATGCTGACATAGCTGGAACAGGATTTTTTGGTTGGGTACTATGGGCACGATTACCCTTCAAATGCAAGAACATTAATAATAATCTGAACATTTGTATAGTGCTTTTCTCCTGTTGGGCTCAAAAGCCACGTTAAAAAGCTGCAGCCACTGGGAAACGCTCAAAAGGCCACCCTGCAGTGTTAGGGAGTTATGCCTTGATCTCCTTACTGAGCAAGTACTGACCCTAGCCAGGATTTGAACCTTGGTGTCCCATGTCAAAGGTCCTTAACCAATAAACTATCCAGCGACTTTATCACACTGCAAGCCTCAATCCTTCCAGTCTCACACTTTACTTTACACACTTGCATTTATATCATGTTTTTCTCCTAGCGGACTGAAAGCCCTTTAGGGCTGCAACCACTTAGGGCACGCAGGATCATTAGGGAGCCTTGCCAAAGACTCCTTACTGTTTTATGTACTAGCTTGAGCCAGGATTTGAGCCCTGGCCAATGGCTCAAATTTCACAACAAAGGCAACAGCCTGATTGTAATCGCTTCTGGCATAATCTCTCAACATCATGCACTTAGAGATCAGTGATGACATTGATAGCCATTCATCAATATACCCAAAAACTTCTAGGTAGTAGGTAGTAATGAAAACTTTACGATACGAGGCCTGCGCAGGTCTAATTTTTCAGACCTGCACCTGACCTGCATCCACAGCCCCCCGCTACCCGCATCCGACCCCCAACCCGCTTTCAGGTAATTCTGGTAAACTATCCGACCTGCAGGGCTCCAGACTTGCAACTGACCCGCGACCCGATTTTCCCAATTTATTATAAAATATACATTGGTAGTCTCAGTGGAAGGCTGTAAATTAAGTTAAACCTATTTTTATACACAAACCAAAGCCAAAGAAGTGTAAGATATTTTTTTTTTTTTACTTTTGACTAAATTATGGCTAAATTATCTCATGCTTGCTTGCTCACAGTAGCCGCAACCCTACCCACAACCTGATTAGGATATATATCTATATATATAAAATCGGATGTGTGTATGTGTGTATGTATGTATGTGTGTGTGTGTTTGTGTATGTATGTATGTATGTGCCGCGATCACGCGAAAACGGCTTGACCGATTTGAACGAAACTTGGTACACAGATCCCTTACTACCTGGGATGATATGTTCTGGGGGTCTCGCGGCCCCCCTGCACACGTGGGCGGAGCTACAAACAGCAAATCAGATTTCACCCATTCAAGTCAATGGAAAAAATGTAAAAGGCTGCCATTCTCACAGTAATCAAGCCAGAGTCCCCACACATGGCACAGTTAGTCACTTGGTGACCGAGGTTACAAATCCAGGAAAAGTGGGTGGAGCATAAAACTGCCAATTAAATTTCAGCCATTCATTTAAATGGGAAAATGTAAACTGCAGCCATTCTTAGACTGTTAATCGCAGGGTTCTCAAACTTGGTACACTTGGTCACTGGGTGAATACGATTACGATTCAAGAAAATGGGTGGAGCCTACAACAGCCAATCAAAATTCACCTATTGATTTTCAAGGGGAATATTTAAACTGCTGCTATTCTTACACTTTTAATGGCAGAGGCTTCAAACCTGCTATAGTCGGTCATTGGGTGACTGGGGTCCAAATTCACTAAAGGGGCGGGGCCACATACAGCCAATCAGATTTCCTTGGTGAATAAACTGCTTCCATTCACATATTTTTTATGCCAGGAACCTGAAAGCTCACAAACTTGGTCATTGAGTGACTGTGTGTGTCAAGGTTACAAAAAGTGGGCGGAGCCAAAAAAAACTTTTATTGGGAAAATATAAGCTGCAGCCATTTTTACACCGTTAATGGCAGGGTTCTCAAACTTTGCTGGTCACTGGGTGACTGAGATTAAGATTTTGGAAGGTGGGTGGAGCCTACAACAGCCAATAAAAATTCACCTTTTGATTTTCAAAGGGAATATTTCATCTGCTACCATTCTCTTATACTGTGAAAAGCAGATTCCTCAAACCTGGTACAGTTGGTCGCTGGGTGACTGGGGTCCAAATTCGGAAAGGGGGCGGAGCCACAAACAGCCATATTTGTTTATTTTTCAATGGGAATATATAAAGTATTGATACCAAGGACCCCAAAGCCGATAAACTTGATAACTGAGTGACTGTATGTCAAGGTTAGAAAAAGTGGGCGGTGCCAACAACTACATTTTTAACATTGCAGGGTTTCCAAACTTTACACAATTGGCCACTGGGTGACTGGGATGAATATTCAGAAATGTGGGTGGAGCCTACAACAGTCAATCAAAATGTACCTATTGATTTTCAAGGGGAATATTCCCATTGCTACTATTCTCACACTGTTAGTGGCAGAGGCCTCAAACCTGATACAGTCAGTCATTGAGTGACTAGGGTCCAAATTCACTAAAGGGGTGGAGCCACAAACAGCCAATCAGATTTGTTAGATTGATTTCAGCCATTCTGTTATTGGCAGGGTTCTAAAACGTGACACAGTTGGCCACTGGGTGACTGGGACTAATATTCAGAAAAGTGGGTGGAGCCTACAGCAGCCAATCAAAATTCACCTGTTGATTTTCAAATGGAATATTTAAATTGCTGCCATTTTTACACTGTTAATAGCAGATGCCTCAAACCTGCTACAGTTGGTCATTGGGTGACTGGGGTTCAAATGCTGGAGAGGGGCGGAGCCACAAATGGCCTATCTGATGTGTTTAATTTCTATGGGAATATACAAATTATTGATGCCAAGGACCCCAAATCTCACAAACTTAGTCATTGAGTGTTTGTGTGTTAGGGTTAGAAAGTGGGTGGAGCCCACAACAGTCAAATACATACCTGGGCAACGCCGGGTCATCAGTGGGTGGAGACAAATACAAATTTCACTGGGAAAATGTAAACTGCAGCCATTCTTACATTGTTAATGGCAGGGTTTTTAAACTTTGCACAGTTGGTCACTGGGTGACTGGGATTAATATTCAGAAAAGTGGTTGGAGCCTACAAAATTAGGCTCCACCTATTGCTTTTCAAGGGGAATATTTAATTGCTACCATTCTTGAACTGTTAATGGCACAGGCCTCAAACCTGGTACAGTTGGTTATTGGGTGACTGGGGTTCAAATTCAGAAAAGGGTGTGGAGCCACAAACAGCTATTCTGATTTTTTCATTTCAATGCAAATTATTGATACCAAAGACAGCAAAGCTCACAAACTTGGTCATTAAGTAATTGTGTGTTAGGGTTAGAAAAAGCATGCAGAGCCAACACCAGCCAAATACATACCCGGGCAACGCCGGGCAATCAGCTAGTATATAGATAGATAGATAGATAGATAGATAGATAGATATACATTGGGCCATATGCAACTCACTTTTTCACGTGGGTTTTCTCCTAGGTTATATTTTGACAACTTGTAAATAAAATGCCCTCTAAACCACCAGCAAGCAAACAAATGCTCAAAATAGTTTTGACAGTGCTTTTTCACCTATTCTTGGTACTTTTTTAATTGTAAAGTGCTGGAAAGTTCATTTAACCTCCCTGACGTTCTGGGTAATGCGTACATAAGTACGGATTACCCTTTTTGTTTAATATTTTTTTTCCGCTTGCTGTAGCTAGCGTATTGCTAGCTACAGCAGTACGCCACGCCGTCCGCATCCACCCTCCCAATGCCCGCCGGGCATACTTACGCGTCCGAGATCCCGCGAGAAGCGTGACTTCTTATCGTCGCTTCTCCCATTGCCATGGTGATGATCGGACATGACATCATGGGGAGCTCCAATCCTTCCCATTGCGCAGCCTGACGGTGATTCGCTAGGCTTTTTTTGGGGGGGGCAGCCCCTTTAGCGGTGCATCACGGAGGATCGGCGGGTAGTGGCAGCGATCGGACAGAACATGTAGCTAGCAAAGTGCTAGCTACATGTTCTGAAAAAAAAACTAAGTAAAAAGACCCTCCAGGGGCTGAGCAATCCTCCTTGGCGTACATGGACGAGCTAAGCTAGTCCATACCGCCAAGGAGATTAAATTAAAGATGGAAAATTATCTCCTAGGAGAAAACTCAGGAGAAAAAGTGAATTGCATACGGCCCATTGTCTCATTTATCTTTTTTCTAACTCTTCCTCTGCTGCTACTCTCTGTCAAGCTCTTCATTGGCTGCCAATTAGCCAGAGGATCCAGTTCAAACTCTTAACCATAATCTACAAAGCTCTCCACAATCTCTCTCCTGTGTACATCTCCTCCTCAGTAGTTTCCAGATACCAACCCAACTGCAGTCTCCCCACTGCCTACTACCTACTCTAGAATCATCTCCTTAAATCATGTGTACAAGATTTCTCACAAGTCTAAAGCCCCATCTACACCATACAATTCACTCCGATTCAATCCGACATGTCCGATCGGGATTCAATTTGATTCGATTCATTTTGCCATTGTTCTGCAAAGGCAAAATAAATCGAATCGAATCCCGCTCGGACATGTCGGATTGAATCAAATCAAATCAATGAATCCAATTTAACTGAATCGAATCGCACAAAAAATGGTATGGTGTAGATAGGGCTTTACCCCCTCCTCTGGAATGCCCTTCCACAACACGTCTGTCACTCTCCAACTTTTTATATCTTTAAATGCTCTCTCAAAATTAACGTTTTCTAACAAGCATATGCTCTACCTTAGTACATTCCTTCTTTGACCTCCTCTAGGTATGATTTTTGTATGATTATTGTATATTACTACACCTCTTGTTTCCCGCCTATTCCTTTAGATTGTAAGCATGCAAGGGCTGGGCTCTTACACCCTTTTGTGTCTTGGAATTGGTTGAACATTTTATTAATCATGTTATCTTTGTCACTAATAACCATTTCTGTTTTTTGTACCCAGGGCCGGCGCTACCATAGAGGCAAAGGAGGCAATTTCCCCAGGGCCCCAGTGCCTGTAGGGGCCCACAAGGTGTCTTCCTCCCAACTTGACTGTTGTTCCAGGGGGGCCCTGGGGGGAACTTTGGCTGCAACAAAGGATCCCTACTGCCGCTTTTTGGTCAGGGTCTGTCTATTGAGGGGCCCCTGGTTAATTTTGCCCAGGGGCCCCATTGTTAATAGATCCAACCCTGTTTGCACCAATTTTGTATTTTGTATAATGGTGTACATCATTGTCTTTATTATTATGTACCCCCATGTTGGTTTTTTACTTTGTACAGCACCACGGAATATGGTGGTGGTTTATAAATCAATAATGATACTGTACTAATATACAGTATAGTGTGGCAAGTGTTTAACTAGATGACATGTTGCGGGAAGAAAAAACAATCTGTCTTGTTCAATAAATCAATGCTGAATGCTAATTAGAAATGTGTGAAATTGTCACTTTCTACAAAGAAGAAAAAACTGATGTTTGGCAAGTGGGCTGAGCAGTTCATCCATCCCGGAGCCTGAGGTTTTATCTCAGCATCTGTTCACCGGGGCAAAAATCTCAGCGATGAAAATGAAATGATTTAGTGAGAATAGGCACCTAAGTAAAGGTAATACAAACATAGAAATGGCACAGAGATATCCCCATAGAAATGGAAATGTCAGCTCGAAAAATGCCTTCAAGGCAAACAGAGAGGAGAACTCGGCTTAGGCACTCTATAGAAATATACAATATAGTTTACCTTTAAAATGATCCTCTGTTGCTTATTTTCTCAGAGAGGATCTGAGAGCAATGATGACACCCTGATTAAGTGAAAATATCAGCAAATGTTATTTGCCTTCACCATGTGACCTTTCCCCGGAGCCTTCAGCAGCGAGGGTGATATTGATGCGCCGCTGATAGCGAGATGTGTTATTGGTTTGAAATAGCCCCGGAATGAAATTATGAAACTTCCCATCACCCCCACCCCCCCAACCACCACAAAGCTCACTATGTCATAAGTACTCCCGCCCAACCATGCTAAAGGTTATATTAACCACTTCACCACTGAGGGGTTTTACCCCCTGAGCACCAGAGCAATTTTCACCTTTCAGCGCTCCTTCCATTCATTCGTCTATAACTTTATTATTACTTATCGCAATGAAATGAACTATATCTTGTTTTTTTCGCCACCAATTAGGCTTTCTTTAGGTGGGACATTATGCCAAGAATTATTTTTTTCTAAATGTGTTTTAATGGAAAAATAGGAAAAATGTGGGGGAAAAAATAATTATTTTTCAGTTTTCGGCCATTATAGTTTTTAAATAATGCATGCTACTGTAATTAAAACCCATGAAACGTATTTGCCCTTTTGTCCCGGTTATAAAACCATTTAAATTATGTCCCTATCACAATGTTTGGCGCCAATATTTTATTTGGAAATAAAGGTGCATTTTTTTCAGTTTTGCGTCCATCCCTAATTACAAGCCCATAGTTTATAAAGTAACAGTGTTATACCCTCTTGACATAAATATTTAAAAAGTTCAGTCCCTAAGGTAACTATTTATGTATTTTTTTTAATTGTAAATTTTTAAATTTTTTTTTAATTACAAAAAAAAAAAAAAATGGGGAGTGTGGGAGGTAATGAGTTAATTTTATGTGTAAAAGTCATTTATTTGTATGTGAAAAATGTGTAGGGTGTAGTTTACTATTTGGCCACAAGATGGCCACAGTAACTTTTTGTTTTAATGCGACCTCCAAGCTTCCGGAAGGATAAGGAGGCTGGACACGTGAGTTTTTTCTCACAATGATCGCGCTGCCCATAGGAGAGCAGCTGATCATTGCGGGGCTTAGATCAACGAACGGGAATGGATTTTCCCATTCATTGATCTCTGGGCGAGCGGGCGGCGGCGGTTTTACTAGCGGCGGGCGGCGTGTTTACGAGCGGGAGCGCGGGCAGCGTCGGGAACGCGGAAAGTACGTGTTTCTCCGTCCCTGGTTTTTTTAAAGGATGGAAAAAGGGGCGGAGAAATACGTACGCGCGGGGGTAAAGTGGTTAATATATAAAGGTTATATATAAAGATTATATATATATATATATATATATATATATATATATACATATATATATATATATGTATGTATATATATATATATATATATATGTATGTATATATATATATGTATGTATATATATATATATATATATATATATATATATACATACACTGTATATTCTGGCATACAAGACTACTTTTTAACCCTTGAAAATCATCTGAAAAGTCAGGGGTCATCTTACACGCCGGGTGTCATTGATGCCGGGTGATACGCCCTATTCTGTTACCGCCTCTCAGATCTCGCTGCTGAGGACTGTAGTGAAGCGGCGCAGGCGCACATGTGTGAGATCTGAGAGGCAGAGAAGGAGGTAAATAGGATACAAGGGCGGGGCCAGAGGGGTGAAAGAGGCGTGTTTTATGGGCACAGTGCAATCTATTCTTCCATACCGCTCTGATAAACAGGTAGACAAGGAGAGCTAGCCAATAAAGTTCATTATTTTCTGTAATGTACTGAAAAAAATTAGACTTTCATATATTTTAGATTCATTACACACAACTGAAGTAGTTCAAGCCTTTTATTGTTTTAATATTGATGATTTTGGCATACAGATCATGAAAACACGCAATTCCTATCTCAAAAAATTAGCATATTTCATCCGACCGATAAAAAAAAAGTGTTTTTAAAACAAAAAAAGTCAACCTTCAAATAATTATGTTCAGTTATGCACTCAATACTTGGTCGGGAATCCTTTTGCAGAAATGACTGCTTCAATGCGGCGTGGCATGGAGGCAATCAGCCTGTGGCACTTCTCAGGTGTTATGGAGACCCAGGATGCTTCGATAGCGGCCTTAAGCTCATCCAGAGTGTTGGGTCTTGCGCCTCTCAACTTTCTCTTCACAATATCCCACAGATTCTCTATGGGGTTTAGGTCAGAAGAGTTGGCAGGCCAATTGAGCACAGTAATACCATGGTCAGTAAACCATTTACTGACCAATTCACCTGATTCAGCTCGTCCTCTGGATCACAACTCACAGCTTCCCTCCGTTCTCCTATGGTCTGCTCCCAAGCAATAAGGTACCACAAATAATAGATAAATGGGCATGACTGTGGAAGTAAATCTGGACACATCTTCACTTCTTAGCTCCTTTCTTCAGAGTGTCACTATCAGCAATCCGACAAGCTCTTGCTGATGGATCTCTTTTAGGGGTCCATGCGTGGCAAGGGTTGAGGTATCATCTGTCTCGGTTACACTTTAACTATATATTCAGCTTTTTGCTTAAAGTTTAACTGTTTTTCTTCTGTGAAATTATATCAGCTCCTGACTGTGACCTTCACGTGAAGATTCTGCCCAGAGTGAATTTTTTAACCTCTAAGTAGAAGCCTGTCCATGTCAGCAGGTTGAGTTTTATTTGATTTTGGAGACCTAGAGGAACTGTGCAGTAATGTTATTAACTCTGAATAAAAATGTAGGGATACTATTTTTATTCTGCTTCCTGAAACCAAGCCATCTCCGTCGCCATAAGCCGGCATTCATTTTTACACGGTAGCCCGCCCCTCCCCAACAGAACGCTCAAATACTGTACACTGAGTTCAAAAATAATTGAAGCTTCTATTACCATTTACTTTGCTCAGCCTCTACATCAGTGAGTTTGCAATTTTTAAATCAACACAGGGATTTGAAATACAATTAAATAAAAAAAGAACAAAAATAAATGAACCAATAGTTGGCAAGCTAAGCATAGACTGTAATCTGTAAAAGGAACATTCAATTAGAAAATATAATAGGGCGAGCACAGAATTTTCCGTCTTAATAAATAATTGTCAAATGGCAGTTTTTTGAATTGCTAATTGAATAAATAAGAGGTTTTTCAACTTTTGAATGAGTTCAGAAAAGCATTTCCATTGACAATGTTACCATACAGAAGTATTTATTACCAGCATAAAGCATTTTGGAAAGCTAGCAATCAGTAATTTAATTGAATGATAATAAGAGGTGTTAAACAGCATCAGTCACAAATGTGCGCTCATAATGACACGACTCAGCACTCTCAAAATTGATATCGTTAGAGGGAGTTTTACAAGCTGAAAGGCTTTTTGTTTTTGTTGTTTAACTCCATCATTCTTTTTTTTCCTGCAATCATCAGCACCCGTTGGGCTGGAAGGACCCCAGAAAGGCTGTCCATGTTATTGCCTGAGCCCCCAGCTTCTATAGCTTAGATTCAGTAAGCATTACCACATGTGGTAAATCAGAGAACAGCTGATTTTACTGAATATTTTGTGAAATGCCAATTCAATGAGCCTGTTCCCGCTTGGAAAACTGAAATGACCAACTAGTAAATGACCAATTTGTGAGGTAACTACCTCGTAAATGTCAATTCTCAATTCAGTAAGGTGATTAAAAGGAGAAAACAGAGCAGAGAAAAGGTGAAAACTATTAATTAAAAATGGTTAATAAAATAATAATGGTTTTGAATAAAATACCACGAGGTAAAAAAAAAAAAAAAGTAGTGTCAAAATTAATTTGAGTATTTTCTTATTTGCTGGTTGATTAAAAGGCATTTTATTGGCACCTAGGAGAAAACTCAGGAGAATAAATAATTGCATATGGGCCTGAATGTAGAATTTTACTGCCATTTTTTTTTTTGTGACAAAACGCATCTTAGACTTAGTGAACTGAAGCCTATGGGGATTTTACTTTGTTTAGTACTGTCAGTAAAAGCTCATGCTAGAACCCAGATATTATGCGAGTAATAGAACATGATTTTAAATTTATTATGTATAATATGTGCTGTACAAAGAAAAAAAGTAGTTTTTTTTTCAAAAATAAAAAAGTAAAATATCTTGAGGGAGCGGGTGTACATGTGCATGCTTTTTCCTTGCTAATCCCCCGGTCGCAGAGTGGTTAAAAAGGTTGGCAATGG
The DNA here is from genome assembly GCF_040937935.1 of Hyperolius riggenbachi. NCBI lineage: Eukaryota > Metazoa > Chordata > Amphibia > Anura > Hyperoliidae > Hyperolius > Hyperolius riggenbachi. The sequence continues at coordinate 234,984,114 of NC_090656.1, read as the reverse complement.
TGTTGTGGCGCGCATGCGCAGAATGACGGAATGCAACAGGGATCCCTGGGAATCCCAGTGACATACTTCCTGTCCAGCAGGAAGTACATCACTGGGAGAAAGGCAGCAAAGAGCGTGCTGGAGAGTGGCACTATAAATATGACCCTGTCGGTCGCACTCTGCTGCGGGTTCATAGTTACATAGTTACATAGTTATTTTGGTTGAAAAAAGACATACGTCCATCGAATTCAACCAGTATGTCATATGTTTGTAATTTTGTGTTGTGCGATACGGCGGGGCGGGGCAAAATACCACAAACACACATCTCAAGTATAAAACCGGCCTCAAGGTTTCAGAACCACAATGAGTTCCTTTCTCAAGAACCAGATTAAATACTTTGCTGAGCTATATAAATGTTTGTTATATTTTCTGTTAAACCTAAAAGTCGGTTTGAATTGTTTCCCCATCCTGTCACTCCCTTATATACATCTTACCTTATTTTGTCCTTGGGTTTTTTCTTTTCTTCTTACCTGTTTCTTTCAGTTGGTGGTTTTTCAAGGTTACTTGTATTCCACAGCCTTCATCTTTTTTTCCCTTTGTATATATTTATTCTTGGAGACCTCATTATAAAACTTGCCTATGGGTGAAATCATTGTGCATAACATTTCTCATTTTCACAGAAAGAGAAAGAAAACATTTTGGCTTCATCTGCACTTTTTAGTTTAAACCTTATCAATTTCAAGACACGGGGGTCGCTGGGTTAAAGTTCTGTTGGTTTAGATGTTGTAGCTGCCTCTGTTGGTTCCAAGTCAATGATGAATTTATGCATCTCTGCTAAAAGGCGTGAAACACTGTGAAGGACAAAAATGCTGGTTAAAGGGCTTCATCTTTCTTGAAGAATTGGAAACTGGCTTTTGTTGATAATACTAACAAAAATGTGGATATAGTTTGACTACTATAAGTCAACTTAGTACAAGTACAAGGTAGTGCAGGGTTGTCCAGTTTCCTCCAGCCTCTTCAAAGAACAAGATACGAGGGCCATATGCAATTCACTTTTCCTCGTGAGTTTTCTTCTAGGAGATAATTTTTCATCTTTGATTTAGAATAACTTTTCAGGACTTTGCAATGGAAAAAGTACTAAATCATAGGTGACAATGTACTATCAAAATTATTGTCAGTATTTTTTTGTTGTTGTCTGCTTGTGAGTTAAAAGGCAACAAACTCAGGAGAAAAAGTGAATTGCATATGGGCCAACACACGACTAAAACACCGAGCCCATATGCAATAATTTTTTTCACCCAAGTTATCTCCAAGGAGATAATTTTCATATTCTCTTTAACCTATTAATGGCAATCTGACTTATTAAAACATCCTGTTTTACCCTGTTAACGGGAACAGGACGTTTTCATAAGTCGCTCGCTCCCGCCGCCAATCTGCATCTGTGCGCGCCGCTCCTGCCGGAGTTTACCGTCGGATCACCGCGTTCCATGATTGGGGAAGAGGACCGAGACCGAGGTATTCTATCCAATCGCAATGCCTGGAATGAAAGGATGTGACCGCGAACAGGGGCCGCGGCCATTCATTAAACAGGAAGCCGTCACAGTGTAACCAAATGTAAAAAAAAAAAAAGTGAACCCTTCCTATTAAATGGGAATGTGTTCCCTAGCGCCATATTGTGGCCAAAGAGTAAAATTACACATACAGGCACATACATACAAATACACTTACACTCAATATTACTAAAATAAATAACTTATACTTCCAAAGCCCCCCCCCCCCCCAAGAAAAAAAAACTTGTGAAAAAAATAAGTTTAAAAAAAAATACATATATAGTAATTTAGGGGCTTTTATATTACTATAACTTATAGCTGAATTATTGCAGATTTTCTTCTGTTTTAAGAAGGCAAATACACCAAGCTTTACTACATAGGGGCTTGTAATTATGGACCGGACAAAACAGAAAAAAAGCACCTATATTTCCACATAATATGTTGTCGTCATGCATTGTGATGATAATTGGGACAACTGGGCAAACAAAATGTGTCTGTTTTAACCACAGGAGAACGTTTAATTTTAAAACTATAATGGCCAAAAACTGAGAAATAATGATTTTATTCCATTATTTTCTTATTTTTCCCGTTAAAACGCATTTAGAATAAAGAAAATTCTTAGCAACATGTACTACCCACAGAAAGCCTAATTTGTGACGAAAAAAACGAGGTATAGATCATTTTGATGTGATAAGTAGTAATAAAGTTATTAGGGAATAAAAGGGAGTAGCACTGACAGGTGAAATTTGCTCTGGTCTGTTAGGGTAAAAACCACTTGGGGGTGAACTGGTTAAAATAACTTTTGAGCATTTTACAATTGAAAAAGTACCCAAAACTTGGTTAAAAATTACTATCAAAATTATTTGGAGTATTTTCTTGCTTGCTGGTGGTATAAAAGACATTTTATAACAAGGTGTAAAAATATCAACTAGGAGAAAAGTCAGGAGAAAAACTGAATTGCACGGGGGCCCGGGGCCCATATGCATTCAACTTTTTTTCCTGAGTTTGCGTCACGTCCGGGAGCGGGGATTTGCAGGAGATCACGCCCACCGATGCATACACGCGCATTTCCACTTGAATGACGGAGCTCCATCTCCAGCGGCAATTGCCGTCTATTTACTCTGTGAATCGCTGCGATCTACGGCAGTGCTGTACTGGGGACAACCGTGTGACACGGTGAGATACAAAAGTGACATGAATGTCTGATTGATTGATAAGAGATTACTGTTCACGGTATACTGTATATGTTAGCTTCTTTTAGTACTGGATGTTCTATGATAGTTCATTACAACACTGGCAGTTATAATTCAAAATAACACATTTGTTCATTCCCATTGAAAACTGACCATGAAATGCTGCTAGTCACAACACTAGTGGTTATTTTAGTAAACATGTTTTTTCATTCTTATGGGCACGTGACCATGAGAATGTTGCTATCGCCAACACTAGTCAAAACATGAGATGTTGTGGGCAAGTTCTCACATAAGCAACAATAGTCAGACTTGTTCTATGACGCTTCTAAAGCACGTTGTGATCACGCAGTCATGTGTCTTGTCTGCACAGCCTCAATGAAACAAGTACATGGTGATCAGATCACGCACCCTTATCTGCACAGGTGCATGGATGAAACATGTTCTGTGCCTGCGCAGACATTGAAATCTGTCTATATAAAGGAGGGAAAATGCTTTTGAGTTGGGGGGCTTTCGAAGGACAAGCAGACATGCCGTCTTTTTTGAAGTAGCCAAGTATTTCCCCTCCGAGGTCGCTGAGGTCCCCCGATCTTCTCTGGTTGATGCTGCAGTACTCCGTAAGAAATAATATTGATGTTCACTAATTACTCAAATACAATGCAACTATGATTCTGCAAGCCTAGATAATTATTATAACAGGATTGTAGCTCAATAAATATTATTATTGAATTTTTCCTAATGTTTTGCTGCAATTCATTTTACCCACTACGGGGGTGAGCAAAGTTAGAGGGTTTAAAAACCCTTCCCGTGAGGCAAAACACACGGCTGTGACACAGGAGCAATCCGCTGTCTTAGGCTGAAGCCTATGACAGCCGATCACTGTTGCAGGCTGGTGGTGGGAAAGGGATTTTAAAAATGATAATAAATTAGCCGTATTTAATATATATATATATATATATATATATATATATATATATATATATATATATATAAACATCCGCATCAATCATAGCCGACCAACAGAAAGCTCTATTGATGGGCAGAAGAGAGGGGGGGAAGGGGAATCACTTGTGTGCTGAGTTGTACGGCCCCGCAGTGAGCCCTTAAAGCTGCAGTGGCCTATTTAGTTAAAAATAGCCTGGTCACTAGGGGGGTGTAAGCCCAGGGTCCTCAAGTGGTTAAGATAACTTTTCAGTATTTTGCAATTTAAGTACCAAAAAAAAAAAATAGTGAAAAAGTACTATCAAAATTATTTTGAGTATTTTTTTGCTCGCTGGTGGTTTAATACCATCTGCTGCGTTCAATACCATCTGTCCAGACATCCTGCTTGCCAACCTTGTACAGCTGGGAGTAGCCCTCTATCTCTGCAGGTGGATTAGAGACTTCCTTTCAAACAGATCGCAGAAGGTTAAGCTTGGCAATTGCTACTCCAGCGAGCGAACAACTAACACAGGAGCACCGCAAGGGTGTGTTTTGTCCCCGCTCCTGTTCTCATTATACACCAACAACTGCACCTCAACTAATGACTCTGTCAAGGTCATTAAATTTGCGGATGACACAACAATCATCGGCCTCATCAGCAGGAATAGTGAGCATGCCTATCGTTATGAAATAGACAGGATCTGCAACTGGTGCAAAGACAACAATCTCGTCCTCAACGCGGCAAAGACTGTTGAACTGATTGTGGACTATAGGAAATGCCCGCCCTCCCTCCTTCCGGTACAAATTGGGGTCTCCATGGTTCCGTGGGTTAGATTCCTTGGCACAAACATTACTAATAACCTAAGATGGGGGGAGAACACCACCAAAATCCAGAAGAAGGCACAGCAGAGGTTATTTTTCTTGTGTCAGCTGAAAAAATTCGGCATCCCGTGTGAACTGCTTAAAAGCTTTTACACGGCCACCGTGGAATCCATCCTGTGCTCCTCCCTCATCGTCTGGCATGCAGGGGCATCTGCTAAGGGCAAGTACAAACTGCATAGAGTAATCAGCACTGCAGAAAAGATCATTGGAGTGCCCCTGCCACCCCTTGATCTCCTCCACACTACCAGAATGAGGACAAGAGCCATCAAGATCTCGCAAGACCCCTCCCACCCCGGCAACTGCTTCTTCAAGCTTCGCCCACTGGGCCGCCATTTCAGAGCCATCCCCTCCAGAACCACCAGACGCTGGAGCACCTTCTTCCCTCAGGCGGTGCACCTTCTGAATTCAACCTCGAGCTCCCCATGACCAGTTCAGCCATCCCGTCCTCACTGGCCCCTGTTCTGAATGCATGTCATGTTTTGATATGTTGATGTAGTATATACTATGTTTGCTATGTTTGTATATGTTTGACTGCCATGCCATGTGTACCAAAAACAATTCCGGGTACGTCATTCCGCGTACTTGGCGAATAAAGCTGATTCTGATTCTGAAAAGGCATTTTATTTACAAGTTGTGAAAATGTCAGCTAGGAGTAAACTACGGAAAACAAGTTGATTGCATATGGCTCGGGAACCAACAATTGGAGAACATATGAATGTTACTTTTACAAAGTAGGGTCATCTGGCCTGACAACTGAGTAGGCTTAAAGTAAACCTAAATTCACTTTTAACAGAAAAAACTTAGATACTTACCTCAGTAGGGGGGAGCCTCTGCTAGGCCTTCCCTTCTACCAAAGGTTGCAGTGCAGCTACATTAGTTTTCACTCCTGTTTTTAAATAATTATGATTATTGATTTAGAAAGAGCCAACATATTCCGTGGCGCTGTACAAAGTAAGAAACAAATATGGGGTACAAAATAATACAGACAATGGTGTACACCAATGTACAAAATACAGAGTTGGTAATTACAATGACAAAATTATTATAAACAGGGGCGTAACTAGACATCACTGGGCCTCACACATGGGCCTCCCCACCCCCTTGCTTTCTGCACAGAAAAACTGAGAACCAATGTGTTTTCCCAATGCAGATAAAAACACTTAGACTTAAAATATGTCAAGTAATCTATGCTACCTCCAGATCTACTTACACAGGGCTTCCTCCAGCCCCTTGCAGCCGACAAGTCCCTCGTTGCAGCTCTGCTCCCAGTACATACATACACACACAGCTGTATTATTTTACTACATTGCTATATGGAGGAACAACAATGACATGCTGAACATAAGATATAGTATTCACTGTAATGCTGGGTTTACACCATACAATTTTCTGTTAGATTTACTTGCCAGATAGATAAAGTTCAACATGTTGGAAATGTATCTATATTTTTCTCAAAAGAATTCAACAGAATGGAGCTGCTGACTTTAGGAAAAAGTCGCCCTGTGTAATACAATGTAACTATGGAAAGATGGATATCATTTTAAAGCTCTCTTTCTCCTCTTTCTGACGACCCCTAAATCGTCACCCTACGCCTTTTAGTTTTCTCTATTTTCGCGATCGAAATCGCAGCTGCGGCAATTTCAATCGCGAAAATAGCGACAACTAAAAGGCGTAGGGTGGGGATTTATATATCATTGGAAAGAGGAGAAAGAGAGCTTTAAAATGATATGCATCTTTCCATAGTTTTTGTACTGCTCGGAGTCCCTTTAAGGGAAAGTGTACAACTTTTTTTCAAAATGTGACTCGTTTGGTTTTAAACTTTGCAGCAGTGAGAGACAGATTTTTTTTATGAACCCTAGGGAGCAGGGACAGTATACAAATTCCAAAGTGTGTATGATTCCTTATCTGTGTGGTGGACACATGCAGTCAATATAACAATGGTGAGAGAGCAGAATACGTTTTTTTTCTCCATGCCCTTAGCTGTCAGGCACTTCTCCCCCGCGGGCCCCCTGTGGCTTCTAGGCCCCCCCTGCGGAGGCATACCTTGCAGGGTCTATTGTTACGCCTCTGATTATAAATAATTGTGTAACAAATTCCAAGACACAAAAGAGTGAGAAAGCCCTGCCCTTGCGAGCTTACAATCTAAATATTTCAACACTTAAAAAAACAAAGACACAAAATATTTATATTGCGCTTTCTCCTAGCAGACTCAAAGCATTTGAGCTGCAGCCACTAGGCTCTATAGGCAGTACCAGCGAGACTGGCCCAAGGACTCCTTGCTGAAATAGGTGCTGGCTTACTGAAAAGGAAGAGATTTGAGTCCAGCTCCTCTGTGTCAGAGGCAGAGCCCTTACCATTACACTATCCAGACTTCTCCCCGTTTCATTTCTTTATACAGTATGTAATCTTGAAAAGCAGGCTCGACTTAAAATAAAATATTAAAATAATTTAAAGTATCTATAATTCTTTTTTTATTTGTCTCAGGTGCACTTTAAATCAGTGCTGGGCCGAAATTACGCATTAGCGTAATTACGCATCGTAATTCACTACAAATGCACCGTAAGCGTTACGTGTAAGGTTACTGTCTTACGTGTAATTAATTACGCGTAGACCATAGGTTACGTTATTACGCGTAACAAATTACGCGTAAGACAGTAAACTCCCATTGAAATTACACAGTCTGCCGTAATCGCGTAATATTACGCTCCCGTATAATATAAAAAAGCCGCCAACTTTAAGGGTTAATAGCAAAGCCCCCTTAAGTGCTAAGAGCCTCAAATTTGGAGAATATATTAAGGAGATCAGAAGGAATAAGAGGAAAACAAATTTTTTCAAAAAGACCTTATAATTTTTGAGAAAATCGATGTTAAAGTTTCAAAGGAAAAATATATACATTTAAAAACCCGCCGACTTTAACGGTTAATAGCAAAGCATGCTTAAAATTTAGGAACACCAAATTCACAGGGTATATTAAGGGGATCAGTGGGAATAAGAGGAAATTTTTTTTTTTCAAAAAGACCTTATAGTTTTTGAGAAAATCGATTTTTAAGTTTCAAGGGCAAAAATGTCTTTTAAATGCGGAAAATGTCAGTTTTTTTTGCACAGGTAACAATAGTGTATTATTTTCATAGATTCTCCCAAGTGGGAAGAGTTTTACTTACTTCGTTCTGAGTGTGGGAAATATTAAAAAAAACAACGTGGGGTCCCCCCTCCCAGACCTCTTTAACCCCTTGTCCCCCATGCAGACTGGGATAGCCAGAATGCGGAGCACCGGCCGCATGGGGCTCCGCACCCTGACTATACCAGCCCGCATGGTCCATGGATTGGGGGGTCTCGGAAGGGGAGGGGCAGCCAAGCTTTCCCCTCCCCCTCCGAGCCCTTGTCCAATCCAAGGACAAGGGGCTCTTCTCCACCTCCGATGGGCGGTGGAGGTGGAGGCCGCGATTTCCTGGGGGGGGGGGTTCATGGTGGCATCTGGGAGTCCCCTTTAAAAAAGGGTCCCCCAGATGCCCACCCCCCCTCCCAGGAGAAATGAGTATAGAGGTACTTGTACCCCTTACCCATTTCCTTTAAGAGTTAAGAGTAAATAAACACACAAACACATAGAAAAAGTATTTTAATTGAACAAAAAACATAACCACGAAAAAAGTCCTTTAATATTCTTAATTAACCATTAATACTTACCTGTCCCTTTAAATAAATGATCCCTCGAAATAGCCTCGGAAATGTTCTATCAGTTACAATGTAACAAAGTTATTACAATGTAACAACTTTGTTACATTGTAACTACGCCGCACCCAATGTCACTCGCCGCTCAGCCGCCGCATACGCGTCTGCACTGCACAGAACCGACAGTGCTCTGAGCTATATAGCTCAGAGCTCTCTAAGCATCTTTGAATTTGGGCTCCAAGGAGCCCCATTGGTCCTTAGCAGACCAATGGGGTTCCTTCAAATCAGAAGGAACGCCATTGGTCTGCTAAGGACCAATGGGGCTCCTTGGAGCCCAAATACAAAGATGCTTTCGAGAGCTCTGAGCTATATAGCTCAGAGCTCTGTCGGGTTCAGGACGCTAAGTCCCGCCGGCTCTCGCTGCCCTCCCCGCCTCTCCCACATGTCACCTATATACATGCTGGCACCCATGGGTGCCAGCATGTATATGGGTGACAGGTGTGGGCGGAGTGGATGGCGGGAGCCGGCGGGGACTTAGAGTGTATGCGGCGGCCGGTGCTCCAACACTTTATCCTACACGTCGAACTAACCTACATCCCATAGACTTTTACTATCCCTTCCCCTCCCCCAACCCTAACCCTAATCCTCCTGGTATACGTCTGACAGTGGATGTAGGCAAATTCGACGTGTAGGTTATCACGTCGGAACACCGGCGGGTGAGCGGCGAGTGACGTCGGGTGCGGTGGAGTTACAAAGTACCACTTTGTTACATTGTAACTGATTAGTATATTTCCGAGGATATTGCGTGGGAACTGGCTTTTAAAGGGACAGGTAAGTATTAATGGTTAATTAAGAATATTAAAGGACTTTTTTCGTGGTTATGTTTTTTGTTCAATTAAAATACTTTTTCTATGTGTTTGTGTGTTTATTTACTTTTAACTCTTAAAGGAAATGGGTAAGGGGTACAAGTACCTCTATACTCATTTCTCCTGGGAGGGGGGGTGGGCATCTGGGGGACCCCTTTTTAAAGGGGACTCCCAGATGCCACCATGAACCCCCCCCCCCAGGAAATCGCGGCCTCCACCTCCACCGCCCATCGGAGGTGGAGAAGAGCCCCTTGTCCTTGGATTGGACAAGGGCTCGGAGGGGGAGGGGAAAGCTTGGCTGCCCCTCCCCTTCCGAGACCCCCCAATCCATGGACCATGCGGGCTGGTATAGTCAGGGTGCGGAGCCCCACGCGGCCGGTGCTCCGCATTCTGGCTATCCCAGTCTGCATGGGGGACAAGGGGTTAAAGAGGTCTGGGAGGGGGGACCCCACGTCGTTTTTTTTTTATATTTCCCACACTCAGAACGAAGTAAGTAAAACTCTTCCTACTTGGGGGAATCTATGAAAATAAAACACTATTGTTACCTGTGCAAAAAAACCTGACATTTTCCGCATTTAAAAGACATTTTTGCCCTTGAAACTTAAAAATCGATTTTCTCAAAAACTATAAGGTCTTTTTGAAAAAAAATTTTTCCTCTTATTCCCACTGATCCCCTTAATATACCCTGTGAATTTGGTGTTCCTAAATTTTAAGCAGGCTTTGCTATTAACTGTTAAAGTCGGCGGGTTTTTAAATGTATATATTTTTCCTTTGAAACTTTAACATCGATTTTCTCAAAAACTATAAGGTCTTTTTGAAAAAAAAATTTTTCCTCTTATTCCTTCTGATGTCCTTAATATATTCTCCAAATTTGAGGCTCTCAGCACTTAAGGGGGCTTTGCTATTAACCCTTAAAGTCGGCGGCTACCTAACATTGATCCATGTGTCAACTTTTCCGCTTGGCAGCATGACCTTACGCATTAATTGCTAGTAGGATTTTACGCATAAGCCAATAACGTAACAACCCGAATTACGGTATTCTTACGCGTAATTGCGTAAGGGCTATGTGTAATTACAGACATGTACCGAAATTGAATGTGTACGCCGTTAGCGTAATTCCGTAATGCGTAATAGCGTAAAATTACGCGTAATGATCCGTAAGCGTAGCTTTTTCCATTACGCCCAGCACTGCTTTAAATGCCTACAAGGTGCCTCCTCTGCATTGTTAACACTTAAACTATGCGCCCTTTTATGCCTCTGCTTACCATTTAAAGCACACGCAAACAGGGCCGGCTCTAAAGTTTTTGCTGCCTGAGGCAAAGTTGTGAGGATGCCGCCCCCCCCCCCCCCCTGATAGGTAGCTTGGAGGGTGTAGCAGCCAGGAATGCGGAGCAGCGGACACAGTGGTAGGGAGGGGGGTCGGACCTCCCCTCCCTCACCTGGGGCTCCCCCATCCATTCCCCCCCTCCAGCTAGTTTTGCTAAAATTAAATTAGCCAGCAGCGTGTAGAGATTAGAGAAGCAATAACCTACTTCCTTACTTGCATTCCACCGTTTGCCGTGTCACTTCCTGCAATGCCGCCCTCTGTACTTCAGTGGTCGGCATTGCAGGAAGTAATGCGGCGAGCTTTGGAAAGCAAATATGGAAGTAGGTCATTGCTTCCTCGCTCGCTGCTGGCTAATTTAAATGTAGCTAAACTAGCTGGAGGGGGAGCGCGGACGGGGGAGTCCCAAGTGAGGGCGGGGGGTCCGACCCCCTCCCTACCGCTGTGCCCACTGCTTCCCCTTCCTGGCTGCTACATGGTGACATTTTTACTGTGGGCAGGTTATGTAGCTGCTCCTATCTGTTTTGGCTGTTAGAGACAGCTGTAAGCAGCTATTCCCTGTCTGTGAACATTGTTACACCTCCAGCTCGGTGTACGGCCAGGTGGCCTGAGCACCCCCCCCCCCTACTTCTGCCACCTGAGGAACCTGCCTCACCCTGCCTTGTGGACGGCCCGGGAAAGCACGCAAGGTGGGTGAGATATGGAGGCTGCCATATTTATTTCCTTTTAGCAATACCAGTTGCCTGGCTATCCTGCTGATCCTCTGCCTGTAATACCTTTAGCCATTGACACTGAACAAGCATGCAGCAGATCAGGGGCTTGATTCACAAAGCGGTGCTAACTGTTAGCACGCCTGTGAAAACCCCCTTAGCACGTCTAAAAAAGCTTTTCGCGCATAAAACTTTACGCGCGCAAAACTTTATGCGCGTAAAACTTTACGCGCGTACTGCACAGAGCACAGGGCGCTCCGCGCGAAGTGCCCATTAAAGCCTATGGGACTTAGCACGAGTAAAACTTTGCGCACGTAAAACTTTGTGCGCGGTACTTAGCGCGCGATCTGATTGAGAAATCTGGTGCTAACCTACTTAGCACCCTGGTTAGCGCGTCTAAAGACTTTAGACGTGCTAAGTAGGTTAGCACCGCTTTGTGAATCAAGCCCCAGGTGTTTCTGACATTGTTGTCAAATCTGACAAGATTAGCTGCATGCTTGTTTCTGGTGCATTTCAGACACTACTGCAGCCAGATAGATGAGCAGGGCTGCCAGGCAACTGGTATTGTTTAACAGGCAATAGAAATGGCAGCCTCCATATCGCTCTCACCTCGGGTTCACTTTAATATAATTTAGAAAATGTTAACCCTCAGAGCAAACCATTGTGTGCATAGTTGAATATTTAGGAAAATAAAAGTTGCAATTGCAGACACATGCATTCACACACATTAAAAAGACACTAAAGCGGAAAAAAAAATATATGATATAATGATTTGTGTGTGTAGTACAGCGAAGAAATAAAACATTAGGAGCAGAGATATGAGTCTCATATTGTTTCCATTACAGGGAGAGTTAAGAAACTCCAGTTGTTATCTATGCAAAAGAGCCACTGAGCTCCAAGACTTTCAAAGTCACAGAGAGCTCTGTCTTCTGAAGCTTATTATCTCAAGTGTCACAGTCTGGCAATGTATTTTTTTTTCTCTGTAGAGGACAGTTCAAAGGTTCAGTAGCTTGCTCTGTAAAATCATTTAGAATGCTGATTAGTGTGTAAACTGCAAATATTAGAGAATGATGCAATATTATAAAAAAAACACTATATATCTGAAAATAAAAATCCTAGATTATTTCCTTTGCTACTAATGTTCTAGTAATTATCTGTACTACACAACCAATTCATTACAACATTTTATATTTTTTTTTTCGCTTTAGTGTCTCTTTAACAACTTTGTGTAAAAGTATAAAGCAACCTTCAATGCTAAAAAAAAAATGAGACAAAACTCAACAATGTTGAAGCGCCTGCAAGCACACAGCCACTAATTCTGCCATAATCTGGGTGAGATATTGCAAATGTTGTCACCTAATAGTAGAAGATTTGTCATAAATCCTTGTGTTCTGCCATGCTTTCCAGCTCTGGAGAGGCTTAGTATATCAAACTGGAATTCTCATTGTCTGCCTCCTAGCAACCCTCCTTCTGCAAGCCGATAACAAAGCTTCCCCCTCTGCATGAAGGCTCTGAGAAGGAGCCACAATTGTGCGACACAGAGGACTTCCTCTTCTGCTCAGTCTGCGTGTGAAGCTAATGACATTAGGCGATTATTAGGGCATGTGAGGTTTTTCTAAACGCTAGATGATATATGCCCTTCGGGAGCAGCACACGGCGGTGCATGGGGAAGGGTAGGCAAGCAGACCCTGGGGATTGGAAGGTAGGTGGGAAGGCAAAGGATTTGGCTCATGTTTGGATGGGGTGAATTTAGTGTGTAGGACAGTTTGGAACGCCTAGAACGTGGATTCGTGAAGTTGGTTACACACCATATGATCAAAAAGATCAAATGTATCAAAAAGCAAGGCTCTCTTAGAGTGATCCTGAAATGAGTGGAAAAACAAACAAACAAATAGGGATGCTCATTCGGATTCCGCGGAAATGCAATTTCCGAAATTCCGATCGGGAATTGCATTTCCGCATCGGAATGCGGAAATCGGTAATGCAAGTGCGGTAGGCGGATTTTCGCCGGAAATCGTGAAAATTTCCACCGACCATCAATTTTCTCAAAAACTATAAGGTCTTTTTGAAAACTTTTTTTGCATCTTGTTCACAAGATTCAGTTTAATAAACCCTGAAAATTGGTGTTTCTAGGACTTACGGGGGCTTTGCTATTAACCGCTAAAGTCGGCGGATTTTTACTTTAATGTAAAATGCAGAAAATCTGCATCTGCCTATTTTCTGCTTTTTACAGTAAAAATCCGCTGACTTTAGCGGTTAATAGCAAAGCCCCTGTAAGTCCTAGAAACACCAATTTTCAGGGTTTATTATGTGAACAAGATACAAAAAAAACGTTTTCAAAAAGACCTTATAGTTTTTGAGAAAATCGATGTTAAAGTCGGGCGGAATTTTCACGATTTCCGGCGGAAATTCCGCATCGGAATGCGGAAATTGGTAGCGGAATGCGGAATCGGTAATTGGCAATGACGGAATGCGGATTTACCACGGAATTGGAAATTGGCATTTCCGACCATCCCTCCAAACAAACAAAAAAATAGATAGTCACCTATCCCACATAGCCTTCCTAGTCATCTCTCCATGTTTTCGGCTCTCGTTCCACGGCTGTAAAAGTTATTTGGCCTTCAGGTGGAATACCTCTTTGGGACTCCATGAAAGGCTTCAGAAGTACTTGCATCCACGAATTAGGGATGCTCATTTGGATTCTGCGGGCAATTAAATTTCCCCATTTACTATTGGCGTTTCTGAACAGAACTTGGAAAACAGAAATCAGATTTCTGCGGAAATACCGCATTACCGTAACTCAGTAATTTTAGCCCAATCACAGAACTCTGACTCACCGGACCAATCAGAGAATGCAGAGTCAACTTGGAAGTATTTGGCCAATCAGAGGATGCAAAAAATAACCCCAAAAAAGACTCCCCATGGAAATTGGAATCAGAAAAGGGAAATCGGAAATCTGCAGGATCGGTGGAATCAGAAATCAGTCTTTTCAACCATCCCTACCCTGAATATTTTCGGAAGTCAAGAGATCTGTACTGTGCACTTTCAAGTCCGGGCTCGCTCATGTGCAGTACAGATGCACCCGTCTATGGAAGGACTCAAAGATGCCAGTGCTTCTGAAGCCTTGTGAGATGACCCAAAGGAGTGGAATTTTAACGGGGACAACGGTGCAGTGAGAAGACATAGCGAGGATTGGAGAGACTCTATGGGATGCAGACTTATCCCTCTCACAGAACTGGGAAGCATTGGACCAATCAGAAAATGCAGAGTCAACTCAGAAGTATTTAGCCAATCAGAGAATGCAAAAAATGACCAAAAAAAGACTACTCATACATCGGATAATGAAAATCCGAAATCTGCAGTATCAGTAATTGGCATTGCCGTAAATGTGGTCCTTTTTAGCCCCTTACACACGCCTAGGAATTCTGGTTCACCATGAGCTTGCTGGGAAATCTGTAACTAAGGATGTGAAGGTGAAAGGAGAACTTGTTATGTGCACAATATTTTATATTATAAAAAAGAAACTTTAGTCACATGGTCCTGAAGGGAAAAATAGGTGATTGCTCTTTTAGCTGAAGCCACACCTCCTTATTGTTTGTCAAGTTATTATAGTTTCAGACTGAGGGGATGTGTGCTTGAAGTCGGCGATTATTGAGGAACAAAAACAGCTATGAATTGGTGCAGTGCACAATTTCCTTTTCTATTTTGCAACAACAATAGCTTTAAAAAAATAATTTAAATTGCACAATGTTGTATCAAAGCGGCACAATAGTGACGTATATCCATAGAGCCATAGCTGCCAACTTTCCCTCTTTTGGAGGGCCAGTCCTTACTTGGGAACCCAATCTCTCTGTCCCTCTTTCTTCCCCATTTCTCGCTCTTTCAGGACTGATGTACAGATCTGTGTAAATGTGTATATTTTCTACAGAAAAATGTGTTTGATTGACTCAAAACTTTATTCCCATCCTTTAAATTGAATATTTCTTGTTTTCATATGTTGATATGAAGGAAAATGAACCAGGATAGAAAGGACCAGTGTGGTTGGATTTATAAAACAACATATCTTTCATAAGAGATACTTAAGACATGTGAAAAAAAAAGAGTTTCACTTACCTGCGGCTTCTACTAGCCCCCTGCAGCCGTCTTGTCCCGCGCCGGTACTCTACGATCCTCCGTTCTCCCACTGCAGCTTAGTCTCGTTTTTGCTGACTCAGAGTTGGCGGGCCACAGCGCCTGCCTGGCAATGCATATCCTTGCTCACGTTGCCGTACCATCTACCATCTTGTGCTGGTGTCTGGGCATAGGCTGGCTGCAGGGGGCTGGTAGAATCCCCAGGTAAGTGAAACTCTTTTTTTATACATGACCTAAGTATCCCTTTCAAGGGAAACTAAACTGAGAAGGATATGGATTTTTATTTGTAAAATAATACCAGTTACCTGACTCTCCTGCTGATCCTGTGTCTCTAATACTTTCATCCTCAGCCCCTCAACAAGCATGCTGATCAGGTGCTCTGACTGAAGTCAGACTGGATTAGCTGCCTGCTTGCTTCAGCTGTGTGATTGAGCCACTACTGCAGCCAAAGAGATCAGAAGGACTGGCAGGCGACTGGTATTGTTTAAAAGGAAACATCCATATCCCTCTCAGTTAAGGTTCCCTTTGAAAAATCTTTATGGTTTGAGTGATTAGGGGTGTGCTTAGGGGTGTGGCAGGGGCATGGCTTAAGTGTCCCTATTTTTATCTCAAAAAGTTGAGACTAGGGAGGTATGATATAGCAGGATTCAGTAAATGATTTAGGATACATATCGCACGCCCCCTAGTGGCCAGACCACACAATGTCTTCCAATCGCTTCCAGCACACAGACCATGCAATCTGTGGTCACAATCGGTGCGCAGAAACCACTGGAATTTTGGCAGCAGACAGGCTAGAAGGGAGCTTGTGAGTTACAGTAACACAAATTACAAACTATTTCAGGGTATAGAACTGCCACCACTCCTGCAGAAGGGCAGGAGACCTAACCTCACTGATATTATTACCTGCAAATAAAATGATTAAAACACACTCTATTTTATTTAGCTATCAACAGTAGTAGCGACTCTTTGGAAGGCTAGGATTCGTTTCGTGTTGCTGAATAGTAGGCGTAGCCGAAAAATAAATGACTTTTAGAAGTCTTTTATTATAAATGCAATATAAATAATTAATATATACATAAAATCATTAAAATTAACAATTATGGAGACAATAGTAGCTCAGTATAAAAAAAAAGGGAAGAAAATATGAATACTTAAGCTCAGGTGAAAATATGTCCTTTCTGGGAAAAAACACATGAAGTTCTTTGCTTCCAGAGCAAAGTTCAGACAAGATGGCCGCTAACCACATGGTCCTCTGGCTAGCAGCAGCATGCTTTTGTGACGATGGAATTTGGAGGACTCAAGGGAGGAGTCCCTGTCAAGTTCTTTTGAATGACCCACATTGGTTCAGCCCAGGGGCTGGACTGGGTGCGGTTAACCTTCTGGGTGGGTTTCTTGTGCCCACCAAATATGACATTTTCCATATCTCAGCTTACGCTTCCCGCACACACATAACAGTCACAGATTCAGAATCCTCAGAATATGTCAGTACATATGACATCAAACGTGGTTGGTGTTGCAGGTTCTGTCACGAAGTAGCGGAATACCTCGGGTTCTGGGTATGTCAGTGGTATCAATTTAATATTAAAATATTCACCAGATTCGGACCAGCAGAATGATATAACTTTCATACCTCTCATATAAACGTAATTCCTTAAACAGACTAAAATCCTACATTTATGTTTAATGCTGATGGAAAGGCTCCTCCCTGCTGTGTGGAAAGATCACTTTTGCTGGGATCACCAAATAGTATCAAAGGGCATGTTCACACTTGGGTATCACTGGCCCATGAAGGAACTTCTTTTGATCAAGTTAATTTCACAAACAGGTCTTATCAGAGGGCTGTAAAGGATAGCAGAGATGCCGCCGTATGGCCAAGCGGCATGGCGGCTATCTCCGCGTGTCAGCCGGTGGCCTCTGCCGCGCAGCTACATGCTGCTGCTTTGCCTGGTCCTTCTAGTGCACATAGATTGAGAGCTACGGACGACAGGACCTTTATGCAAGTAGAAGGGGAGTCAGCTGATCAGCCGGTCAGCTGACTCCAGCTGTGCTTCGGATTGGCTGAGTGACTGGGGCGGCGCTGTGAAGCGCTTTGAGTATATATAGGACCAGCCTGTCAGTTGCTGGTTGTCTGCTGTTGCAAACGCTAACGTGCTAGCGCACAGACCTTAGTCAGATCTTACAGTGTGTTAGAACCAGCCAGTTTCTGTTGATAGCTTAAAGTACTAATTGCATTGTGATATTTGTGTACTATTCTTTAGTCTAGATCCCAGGTGTTGAAACCAAGGACTTCACACCTAGACTAGGATATTGCTATATTGCTACTAATATCTGTTATGACTCTCTGCTTTCCTGACTAATCTCCTGTTTGCTGATTCGTTACTTCTGCCTATCTGATTACTGCTGCCAACACTGCCTGTACCTCACTCTGAATCAGCCTTCTGTCTATGTACCTTATCTGTCCGTGTGTTACTGACCCTGCTTGTCTGACCTTCCTCTTCTCACTAGTGGGTTAGCCACTAGTGAGGAATTGCTAAGAGCTGGCACCTACTTTCTAGGTGATCAGTCTTGCAAGTACAGTTTGCAACACTTGCTCCTCAAGTATCTGCTTACTGCAGTTGAGTCTTCATCACCCGCTTCTCGGGTGATTATCTTTGTAGCGCAGTCAGTGGTCCCTCCTCCTCAGGTGTCCGCTGGCTGCAGTACAGTCTTATTCCCCTGCCCCTCAGGGAATCCTTGGCTGTAGTGTGGTCTTCTATCCCCTGCTCCTCAGGTGATCATCCTCGCAGCACAGTCAGTGGTCCCTACTCCTCAGGTGTCTGCTGGCTGCAGTACAGTCTGATTCCCCTGTCCCTCAGGGGATCCTTGGCTGTAGTGTGGTCTTCTATCACCTGCTCCTCAGGTGGCTATCCTTGCGGTACAGACAGTGGTTTCTGCTCCTCAGGTGCCACTGGCTGCAGTGCAGTCTGAATTCCCTGCCCCTCAGGGGATTCTTGGCTGCAGTATTGTCTGAATCTCCCGCTTCTCGGGAGATCTCCTCTTTTCATTACTGTTGCACCAAAACACTACTCTACATTGGTTGTCCTGTGTCTAGCTATACTAGTATTATTGGTGATTCTGCAGATCACACATAATCAGGTATAGCATCTGTATTTTTGGTGATACTGCAGATCACCAATAATCAGATAATTCTGTGTTGCTGACACCAATCGTCACAAGGGCATACTTGGTTGGCTGTCATGAAAATAACTCTGCTAACAGCTATGAAAGGGCAGATTCCCAAAAGAAGACCCCCCAAGGCTCGGCAGCCTGCTATCCCTAAACATACAATCTGGGTTGTCAATGACAATTGGTGAAGAAAATCGATTGCGATTGCGTTTTCTCACGGCTCTTCTGTGACTTTTGTAGTAATGTTTTTGGTTTCAGCATCACAAACAATTCCTGTGACAATATATTGCTGCATATTGGTATGGAGCCCCGCCCTCCTAGTGATGCTTTGCCTAGGCTGATTAGCTATGCGGAATTCTCCTCCCACAGTAATTTGGGAGACCAGGTATGTGTTGTACTGGCTTCAGAACTCTCAGTAACCAAACATCCCGCAGAGATCACTTGACAGGACTAAATTTCAGAATGTAAATCAGGGTGAGAAAAGATTTTACAATCGGCAAACACTAACGAAATACAGGTAAAACTCGAAAAATTAGAATATTGTGCAAAAGTTTCATTTTAGTAATTCAACTTAAAAGGTGAGACTAATATATGAAATAGGAACCCTTTGCAGGTGTTTTGGATGTATTAACTGATTAGAGTCTGACACTTTTAGCCTAGAATAGTGAACCTTTTCACAATATTCTAATGGTCTGAGATTTTGATTTTCGAGACATAGTATACATAGTTACACAGTTATTTGGGTTGAAAAAAGACATTCGTCCATCGAGTTCAACCAGAGAAAATAGTACAACACCAGCCTGCTCCCTCACATATCTCTGTTGATCCAGAGGAAGGTAAAAAATCCTTACAAGGCATGGTCCAATTAGCCCCAAAAGGAAAAAATTCCTTCCTGACTCCAGATGGCAATTGTAACGATCGGTGTAACACAGAGAGGGTCTGATTACCGGTGATCTGCAGTATCACCGAGAATACAGATATATACCTGATCATTGATGATCTGCAGTATCACCGATAATCAGATATATCTCTAACCTCTGGACACCTGGGCAACAAGAGCGTTTGGTGCAACAGAAATACTTTGAGGACTGCACCTGAGGAGCAGGTGCCCAGCAGTAAGGAGTACTGCACAGTAACACGTTCCTTCCGCCAGTGCTGGGCGTAATGGAAAAAGCTACGCTTACGTATCATTACGCATAATTTTACGCTATTACACATTACGAAATTACGCTTACGGCGTAGACATTCAATTTCGGTACATGTCTGTAATTACGCATATCCCTTACGCAATTACGCGTAAGAATACCGTAACTGAGGTTGTTACGTTATAGGCTTACGCGTAAAATCCTACTAGCAATTAATGCGTAAGGTCATGCTGCCAAGCGGAAAAGTTGACGCATGGATCAATGTTAGGTAGCCGCCGACTTTAAGTGTTAATAGCAAAGCCCCCTTAAGTGCTAAGAGCCTCAAATTTGGAGAATATATTAAGGAGATCAGAAGGAATAAGAGGAAAATTTTTTTTTTCAAAACAACCTTATAGTTTTTGAGAAAATCGATGTTAAAGTTTCAAAGGAAAAATATATACATTTAAAAACCCGCCGACTTTAACGGTTAATAGCAAAGCCTGCTTAAAGTTTAGGAACACCAAATTCACAGGGTATATTAAGGGGATCAGTGGGAATAAGAGGAACATTTTTTTTTTCAAAAAGACCTTATAGTTTTTGAGAAAATCAATTTTTAAGTTTCAAGGGCGAAAATGTCTTTTAAATGCGGAAAATGTCCGTTTTTTTTGCACAGGTAACAATAGTGTATTATTTTTATAGATTCCCCCAAGTGGGAAGAGTTTTACTTACTTCGTTCTGAGTGTGGGAAATATAAAAAGAAAAACGACGTGGGGTCCCCCCTCCCAGACCTCTTTAACCCCTTGTCCCCCATGCAGGCTGGGATAGCCAGAATGCGGAGCACCGGCCGCGTGGGGCTCCGCACCCTGACTATACCAGCCCGCATGGTCCATGGATTGGGGGGTCTCGGAAGGGGAGGGGCAGCCAAGCTTTCCCCTCCCCCTCCGAGCCCTTGTCCAATCCAAGGACAAGGGGCTCTTCTCCACCTCCGATGGGCGGTGGAGGTGGAGGCCGCGATTTCCTGGGGAAGGGGGGTTCATGGTGGAATCTGGGAGTCCCCTTTAAAAAGGGGTCCCCCAGATGCCCACCCCCCCTCCCAGGAGAAATGAGTATAGAGGTACTTGTACCCCTTACCCATTTCCTTTAAGAGTTAAAAGTAAATAAACACACAAACACTTAGAAAAAGTATTTTAATTGAACAAAAAACATAACCACGAAAAAAGTCCTTTAATATTCTTAATTAACCATTAATACTTACCTGTCCCTTTAAAAGCCAGTTCCCACGCAATATCCTCGGAAATATACTAATCAGTTACAATGTAACAAAGTTGTTACAATGTAAGAACTTTGTTACTTTGTAACACCACCGCACCCGACGTCACTCGCCGCTCACCCGCCGGCCGCCGCATACACTCTAAGTCCCCGCCGGCTCCCGCCGTCCACTCCGCCCACACCTGTCACCCATATACATGCTGACACCCATGGGTGCCAGCATGTATATAGGTGACATGTGGGAGAGGCGGGGAGGGCAGCGGAGCCGGCGGGGACTTAGCATCCTTCACCCGACAGAGCTCTGAGCTATATAGCTCAGAGCTCTCTAAAGCATCTTTGTATTTGGGCTCCAAGGAGCCCCATTGGTCCTTAGCAGACCAATGGGGTTCCTTCAAATCAGAAGGAACCCCATTGGTCTGCTAAGGACCAATGGGGCTCCTTGGAGCCCAAATACAAAGATGCTTAGAGAGCTCTGAGCTATATAGCTTAGAGCTCTGTCGGGTGAAGGACGCTAAGTCCCGCCGGCTCCGCTG
This sequence comes from Hyperolius riggenbachi, assembly GCF_040937935.1. Taxonomy (NCBI): domain Eukaryota; kingdom Metazoa; phylum Chordata; class Amphibia; order Anura; family Hyperoliidae; genus Hyperolius; species Hyperolius riggenbachi. Next base: position 234,962,801 of record NC_090656.1, on the reverse strand, counting down.
CCCTCCCCGCCTCTCCCACATGTCACCTATATACATGCAGGCACCCATGGGTGCCAGCATGTATATGGGTGACAGGTGTGGGCGGAGTGGACGGCGGGAGCCAGCGGGGACTTAGAGTGTATGCGGCGGCCGGCGGGTGAGCGGCGAGTGACGTCGGGTGCGGTGGTGTTACAAAGTAACAAAGTTCTTACATTGTAACAACTTTGTTACATTGTAACTGATTAGTATATTTCCGAGGATATTGCGTGGGAACTGGCTTTTAAAGGGACAGGTAAGTATTAATGGTTAATATATTAAAGGACTTTTTTCGTGGTTATGTTTTTTGTTCAATTAAAATACTTTTTCTATGTGTTTGTGTGTTTATTTACTTTTAACTCTTAAAGGAAATGGGTAAGGGGTACAAGTACCTCTATACTAATTTCTCCTGGGAGGGGGGGTGGGCATCTGGGGGACCCCTTTTTAAAGGGGACTCCCAGATGCCACCATGAACCCCCCCCAGGAAATCGCGGCCTCCACCTCCACCGCCCATCGGAGGTGGAGAAGAGCCCCTTGTCCTTGGATTGGACAAGGGCTCGGAGGGGGAGGGGAAAGCTTGGCTGCCCCTCCCCTTCCGAGACCCCCCAATCCATGGACCATGCGGGCTGGTATAGTCAGGGTGCGGAGCCCCACGCGGCCGGTGCTCCGCATTCTGGCTATCCCAAGCTGCATGGGGACAAGGGGTTAAAGAGGTCTGGGAGGGGGGACCCCACGTCATTTTTTTTTAAATTTCCCACACTCAGAACGAAGTAAGTAAAACTCTTCCCACTTGGGGGAATCTATGAAAATAAAACACTTTTGTTACCTGTGCAAAAAAAAACTGGCATTTTCCGCATTTAAAAGACATTTTTGCCCTTGAAACTTAAAAATCGATTTTCTCAAAAACTATAAGGTCTTTTTAAAAAAAAATGTTTCCTCTTATTCCCACTGATCCCCTTAATATACCCTGTGAATTTGGTGTTCCTAAATTTTAAGCAGGCTTTGCTATTAACCGTTAAAGTCGGCAGGTTTTTAAATGTATATATTTTTCCTTTGAAACTTTAACATCGATTTTCTCAAAAACTATAAGGTCTTTTCGAAAAAAAATTTTTTCCTCTTATTCCTTTTGATCTCCTTAATATATTCTCCAAATTTGAGGCTCTTAGCACTTAAGGGGGCTTTGCTATTAACCCTTAAAGTCGGCGGCTTTTTTATATTATACGGGAGCGTAATATTACGCGATTACGGCAGACTGTGTAATTTCAATGGGAGTTTACTGTCTTACGCGTAATTTGTAACGCGTAATAACGTAACCTACGGTCTACGTGTAATTAATTACGCGTAATACCGTAACCTTACACGTAACGCTTACGGTGCATTTGTAGTGAATTACGATGCGTAATTACGCTAATGCGTAATTTTGGCCCAGCACTGCCTTCCGCAAGCCTGAGACTCTCCCGAGGGAGGGGTCAGGCTAGGAGTAGGAAGGACAGAGTGTGAGTGACACCAAGGAAGGGTGTCACCCCCAGGTCTGTGAGATATCTCTTGACTGAGGAGATAGCTCTCGAGGTCGGGCAAGCCGGGTCGGCAACAGACAGACAGATCAGGGACAGAGACAGGAGACAGATGCGGAATCCTAAGACAAGCAGAGTTCAGCAACAGAGTATCAGATATAGTGAAGTACCTAATCAGAGATCAGAAGAGTAGTCAGGAAAGCAGAAGGTCATAACAAATAATCAACAATGCCTAGTCTGGGGTGTGAGCTCCTTGATCATCAACACCCTGGAAACTGGTCTAAATAATAACACAGATAATATACAGTTTTCCCTAGACTGAGGTGTGAGGTCCTTGATCATCAACACCCAGGAACTGGTCTAGAATAATAACACAGATAATATCACAGATACTGACAAGGTCTGAGTGCTACCACGTAGCGATCGCAACGCCAGACACCAGAGAAATGACCAGCACCCAGTATATATACATCAGCGCTCTCCAGCGCCTCCCCTAAGTGCTGGACCAATGAACCCTGATAGAATTGTCAGCTGATCGGCTAGATCAGCTGACACCTTCTGACTGCCATAAAGGCTCTGCCTCTCAGCGCGCGTGTCCTTCTGAACCTGTGTGGACTATCAGTCCCAGCCACACCAGACATGTGTTGTAATGCATCTGTTGGTTTGAACGCGGGGCCAGCCACACCGCTGTCAGAGCATGCGGCGGTTTCCCCGCGTTCAGCGATACTGCTAGTGGTAAGCCCATGCGTGCAAACCGCCGCGCCGGACGCGGAATCCGCCGCCCTGTTCACTGGGCATACGGCGGCTACTCCGCGCTCCGTCAGGCTGGTGGATGCAGGCCCATGCGTGCAAGCTGCCATGTTGAACGCGGAATCAGCCGCCTTACTCTGTATACTCGTGGCGGCTTTTCTGCGTTTTCTCACAGCAATCAGATAAAATCCCTGGATCAACATCATTAAGCATTACCTAGTAATTGTAGCCATGGATGTCGTTCAACACAAGGAAAGCATCTAAGCCCCCTTTAAATGCAGGTACAGAATTTGCCATAACTTCTTCCTGTGGCAATGCATTCCACATTTTAATCACTCTTACTGTAAAGAACCCTTTCCTAAATAAATGGCTAAAACGTTTTTCCTACAGGCTTAAAATATCTCGCTTTGCAAGTAAAACGTGCATATCATATATTAGTTTCACCTTTTAAGTTAAATTACTGACATAAATGGACTTTTGCATGATATTCTATTTTTCAAGTTTCACCTGTAGTTCATAAGTGGACACACAAAAAAAATGCATGGGATTTAAAACACATTTTTGGGGCACCAAAATAGATTTCAGTATAAATCTCAGATATTGTAAGGCTTGGTGGTGTATTCTCCACAGTCAGCATGCAACGCATGAGCTGGCGTGGAGGAGGTACACACACTAGCACCAGGAAACAGGCTATCCCTAGTATAGTGGAGGGGAGGACTGACTGCAATAGGAGATTGTGGCGCACAGAGCCGGTGCAGATCTGACAGCCACAAACAATGCTTTCGTTATAACGTCTCAGCGCAAAGTAGCGCTGAGCGCATAAACCGGAACTGAGGAGATCAGGACAGGTAGACAGAATGAACGCTTGCTAGCTAGCGGCTACTTAGCGACAGCAAGCGTCCAAAACCAGACAGACTGGAATGAGGCAGCCAATGCGATGCAGCGATGGTGTGCCTCACAAAGACAGGACAGGACAGTCAGAAAATAGCAGGATTAAGATAGATGAACGCAACACAGATAAATATACAATAAGTATGTTTTCCTAGCGTATTACAATTACAGCTATCAATGAAACTATTTGTAACGTCTGACTAACATATGTATATATCGGCAATGAACCGATATATGACATAAGCAGGAACGCTGACTACGAATGGAGTAACACAGGGAACAGGACTCAGAAGGATTCGCTATCTCTTCGCAGAGATGAACGCAATCCACAAACGGTAACAGAACAGGATTCAGAAGGATTCGTTATCTCTTCGCAGAGATGAACGCAATCCACAAACAGGACCAGGAACAGGATAACTAGCTCAGCACGGGTGTTCACGGTACGCGCAAACTACCAAAACGTGCTGGAAAGCTGACTAACTGCACACAGGATATAAACAGTTCGTGTACGTATACATCAGCGACACTGATGTATTAACGTAACACAAATACAAGGAAAATAATAAACGTGCTGGTATGCATATATATTGGCAATGAACCAATATATGATGCAAAGACCAGCAAAGTATCTTTAACAAGAAACACGATCGGGGGCTAAAGCGACAGCAAGGCAGGCTTAAGCTGAAGCTATGAAAACCCAAGGAAACCCTGCAGGAAGCAGATCTTTATACTGAGGTCATCCAATGGGAGCAGACATGCAGATTCCCACACAGGTGAATGATAATCAGTCACAAGCTGACAGCAGGGAAAGACAGACAAAGCTATGCAACTTGCATGGAAATAGATCAGAACTGCCTGAGCTGCAGCACTACTTCCAGCAATAGCTGCTGCAGCAGCGATCATTACAGTACCCCCGCCTTTAAAAGTGGATTCCAGACGCTTTTCAAAACTGAAATTTCCAACAAAACAGTCTGACTGATAATTCATGATGACCGGGACAGCCCGGCAAGACCGAATTCCAGAATCAGTCCCCACAAGACTGGACCCATCAGAACCAGAACCTACAGAACCCTGCCCATCAGTACTACAAGCCCCAGTGTGACACCCATCAGAACCATGATTTCCAGAAGAAAGCCCTCCGAAACTCCCTGAGCGATACCCACCGCCTTCCAGGAACCGTTCAGAAACGCCAAAGCCTTTGCAATGCCCACCGGTACTGTCTTTACCAACACAAAACCCACTGTTGAACCAGTCCAAGGCACCAGGACAAGTTTTCTCAGAGACCTCCCAGAACACCTTAAAGCTCCAAAGAGATCCCCATAGGTCAGAATGCCCTTTAGGCTCACATGGAGAACTATCAAGAACCCCTATGGAACCTAGGGCAATTCCCGAGTCAGGGCCACAAGGACAAACATCAATATCAGGGCTTTCAGGGACCAGAACCATCTCTGGGCATGCAGGCAGACTGGCAACATCAGAACATGTTCCCACTAAGGAAGCATCAGAGCACGCTAACACCTTAAACACACTTGGGCATTCTGGCACACAAAGAACATCTGGGCACACTGGCACAAGAGAAACCTCTGGGCATGTCAAGGAACTGTGAGCCTCAGGGTCAGCCAAGACAGGACCAAAACCAGGACTGGCCAAAAAAAAATCATCATGACTAAACTTCGCAACCACTGGACTTTTACACGAGAATGCTGGATCAGACTTAGATGTCGCTGATTCCAGCAAAGTCAGTAACAAATCAGATTCAGGGGCACCAACAAAACAGGACAAATCTTCTGATGTATGCACTGAACCAGATAGGGACTCCACAACTACCTCTGGACTGGACAGAGACTCATTTAATACACTGGATTGGAGCTCATGAGGCGCTGCAGAACAAGTCAGTATTGCAGCAGCCCCCACTGGACTAGGCAAAACTGAGGAATTCCCTGGACAGGAAGGGGACTCTGGAACCTCTGCCACAGCGGCCAGAGAACTAGAATCTTTCAAGATACAGGGCTGGGTTTCAGGAACACTCATCGGACCGGACTGAAATTCTGAGATTTCTATTATTTTGACCAGAGAATCAGAATTATCCATGTTACAGGGCAAGACCTCTGAAACATTCAGAGGACAGGGCTGGAGTTCCTCGGCTGTTACAACACTGGAGAGGGACTCAACAACATTGGTTAAATCAGACTGTGTACAGGGCAAGGTATCTGACACACTTGCTGACGAGGACAATATTTCAATGGCTTCTGCTTTGCTGGGCAGAAATTCATCAAGTTTTATTAGAGCAGACTGTAATTCCAAAACAGCTGCTAGACAAGTGAATATTACTGCAACACCAACTGAGGTAAGCAGTGCTTCAGCCTCCTCTGCTAGAGGGTTTAAAGTATCCAAAGTACTGGGTGAAGCATAAGACTCTGCGACCACAGCTTCACTGGACAGGATCACTGAACAGTCCATATTGCAGGGCAAAACCATGGAAGCACCTGCTGGACAGCATAATGATTCTGTGACCTGAGTTTCATTGGAGAGATCTACTGCACAATTCATGGTACAGGGCAAATTTATTGGAAAATTTTCTGAACAAGGTAATAATTCTGCGATTTCAGGTTCACATAGCAGATGCTCTGAGCTATTCACGAAACTAGAGCGAGGTGTAGAAACAGGAAGATCAAGACACAATGTTTGCGCATCTGAATCACCATTCATTTGTAAAATTGGAAAATTCAGATGCTGGGGTTCTGAGTTTACTAGACAGGATTGCTGGGACTCGGAAACTGATGTAGTGCATCTATTGGCATCTGCTGGATCAGACAGGAGTTGAACTTTATTAACACAGGTAATTTCTGCAGAAGTGTTTGCAGAGACAGGCAAGATTTTTCTGGTGTCTGTTTCACTAAACAAAGAGTCATGAGTACTGGCTAGGCTGGACTCGGAAGTCAGCAGGACCTCTGGATTCTCTGCTGAGAAATTTGCGCAGGGCAAGGTTAAGAATGTATCAGTGGCTTCTGTTTTACTGGGAAGTAACACTGAGTTATCCATGGTACAGGGTGGAATTGCAGGAACTTCAATTTCACACAAAAAGAGCTCCGAATCACCTGCTGAATCAGCCAAAGGTGCTGAAGCAGGCGGGTCAGAACGCCAAATTTGCGAATTCGGAGTCACATAAAAATCATCCAAAATCAGTTCCCACACATCAATCAAGGGAGCCACACAGTCATACCTACACACACCAGCCTCTATTAGGTTATAGGCTGACTTAATGCATGCGTTCAATACCATTTCACTTTTTGCACTGTAAAATTGACAAAATGAACTTGAATCATTCTTCCATTCACAGACCAGGGCTTCCATCTCTCCCCTCTCGAATGGAGGATCCCATGCATACTTAACAGCGAAACATTTAGGCTGATCACAGTCTGCAGATATGATTGTGGCAGGCACATGTATAGGGTTAATTAGCAGGTGATTGGCAGATTCCTTATTCTTAAGAATTTCCAATACCTGTAGCAAGTGTTGAACTGTAGTGTATGCAAACTTCCCTTGGTTCACAAATAAGTTGATTTGTTCAATACTCTGTAATATCTCATCATAATCATACTCAGATAATTCTTTTAAACAAAAATCTTTATTTTCCCTAGCCAGGGAGGAAAGTTCATTAGTAGTTTCATAAGTCCATTTAACTCCCCTGAAAGACAATTGCATTTCATTATCTGTTAATGGCAGAATCTCATTATAGGTCTCAGTCGCTAAGGATAACGATTCTGCAGATTGGACACGTTTCTTAGAACGTTTGCGTTTTGCCTTTGACCTTGCGGTTTTTGGTGATTTATTCAAAGCTGCAGGAAAATTATCAGTAACACTTTCTGCTTGCTGCTCATTCTTGCAAGCAATTGAAGGAGCAGCTGATTGGCCTGCTGCCAGGAGTTCATTAAGAGGAAAAGGCAATGGATCTATGCGCAACCAGTTATGGATCACAAACGCTAGAAATTCCAGCGGTCTATCTTTCAAATCGGAATGATTGAGAACATCAAATGCCCACTGGAATAATTCCCCTTTAAACAAAATATAACTTAGTTGGAGTGCCCAGGTTGAAACAGGAGTCGCTTGGAGATCAGGATTGGTCAGGAACCTGGCACATTCAGAGAAAAACTCATTTTCTGTTTCAGAGCTAAGTTCTTCAAATTTCTTAAAGGAACAGGAATCATAATTAACAGTGTCATACTTTCTGGGAATCCCCCCCACAATGGGGATTGGTAATGGGGTTTTCATAATGTAAGGCTTGGTGGTGTATTCTCCACAGTCAGCATGCAACGCATGAGCTGGCGTGGAGGAGGTACACACACTAGCACCAGGAAACAGGCTATCCCTAGTATAGTGGAGGGGAGGACTGACTGCAATAGGAGATTGTGGCGCACAGAGCCGGTGCAGATCTGACAGCCACAAACAATGCTTTCGTTATAACGTCTCAGCGCAAAGTAGCGCTGAGCGCATAAACCGGAACTGAGGAGATCAGGACAGGTAGACAGAATGAACGCTTGCTAGCTAGCGGCTACTTAGCGACAGCAAGCGTCCAAAACCAGACAGACTGGAATGAGGCAGCCAATGCGATGCAGCGATGGTGTGCCTCACAAAGACAGGACAGGACAGTCAGAAAATAGCAGGATTAAGATAGATGAACGCAACACAGATAAATATACAATAAGTATGTTTTCCTAGCGTATTACAATTACAGCTATCAATGAAACTATTTGTAACGTCTGACTAACATATGTATATATCGGCAATGAACCGATATATGACATAAGCAGGAACGCTGACTACGAATGGAGTAACACAGGGAACAGGACTCAGAAGGATTCGCTATCTCTTCGCAGAGATGAACGCAATCCACAAACGGTAACAGAACAGGATTCAGAAGGATTCGTTATCTCTTCGCAGAGATGAACGCAATCCACAAACAGGACCAGGAACAGGATAACTAGCTCAGCACGGGTGTTCACGGTACGCGCAAACTACCAAAACGTGCTGGAAAGCTGACTAACTGCACACAGGATATAAACAGTTCGTGTACGTATACATCAGCGACACTGATGTATTAACGTAACACAAATACAAGGAAAATAATAAACGTGCTGGTATGCATATATATTGGCAATGAACCAATATATGATGCAAAGACCAGCAAAGTATCTTTAACAAGAAACACGATCGGGGGCTAAAGCGACAGCAAGGCAGGCTTAAGCTGAAGCTATGAAAACCCAAGGAAACCCTGCAGGAAGCAGATCTTTATACTGAGGTCATCCAATGGGAGCAGACATGCAGATTCCCACACAGGTGAATGATAATCAGTCACAAGCTGACAGCAGGGAAAGACAGACAAAGCTATGCAACTTGCATGGAAATAGATCAGAACTGCCTGAGCTGCAGCACTACTTCCAGCAATAGCTGCTGCAGCAGCGATCATTACAGATATCCTCTGTTTATATAGTGTGTGTATGTGTGTGGGGGGGTGGGGGGGGGAGGACTTGAGGTCTCAGAAACTGTCCACGCAATGTCAGGCCTTTTGGCTATTCACATTGTTGAAGTTAGGCCTCCTTTGTCTACTGCAGACACTAAGAACCAAGAGCAGTTTCCTTGGGAAAACAAATAATTCACTGACTCTGGATAAACTCCAGACATTTTTGAAAGCAAATCACGGATGGGCTTCCAACCAGCGAAGTGACCCTTCGAGACGACAACCCCGCGGGACAATACTTTATGGTAATGGTCTGGCTCTCACACTCGCTGCCTCGACAAAAAGGCCTGTCAGCAGATTAAACAAAAAAGCAACACATCAGGTAAATGACAATTTGACACTAGAAATGTCAGGTACTCTTTAAGCGCACTTGATCCTTTGAACTTGTTTACCATTACTTATGCCGTGTAGGTGCTTTCTGCCGAGGCGCTTCGGACGAACGTCAAGCAGCCATTTAAACTGACACATGGCTTTCCGCAAGGTATTACCTCATTACCGGGTTTGCACAGCCAACAAGTTACTCTGCGACCAGATGGCGTTCATTAAAGTATCGTTTATTTGTCTGATCATTAATAGACGCTGGGGTTGAAGGCCCACTAATCATTAACAACCTTGGTTTTTTTCTTTTTTTTTTTCCGCTGAAAAATAAACACTCAACATATGCGGAGTACATTTGGCGGCAGTGGTTTAGTGCCAAGCTTGGTGCGTCCGTTTGGCGGCATCCGTCTTTTATCACTATTGCCGTGGGAAATGACTTACCTACCAATATGGGCATTTGGGGCCTTTCACTTGTCCAAGCCTAAAATGTTTCTTCTGATTTTCCGAGTGGGGAAAACAAAAATTGTCAAGTCATTATTCTCTATATAGTTCTAGTATTTTAACAAATTCCTATGAGATGAGGGGTTGTCACTGTTCTATAGGGATGGTTGGAAATGCCAATTCAGGTTTCCGCTAATGCTGATTACCGATTACCTGCCTTGTGCAGGGCAGCCTGTGGATCAAAGAGTCAAACAGAGAGAGCAGAGAAGTCTGGGTTTCTCTGGACACCTAAAGAGAGATATGGAGACTGCCATATTTATTTCTGCTTATCTATTTGGCTGCAGTGGTGTTTGAATCACACATCTGAAACAAGCATGCAGGTAATCCAGTCACACCCTTCAGTCAGACACATCTGATCTGCATGCTTGTTCAGGGTATATACAGCAGGACAGCCAGCTAACTGGTATTGCTTAACTACTAAACGTCCGCCAGTGGGCGTGAGCGGAGTGGCAGCCACAGGACCGACTAACGGCCAAACCGCGGTCTATTTACAGTGTACAGTGCTGCGATCTATGGCAGCGTTGTACTGGGGACAGTCCCCTCTGGAGGCAAGGAAGGCCTATGACAGCTGATCACGCTGATTGGCTGGCAGGGGGAGGGAGTTTTTTTTTTTTTAAAAAATAGTAAAAATGATTGATACAAAAAAGGAAATAAATATTAAAAAAACAAAAACAAATAAACAATCTGGGAGGATCAAAGCCCACCACCAACATAAAGCCCTGTTGGTGGGCAGAAAAGGGGGAGGGGGGAATCACTTGTGTGCTAAGTTGTATGGCCCTGCTGTGAGGCCTCAAAGCTGCAGTGGCCTAATTTGCAAAAAATGGCCTGGTCACTACTAGGGGGGTATAAACCCAGGGTTCTCAAATGGTTAAAAGAACTTGGAAGCATTGGACCAATCATAGAATACAGAATTTTTCCACAAAAAATCACATTGCTGCGGTAATTTTGGACCAATCGCAAGACTCGGACACCACCGAACATCCCTGAGTTTGCGATTGGCGTAAAATGTCCTTGATTTTCCAATTAACATGATCAAATTCTGCCTTCTCTGATGGGACAAGACTTCAGAGTCAACTCCAGATCAGAGAATGCAGACACAACTTGAAAATATTTGGGCATTTAGGGCATGCAAAAAAATAACAAAAAAAAGACACCCCGGAAATCGGAAAATTGGAATTCTGCAGAATTGGTAACTGGTACTGGCGGAAATCGGCATCCCTATTTGCAGCTAATCCCCCGAAGACTGGGTGTCCCACCTAGGTTATCAAAAAAAGTCCAGCATTGTCCCAGCAGACAAACATTCCCTTCCCTTCTCTTTCCCAAACTAAAATGAAGGTTCCGGAGAGCCCTCTGCTGTAGCTTGTCATGTCACATAACCACGGGGAACTAAACGTTACGTTAATCCACAAAGCTGACAAACTCGGGGGAAGCAGTTGTTTTAGCTAATTAGAAAATTTGCAGCACGTTAGGCCTTCTTTCCGTGGGGGACAGAGTGCCGTCATTGCGTTCTGCGAGAATCCATCCTTGAGGTCTGAGAAGTCGGAAGAGTTTGCCGAGTTTTCTGCAGATATCTGGCTGATGGATATTTTCTGAGCTCGTGACAAGCCAGAAGCCATGCTGCTTCAACCCTCGCACTGAGCTGACAGCCGGAGCCTCCTGTCACACTCGTTCAACGTCACTAATGCTAAATTCCGAGGAACAGTCACCTTACCGAGAAGCTTTTCCAGTGTCAGTTGAGAGAGAACTGCATACGCTGCTCAGAGTTCTCAGGGGTATAACCTAATGTCATAGAGCGATGGGGGGAACCTCTCATCCAAATGTTTAATGTGAACCTGAGGGGAAAATAAACTGATGGATAAAAAATTATATTTATCCTCCTAATCCTAAAAATGACTTTTCTAAGTATTCCATGTTTTTCTTTTATGCTTAAAGATTTACAAAGTAGGTTGAAAGTTTTGCTGTCTCTAATCAGCGGCAGCCTATTAGGTGTCCCAGAGTTAGAAAAAGGTCAATAGTTCATGTATTTTATCTCCCTCTGCCCTCAGAAGTTGTATTCTGCCAGGAAAACTTTTATGACTGTAATTTGCTTATCAGTGATGTTTACATCTCGACAAGACAGAAGCTGTCACTTCCATGCTTAGAAATTATCTCTTTTATGTAAAAAAAAAAATAAAACAAGTAAAACACCCGGGTTATTAATATGTTTGGCACTGTACATACACATGTTTATCTAATTATGGCACATATTGCCTTGTTTACACCTTAACTTCTTGCCGACCACTCCACGCCAATGGGCGTGAACGCGGCGGCAGCCCCAGGGCTCTGCCTTTGACATGGTAGACCAGGGTTCGAATCGTGGCTAGGTCAAGTACCTATTCAGTAAGGAGTTCAAGGCAAGACTCCCTAACACTGCAGGGTGGCCTCTTGAGCGCGTCCCAGTGGCTGCAGCTCTTGAGCGCTTTAAGTCGGAAAGGAGAAAAGTGCTATACAAATGTTCAGATTGTTATTATTATTATTACAATGCCAACTGGCATGAAGTCCTGGAGCGGGGTTTTGGAGGAGATCGCACGCGCCGATGCGCATGCAGCTCTGCTCCGTCATCAGTCTCCCAGCGGTGATCGGTGCTAGGAGACTGTTAGATGGCGAAACCGCTGTCTATTTACATGGTACAGCACTTGGCTGGTGGGGGGGAGGGACGGCTAGGGATAACAAAAACAAAATTGCAAGATGTATTATACAAAAAAAAAATACAAATAAATATAATACGGCAGATTGTCCTTCTGCTGCCGCCGCCAGTCCCCCTCCCCCCCCCCCCCCTGGACATGTCCATGACTGCGGTTGAAAAATGGCCGTGTCCATGGCTGTGGTGGGAAAATGGGTGTGTCCATGACATGGTGTGGGCGGAGCGAACTGTAATATAACTCTGAGGCAGTGGGCCAGAGTTTCCACCCAAAACACAGATAGGCAAAGTGACCCTAAAGGTAAGTCCCCAATTACATAAGAAAGCAGTGTTCCCACAATAGGGTCGATTCATAAAGCATTACTGCATTCGGTAATGCAGAAAACAGCTGACTTTACCATAACACTTAGGAAAATGTCAATTTATAAACCCTGCTACCGCATGAAAAGCTAAAATTAACGAGCAGTGCGGTAAATGACCGACTTGTGCGGTAATTACCTCAACACATGTCAGTAAATGTCAACTCATAAAGAAGACAAGAAGCGGTAAAGCCAGTAAGCAATACTGTCTGCTTTGAAGTGGTGAAAAGAATGCAGAGAGTAGACTGTGGGAGCATGACTCACAGGCAGATGCAGAGGCAGCTGTGACTGACAGGAGCAGGGAGCCAATAGAAACAGCCCCTGTTCTGCTAGTCTGAATAGGGAAACTGATAGGAAGCGCAGCCTTCCCCAGCGGGACAATCTTTTCAACCCTCCAGGCAGCAGCAAAGCGAGATCGGAACAAGCCAGGCACCCCCTGAATACCTTAGGCTATGTGGCCGTTTAACCTCCTGCCGACCACGTCATGCCGATGAGCATGGCCGTGGTGGCAGCCCCAGGACCGCCTAATGCCGAACGCCGTAAAGTCCTGGGACCAGCTAATGCAGGAGATTGCACGCAGGCTGCCCGCACATCACCTGTTTGGGGGGCGGAGCTCTGCCCCTCCTTCAGTCTCCGAGCGGCAATCGCCGCTTTGGAGAATGTTAGACGGCATGATCGCCATCTATTTACATGTACAGCGCTGCGATCTGCAGCAGCGTTGTACTTGGGACAGCCGTGTGACATGGCTGTCCCCCTGGGGGACAAGAGAGCGATCGGCTCTCATAGGCTGAAGCCTATGACAGCCGATCGCCATGATTGGCCGGCTGGGGGGAGGAAGGGATTGTTAAAAAAAAATAATGAAAAAAATATAACAACTGGGGGGCGATCAGACGCCACCAACAGAGAGCTCCTCTGTTGGTGGGGAGAAAAGGGGGGGGGGGATCACTTGTGTGCTGTGTTGTGCGGCCCTGCAGCTTGGCCTTAAAGCTGCAGTGGCCTATTTTACTAAAAATGGCCTGGTCACTAGGGGGGTTTAGCACTGCGGTCCTCAAGAGGTTAACCTCTTGGGTTCCTGTTAGAAGCTAGTGGGGAAAATCACCCAAACAGGGCATGTGTAAAGTTTCTTGGAAATTAATCTAAGCTGTGGCAATTGAATAGAATGTTAAGAAAGACTAATAGAGCAGAATCAGAGCAAGCAGAGGCAGTATAACAAAACATGTACAACTAAAGGGATGTCGGGATGCCTCGCAATGCCCTCACTGCACGGAACAGCTTGTAACAAGCTGTCATCACAAAGGATTTGTCAATGGGCTTCGGTAATTTACCGCACTTGTATCACACCTGTGAAAATGTTTATGAATTAGCACACAAAAGTCTAACATACCAATGCTGTATTTTTCCAACCGGATTTTTTTCCCGCACAGCCTTTTATGAATTAACCCTATTAATGTGGTGAAATGGGAGATTTGCATAATGGATGTCAGAAGGTGCAAGTGCTACATAAATACATTATAATGATATGGAGGGACATTAGACTTTGACTATGGCTGGGATTAGATTGTGAGCTCTGCCAAGGACATAACTACATTCTCTGTAAAGTGCTGCCTTAGATGCCAGTGCTATATAAATACATAATAATATTGTATTAGACTATGACGGGATTGGATTGTGCATGAAATCTGCAGTAGCTGCTGATGATACAGTATTAGCATACCATTTAATAACCATGAACCCCCAAAATGCCAAATGCTTTAACAATAACCCCAAAGTAACAAATGTATCCTCATCAAATAATAACTGCAGCAACCTTTACCTCTGACACATGAATTGCAGCAATCGTTACCTCCGACAAATGAAATGCAACTACCATTACCTCTGACACATGAAATGCAGCAGAAAACAATTACAATCAATCAAATGAATTAAATTAACGCATTTGCAAGCTGCATACAATTTGCACAAAAGCAAAAACTATTTGCATCACACTGACCATCGTTATCATGTATTAGGGATGGTCAGAAATGCAGATTTCCGATTCCGCGGAAATTCTGATTACTGTAAATGCTAATTATAGATTACGCGGAAATTGGATTTTCCAATACCGATCACTGATTTCAGAGGAAGGGTTTTTTTGTCATTTTTGTTAATGAAGTTATGTATTTTAGCGGAATACTCTTATTTTTTTCAGATATCCCCTATTATGCAAACATCCTTGATACACTACCGAATTCTCTGATTATCCAAATACTTCCAAGTTGGAAGTCCATGGAAATTTGAATACCGCCGAAATTTTAAATCAATCACAAGACTCGGTAAAATCGGGCAGTATCTGAATCTTGTGCTTGGTCTACAGTTTCCGTGATCAGGTTCGGACTGGGACACCAAGGGCCCACCAGGAAAGCTTGAGCCCCCCCATATGCATGTACTCTAGAAATGTTGCACTATATATATATACATAATTTGGTAGGACAATAGATTATGGTAGAGAATAGATTGTGAGCAGTGCACTTCTGAGGACAGTCTACAACAGGGAGATGTCCACATGCAGCACTCCACAGCAAAAATAAATGGGTTTCACCACACACTGGAACATGGGCGGGGTCATAATGGGTCATGCCGCTGCTGGTCTGGTCTTCTGCACTGTCCAATCACGCTCTCACAGGAAGTACAATGAGACCGTGATTGGACAGTGCAGAAGATCAGACAAGAACGGTGGAACGCAGAGCTATCTGGTACTCGAAAAGCCATTCCCCGCTGCTGCTGCCGCTGGCTGGCTACATTCTGGAGGGAGGAGCGCGTGGGGGAGGGGGCAAGTGAGGGAGGGGGGAGGCTGCCCCCACTCCCTGCCGCTCTGTGCCCACTGCCCCCCTTTACTGCGCTGTGCCCCCTCCTCTTCAGCACTGGTGCCCCCGGGAAGATTTCCGAGCTCCTGCCAGCCCTGTCCGACCCTGTCCATGGTATTCTGATTTCCAAAGAAAACCCCTGCCTTCTCTGATTGGTCCAATACTACAGAGTATTTCCAAGTCCTGTGATTAGCCTAAAATTTCAGATTTTAGGCTGATCACAATACTCAGAATTCAGAAATACTCAGTAGTATGGGACCAATCAGTGAATGCCGAGGTTTACCTTGGAAAACAGACATTTTAGACCAATGGCAATTTTACTAAGTCTTGTGATTGGTCTAAAATTTCCACAGTACTCCGATTTTCACAGAAAAATTCTGTAGCCTGCGTTTGGTCTAATGCTTCCAAGCTCTGTGATTGGGGTCAAATTTCTGAGTTGTGGTAATGCAGCATTTCTGCAGGATACCGATTTTCGATTGCCGCTTTGGTAAGCCCATTTCCGATCGGAAACTTGGAAATCTGTATTTTCTGACCAACCCTACCCTTTATCAGATTTCAATGCAGGAAAAAAAAAGATTGTCCGCATTTCCACTGAAAATATAGTACATGGTGTCACATACATCACTTTCCTATACATGTTTTTGCAATAAATGAAGACTATTATGGAGTTATGTGACCTTTGCAAAGTCTTCTGGGACTCAGTTTGTGTAAACAGTACAGCACAAGTGTGTGTTGTGTTTGTGTGTGTGTGTGTGTGTGTGTGGGGGGGGGGGGGGGGTGCAGGGAGGGGGGATGTTACATGAGAACAGAAAATGTAGATAGAGACTATGCTAGGATGGTCACTTGGGATTTCAAAGCTGAATGCTCATTAGTGAAATAACCAAGCAAAAGAGAAACAGATAAAACCACAAACTACTTACAGAGATGAACGGTGTAGCAAAAATAATCAGTAAATTTGCTTTTTCTTTATGTTTACCTGAGTGAGTAGCTGAGCTGGAGACGGAGACGGAAGCTGGAGACGAAAAAGGTTCTCCAGAACTAGAGGCAAAGATTCCAAAATGCACCTCCCCTCCCCGAATTGAGCCCGCCCCAGGATAGGATGCAAATGAGCTCCCAGTATTAGGAAGAGCCCCTACCAAATTTACGAAGCCCGATGTTCCCCCAGTATTAGGAGGACCCTCCTCCCCCAGTATAGATAGCCAGATGGGCCCCCGGTATTAGGTAGGTCGCCCCTCCCCTAGTATAACTAGAAAATGAGCATCCAGTATTAGGAAGAACCCCTGCCCAGTTTAGTAAGACAGATGTGCCCCCAGTATATGGAGGACCCCTCGCCCAGTATAGGTAGCCAGATGTGCCCTTCATACTGTGAACAATCAAGATAATATGCATATACTGATCACTTGTGTGCCTAAAAAGTAAGGTAGGGAAAAAAGAAATGTATACAGATCACATTGATCATCAAAAAAGGAGGAGACTATCTCTCTCTGTCTCTGAGGTGCAGCCAGCATACAGGCGAGACACGCCCCCTCTTGGGGCCTCACACAAAGGAGGGCCTAGCTCTGCTGCTGGCGGCTGGTGGCGGAGCAGTAGAAGGGTGTGCACAGTGGCGGGGGGGAGGGAGGGGGGAAGCGGGCAGAGCAAAGTTTCAACTCTCCTTCCTCGATCCTTCACTCAGCCTCTATCTTCATCCGGCCCTGGCGTGCGGCATCTGTCGCTATGGTAACAGCGCCCCCTATGATGACGTAACCGAATGTCATCACAGGGGGAGCTCTTACCGATGCGACAGACGCCGGGACAGGAAGAAGATAGAGGCTGCATTCAGGATCGAAGCAGGTGAGTTGAAACTTCACTCTGCCCGCTCTCCCCGCCCCTATTGCTGGAGACACCTACGTATCTAACCTATACTGGGGCATCTACCTATCTAACCTATGCTAAGGGCTACCTACCTATCTAACCTATAATGGGGGCACATACCTATATAACCTATACTGGGTGCATCTACCTATCTAACTTATACTGAGGGGTACCTACCCATCTAACCTATACTGCGTGCACCTACTTATCTAACCTATACTGGGGGCATTTACCTATCTAACCTATACTGAGGGGCACCTACCTAACCTATCTAACCTATACTGTGTGTACCTACCTATCTAATTTATACTGGGAGTATCTACCTATCTAACCTATACTGAGGGGTAACTACCTATCTAACCTATACTGCATGCACCTACCTATCTAACCTATACTGGGGGCACCTACCTATCTAGCCTATACTGGGGGCATCTACCTATCTAACCTATACTGGGGGCATCTACCTATCTAACCTAAACTGTGTGCAGCTACCTATCTAACATATACTGAGGAGCACCTACCTATCTAACTTATACTGAGGGGTACCTACCTATCTAACCTATACTGAGGGGTACCTAGCTATCTAACCTACACTGCGTGCACCTACCTATCTAACCTATACTGGGGGCACCTACCTATCTAACCTATACTGAGTGTACCTACCTATCTAACCTATACTGGGGGCACCTACCTATCTAACCTATACTGATGGGTACCTAGCTATTTAACCTATACTGCATGCACCTTCCTATCTAACCTATACGGGGGGGCATCTTCCTATCTAACCTATACTGCGTGCACCTACCTATCTAACCTAAACTGTGTGCACCTACCTATCTAACCTATACTACCTGCACCTACCTATCTAACCTATACTGGGGGCACCTACCTATCTAACCTATACTGAGGGGTACCTATCTATTTAACCTATATTGCATGCACCTATCTAACCTATACTGGGAGCATCTACCTTTCTAACCTATACTTCATGCACCTACCTATATAACGTATACTGGGGGCACCTACCTATCTAACCTACACTGGGGGTACCTACCTATCTAACCTATACTGCGTTCACCTACCTAACTTATACTGCGTGCACCTACCTATCTAAGCTATACTGGGGGCATCTACCGATCTAACCTATACTGCGTGCACCTACCTATCTAACTTATACTGCATGCACCTACCTATCTAACCTATACTGAGGGGTGCCTACCTATCTAACCTATGCTGCATGCACCTACCTATCTAAACTATAATGGGGGTACCTACCTATCTAACCTACAGTGTGTGCACATGCCTATCTAACCTATACTGCATGCACCTAGCTATCTGATCTATACTGGGGGGACTTACATATCTAACCTATACTGCGGGCACCTACCTATCTAACCTTATACTGTGGGCGCTTTCCTATCTAGCCTATACTGCGGGCACCTACCTATCTAATCTATACTGGGGGCACCTATACCTGTCTCCACGTGGGGGGCACGTTGTATGCCCTTGCCCTGGGTGCAATTTAGCCTAGTGGGGCTGCACTGCTTCTTTCACGGATTGGAGCCTCAAGTTATGGATTGCTGGGGCCACCAAAACCTTAGCTGCACCCCTGCTCTCTCTCTCTCTATCTATCATCTATCTATGTATCTATGTATCTAGATATTATGATTTCCCTTTATTAATCTGAGTTTGCAGTATCATAGGTAAATACGCTCTTATTGCTCCAACTGACCGAAGAAGAAAAAAAACAAACTTAGAGATATCTCATGCTCTCATTACAGTTGAGTAAGTTTTATTCATGCAAGAGAAATATCTAAAGTGCCTTCACCCAATTTCATTTCCAGTTTGTTTTTTCTGGAGCCCATAGTACTCTCATGCGTAAATGCATCTCTGTTCCCTTCTTCTAAATATGTATCTGCGGCGTTTCGGGCTTTGCCACTTCCAATCAACAGTGTCAACCTAGAGCAGAGCTTAGCTGTAACTTCGGAGAGCCAATCTTGACCTGCAGCTACGGAACGCGACTCGAACAACATGCCTATGGAGCCGGCAGTCTCCTCTGTCCTAGCAACAACTTCTTCCATCTCCATACTCGAAAATAAAATATAGTTAAAAAAAATGAAATAGATGGAGAATGACTTTTAACACCTCATCACTTCTGAGCTGTTCCAATACAAGTGTTTATCTTTTAATACGCACAGCCATCTGTTCCAAAATTTTCAAAGCTACGTTTAAGTCCTTATTTATGTTTTGATATTTTCTTTTATAGATTTTCTATTTTTTGGAAATTTTAGGTTAAAATGCTTAAAAAATAATGTGTTTATTTCTTTATATTTTTGCTTCAATTCTCTATGTCTAACTCTAAAAAAATAAAATAATCATAATTATTATTATTATTTGGCTTTAAAGTAAACCAGAATTGGAAATAAACTGTTTAGATAAACAATTGTATTTATCTTCCTACTCCTAAAACATGACTTTTTTTAGATGGTTTTATTTTATATTTAAACATTTACAAAGTATATTTACGGTTCCAGGGACTGTTGTAGGCTGCTCAGTGGCAGCCTATAAAGTATCCCTAAATATAAAAAACTATTGACCTTTTTCTATCTCTCCCTGCACTCTGAAGTTGTATTCTGCCAGGAAAACTTTTATTGCTGTAATTTGCTTATCACTGATGTATACTATATTTCTGACAAGGTACGACAAGAGAGAAGCTGTCACTTCCATGTCAGAAAATTAACTATTTCAGGCAGCAAAATAAAAGTAGAACAGCCGGGTTATTAATATGTTTTGCACTGCACATACACATGTTTATCTCATCATGTCACATGTCGCCTCGGGTACATGGGCGTAGCAATCACCCCTGCAACACCTGCCATCACAGGGGGACAGAGGTTTTTGGGGCTCCTCCACCTCCCTCTCCCCAACTGCAAGTGCAGCTAATTAGCAAAGAAACCTCCCCGTTCACTCACAAAAACAATGTGCAGGAATGTCTATAATTATTTCCTGCTTCCAGAGGCTGCTTCACAGCAGAACACTCTTTGCTGCCATTTGCCAGCTCCCGATCCAGTGGGGTTCAGAGACAAATGGGGCCCCATGCTCTCATTCTTGCAGGGAGGCCCTATTAAGTCTAGTTATGCCCCTACTTGGGTACACTTTAAAGGATACCTGAAGTGACATGTGACATAATGAGATAGACATGTGTATGTACAGTATCTAGCACACAAATAACTAGGCTGTGTTCCTTTTTTCTTTCTCTGCCTGAAAGAGGTAAATATCAGGTATGTAAGTGGCTGACTCAGTCCTGACTCAGACAGGAAGTGACTACAGTGCGACCCTCACTGATAAGAAATTCCAACTATAAAACGCTTTCCTAGCAGAAAATGGCTTCTGAGAGCAAGAAAAAGATAAAAAGGTGAATTTCTTATCAGTGAGGGTCACACTGTAGTCACTTCCTGTCAGGACTGAGTCAGCCACTTACATACCTGATATTTAAACCTTTCAGGCAGAGAATGAAAAAAAAAGGAACACAGCCTAGTTATTTTTGTGCTAGGCACTGTACATACCCATGTCTATCTCATCATGTCACATGTCAGTTCAGGTATCTTTTAAATAATGAATACAGTTCTTTGAAATTATTTGGATTTTTTATTGCTGCCTGTGTGACCACCAGGAAATATTTTCTAAATGGTGGCCTGGCAGGAAGGGGATAGATACCTAGAAAAGTGACAGCAATAAATAAAACCTTCTTTTGAAGTGAGGTAGCATGAGGACCAATGCATTCTTTGATTTTTACTCACATTAAGTACCCCTCTCCCCCAGGATGGGGTCTATCCACTCATTACCACAATCTCTTGCATGGCCACACCCATTATTTTGCACAGCACAAGGGTTCCCAGGCGGCACAAAACTGTGTTTGTCCCCAGGCACTGAAAACCCTAGCTACGTATGCATGAAAAAAGGGCGGCATGGAAAAAGGGCCCGGGTTATTAACGAATTTGGTGCCAGGTATTAACAAAATTTGCTAACGAGAATCATCGTTAGCAAGCTTTATTAACGATAATTACTGTTGCAAAAATAAACCAGAAATAATACAGAATAAATATTAACGTTAAATAGCGTAACGTTTTTCGTCAATACTGCTTAACCCAACCCTCCCTTGGTGGTGCCTAAAACTAACCACTCCCCTAGTGGCACCTAACCCTAACCCCTCCTGGTGGTGCCTAACCCTAACCACCACCCTGGTGGTGCCTAACCCTAACCAACCCCCCTGGTGTTGCCTAAAACTAACCGCCACCTAGGTGGTGCCTAACCCTAACCACTCTCCCTGGTGGTGCCTAACCCTAACTACTCTCTCTGCAGAATCATCCTTTTATATACAGTGGGTTGCAAAAGTATTCGGCCCCCTTGAAGTTTTCCACATTTTGTCACATTACTGCCACAAACATGCATCAATTTTATTGGAATTACACGTGAAAGACCAATACAAAGTGGAGTACATGTGAGAAGTGGATCGAAAATCATACATCATTCTAAACATGTTTTACAAATAAATAACTGCAAAGTGGGATGTGCGTAATTATTCGGCCACCTGAGTCAATACTTTGTAAAACCACCTTTTGCTGCAATTACAGCTGCCAGTCTTTTAGGGTATGTCTCTACCAGCTTTGCACATCTAGAGACTGAAATCCTTGCCCATTCTTCTTTGCAAAACAGCTCCAGCTCAGTCAGATTAGATGGACAGCGTTTGTGAACAGCAGTTTTCAGATCTTGCCACAGATTCTCGATTGGATTTAGATCTGGACTTTGACTGGGCCATTCTAACACATAGCTATGTTATGTTTTAAACCATTTCATTGTTGCCCTGGCTTTATGTTTAGGGTCATTGTCCTGCTGGAAGGTGAACCTCCGCCCTAGTCTCAAGTCTTTTGCAGTCTCCAAGAGATTTTCTTCCAAGTTTGCCCTGTATTTGGCTCCATCCATCTTCCCATCAACTCTTACCAGCTTCCCTGTCCCTGCGGAAGAGACGCACCCCCTGAGCATGATGCTGCCACCACCATTTTTGACAGTGGGAATGGTGTGTTCAGAGTGATGTGCAGTGTTAGTTTTCTGCCACACATAGCGTTTTGCATTTTGGCCAAAAAGTTTAATTTTGGTCTCATCTGGCCAGAGCACCTTCTTCCACATGGTTGCTGTGTCCCCCACATAGCTTGTGGCAAACTGCAAACGGGACTTCTTATGCTTTCTGTTAACAATGCCTTTCTTCTTGCCATTCTTCCATAAAGGCCAGCTTTGTACAGTGCATGACTAATAGTTGTCCTATGGACAGAGTCTCCCACCTGAGCTGTAGATCTCTGCAGCTCGTCCAGAGTCACCATGGGCCTCTTGACTGCATTTCTGATCAGTGCTCTCCTTCTTCAGCCTGTGAGTTTAGGTGGATGGCCTTGTCTTGGTAGGTTTACAGTTGTGCCATACTCCTTCCATTTCTGAATGATCGCTTGAACAGTGCTCCGTGGGATGTTCAAGGTTCTGGAAATCTTTTTGTAGCCTAAACTTGTTTTAAAGGGATACTGTAGGGGGGTCGGGGGAAAATGAGTTGAAGTTACCCGGGGCTTCTAATGGTCCCTCGCAGGCATCCTGTGCCTGTGCAGCCACTCACCGATGCTCCGGCCCCGCCTCCAGTTCACTTCTGGAATTTCAGACTTTAAAGTCTGAAAACCACTGTGCCTGCGTTGCCGTGTCCTCGCTTCCCCTGATGTCACCAGGAGCGCACGGCGCAGGCATAGACCATACTGGGCCTGCGCAGTACGTTCCTGGTGCCATCAGCGGGATTTCTCAATAACTTGATCCCTGACCTGTCTTGTGTGTTCTTTGGACTTCATGGTGTTATTGCTCCCAATATTCTCTTAACCACCCTGGCGTTCCATTAAGATCGCCAGGGCAGCTGCGGGAGGGTTTTTAAAAAAAAAAAAAAAAAAACTATTTCATGCAGCCAACTGAAAGTTGGCTGCATGAAAGCCCACTAGAGGGCGCTCCTATCCCGTATTTCTGATTGCCTCCGGCGATCCGCAGTAACAAGGAAGGCCGCAATGAGCGGCCTTCCTTGTTTCGTTATGCTCGTCGCCATGGCGACGAGCGAAGTGACGTCATGGACGTCAGCCGACGTCCTGACGTCAGCCGCCTCCGATCCAGCCCTCAGCGCTGGCCGGAACTGTTTGTTCCGGCTGCGCAGGGCTCGGGCGGCTGGGGTGACCCTCTTTCGCCGCTGCACGCGGCGGATCGCCGCGATGCAGTGGCGATCAGGTAGCACACGCGGCTGGCAAAGTGCCGGCTGCGTGTGCTGCTTTTTACAGGGAGCAAATCGGCCCAGCAGGGCCTGAGCGGCAGCCACCGGCGGTAATGGACGAGCTGAGCTCGTCCATACCGCTAAGGTGGTTAAGCAACCTCTGAGGCCCCCACAGAGCAGCTGTATTTGTACTGACATTAGATTACACACAGGTGCACCCTATTTAGTCATTAGCACTCATCAGGCAATGTCTATAGGCAACTGATTGCACTCAGATCAAAGGGGGCCGAATAATTACGCACACACCACTTTGCAGTTATTTGTAAAAAATGTTTGGAATCATGTATGATTTTCGTTCCACTTCTCACATGTACACCACTTTGTATTGGTCTTTCACGTGGAATTCCAATAAAATTGATTCATGTTTGTGGCAGTAATGTGACAAAATGTGGAAAACTTCAAGGGGGCTGAATACTTTTGCAACCCACTGTATATTAATGATAATACCTTTGAAAACGTAAAATCTGTACTTATTAACAAAATAATATGACAAAAACTATACTGTAATAAACTTCTAAAACGATAACTACCTCAAAAACTTCTTATAAATCTTATTAACAAAAATGTTCTCGCCGCCCCTTTTTCATGCTTGTTTCGCCGTATTAATGTTAATTGCATTAAAGTCTATGGCGGCTCCCTTTTTTTCCACCCTCAGCCAGCGCCCTTTTTTCCTGCTCCCCTAGCTACTCCTCTAGAGAAAAGCAGAGCAGAGTTTTAGGTGGTAGCAGAGGATGGAGGAAGGAGGAAAGGGGAGGATAGTGGAGGGGGGATAGGAGAGGATAGAGGAAGGAGGATAGGGGAGGATAGAGGAAGGAGGATAGGGGAGGATAGAGGAAGGAGGATAGGGGAGGATAGTGGAAGGGGGGTAGGAGAGGATGGGGAGGAGGATAGGGGAGGATAGTGGAAGGAGGATAGGGGAGGATAGAGGAAGGACGATAGGGGAGGATAGAGGAAGGAGGAAAGGGGAGGATAGTGGAAGGGGGGTAGGAGAGGATGGGGAGGAGGATAGGGGAGGATAGTGGAAGGAGGATAGGAGAGGATAGTGGAAGGAGGACAGGGGAGGATAGAGGAAGGAGGATAGGGTAGGATAGAGGAAGGAGGATAGGGGAGGATAGTGGAAGGGGGGTAGGAGAGGATGGGGAGGAGGATAGGGGAGGATAGTGGAAGGAGGATAGGGGAGGATAGAGGAAGGACGATAGGGGAGGATAGTGGAAGGAGGACAGGGGAGGATAGAGGAAGGAGGATAGGGTAGGATAGAGGAAGGAGGATAGGGGAGGATAGTGGAAGGGAGGTCGGAGAGGATGGGGAGGAGGATAGGGGAGGATAGTGGAAGGAGGATAGGGGAGGATAGAGAAAGGAGGATAGGGGAGGATAGTGGAAGGGGGGTAGGAGAGGATGGGGAGGAGGATAGGGGAGGATAGTGGAAGGAGGATAGGGGAGGATAGAGGAAGGACGATAGGGGAGGATAGAGGAAGGAGGAAAGGGGAGGATAGTGGAAGGGGGGTAGGAGAGGATGGGGAGGAGGATAGGGGAGGATAGTGGAAGGAGGATAGGAGAGGATAGTGGAAGGAGGACAGGGGAGGATAGAGGAAGGAGGATAGGGTAGGATAGAGGAAGGAGGATAGGGGAGGATAGTGGAAGGGGGGTAGGAGAGGATGGGGAGGAGGATAGGGGAGGATAGTGGAAGGAGGATAGGGGAGGATAGAGGAAGGACGATAGGGGAGGATAGTGGAAGGAGGACAGGGGAGGATAGAGGAAGGAGGATAGGGTAGGATAGAGGAAGGAGGATAGGGGAGGATAGTGGATGGGGGGTAGGAGAGGATGGGGAGGAGGATAGGGGAGGATAGAGGAAGGAGGATAGGAGAGGATGGGGTGAAGGATAGAGGAAGGGTAGAGAGAAAAGGATAGAGGAATGGAGGATATGGGAGGATACAAGAAGAGAGGATAGGGGAGGATAGAGGAAGGAGGATAGGGGAGGATAGTGGAAGGGGGGTAGGAGAGGATGGGGTGAAGGATAGAGGAAGGGTAGAGGGAAAACGATAGAGGAATGGAGGATATGGGAGGATACAAGAAGAGAGGATAGGGGAGGATAAACGATAGGGAATAGGGGGGGATAGAGGAAGACAAAATAGGTGAAGATAGTAGAAGGAAGGCTAGAGGAGAGTAGAGTAAAGATGGATAGGGGAAGATGCGTCCATGCAAAAAGAGCGTTGGAAAAAAGGGTGCGTGGTTTAGACGATAAGCGGTGATAGCCTTTATAAAAATACTGTGTTGTATTTCATTTACAATAATGTTTTACAAATTAAAAAACATTTAAAAATATCTATGAAATCGCAAATTGTGAAAATGATAATCTTCCCTGATTTGAAAGTGAAACTTATAATTACCTTTGTTAACAAACGATAATATATGTATAATCGTTATAATTGTATAATATTGTGTATAACCTTCATTTATTGTTTCTTCATGTAATAAAATCTGAAAATATTGTTTATAACCATGAAAAAAAATATATAAGTACGTTCGTAATAACTGTAGAAAAACATTGATAAATATTACTAACATTTTACTACAACTAAACCTAACCCTACTCTCATACAGAACCCTGCCTCTACCTATCCCTAACCCTTAGGCCCCCTGGTGGTGCCTAACCCTAATGCTAGGGATACACGGTACATTTCTGTACTGTGTATCGACCAGCTGATCCGGCCAGCTGATAATATTCAGCTGGTCCAATCACTCTGCTCAACCCCCGCCCGCTCGATCCCCGCCATCGGACAATGGCGGGGAATCGAGCAGCTGATAAGAACGAGGGACGAGCAGTAATCAATCCGCGCGCACACGCGGACGAGCGGGGACACGGCGGGAGTCGATCCGGCGGCTGATCGGCCGCCGGATCGACCTGTGTATTTGCAGCATAAGACCCCCCCTGGTGGTGCCTAACTCTAAATCCCCCACTGGTGGTGCTAACCCTAAGATCCATGGTGGTGCCTAACCCTCAGCCCCCCCCTCTTCCTGGTGGTGCCTAACCCTAAGACTCCCCTGGTGGTGCCTAACCCTAAGACCCCCCTGGTGGTGCCTTACTCTAAGACCCCACCTTAGTGGTCACTTTATTGTGTAGATATTGGATAATAATGTTTTACAAATAGTGACTGTAAAAATATATTGCAATTTACTTACTGATCACTTTATTATGTGGATAATAATGTTTTACAAACAGTAAGTGATAACAATTTAAATAACGTTTTAGTTAAATACGATACATATGTTTAGTATATTTGTAAACAAAATTCATCATGGGTGCATTTTGTAAACCTAAATCATCACAAGCGTTGTTTGAAAATATTAATAATCTCCGGGCGCCGTTTGAAAACGTTAATCTCCGGGCACCCTTTTTTCCTGTTCGGCGCCCATCAAATTATATTTATTATGGGAGTGAATGGCGGCACCCTTTTTGTCTCTTTTTGTCCCTTTTTGTCCCTTTTTGGCCCTTTTTTCCTCATGCACCCAAAGGAAGTTGAGGATTGAGGGATAGAGGAGGGAGAAACAGAGAATATGGGAGGATAGAGGAAAGAAGGATAGGACAGGAGAGAGAAAAATTAAAGGAACACTATCAATCTACATATTTTTTTCAATTGAGATAGGAATTGTTTGGGAAGTGCTGCTAAGTACTGTTGTATACATTTCACTGGCAACCTTTTTGTTTACTGTTATCAAAATACTTTCAAACTTTACTGACGCCAAAACTGACGGGAGAATGAGCCATGAGGAGAGGGGAAATTCCCCTCACACTTGATCAGTTAACCCTGTGTGTAACCCTGTGTGTAACTCTATGTGAGAGAGAGAGAAATAGCTCCCTACAGCTGCAACTTCTGTGTCCTGTGTTTCTGACTGAAGTGTGTGAAGAGAGCAGAGGAAATGTAACTTGTTAACATTTGTAATTGTCACAGCTTTTCATACTGTCTTTGCTTTCAGAGAAAAATACTCTGTAGTCTGATATGCAACACTGGCTGTGCATTGAAGCAGACACCCCTTCTGCAATTGATTTGTCCCAATACAGCTACATCCTACTCTCAATAAATGAAAGCTTTTGCCTCTGATACTTAACATGAAAAGTAGGAAAATGTTTACACAGCTACTTAGACATTATTTGTACATTGTCATTTTAGAACACTTGGGTATTGATAGTATTCCTTTAAGGCAAGCAAAGGAGGAAGAAAAAGGAAAAACGTGGAGTGGATGGGGGAGGGGAGATTTATAGTATATATATATCGTACTGTATATACCTCAGTAGAGCTTTTTGCATCACATTTAGCTTTCTCTCCATTGCTATAGTGTGGTTTTCAATGCGTGTTTTGCTGTCATTTAAATGTGAAGAGGATCTGCGAGCCTAAGTGGACCTCGGCTCTGTTTTCCTCTTTTGCTTTCATTAGTGGAGAAAATGTGACAAAGTTAAGCAGAGGAGATCACCGCAGCCGAGATCCACCGCAATAAAAAACGGCCATCGTGGCCACAACGTGCGTCCTTCAGGCTAAGCTGTTCCCCTCTAAGACTTACTGAAGACACGGAACATGAAAAGATTCTGCAGCCCAAAAGGGACGCGTTATCGCTAAATGAACATATGCAAGACTAAAGAAAATGTTTGGTGAAAAAGAAACAAAAACCCTCCTCCAGGCGCTTGTTGATGTACGGTTTCTTGCGCGCGCTCAAATGTAAGCGTTGGCTCTGATCCAGCACTGGAGCATATTTTCCTCTAGTGACAGGGGTGAAAGAAGGCCATTAAAGTGTAATCTATATTTTTAGTTAGAATTATAACACTTGAATGAGGGAATCTGAGCACAGTACAAACAAGGATACAGCTGAATAGAGCATATGTGCACATGACGGCATTGGAAGACTAAATGTTCCTGCAAAAGAACATAGTAGGGGGCGGTGGCTATAGCATATTGCCGTGAATTCTCATGCATGTTACGCCATTTGGGACTTATACAAAGGGGTGTCCCCAGACGCACTCCTCTGGCATTAAACTGAGGTGCAATCTAGAGATGTCGCAAACATAGAATTTTCTGTTTGCAAGTGGCGATGAACGCGAACTTCCGCAAATGTTCGGGAACAGGCGAATCTGGCAAACCGCCATAGACTTCAATGGGCAGGCACAACAGTGATGACAAAGTTTTTCAAAAGGTCTAACACCTGGACAGGGGCATACCCGAGGGGGATCCTTGCCAAAAGTCTCACCAAAAATTACAGAGTTGACGCAAAGTCGGGTTTTAATCCCTAAAGGGCAGAAATCACATTATGCACAGCTCTGGGTGTCAGTGGGCTGTGGAGTGTCACACAGAGAAATACAATAGTACTATCAGAATACAGTGAAATAATAATGCACTGAAGTGGTTCTGTGCCTGCAACTAAATGAGGCAACAGCAGTAGTGTGCACACAGCTCTGGGTGTCAGTGGGCTGTGGAGTGTCAGACACAAGAAAAACACAGGAGACTGAGGTTTTAGCCCTTAATAGGGTTGTTTGAAGCGCTTTCACAGCAAGTAAGGAACAAGAACGCAGGCCTAGCTAATGCTTTCCCTACCTATCTACAGCAAGTCTTTCCCTGCTTTCATTAACAGTCAGCAGCTAATAGAGAATTAATCCAATATGGTCAATGTAATTGCTTTTTGGTAGGGGGGTGGGGGGTCCAGGAGGGGGCGCTAGCTGATTGGCTGCCATGTGTCTGCTGACTGTGAGGTGAGGGGTCAAAGTTTAGCTCAATGATGATGTATAGGGGGCGAATCAAACACACCAAATGTTCGCTATTTGCCTTGAATGCAAACAGCGGATGTTCGCCGGCAAACAGTTCGGGTCATCTCTAGTGCAGACACGGTCGGCCTACCAGAATAGGGATGCACATTCGTATTTTGCGTAACTGACATTTTTGCATTTCCGATCGGAATTCAGAAATCGAAAAATGGATATCGGATTTATGTGGAAATACTGCATTACCGCAACTCAGTTATTTTAGCCCAATCACAGAACTCAGAAGCATTGGAGTAATCAGAGAAGGCAGAGTCAACTCAAAAGTATTTGGCCAATCACACAATGTAAAAAATAACACCTCCCCCCCAAAAAAAACACCTCATCAAAAATCGTAAATCGGATTTTTGCGTAAATACCGTATTACCGCAATTTGGTAATTTTAGCCCACTCACAGAACTCGGAAGCATTGGACCAATCAGAGAATGTACAGTCAACTCTGAAGTATTTGGCCAATCAGAGAATGCAAAAAATGACCAAAGAAAAGACTCCTTGGAAAGTGGAACTTGGAAATTGGAAGCAATAAATCGGAAATCCCCAGAATCGGTAATCGGCATTGGTAGAAATCGACATTGTGTAAAGATCAGCACACTCGAGCAAATTTCACTGAACTGTAATTTTTACTTCATCCATTAAAGTTTTACATTTGCAGTTTCACGTGGTGACCATTAGAGAAGGCTCAAATATTTCGCCGGCAAGCACTATTCAGCGAAGATCAGGTATTTGTGCTCGCCGCAAGCACTTGGCTCTATTCGACCCGCTCTCGTTCCTCATCATTGGGCTAAACTTCGACCCCTTACATCACAGTCAGCAGGCACATGATGGCAGCCAATAAGCATGCACTCCTTCATGGGCTCACCGCCCCGTATAAAAACGCAGCAGCGTCGGCCATGGTCCAGTCTGTCTTCGGCTGGAAAACAGAGAGGAAGGGACAGAGCTTGCTGGAGATAGGGAAAGCGTTAGCTAGGCTTGTTTTTTTTTGATCCTCGTGTCTGATAGCTGTTTAGTCATCCCAAACAGCCCTTCTGTGGGCTACTTTATCCTTTTCTGTTTTTTGTTTTGTGTTTGCGACACTCTCCGAAAATCCATCTACAGGCTTGTTGGCGGGCAGTGCAGGCACAGTAGGAGCTTCAGCACGGCAATATTTGCCTATCCACGCTCCTGTGCAGGCAGAGTACAAGTTTCCCTGGGGAAATAGCCAAGCCCAATCGAGTCGGCTCTACTGCACAGGCGACACGCTGGTCCGGGGCTACCAGGGCCGGATCCTGGAGGCTGAAGAAGAGAGGGGAAGCCTCATTAGGATGCAGAGGCTTCCCGCTACCGAGGTAAGTACTCACCATGGGCTCTTTATTTCCATAAAGGATTATTTAATAGAACTATTCAAAGACCTTTTGCCTTTAGGTACATATCATTTTTTAATATAACTACTTCAAGTGGATTGGCGTACAGCCCACATTTTCCCATTATTTAAGAAGGGCAAAAAATCTGATCCAGGAAATTATAGACCTGTAAGCTTAACATCAGTTGTATGCAAACTATTTGAGGGGTTACTAAGAGATACTATACATGACTTCATAGTAGAAAATAATCTTATTTCTCAGCATCAACATGGGTTTACTAAAGACAGGTCCTGTTTGACTAACATGCTCAGCTTTTATGAGGTAGTGAATGCTAATATGGATATTGGGAATGCTGTAGATGTGATATACTTGGACTTTGCAAAGGCCTTCGACACTGTCCCCCACAGAAGTCTGGTGCAAAAGTTGAGGATGCAAGGACTGGGGAAGAGTCTGTGTGTATGGATAGGGAACTGGCTAATGGACAGAAAACAAAGAGTTGTGGTCAATGGATCGTACTCAAAATGGGAGACTGTTAGCAGTGGGGTCCCACAGGGGTCTGTACTGGGTCCAGTGCTCTTCAATTTATTTATGACTGACCTAGTCAGTGCTGGGCCGAAATTACGCATTAGCGTAATTACGCATCGTAATTCACTACAAATGCACCGTAAGTGTTACGTGTAAGGTTACGGTATTACGCGTAATTAATTACGCGTAGACCGTGGGTTATGTTTTTACGCGTAACAAATTACGCGTAAGACAGTAAACTCCCATTGAAATTACACAGTCTGCCGTAATCGCGTAATATTACGCTCCCGTATAATATAAAAAAGCCGCCGACTTTAAGGGTTAATAGCAAAGCCCCCTTAAGTGCTAAGAGCCTCAAATTTGGAGAATATATTAAGGAGATCAGAAGGAATAAGAGGAAAAACATTTTTTTCAAAAAGACCTTATAGTTTTTGAGAAAATCGATGTTAAAGTTTCAAAGGAAAAATATATACATTTAAAAACCCGCCGACTTTAACGGTTAATAGCAAAGCCTGCTTAAAATTTAGAAACACCAAATTCACAGGGTATATTAAGGGGATCAGTGGGAATAAGAGGACATTTTTTTTTTCAAAAAGACCTTATAGTTTTTGAGAAAATCGATTTTTAAGTTTCAAGGGCAAAAATGTCTTTTAAATGCGGAAAATGTCAGTTTTTTTTGCACAGGTAACAATAGTATTTTATTTTCATAGATTCCCCCAAGTGGGAAGAGTTTTACTTACTTCGTTCTGAGTGTGGGAAATATTGAAAAAAAAACGACGTGGGGTCCCCCCACCCAGACCTCTTTAACCCCTTGTCCCCATGCAGACTGGGATAGCCAGAATGCGGAGCACCGGCCGCGTGGGGCTCCGCACCCTGACTATACCAGCCCGCATGGTCCATGGATTGGGGGGTCTCGGAAGGGGAGGGGCAGCCAAGCTTTCCCCTCCCCCTCCGAGCCCTTGTCCAATCCAAGGACAAGGGGCTCTTCTCCACCTCCGATGGGCGGTGGAGGTGGAGGCCGCGATTTCCTGGAGAAATGAGTATAGATGTACTTGTACCTCTTACCCATTTCCTTTAAGAGTTAAAAGTAAATAAACACACAAACACATAGAAAAAGTATTTTAATTGAACAAAAAACATAACCACGAAAAAAGTCCTTTAATATTCTTAATTAACCATTAATACTTACCTGTCCCTTTAAAAGCCAGTTCCCATGCAATATCCTCGTTAATATACTAATCAGTTACAATGTAACAAAGTTATTACAATGTAACAACTTTGTTACTTTGTAACACCACCGCACCCGACGTCACTCGCCGCTCACCCGCCGGCCGCCGCATACACGCTAAGTCCCCGCCGGCTCCCGCCGTCCACTCCGCCCACACCTGTCACCCATATACATGCTGGCACCCATGGGTGCCAGCATGTATATAGGTGACATGTGGGAGAGGCGGGGAGGGCAGCGGAGCCGGCGGGGACTTAGCGTCCCTTCACCCGACAGAGCTCTGAGCTATAGCTCAGAGCTCTCGAAAGCATCTTTGTATTTGGGTTCCAAGGAGCCCCATTGGTCCTTAGCAGACCAATGGGGTTCCTTCAAATCAGAAGGAACCCCATTGGTCTGCTAAGGACCAATGGGGCTCCTTGGAGCCCAAATACAAAGATGCTTTCGAGAGCTCTGAGCTATAGCTCAGAGCTCTGTCGGGTGAAGGGACGCTAAGTCCCCGCCGGCTCCGCTGCCCTCCCCGCCTCTCCCACATGTCACCCATGGGTGCCAGCATGTATATGGGTGACAGGTGTGGGCGGAGTGGACGGCGGGAGCCGGCGGGGACTTAGCGTGTATGCGGCGGCCGGCGGGTGAGCGGCGAGTGACGTCGGGTGCGGTGGTGTTACAAAGTAACAAAGTTGTTACATTGTAATAACTTTGTTACATTGTAACTGATTAGTATATTAACGAGGATATTGCATGGGAACTGGCTTTTAAAGGGACAGGTAAGTATTAATGGTTAATTAAGAATATTAAAGGACTTTTTTCGTGGTTATGTTTTTTGTTCAATTAAAATACTTTTTCTATGTGTTTGTGTGTTTATTTACTTTTAACTCTTAAAGGAAATGGGTAAGGGGTACAAGTACCTCTATACTCATTTCTCCTGGGAGGGGGGGTGGGCATCTGGGGGACCCCTTTTTAAAGGGGACTCCCAGATGCCACCATGAACCCCGCCCCCAGGAAATCGCGGCCTCCACCTCCACCGCCCATCGGAGGTGGAGAAGAGCCCCTTGTCCTTGGATTGGACAAGGGCTCGGAGGGGGAGGGGAAAGCTTGGCTGCCCCTCCCCTTCCTAGACCCCCCAATCCATGGACCATGCGGGCTGGTATAGTCAGGGTGCGGAGCCCCACGCGGCCGGTGCTCCGCATTCTGGCTATCCCAGTCTGCATGGGGGACAAGGGGTTAAAGAGGTCTGGGAGGGGGGACCCCACGTCGTTTTTTTTTCAATATTTCCCACACTCAGAATGAAGTAAGTAAAACTCTTCCCACTTGGGGGAATCTATGAAAATAAAACACTATTGTTACCTGTGCAAAAAAAAAAACGGACATTTTCCGCATTTAAAAGACATTTTTGCCCTTGAGACTTAAAAATCGATTTTCTCAAAAACTATAAGGTCTTTTTGAAAAAAAAAAAATTTCCTCTTATTCCCACTGATCCCCTTAATATACCCTGTGAATTTTGTGTTTCTCAATTTTAAGCAGGCTTTGCTATTAACCGTTAAAGTCGGCGGGTTTTTAAATGTATATATTTTTCCTTTGAAACTTTAACATCGATTTTCTCAAAAACTATAAGGTCTTTTTGAAAAAAAAAATTTCCTCTTATTCCTTCTGATCTCCTTAATATATTCTCCAAATTTGAGGCTCTTAGCACTTAAGGGGGCTTTGCTATTAACCCTTAAAGTCGGCGGCTACCTAACATTGATCCATGCGTCAACTTTTCCGCTTGGCAGCATGCCCTTACGCATTAATTGCTAGTAGGAATTTACGCGTAAGCCTATAACGTAACAACCTGAATTACGGTATTCTTACGCGTAATTGCGTAAGGGCAATGCGTAATTACAGACATGTACCGAAATTGATTGTCTATGCCGTAAGCGTAATTTCGTAATGCGTAATAGCGTAAAATTACGCGTAATGATCCGTAAGCGTAGCTTTTTCCATTACGACCAGCACTGGACCTAGTAGCTGCAGTAGTGCGCAATGTTGCTATTTTTGCAGATGATACAAAATTGTGCAGAATCATCAACTCTCAGGAAGATAGTGTCATATTGCAACAGGATCTGGATAGGATGGCTATATGGGCACATACATGGCAGATGAAATTCAATGTTGACAAATGTAAAGTCATGCATTTTGGTCGTACCAATGGTCTAGCACCATACAAAATAAATGGGATACAGTTGGGGACATCAAACTTGGAGAAGGACTTAGGAGTACTCATCGACAACAAGTTAAATAATCGTACTCAATGCCAAGCCGCTGCAGCTAAAGCGAACAAAATTTTGGGATGCATTAAAAGGGAAATAAAAACTCGAGATGCTAGCATAATATTGCCCCTGTTTAACTCTCTAGTAAGGCCACATCTGGAATATGGAATTCAGTTCTGGGCACCACATTACAAAAAAGATATTGCAGTTTTAGAGCAGGTGCAGAGACGAGCTACAAAATTGATACGTGGGATGGAGGGTCTCACTTACCAAGAAAGGTTAGATAAACTGGGTTTATTTAGTCTAGAGAAAAGACGCCTTAGAGGAGATCTAATTAACATGTATAAATACATCAGACGGCAATATAATAGCTTGGCGGATGAGCTTTTTGTCCCTAGGCCTTCTCAAATGACTAGAGGACATGATCTGCGCATGGAGGAAAAACGTTTTAGCCATTTATTTAGGAAAGGGTTCTTTACAGTAAGAGTGATTAAGATGTGGAATGCATTGCCACAGGAAGTCGTTATGGCAAACTCTATACCTGCATTTAAAGGGGGCTTAGATGCTTTCCTTGCGTTGAAAGACATCCATGGCTACAATTACTAGGTAATGCCTAATGATGTTGATCCAGGGACTTTATCTGATTGCCATCTGGAGTCAGGAAGGAATTTTTCCCTTTTGGACCTAATTGCACCATGCCTTGTGGGGGTTTTTTCGCCTTCCTCTGGATCAACAGGGGTATGTGGGGGACGGGCTGGAGTTGTACTTTGCACTGGTTGAACTCGATGGACGTATGTCTTTTTTCAACCAAAATAACTATGTATGTATGTAACTATGTATGTCTTCCGTCTCTGCTCTCACCTACCTAATTTTTTACAATGCAGATTCTGTGTTGAGGAATCACCCCTGCCACCACTGGACCTCCATCACACCTCAAGACCGAGGACCAGGGCCAACAGGATATCGAATGATCCCTCCCACTCAGACAGCACTCCAACCTCCTTCCTTCAGGTTGCTGCTATAGAACCATGCCCACCAGAACCTCCAGGCACCGGGCAACTTCTTTCCACCAAAGCTGTATTTCTCCTGAACTCAAGCCCTCTCTCAAGCAAAATCTACTAGCCTCTTCCCACCCATTTCTTTGTAATCTATTGCTGTACTGTACCCATGCCTTATTGTCTCGCTCAATGTTCTCATTGTTCTTTATCATGGTGTGTTAATTGCACTATTACCAATGCTGTGCATACAATGTTAGTGCATGCAATCCCTTTTTGGAAGCTAACGTCTCCTTTCTTCAAGTGCATAATTTTGCAACCTGGTTGTTTTTACTGCAGCTACTGTTCCAGTTGGATTTGAGTGCAGAGGGTTAATGATTGTTTATATGTAAATTTGACCACTCCCCTTAGCACCTCCTTTCTTGTATATATGTTTTAACGGCCATCGTGGTCTGGCTGAAGGTTGTAGCTCTTCTGTCCCCTGTACCAGTACAGGACATTTTTCAGATGGCGTACGTAGTGCAGTTTGATGCTCCCAGGCAATCTTGGACTGATTTATGTACATGCGTATGTTCCCTAGAATGGTTGAACCTGACCTGACCTGACCTGGCCTCAGCAGGAATCCAGATTATGAGCATAAAAGATTTGCTTGCGTGCCGACTGGTATAGGTAGAGTGGGAATCCTTTCCATTAGAGGAAACCTCATCACTGGTTAAAGGGTCTAGTACACAAGGCTATTGCATGCAATCCATTTTGGAAGCTAACGTCCCCTTTCTTCAATCGCATAATTTTTGCAACCTAGTTGTTTCTAATGCAGTTAGTCTTCCAGTTTGATGTGAGTGTCATGAGTGCAAAGGTTAATGATTGTTTATATGAAAGTTTGACCACTCCCCTCAGCACCTGCTATTCTATTTAAAATGAAGGTCGCTTAGCAGGATGAGCATAGCTACTCCTTTCTTGTATCAATGCCGTGTGTACCACAAATAATTCCGGGTGCCATGTTTGTTACCCTTAGAGAAGAAAGCTGATTCTGATTCTGGAAAGAAACACTGCACTACATGGGAGAGCGATATGAGAGTGTTCAGGTTTGCTGCCAGTTTAGTCAAGGTGTGGAAAATGAGTAACAAGCTCCTTCTCTGTGCAGCTGCATACCCATGCAATAAAGAAATCATCAGCCAAAATTTAAAAAATGAGGTTTACTCACCTGGGGCTTTCTCCAGCCCCTTGCATCCAACTGTCTCCGCCTCCATCCCGGGCTCCCCACATGGTGTAGAGGCCGACAGCGGGGTCATCCTTGCTGCACCTGCACGAATCGCCGCTGTCAATCATGGCCACATGGTCTGCAGCGCACTGCTTAGGCGCAGAACTACTGTGCCTGCGCAGTGCGCCGCGGACCACATGGCCATGATTGATAGCGGCGCTTCGTGGCGGCGCATTAAGGCCGACCCCGTGTTTGGCCTCTGCACTGTGCGGGGAGCCCGGGACGGCGGCAGAGAGAGGAGTGGTTGGTGTGGGACAGTCGGCTGCAAGGGGCTGGAGAAAGCCCCAGGTGAGTAAACCTCATTTTTTAAATTTTGGCTGACAACTCCGCTAAGGTGTGAAGACATTTCTGGGCAATCTGTGCTCTGCAAAGAGCCTACAGATTCCAGGTTTTCAAATAAGAGAAACTCCAGCTTCCCTCCATTTTCCACATGCTCAGCTGACTGAAAACCCAGACAGAAATACACTGTTTAATAACATTAAATTATGAAATGTCTTGAGGTGTATTAATATGCATTTTTAGCCATTTTCAATACAAAAGCCAAGTTTGTCTTTAAGGCAATCAACGTTTAGTTAATGTTGCAGCATTTAAATGGTGATCTCGGTTGAAGACCTTCAGCTACTTCACTGATGAATATGAAAAAAGACATTTTCTACTTTCGTAATTCTTCTAAACTTTCTCAGAAAAAAATAATGAAAAATAAAACACTGATCAACCCAAAGCATGCACATAGATGTATAAATAGTACCGCGAAGCGAGTGCAGCTCAGTAACTAAGGCAACCTCAGGGAAAATATAATTAATATTTCATTTACACCTCAAGATGGATTTTGTTTATCCCTATATTCTTTAATAAGTTCCCGCTGCATAGATGAGCTTCTCTGCATTGTCTTGGCTGACTGTTATCTCCTTAGTAACTTTTATTTTAGATGTCAATTTGTTAGGCTAAAAAGAAAACAAATGGTCATCTTGAGGTTAGCTCTATATCTTTGTTCGGTCTGAATATATTGACAAAAGCTAGTGCAGTTAAAGAGACTCTGTAACTTGAAAAAGATCCCCTGGGGGGTACTCACCTCGGGTGGGGGAAGCCTCCGGATCCTAATGAGGCTTCCCACGCCGTCCTGCGTCCCACGGGGGTCTCACTGCAGCCCTCTGAACAGCCGGCGACAGGCCCGACTGTAATTTCAATATTTACCTTTGCTGGCTCCAGCGGGGGCGCTGTGGCTGCATTCGGCTCGGAAATAGACGGAAATACCCGATCTCCGTCGGGTCCGCTCTACTGCGCAGGCGCCGGAGACTTGCACCTGCGCAGTAGAGCAAACCCGACGGCGATCGGGTATTTCCGCCTACTTCGGAGCCGACAGCCGTCAGAGCGCCTGCGCAGGAGCCGGGAAGGTAAATATTGCGTCACGGCTGTACGGAGGGCTACAGCGAGACCCCCGAGGGACGCAGGACGGCGTGGGAAGCCTCATTAGGATCCTGAGGCTTCCACCACCTGAGGTGAGTACCCCCCAGGGGACGTTTTACCGTTACAGTTCCTCTTTAAGGTAGCCATACAACTAGTGATGGTGGGCAGTTTTGACCAAGGGACAAATCTTTCTCCAATCGAATCTTATTAGAGAGAGATGTCGGCTGCCTGTACAACTCAGGACATTTCTCGACCGATTTCATCATGAGATCTCTCGGGAATCGTCCACGCCTGCGTTGTCCTCCGTATCGCCGCTGTCCTCCTAGTGTATACATGTACTCCCCTTGTGTGCATTTATACATTACCTGCAGGGGCGGCGCCAGGTGGGTGCTTTGGGTGCTCAAGCACCCCTAAAATCCTCCAAGCACCCTATTAGCACCCCCTAAAAAAACAGGTGCTGATTTGAACTTTTTTTTAATTTTATTTTGTTTTTCGTACAGCGCCGCTCTGTTGCTTTAATTTTTCCCAGATACTAGCCCAGCCTACTAGCCCAGCCCCAGGCCCATCTAGCACGCCACTCACGCTGCTGTGCTCTGCTCAGGCTCCCCCTTGCTGTGTGAGCCGCGGCGATTGACATCAGACGTTCCGTGCGCAATGCACGCTGACGTGACGTCACTCGGCCAAGCAGCATAAAACTGCGCACGCCGCGTGGTGTCGGCATGGTGAGGGCGGAGCCGTGGGCGTGAGGAGAGAGGGAGCCCAGAGCGCGGAGATGAAAGCTGAGCAGCAAGAGAGAGACCGTCAGTCAGAGCCTGGACTGGAGACAGAGAGTGGGGCGGTCTGGAGTCAGAGAGAGGTGAGCCAGTCCAATTGTGTGAGTGAGGGAGGCCCAGTTCAGCGTGGGCATCGGGCGGGGCAGGGGGGAAGGTTTGGGGCCCCTTTTGCTGCGTCATCATCATTGCCTGCCGGCGCTACCTGGGCCCGGGCTAGCCAGGCCCACTGGGCCTGGCTAGGCTGGCTCACACTCTAAGGCCCCATTCACACTTGCGGTTCGAGTCCGCAAGTGTCCGGGGGTCCGGGTCCGGGGGCCGCAAAGAGACCGTACGGGTCTCGGCGGTGGCCACAAGGTGGCACAAGTTGCGAATCCGGAATGTATCATTTCCTGCTACAATAAAGTAGCCGGAACTAGATACTTTGCAGTGCCAGAAAGGCACTGCAGGCATGGGGGATACCAGCGTGTAGTCCGCCCCCCCCCCCCCAAGTGGCATAGGACCGGTGCTGGAAGCATCCGGTCCTATTGCCAGTGTGATGAGAAACATCCGTTTCTCATTGCACAGCATGGGCCGCATGTTCGGGTCAGGATCCGGCCCGGGTCCGCACCGGGACCGACTGAAAAATAGCGCATGTTGGAAAAAAAGCCAGACCGTCCTGGAGCTGCGTTCCCGGATCGGATCTGGATCCGGACGGCGCACGAGTGTGAATGGATACATTGATTAACAATGTATCCATTCACCATCCGCTGTGTACGGAGCGTTCCGGGTCCGGGTGTTAGGCTTGGAGGTGTATTCTCCACGGTCAGCACGTGATGCATAAGCTGACGTGAAGGAGGTACACACACCAGCACAAGGAATCAGGATATCCCCAGTTTAGTGGAGTGAGGACTGACTCCAATAGGAGATTGTGGCGCACAGAGCCGGTGCAGATCCGAACAGCCACAAACAATACTTTCGTGATAACGTCTCAGCGCAAAGTAGCGCTGAGCGCATAAACCAGAACTGAGGAGATCAGGGCAGGTAGACAGAATGAACGCTTGCTTAACTAGCCACTACTTAGTGACAGCAAGCGTCCACAACAAGACAGACTGGAATGAGGCAGCCAATGCGTTTGCAGCGATGGCGTGCCTCACAAAGACAGGACAGGATAGTCAGGAAATAGCAGGATCAAGATAGATGAACGTAACACAGACAAATATACAATAAGTATGTTTTCCTAGCGTATTACAATTACAGCTATCAATTAAACTATTTGTAACGTCTGACTAACATATGTATATATCGGCAATGAACCGATATATGACATAAGCAGGAACACTGACTAGCACTGGAGCAATACAGGGAACAGGACTCAGAAGGATTCGCTATCTCTTCGCAGAGATGAACGCAATCCACAAACGGTAACAGGACAGGATTCAGAAGGATTCGTTATCTCCTCGCAGAGATGAACGCAATCCACAAACAGGACCAGGAGCAGGATACTAGCTCAGCACGGGTGATCACGATACGCGCAAACTACCAAAACGTGCTGGAAAACTGACTAACTGAACACAGGATATAAACAGTTCGTGTACGTATATATCAGCGTCACTGATGTATCAACGTAACACGAATACAAGGAAAATAATAAACGTGCTGGTATGCATATATATTGGCAATGAACCAATATATGATGCAAGACCAGCAAAGTAACTTTAGAACAAGAAACACGATCGGGGGCTGAAGCGACAGCAAGACAGGCTTAAACTGAAGCTATGAAAACCCGAGGAGTCCTGCAGGAAGCAGATCTTTATACTGAGGTCATCCAATGGGAGCAGACATGCAGATTCCCACACAGGTGAATGATAATCAGTCACAAGCTGACAGCAGGGAAAGGCAGACAAAGCTATGCAGCTTGCATGGAAAGAGATCAGAACTGCCTGAGCAGCAGCACTACTACTGCCAGCAATACCTGCTGCAGCAGCGATCATGACACCGGGGAAGCCGGACCTGGAACGCTAATGTGAACCGAGCCTTATCCTGTCAGTGTAATGTCCATACTATATTTATATAGCAGTAACATCTTATCACTTAGCACTTTACAGAGTACATAATCAGGTTCTCGGAAGAGCTCACAATCTAATCCGACCATACTCATATATCCTACCATATCATTATGTATTTATATAGCACTGGAATATACTCCAGCACTTTGCCATGCCCCTCTTTTGTTGGGCACGCCCTCTTTTTGGTCACACCTCTCTTTTTTGGCCACGCCCCAACAACATGTTGATGCCGCGCTTCGCACACCGCAATACCTAGCCCCCCTTCAAAATTATCGAGCACCTGCATAGCACCCCCCAAAAAAATTCCTGGAGCCGCCACTTATTATCTGTCCTGTGTCACCCATCATCTTCAGAATCCTCTGTACGTCCGTTAGCTGTATACACGCCACCGAGGCATAGCACATGCGCTGCATATGTGAGATCACACACGCACTATGCTGGCAGCGTGTTTACCACAACAACAGAAGAGTGGGGGATTCCAAAGATGAAGGGGCACCACACGGTGGGTGACACAGGACAGGTAATGTATAAATACACACAAGGGGTGTACATTTATACACTAGGGGGCAGCGTTGTGGGTTTTGTCTTGTTCGGTGCTCGTCTGGATATCGCTTGCCCTTACCACCCAAATGACCATGGCAGTCCAACATCTTG
Source organism: Hyperolius riggenbachi (assembly GCF_040937935.1). Lineage (NCBI taxonomy): Eukaryota > Metazoa > Chordata > Amphibia > Anura > Hyperoliidae > Hyperolius > Hyperolius riggenbachi. The sequence goes on along the minus strand of NC_090656.1, from coordinate 234,920,938 downwards.
CAGCATGTCTGATTGATACATGTGACTTGGCTGCATCGATGTTCATCCGATTCCGTAATAATTATCGAATTGGATGGTCAATCGGCCGCCAAGTCAATAGATGTATGACCACCTTTAGGGCCCTTTTTCCACTAGCTGTGTTTGCATTGCATTTGTGTTGTGTTTGCTTTTTGAAAAGCACATTCCCATTCAGCCTCTTGTTCCTCCTCACTGGCAGTCTTGACGCCTCGTCCGCATGTAGACCGGTCAGACCCACCCTACATGTTTTCCAATTGAGTTACTTACCTTGTTACAAAGTTTCTTTCTACTATTTTTTCTATTTCTTAAAGGGAATCTTAAGTGAAAAAAGGTTGATTTTAATTCACCTCCAGCCCCCTGCAGTCTATCTCATCCCTCGCTGTCCTCCCTTTTCACACTTTCTGCAGCTGTCATCACCGTTAAAGTCCAGACTGAGTCATTTGGGGGACTACTGCGCCCTGCGCATGCATCCCTTTAAAGTGGGATTGTCAGCCACAAAATCAAATTCCATTTACCCACTGCTCTATGTTTATTATGTAGTCTGCTTCCTCACCCTGCATTGCAAGTATATTCCAATATAATCATAAATGCTTCTGCTGTAATAAATCTTATCACAGTCAGCCTGACTCTACTAGGTACATTGTTAACTAAAGGGAAGCTTGTCATCTCCCCTCCCATATTTTTGTTCCTCACTGATTGGCTGAGGGTTGTTTAGCGTGAAGCTGATCTATGTTGTGCTAACATGTTTACAAAGCAAGCTATATATAACAGTGCAGTTTCTAGGATAAAAAAAAAAAGAGTCAGGGCTAGGGCACACCGAGCGGGTTTTTTTGCGTTTTTGCAGCCGCTTGCGGCTGCGGATATGCTTGGTCAATGTATCTCAATGGGGTGGTTCATACCAGAGCGGGAGGCGTTTTGCTGAAATGCATACTCCCGGGGTGAGGCATTTTTTGGATTGCGGAGGTGTTTCTGCCTCCAATGTAAAGTATAGGAAGAACGCAAACCGCTCTGAAAAACGGCAGTTCAGAGCGGTTTTGCAGGCGTTTTTGTTACAGAAGCTGTTCAGTAACAGCTGTACTGTAACAATATATGAAATCTACTACACCAAAAATGCTACACAAAACTGCAAAACGCTAGCTGAAACGCTTCATAAAAATAAGAAAAAGCGTTTCAAAATCTGCTAGCATTTTCCAGATCTGCTAGCAGGTTTTGGTGTGCACCAGGCCTAAAGGAGTACATTTTATCAGGATGATGATGATGGACAGTCAGACAGAAGTAAAAATGTAAAATGTCTTAAACAGTTTTCTCTTTATTTACTACATAACATTCACAGAAAAAGCAAAACATGGATGGACAGTATAATACATGCTATGTAAGGCCCCGTTCACACTTGCGTTTTGGCAAATAAACGGACCGGATCCTGATTGGATCCTGATCGGATCCTGACCTGATCCTGATCAGAACCGTACGGTTCCGATCCGGATCCGGTCCATTTGTATCAGGCATGCATCAGGCTGCCATTCAGATCCGTGGGCAAAAAATAGCGAAATTTAAAAAAAAAATGTTGGGGTCAGCAGAAGGTGCACCTGGTGCACATGTACAATCAGATTCCTCCGCTGTAGGCCTCACCTCCACCTCCGACATTCTGCCAAACAGCTCCAGCACGTCTGTCACTGCTGCTCCACTCCAGACATGCTTGTCCCATGTGTCCCCATCCGAAATGGCCGCTTGCATACGCATAGGAAGTGGGGTAGAACTTCAGGTTTTTGTAGGCAGTGTGTTCTGTGCCTTCCGTTCCCCATTGGTTTCTGTGTTCCTGATGGTGCTGTCAGGCTCAGGTCCGGCTCCGGTCCAGATGCGTGGGCCGGAGATCCGGACCCAAAAAATAGCGCATGTTGGAAAAGAGTCCGGATCCGATCCGGCTCCGTACTGTACGGAACGGACACGTGTGAACGTCCGCATAGACTTTACATTGCTATGCGGAACGTGCGTTCCGTTTGTACAGTATGCGGTCCGGATCAAATCCGGAAAATCCGGATAGCGAACGCTAATGTGAACCGGGCCTAAGTAGAAGAAGTATTTATCTACTTAAATATATTTGTTTTTCCCCTGGGATAGTATGGCTCTCCTAGCTACTTTAAAGGGAACCTGAAATGAGCTGTAAATGAAGGCTGCCATATTTATTTCATTTTAAACAATATCAGTTGCCTGGCAGTCCTGCTAATCTTCCTGTCTGCAGTAGTGACTTAATCACACACCTGAATTAGGCATGCAGATAATCCTGTCAGATGTTTGTCAGAAACATCTGATCTGCTGCATGCTTGTTCAGGATCTATGGCTAAATGTATGATGCTGGGCATACACGGCTCGTTTCTTCTTATCAATCGAGTCGCTGATGGCTCGATTGAAAATTTCTGACAGGTCCGATTGCCCGCCGGATCGATTCCGCGCTCGATACCGCCGGGCAGAGCAATAGAAAAAACAAAGCGCTGATTAGCGCTGATTAGAAAGCACCCATGGGGATGAGCGGGAATTGATCCACGTGCACATGCGGACGAGCAGTGATACGCCGGCATCGAGCCGCTGGCTCGATACCAGCGCACTATCTAGCCGTGTATGCCCAGCATGAGAAGCAGAGGATCAGCTGGACAGCCAGGCAACTGGTATTGTGTAACCTTTTAGCATCCCCACCCAAGGTTTTCTTGTGTATGGATAACTCAGGGCAGGACTGCTGCAGCCGGGGCTAGTAGGGATGACAATCCTTAGGAGGACTCATGGAGAAGAATGTGGTCAGTTTGATCAACTGATACATTTGTAAGGTTCTGATTTGCTGGTCATGATCATGTGTTAAACCAGAAAATTATTACGGCAAATCAGAACCTTAGAAATCTATCAGATGATCAAACTGATCACATGCTTCTCCATGAGTTCACGTAAGCATTGCCATCCCTACAGAGAGCGCTTGTTATTTACCTGATTCAAACGCAGGATCAGTCTCCTGTTCCACTATGGAGTGGTGCTGTAATGATGACATCCTGCTTCGGTTCCTGATTACATGATATGACATGTGACCAGGACCTGGAGGAGGATGTCAGCACCACTTGGTAACGGAAGAGGCGACCTGATCCAGATCACGTAAACATCAAAAAATTCCCTGCACTGCTCTGCATGAGGCTGGGTAGGCAAGGAATTATGTGGTGCAGCAGTGCACATGAAAATATAAAATACATTTGGCAGTTATAGGCATAAAATTAAATAAATATGGCAGCCTTCGTATCCCTCTCACTACAGGTACCCTTCCCTTGAAGGGAACCCAAGCCGAAGCTTAGGTTTAAAGTTGTTTACTATTAGAGAGGGAAGCCTCAGGATTCTTTTGAAGCTTCTGCCCGTGCAGTGGTGTACCCCCTTAATCAGTGCAGCCCCCCATCACATCGGGTGTGCAGTAGCTGCAGAAGCATAGCCGCGCATGTCCAGTAAACAAGTGTATCTGGCTTACTGCGCATACCCAGGCGTGGCCACGCTGATGGAAGAGGAGGCACACGGTCCTGATATGATTGGCCACAGTGCCTTGTCGTCAATCTTCCGGGGTGCCGCAGTTAGAGAGGGAGGACATCAGAGCACGGATGGACGAAGCAGGTTGTTACCATACATGGCGAAACAAAACGAGGTGGCGCTATAGCAGCAATGGTATAGTGCATGGGACATGTGAGGGTAACTCTGAATTACATCTCCCTTCCAGTTGCAACGACTCATAGTATTTAACAGTGCCGGGGATTTGAGCAGCAGGAGGGTGAGCCGCCATTCGGCTTGCCCTGCGCCCATCTCACCGGCACTGCAGTACGGTGAGTATTAACTTATGCCTAAAGGAAGCCCTAATAGGATCCCTCTCTTTAGGTAAATATCTCATTTTGTACTCAAGCTTTTGCTCGGGTATACTTTACACCCCTTTGATTGTGAGCTTGAAAGGTCAGTATTCTGTGTGTTCTAGTACACAACGCAGACTGAGCTGTTCCATCGCATATTTTCTGTATCCCTTCAATGGCATGTGCTACATACTGTTTATTATACAGCACTGTAGAAGATGCTGGGTCTATGTAAACCTCTAACAATAACAAATACAAAGAGAGATAGATAGATAGATAGATAGATAGATAGATAGATAGATAGATAGATAGATACAGGCAGATGAAACCTGTGTTCAGATTTTGGTAGCCCTCTCTGCGCACAGACCGGAGCTTGCCTAATTTAGTTTTGGTGAAAGCTGTTTTTGGATCCATATTCTGAAGATTGATGGCCTCATTGATGGCCAGAAGAAGCAGAATGGAAAATGAAATTGTGTTTCCAACTCCTGTGTACTTTCCCTGCTGTAGAGCCTGTCTACCCGCAGCTGGCTGAGGCTGTGATTGCGCCTCTTGCACTCGGGCGCTGAATTCCCGCTATTGTTCAGGTCAGGCAGTGTGTTGACTACGCACCAAGGTAGATGAGTTCACATTCCTGTCTGCTTTGAACTCCATTAATCCTGGACACAGTCCTTGGCAGCAATGTGAGAAGAGTAGCTTGCTGTGTGGGAAACATACCATAAGGTAGACCTGAAGGAGGACGGACCTGGAGATTCCAACAACCGAGAAAATACAAAGGAGAAAAACACAGGAGCCAATAGTGCAATATGTCACAGCAGAGCCGGGACAAGGTCCTACAGTACCCACCAAAGTGCGCCCCTCCATCCCTTCCACCCCAGCGTCACACATTGATTGCTATTACACTAAGAGGTGCTCCAGGGCCCCCTCCACCCCCCCACCCCCGTCACTGCCATGTATCCTCTTTTCTTATTTTTCTCTGCTTCAAACACAATAGGGGAATGATAGCTGAGTAAGTTGTGCGCCCCTCCTACACTGCGCCCTGAGGCGGGAGCCTCTCTCGCCTCTGCCTGGCCCTGTGACACAATATGGAGAGATAGTTAGAGCAAAGAGGATTGCTCACACTTTCCTGGTTGCAAGATAGTTACATCTACCAATGAGGCATGCGGAGGAGTTCCCAACTCCGCTCGGGTTAAAGAGGATCCCTACTGATCGCGCTCCTGGTTCTTAAGAAGGTCCTTAAAAGGGAACTATGCTAAAAAAAATAACCTTCCAACAGAGGTGTGAACAGTAATTCTGAACACAGAGGTGCCCAAAACAAATATGTAAAACATTTATACCAAGTTTAAAAAGGAGAGCCAGGTGGTTGGCTTACCTCTCTTGTAGAACATTAACCAATATGACTCTAAAAAGGTTTGAAAAGTTGATAGCACAGAATTAGGGTAGGGCAACGTGTGTTGCAGGCTTTAACCCCTTCCTCAGATCAATGACAATGACTAAAAAAGTGCTGTGTGGCTTCTAGTGAAATAACAAGAGCCCCTCAGAGCTTCAGAATACCTTCAGTATTACATACTATAAGGTGTAATACCACTCACAAAGGTGCAGTAGTGCAGCTGTCTATGTAACCAATCTGAAACCCAATCATGTATTATTACTATTATTGAAAAAAAAAATAAACATTGCTACTGCCTATTATTGATGTTGTAAACTTCCGCGAACCACTATAGCCTTTAATGGGCAGGTGAATTGTAAAACATACAGGGACTGTTTCTGGCCACAAAAGTGTTAGAAAAGTTGTTTCAAGGGGTCTGAACTGGACTGTGGCATGCTGGAGGGGGAACCATGCCAAAAGTCCCACCAAAAATTACAGAGTTGACACAGAGCCTGGTTTTAACCCCTAAAGGGCAGAAATCACATTACATTCCTACCAATAATGCACTGGAGTGGGATTGCGTGCGCAACTTAATGTGGCCATAATAGCAGTACTGTGCACAGCTCTGGGTGTCAATGGGCTGTAGAGTGTCATACACAAAATAAAAAAAACAGAAGACCAATGTACAAGCCTTTAAAAGGGCTATTTGAGGTGCTTTCAGCAAGTAGTCAGTGAGGAACAAAAACACAGGCCTAGCTAATGCTTTCCCTACCTATCTGCAGCAAGTCTGACCCTGCTCTCACTTACAGTAGCCAGCAGAGAATTAATCCAATATGGCCACCACAACTGCTTTTCGATAGGGGGGGTGGGTGGGTCCAGGAGGGGGTGCTAGCTGATTGGCTTTCATGTGTCTGCTGACTGTGAGGTAAGGGGGTTCAAGTTTGGCTTTATGATGATGTATAGGGGGCGGGTCGAACATGCCATATGTTCGCAGTTCGCCAAGAACGTGAACAGTGGAAATTCGCTCTGTTGGCGAACAGTTCAAGCCATCTCTACTGCCTATAGAGCGCGTCCTAGTGACTGCAGCTCTGGCATTTTAAGTCCGCCAGGACAGTAGTGTGTAATAAATGTCCTGTGTCTTGTCTACATCTCCAAACAGTTTAAAGGGGCTGACTACATCTTGGAAGCAAACAAATTAGGGATGGTCGGAAATGCCAATTTCCGATTCCGTGGTAAATCCTCATTCCGCCATTGCCAAATACCGATTCCGCTACCAATTTCCGCATTCCAATGCGGAATTTCCGCCGGAAATCGCGGAAATTCTGCCCCACTTTAACATCGATTTTCACAAAAAATATAAGGTATTTTTGAAAAAAAATTTTTGCACCTTATTCACAAGATTCAGTTTAATAAATCCTGAAAATTTAGTGTTTCTAGGACTTACGGGGGCTTTGCTATTAACTGCTAAAGTCAGCGGATTTTTACTGTAATGTAAAATGCAGAAAGTAGGCAGATGCAAGTTTTCTGCATTTTACATTACAGTAAAAATCCACCGACTTTAGCGGTTAATAGCAAAGCCCCCGTAATTCCTAGAAACACCAAATTTGCCGGGTTTATTAAACTGAATCTTGTGAACAAGATGCAAAAAAAAGTTTTCAAAAAGACCTTATAGTTTTTGAGAAAATCGATGTTAAAGTCGGGGGGAATTTCCGTGATTTCCGGCGGAAATCCGCCTACGGCACTTGCATTACCGATTTCCGCATTCAGATGCGGAAATGCAATTTCCGATCGGAATTTCGGAAATTGCATTTCTGCAGAATCCGAATGAGCATCCCTAAAAAAAATCCCTTTTTTCTCTTTTAGTGTTCCTCTTTTTGTTCAGATGTATGGATCTGTATGAATACATTTATTTATCAATCATCTTTAAAAAGTTGTATTATTCTGCTAGAGATATGTCCAAGTAGTTGCTAAGAGGATTGGTAGTTGCTAAGAGGATTGGTAAATTTACATACAAACAATCATTAACCCTCTACACTCATTACACTCACAACAAGCTGGAACGCTAGTAGCGATAAAACAACTAGGATTCAAGTTGTATTTGGTTTTAGCTGCCTCGGAGGTCTGCCTGCTTGCTGTAGCTCTCTTGTCTCCTATGCCAGCATCACCCATTTATATAAAGGATACCGGTAACCACCAGGGGATCACAATGTAACCCAGAAAGTGCGCCAATACAGCACATGTGTAGGCAGTATATGACCCGGGTCATACTCTTGTATGGGCTTTATTAGCCCTTACTGGAGAGGTTGCGCTTTGCTCCTCAATAATATAACCGTTGCTTGGTGGTATGGGCCTTTGGTTCTTGTGTCGTTTTTAATTGTTTTTATGGCTTGATACTATCCATTTTTTGCTCTGCTTAAGAAACTTTTGCATTTTGAAAAATATTGGTCTAATTTGGATCAATTCCATTTGATTTATGATATGACAGTGGTGCTGCTGATTACAATGAACATTTTCCTCTTTACATTGTAACCACCAGGGGGGGGGGGAAGTTACATACTTAACTAAGAAGAAAGAAGGCTCCAGATCCTAGAGCCTTCCTGATTCTCTGTGTGCTCTCTCGTTCCACCATCGTCGTGCACCCATTCAAATTTTCCGCCAGTTGCTTCTTTGGGTCTCCTTGGAAGGCTACGGAAGTGCTCAGGTCTTTGAGCACTTCTGAAGATGAACAGCTTTGTACTGCAAACAAGTGAGTCCACGATCACGTGTGTCCCCAGTATGGAGCCTCTGGTCTTCAGGAAGTACTTGGAGACCCTAATACTGGTGCCGCATCTGTTACCTATGCCTGGGAGGGCACAATTCAGGGGCATACCATTTGGAATCTTTGCCTTTAGTTCTGGAGAGCCTTATCCTGGTCAAGTGCACATGCCTAAAGTCCAAATAGAGTAAAATGTTCTCCCAGTAATAGACTCCATGATCTACATATGGGCAATGCACCTTTCACAAAATTTGGCACTGTACACATGTCCGATATCCAGGCCTAGGGTTCCAAAATTGAATATGTGATGTCCTGATCATATTTGATGTTAACCTCGATGTGAACAATCATGCTAAAGACCTATACTTGTAAGCTGGTAACTTCCACATGCATCAAAGAGAGGTAATTTGCAAAAACATCGGTTGACATTCTCAGACACGGTTCATAGTTTGAAGCAGCTTTAAATGATTCTAAAGACAATGTATGATTTATGATGATTGCCTTGAGCAGATGAGTACCTCGTTCATCAATGCATTTAAAGTGTCTTCTTCTCCAGTCAATCACCCTTCTTCATCAGACAATCACCATGAGACTGTTGAAAGTAACCTCGATAAATGGTCATTGTACTGAAAGAGCATCTACCCTGTACCTTCTTCAGTCTGGCTTTGATGTTCTTGTCCGTGGAATCTTGGTAGATGATGGTTAATTACATAATGGATTTACCAGGAAGGAACGTGACCATTTCTCAATCTGACAAGACAATTTCTTGACACGGTTTGGGGAAGACAGACGATTTAGCAGAAGGAACTTCACATGATGAGGATGGAGATTGAATATTTCACTGAGTAGGCCTCATCAGTTTCCCGTAAAACAACAACCCAAGAATTAACTCTTTGAAGCCCATTCATTTGAAAAGATGATTTAACTTTCAACTAGTGAAAACATCTCCCGATGATTAGCTGCACCAGGGCGGAGGAAGTTGGAGTCTGGAAGATTCTGAATGATTAACAAAGTCCAATTATGCTACTTCCAGAATGTTTTGTTTTTTTTATTACTTCAACTTTGAATAGTGTAGAGCAGGGCCAGGACACGGGTCCTCCAACTCCTGAGGCTGAGATAACAAAGTGCGTCCCACCCTCCCCAATATAGATAGCCAGATGTCCCCTTCTTTCCCAATAGGCAGAGCTGCGAGTGGAGCAGGTTGCAGGCAACAGTTACTCACTTCTCGGCACCACTGGGATCTCTCTTCAGCCCACCACAGCATCTCCTCTCTATGACTCCCTCCAGTGGTGCCACAATTGCTCTGCAATGGCTGGGAAGGGGGAGAACTGGGGGAGGCATAGGCGTGCCCTGAGGGCTTGGTGCCCAGAGGCTGATGCCTCCTAAGCCACTGCCTCAGCCCAGCCCTGGTGTAGAGTAGTAAGGAATGACAAGCTAGATTTTTATTGCTGTTCTCTTTTACCACTAGTAGAGTTGGAAATAGCTAAAATCCCAAACTATTTTTCATTGCTGTTTTTCAATTCCCTGTTACCAATTTTTATATTACAACCATAGTGCTCCATAGGGGTCTCAAGGATGCGAAGTTAGTGAAAATAATCTGCAATGCTGAGCAAAGACTCTCAAGAGTTTCGACTCCCTCTCCACACTGTTCAATTGCAACATGCTTTGACTTCCTAACCCACACTTTTGCTTCCTGGGTGGAGCTAAGTAGCTTATTAGAGCAAAGACAAACTCCAGCAGTGTAAAACCAGGCCAACATAGCTGTTACCCCAGCAACTGAGTAACACAGCTTCCTTTCCCTCCCCAGGACCCGAATGACGACATAAATGACTTGTAGCATCTAGAGACAACGGGACATATTTTCTGTCCACCAATCACCTTCCTTGAAAAGCAAACATGTATTTCCTGTTTAAGAAGGGGTTTGGTAGTGTTGATGGCATACTGTGCCCTCAATTTCAAATGTGCTCACATTGCACCTTCCTGTCCCTGCTTCCACTGGCCACTTGGTGGCTCTGTTGAGCAGGAAGCCGATGTAGGTAGTAACTTGTGTGACTCGATCAGAGTGGTGGCAGGTGTGTAAACTACAGAAAAACTATTCTTCAAATGAACCACAGAACCTTCAGGTGTGGGCAGGGTGGGAGCAGGCACTGGGCAGCCATGGCAGGGGCGGGGCTAAGTGTGGAATTTTCATAACTACACCTAATACATATATAAGAGGAGGTAAAATTTAGCCGTTGAGAAGGGAATTTGAGTTTTAGAGAACGATGGGAGAAAAATAACAACATTTCCTGTATCGCAAAGCAAATGCACCTGTAATAAATCTACTCTGATTTAGTTATAAAACTAGGAGGGAGGTACCCCAAAGCAAAGCAGGTGGTTTGGTGCACAGTGCCCAGCACCGGGTGGACACTGGCAGACATACCGTTTTTTTCGGGGGTAGAGGGGGATATATACTAAACTTGGTATGTCTTTCTGTCTCTATGTGTGTCCTTCTGTCCCCATGTGTGTCCTTCTGCCCCATGTGTGTCCTTTTGTCCCCATGTGTATCCTTTAGTCCCTAATGTGTTTTCTCTGCTTCCCCGTGTGTCCCCTCCACTGCCCCTTGTGTCACCTCCGCATAGTTACAAGCAGTGGCAGTACCAGCTCACCTGGTCAGGTTCTAGTGGCGATCACAGACTTCACCTCTCCCGCACTGCTCCCCTAGTGCTGGCTTCTGCTGATGATGAGAGTAGCAGAAGCCGGCACTAGAGGAGCAGTGTGGGAGAGGAGAGGTCTCTGATCGCTGTTGGAGCTGCTGGATTAGGTGAGCCGGTGCAGCCACTCAGCCTCGGACTGAGCCACCGAACCACCGATGGTCCCATCGGTGGGCCCCGACTGCCCCGCCTCCTGGGGGCCCCAGAGCTAAGATGGAGGGGGGCACATGTTGGAAGGGGGGAAATTGGGCACAGAGCGGCGGGGAGGGGGGGAAGCCCCCCCCTCCCTCACCTAGGGCCCCCCCCTTCCGCGCACCCCCCTCCTCCAGAAGTGCAGCCAGCAGCGAGTGGAGAATAGCTACAGAGCTTCAGATGATGCTAGCTCCGCATGCCGCTGCTGGTCTCCGTCTCCTGTAGTGACGCTGTCCAATCACACTCTCGCAGTACTTCCTGCGAGAGTGTGATTGGACAGCGTCACTACAGGAGATGGAGACCAGCAGGCAGCAGCAGCGGCATGCGCGGAGCTAGCATCATCTGAAGCTTGGTAAGCTATTTTCCGCTCTCTGCTGGCTGCACTTCTGGAGGAGGGGGGTGCGCGGAAAGGGGGGCCCTAGGTGAGGGAGGGGGGAGGCTTCCCCGCTGATCTGTGCCCGCTGCCCCCCCTTCCAAGCTGGGGGGGACTTTCATTTTGTGGGGGTATCTGCCACCAACCTGATTGCATTGTGTGGGGGTATCTGCAGCCAACCTGATTGCATTTTGTGGGAGTATCTGCAGCCAACCTGTTTGCATTCTGTGGGGGTATCTGCAGCCAACCTGTTTGCATTTTGCGGGGGTATCTGCCACCAACCTAATTGCATTTTGTGGGGGTATCTGTCACCAACCTGATTGCATTTTGTGGGGGTATCTGCAGCCAACCTGATTGCGTTTTGTGGGGGTATCTGCAGCCAACCTGATTGCATTTTGTGGGGGTATCTGCCACCAACCTGATTGCATTTTGTGGGGGCATCTGCCGTCAACCTGATTGCATTATGTGGGGGTATCTGCAGCCAACCTGATTGCATTTTGTGGGGGTATCTGCAGCCAACCTGATTGCATTTTGTGGGGGTATCTGCCACCAACCTGATTGCATTTTGTGGGGGCATCTGCCGTCAACCTGATTGCATTTTGTGGGGGCATCTGCCGCCATTTGACTACTTGATGAATTATCATGAGGCATGTAACTACTTGAATATTTTATCTAAAATGTATCTGGTCAGACCTAATCTCTGTGAATAATACCGCTACTTATTTTGTGTTTTGTATTTTTTTTTTAAGTCTGCCCATGACTCATCATGACCACGCTGATGTTCCAGTGCGTGGTGACACCCATTTAGTTTCGCTGCGGCGCGTGCAGACATATCCCTATTAGAGACTGTCCTCAGAAGTGCTCACAATCTATTCCCTACCATAAAGTCATGCAAATTTTCTAGAGTGCATGTGTATGTGAGCCCAAAATGGAGGGTGGGGGAGGAGGAGGAGAGGGGGCGGGCCCCAGGCTGAAACTTCCTTGGTGGGCCCTTAGTGTCCCAGTCCGACCCTGCAGCCACTGCTTGTAACTATACATGCAGAGGGAAAGGGATACAAGGGGCAGCAGAGGTCACACAAAGCAAGGAGTCCTCAACATTGCGGTGTGTTGGCAGTTTGTGTCGTGGGTGTAAGTCGGGGGCTCCCTGTATTAGGCATATAAGTTGCCGGCACTTTTTCTTCCCCTTTTGGGGGAAGAAAACGTGTGTCTTATATGCCGAAAAATACGGTAATTGTAGAGCTTTTGACCATAGAAGATTTATATAAACAGCTTCTTAAAAAGAGGCAAAGAAAAAAAGTAGCAAATGACAGACAGAAGCCTTATCGTACATCACAGAACCTGTTAACGTTGGTTTGTGCGCCGTCTTCACTGCAGCTTGGCTGCTTTCTGTCTTTTCCTGTTGCAGACAGAACATTTGGATGTGATGTACTGTGAAATATACAGTTTATGTTTCCCAAATCCCCATACAGATAAAAATAAAACAACCTCTCCCAGCACACACTGAAAAATCAATATGGCCTTTTCAGAAAAAAAAGTTACGGTTCTCCAGTATATTTACAACAGTGTCAAATCCAATTTGTTATAATGGCAAGACTAAAACTTTTACATTGCCAATGTGAATAACGCTAATTAAATGTAGCAGGGATAGACAGGTAGATAAGTAGATATACAGGCGGCATAGTGGAAAGCGTTCTTGCCTTGCAGCCAGTCCTCGGACCCAGGGCAGTATCTGCACAGTTTGTAAGTTCCCCCATGTCTGCGTGGCTTTCCTCCGGGCATTTTGGTTTCCTCCCACATCCCAAAAACATACAGATAAGTTTGGCTTGGCCCTAGACGACAGTACAAACACTACACTACACCATACAGGCATAGACATTTGACTATGATAGGACTAGATAGTGAGCCCCTCTAAGGACAGTTAGTGACAAGACAATATACTCTGTACTGTACACAGGGGCGTAGCAATAGGGGTTGCAGAGGTTATGGCCGCATCTGTGCTTTTGGGTCAGAGGGGGGGTGCATATTAATTCGGCGCCGCTCAGTTCGGTGTGGTGAGAGCTGACTGACGGCTCTCACCACTGCCGCAAAACCCTGAGGCAGCGTTAACTACTATTCCCCCTCCGAGTTGTTGCAACTCGGAGGGAGATGTAATTCGGGGGCTGGCAGCCACCAGAGCCCCAAATTACCTCTATGCGCCCCGCGCAGCATAGCATTGGTGCTACGGGGCGCCCAGTTTCTGCGCTTAGCTCTCAGAGCTACGCGTCAAAATCAGCTGATTCACCAGAGGGGCTCCGATGGGCCCTCCCTCAACTGGAGTATTAGCTCTCTATTGGTCCTGTGCTCGTAATAATCACTTCTATAGATACTTTGAATAGTGGTAATCAGTAACAAACTGTTCCCCATCCCCTTCTTGCACCTCTGACACTGTAGTTGCCATTGGCAGTTTTTTGTGCGCCGTATCAATTGTTATGTATAGAGTGCTTGGGGGGGGGTGGCAATGTAATATGGGGGCCCACAACTCCTTAGATACGCCACTGTCTGTACAGGGCTGCGGAAGATGTCTGTGCTATATAAATACCAAATACCATGTTTTTCGCTGTATAAGAAGCTCCAGAATATAAGATGCACCTAGGATTAGAGGGCAAAAACCAAGGAAAAATATATATAAACTAAACCCGGTCCATGTTCCAGAAGCGTCTTGAGATGTTCTCCGCCAATTAGTGTCCTCCTATGTCCCCCATGTGTCCTCATGTGCTCCCTTCTGTCTCCAATGAGTCCACTTCTGTCCCCAGTGTGCCCCCTTCTATTCCCCTTTAGTCCCCAGTGTGCCCTATGTGTGTGTCCGGCAGGGACGGATCAAGACCAAGTTGAGCCTGGGGCAAGGTCAGGTTTTGGCGCCTAAAGGTCAGGTTTTGGCGCCTAAACTGCCATTCATTTTGCTGCCTTTTTAAGAATTCAACAAACTGCGCCTGGGGCAAGATACCCTCTTGCCCCTCCCTAGATCCGTCCCTGGTGTCCGGCTCCCCCTGTTTGGTCCCCTCCCCTCCCCCCTTGTGTTCCCACTCCCCCTGCCCTGTAATTAGCAGGGTAGCAGTGTGTCTTATCTAATTCTGCAGCTCCCGCAAGGATTGCAGACCTCTCTATTTTACTTGCACTGTTCCTCTAGTGACGGCTTCCGCTGATTGTGTCATCAGCAGAAGTCATCACTGGGGGAGGTGCAAGAGAGAAGAGAGGTCTGCGATGTCTGCGGGAGCCACTGGATTAGGCAAGGCATACTGCCGCTACACTGCTAATTACACTGGGGAGGGAGGGGGAGTGGAGACACAAGGAGGGGGAGTGGACCACACAGGGGGAGCCAGACACAGGGAGAGCTAATGCAGGGAATCCTCAACGTGATGGCAGATAGGTGGTTCGTATCGCCGGGCATTCCCAGCAGTTGCTGTATAAGATGCAGGAACCTTTTCTCCCCATTTTTGGGGAGAAAAGTGTGTCTTATACAGTGGGAAATACAGTAATAATAATAGAAAAATAGATAGGTAGATAGACAGACAGACAGACCACATTTCCCCATGTATAACCCAGAATTATATTTACAAACTGGAGCAGCAGCGTGTGTATAGAGCATGGAGCAGCTCTGGGGAATTTAACAGAGTCAGGTATGAGCACAGCCCTGTGCCCTGCTGTGTGAATGCTTCACTTTCCCCTTCACCACCAATGTCGGCTGTCCTCATTATTATCTGTATCCAAACTGCTCCTGATCGATTCCGTTGTCAGTCGGTAGGCTGAACCGGAAATAGCATTATGTGTACCCAGCATGATGTCCTACCATATTATTATACTGTGTTGTGCGTGGTTGAGGGAGACTTTTCAGAAATCTCCCCCTTGTAAGACACTTCTCGGGAAGTGGAATTCAGATGGAATTGGAAATCAGGTTTTTAAACAACACAGAACACAGGGCAAGATTTTTCAATGTATTACCGACAGTTTTTTCTTCTTAAACTGTTCTAACCAGCAGGGGGTTCTAACCAGTTCTGAATAATCATAAGAAACTTCTTAAATCCTACATAATAGCGGCAGTTTAGTGTGGATTTCTAGAACTGCACTTTTAGTTAAGAAAAGTGCAAATCCATTCCTAAACTGCAGCAGATTAAGAAGTGTTTAACCTCCTTGGCAGTAACCCCGAACGTAGTTCGGGGTAAGCCGCGCAGGAGGTTTTCTCCAGCCCTGCTGGGCCGATTTGTTTAATTTTTTTTTTTGCTGGACGCAGCTAGCACTTTGCTAGCTGCGTCAGCACACCGATCGCCGCCGCCCCGCGCTGGATCGTCGGTATCCGTCACGCCGCGTGCCCCCCCCCCCCAGACCCTGTGCGCTGCCTGGCCAATCAGTGCAAGGCAGCGCTGAGGGGTGGTTCGGGACTTCCAATGACGTCCCGACGTCGGTGACGTTGGTGACGTCATCCCGCCCCGTCGCCATGGCGACGGGGGAAGCCCTCCGGGAAATCCCTGGGCTCGCTACATGATATAAGAAAAAAAACAAAAAAAAACTGCTGCGCTCCCTCCTGGCGGAATTTTTTATACCGCCAGGGGGGTTAATAGCAGTTCTACAGATAGTGCAGCATTGCAGGATAGGCATGATGTGTGAAGGGCTCCTCCCCCCTACTGCCAGGTGTCCTGTGAAGCTGTTCTGTGCTTAACTCTTCCAGTGCTGGGCATTGATGCAATATAGCAGATGTATTGGTTACCTCAGCAACAGTAATTCCCCTGACAGTCTGCATTGTCTGGGAAGCCTTCCTAACTCCTCCTATTCCTAACAGTTTAAGAAGGAATCTGCACTATTTAGTGATTTCTTAGGATATCTTAGACAATTCTGCACAGATTTCTAAAACCCTACCAATACTTTGTCTCAGACACTCTTAATAAATGCCCCCCTCTGGACATAACAAATCTGTCGGTGATTAACAAATCATTTCCTCTGCTCAGCTCTGATATCTTTTTTTTCCCTCTTTGTTTAATCATTTGACTGAATGATAAACTGGCAGCTGGCACAGACGAGTCTCCACATGGGCACTCCACGCATTGGTCCATGTTGGGAACCGGCCATTCTCTTCCTTTGCCTACCACCTGTCACAAAATGAAAAGACCAATGCCTTGGCCACAACAAGTTCAATTAAGCACCATCTGGATCCCTCTCGGGGCGATTATACTTGAATAACGTATGCCCGCGCGGATATCTCCCGGTATGGACTGAAAATAAAACAATGAGCCATTTATTCAGTCGGCACAAAATAGGTCAATTTCTTATCAGAGAATTCTCCATTGTCTGTGAACTGATCGCGCTGAAGTTATTATACAGCAATGTCGCGTTCCGCAATCACTCATTAGGAGTGACTCATGTACGTTACTTAAAGACGTTCACTGAATTACCCAGAATGGATCATCCTCGAAGCCTGGGGGAGCTCTCTTTGTGGTTACGCTTCTTGAGGTTAATGAAGATGTAATGCAGGCATAAATGTATGCTCGGTGGGGTCATTGAGGAATACCAATGGGATTCAAAGCTCATTTGAGTTGTATATGATCAGCGCTATACTAACTATATGGAACAACACACAAAAATGGTAGTTCTCTCAATTAAGCTTGCAACTAGAGACGGCCAATTAGATGCAAACAATGTTGCTATACATGCAAATTTAAAGGGCTCCTGAGCTCGGATTCAGATGTTTGAGAATTACCTACTTGCTGCAAACAAGAATGTCCTACTTGATGCCAGAAAGTGCGCTTTCATCATTTACTGCATGGGAACAGAAGGACACTCTAACAGTAGCAGATGAAACGTATGCTTCTTAATCGTAATTGCGAATTATGATGCAAAATAGCGATTATGCGAAATTTGTGCCTATCACTAAAACACACTTCTCGGCAGTGATGAGCAAAAGTGCAAAAATTCTTTTCGCCGAATTTTCGCCAAAAAAAGCACTAGTTTCTTTTCGACATGCAAGTTTTCGATCAAATTTTTTGCGTTAATTTTCGCCTATTGCCCGTTATTTTTGCGTTAAATACATAGTTTATCGCGTACATATTTCTGCGTAGTCGTAGTACCGCAATGCGAAGCTTCGCCCGCTACGTGTAGTTGACGTATGTATTGCGAAGTCAACTACGCATGTGGATCATTTTACATGCGTAGAAATGTTATTGCCCTTCTATACATATACAATTCCGCATTGGAAGGTGGAATGTACACATGTATTAGTTCACCCATGAGCATATTTAGCGGATTATTGCGGACATTTTTCCGCATAAAGGCATAAGCGTCCGCATTTAGCGGATTATTGCAGAAATTCTTCCGCATAAGGGCATAAGCGTCCGCATACAGCGAAGTTCCTTTAATTTTCGCTGCTGGTCGAAAACTCAAATATTTCTGAAGATTTTTGCGAAAATTCGCCGAATTTGAAAACGGGATTTTTGATGCGAAAATTCGCAAGCAACACTGCTTCTCGGAAAGTGGAATTCAGAGGGAATTGGAAATCCGGTTCTCCAACAACACAGAACACAGTTCCATAGGACATAACAAATCTATTGGTGATTAACCAATCATTTCCTCTGCTCAGCACTGATATCTTTTTTCCTCTTTGTTTAATCATTTGACTAAATGATAAACTAGCAGTTGCTGTCTCAATGCTGCAGTACAGAGGACTGATTACTTATTCGCCCGCATTCTGTCAACATTGTTGGAATGTATATCTTTCTACAACCACATTTACTTTGGGGCAAAGAAGTTCTTTAATGCAGTGAGGGCTTCACTGCATTAAAGAACTTCTTTGCCCCTAAAGTAATTCGGTGCTATAGCAAAAGAAATAAGAGATCAACTAATACAAAAAACAAACTCAATCCGAGTTAACCTCCTTGGCGGTAACCCCGTGTGTGACACAGGGTAAGCCGCCGGAGGGTGCCGCTCAGGCCCTGCTGGGCCGATTTACATAATTTCTTTTTCAAACACGCAGCTAGCACTTTGCTAGCCGCGTGTTTGGTCTGATCGCCGCCGCCCGCCGCCGATGCGCCGCTACCCACCGCGGATACAGCCCCCCCCCGCCTACCCCTTGCGCAGCCTGGCCAATCGGCGCCAGGCTGCGCTATGGGGTGGATCGGGACTCCCTGTGACGTCACGACGTCCATGACGTCGGTGACGTCACTTCGTTTGTCGCCATGGCGACGGGGGAAGCCCTCAAGGAAATCCCGTTCAGAACGGGATTTCCTTATGGGCAAGCGGCGCCGGCGGCGATTGGGGCACACGGGGGGACGCCGCAGGGAGGGGGGAAGCATGTAGCTAGCGCTAGGCTAGCTACATGCTAAAAAAAAAAAAAAAAGGTGCAAAAAAACCTCCGCCAGGGGGGTTAAAGAGAGATTGCTTTTGGAACATGATTTAAAGTGGATCCGAGATAAACTTTTACTCATTACATAATTGTGTTCCTTACATATAGTTTATAGGGCATTCCTCAAGCCAAATACTTTTTTTGTTTTGTTTTAATACTCTAATTCCCTATAAACTAAACAAGCCTCGCCCACAGCTTTTCACAGTGCCTTGGCGCTGTAGCAAGGGCTTATGGGAGATCAGTCTGGGCAGGAGGAGGAGGAGATTACTAGCCAGAGATTTCAGAGGCAGAGGGGAGGAGGGAGGAGGAGAGGGGACTGAATTTGTCACAGGCTGAGGGCTGGAGAGGGCTATCAGCTTGCCTGTGTGTAATGTGACAAACAGGACATGGCTGCCCTCATTGTATAACAGGAATAAATAATCATACACTGTTGAAGCTGTTTGCAGCTAGGTTTGCTGTGCAAACAATCTAAACTTTAGATAAGATATATAGACAAGTTACTTGTTATAGTTAGTTTTTCATCTCGGATCCGCTTTAAACCTAGAAAATGCTGTGGCAGAAGCAAAAATCCTCAGTCAGGACTACAAGTGTTATATAGGCTGTCACTCCAGAATCTTTCCCCTCTGAGATGAACATCCAGGCTCAAAACAAGGGTCTAATAAGAACATTGCCTGAACTGCAGAGCAGAGCTGCACATACACAAAACAAGTACTGTTTCAGGTGTGGCTCCGCACAGGCACATGGCTGACTATGTTGCTGCCCTGCAAAGAACACACCATGCTCAAAATGTACAAAATACTGACACGTTGCTGATATTTTAACTAATTCTACTGCTAGACAGGTTTAGGAAGTTTCTTCTCCAGAAGTAGTTGCTGCTGCCACTTCTCTATACTTATGTGGATGGGGGGGGGGGGCAGAGGAACATACAGGATGAGAGTGGGAGACACAGGGGCAGAGCAGCGTACATGGGGGGAGCGAGAGACACATGGGGGAGCGGAGGGCAGATGGACACAAACTGGGGCAGAAGGTGACACAATGGGGAGAGAAGGGACACATGGGGGACATAGGGGATGGGGGCATTGGGAAGCCTCCCCGTGGCGCTCCTGGATAGTGCTATGTAGCATGAACTAATTCCCGCAGGGCAACCGCTTTGCGGTATTAGTTTTTGACCCTGCAAAGTTTGGCATGCGAAAGCAAATGCATTTTTGCATGAGCAATGCCTCATGATAAGCCAATTTAGCCAGATTTGCACAGCCAGTCTTGTAAGGGTTAAGCTTGGTGTTGAGCACGCATACATTTTCTTGTAGTAAGCATTTTGAAATCTCTATCCTTTGGAGGCAGGTGGTGGATGGCTTGCTCTAGGTGGTGTGAGCCCTGGAGTGGACTGTCTGTGCCTGTCCCCCCCCCCATTCTGGAGTGATGTGTGTGAGCCAGCCCTGAGCCTTCAGCTTGGGGTGACCCATACTTCATTCCTTTCCCATGCAGTGCCCCCAAGTTTATGCGCAGTAGCAGAACGCAATGGACGTTAAGGTAAGTGCCTGTTTTTAATTTTTGGGAGGTGGGTGCAGATGGCCCCCCCGGCGCCGGCCACGCTTGGGGGGGTCGTCCACGCCACCCAGCCTCCCCTTCCGGGGTAACACTGTGGTCCCTAGGCAGTGAGAGAGCCTGGGGCCCCGCAGCCCCAACGGTTGTATGGGGGCATTGGGAAGCCTCCCCGTGGCGCTCCTGGATAGTGCTATATAGCATGAACTAATTCCCGCAGGGCAACTGCTTCGCGGTATTAGTTTTTGACCCTGCAAAGTTTGGCATGCGAAAGCAAATGCATTTTTGCATGAGCAATGCCTCATGATAAGCCAATTTAGCCAGATTTGCACAGCCAGTCTTGTAAGGGTTAAGCTTGGTGTTGAGCACGCATACATTTTCTTGTAGTGGACATAGGGGACTCACTGGAGACGGATGGGGACAGAAGGGGACACATAGGGGACAAAAGCAGGCACGCTGGTGACAGAAGGGGACACACTGGGGACAGAAAGACAGGGACGGATCTAGACCAAGTTGCGCCTGGAGCAAGGTCAGGTTTCGGCGCCTAAAGGTCAGGTTCTGGCGCCTAAACTGCCATTCCCCATCCAAATTTTGCCGCCTTTTTAAGAATTCAACAAACTGCGCCTGGGGCAAGAGACCCGCTTGCCCCCCCCTACCCCCCTCCCTAGATCCGTCCCTGCAGAAAGAGACACACTGAGAACAGAAGGGGACATACTGGAGACAGAAGAAGACACACTGGAGACGGAAGGGGACAATAGGGGACACACTATATATCCCCCCCCCCCACCCCCCCATTTTTTGCCCTCTGAACCTAGTCAGTCTTATATTCCAAAGCGCCTCATACAACTGCAAATGCGGTGTTTCTCATCCCTTGTGGACGTGATGTAAACATCCATGTTGTGGTCCAATTTGCCAGCAGGAAGCCAGAGTTTGAAGTTTGAGTTTTGAGTAGAGTTGTACTCTAATAAAAGAATAAACTTCATGATGATTGACTTCTGTGCAGGAAGTAAGAAGCCGCTATTGTTGGGGAATGTAGGATCAATGTATGAAAATAACAGAGATAACAGCTTTCACAGATCGATACATCACATATTTAATAATGCAGAGCACAGAGGCAATGATGGTGCTGTACAGAGTATAGTTTCTACAAATCAGCCGATCTGAATTTTTCTTTCCAAGCTCTTTTTTTTTATTGCATTCAGAAGGAAACAATACAGCAAAACAGCAGAAATACAGTGGTTTGCAAAAGTATTCGGCCCCCTTGAAGTTTTCCACATTTTGTCACATTACTGCCACAAACATGCATCAATTTTATTGGAATTCCACATGAAAGACCAACATAAAGTGGTGTACATGTGAGAAGTGGAATGAAAATCATACATGATTCCAAACATTTTTTACAAATAAATAACTGCAAAGTGGGGTGTGCGTAATTATTCAGCCCCCTTTGGTCTGAGTGCAGTCAGTTGCCCATAGACATTGCCTGATGAGTGCTAATGACTAAATAGAGTGCACCTGCGTGTAATCTAATGTCAGTACAAATACAGCTGCTCTGTGACAGCCTCAGAGGTTGTCTAAGAGAATATTGGGAGCAACAACACCATGAAGTCCAAAGAACACACCAGACAGGTCAGGGATAAAGTTATTGAGACATTTAAAGCAGGCTTAGGCTACTAAAAGATTTCCAAAGCCTTGAACATCCCACGGAGCACTGTTCAAGCGATCATTCAGAAATGGAAGGAGTATGGCACAACTGTAAACCTACCAAGACAAGGTCGTCCACCTAAACTCACAGGCCAAACAAGGAGAGCGCTGATCAGAAATGCAGTCAAGAGGCCCATGGTGACTCTGGATGAGCTGCAGGGATCTACAGCTCAGGTGGGGGAATCTGTCCATAGGACAACTATTAGTCATGCACTGCACAAAGTTGGCCTTTATGGAAGAGCAGCAAGGAAAAATCTATTGTTAACAGAAAAGCATAAGAAGTCCCATTTGCAGTTTGCCACAAGCCATGTGGGGGACACAGCAACCATGTGGAAGAAGGTGCTCTGGTCAGATGAAACCAAAATGGAACTTTTTGGCCAAAATGCAAAACGCTGTGTGTGGCGGAAAACTAACACTGCACATCACTCTGAACACACCATCCCCACTGTCAAATATGGTGGTGGCAGCATCATGCTCGGGGTGTGCATCTCTACAGCAGGGACAGGGAAGCTGGTGAGAGTTGATGGGAAGATGGATGGAGCCAAATACAGGGCAATCTTGGAAGAAAACCTCTTGGAGTCTGCAAAAGACTTGAGACTGGGGCGGAGGTTCACCTTCCAGCAGGACAACGTTCCTAAACATAAAGCTATGGAAACAATGGAATGGTTTAAAACAAAACATATATGGATAGATATATGCTGTTAGAATGGCCCAGTCAAAGTCCAGATCTAAATCCCATCGAGAATCTGTGGCAAGATCTGAAAACTGCTGTTCACAAACGCTATCCATCTAATCTGACTGAGCTGGAGCGGTTTTGCAAAGAAGAATGGGCAAGGATTTCAGTCTCTAGATGTACAAAGCTGGTAGAGATATACCCTAAAAGACTGGTAGCTGTAATTGCAGCAAAAGGTGGCTCTACAAAGTATTGACTCAGGAGGCTGAATAATTATGCACACCCCAGTTTGCAGTTTTTTTTTAAAATGTTTGGAATCATGTATGATTTTTGTTCCACTTTCTCACGTGTGGACACTTTGTATTGGTCTTTCAAGTGGAATTCCAATAAAATTGATTCATGTTTGTGACAGTAATGTGAAAAAAATTGGAAAACTTCAAGGGGGCCGAATACGTTTGCAAACCACTGTAAATTAGTGGTGGGAGAAATAATTCCAATTTAACAAAATGACACAATTTTTAACACAGAAAGCTAAGGGGGCATATTTGTCAACTGTTTACACAGTAAATGGTTTGCGCAAACAGTACTGTGGCATAGGTGCATGCATTCATGCTGGCGGTGTGACAGAAAAAAAGGCATCATTTGGTGCCCAGGTAATGCAAATGCGCTATTGCCCTCATGGTTACCTGAGGAAAAAGCAAGTAAGTTGGACGCCTGCATCAAATCAGTAAAATAGGCATTGCATATAGTGGCCAGTAGATAGTAGAACTTCTGTTTAAAATGAACCGAGCTACATTTTTAGCATCCAGGGCATCTCAATAATGAGAAGTGTATGCTTCAATGTGGCTCATTACTAAAAAAATTCCATTCTACCTCTTCTTTTTACATTTAAATGTGTGTTAGAGGTTTTTATTACCCTACTTCCATGACCTGCCATCCCCATTAAGAACAGAGAGAGAAGGATTGTGGAATAAGCAGTAGCAATAAGCAAACAAAAGCTTTCATCAGCAAGGGGTTGGCAAGATAGGACACTGTACTTCAAACATTTCAGAGAGTCACAATTGATTACATCTGCTCCTCCCCTGGATAAATAAGGGCAGAGGGAAGGGGGAGTGGGGTGGCAGCTCCTACAGCTATTAGAAACTAGGACAAACTGCAGAAAAAAAAAGCTGCTTGGATCCTAAGGGCTCTGACACAGGAGACCAGGGTCCAAATCTTGTATCTTCCTTTTCAGTAAGTCACCCCTATTCAGTGAGGAGACCTTGGACAAGACTGCCTAACATTGCCACTGCTCGTGCACGAAAAAATGACGCAGTGAAAAAAGGGCTTGGCTGTATAACGAAATGGCGCCGGTTGATAACGAAATCTGATAACGATAAACATTGTTGTCAAAGTTGGTTAACAATTAGAGATGTAGCGAACGGTTCCCGAACCGTTCGCCGGCGAACCGCTCTGCTACTCTGGGCCTCTTACTACTTCCGGGTCGCAATGACCCGGAGTAGTACGCTTGCGCTGCCCGGCGGAGCGCGTCCTAGATCGCGCTCCTGTTGTCGGGCACTCTCTGCGCATGAGCGTGACATCACTCATGACGTCACGCACATGCGCAGAAAGTGCCCGGCAACGGGAGCGCGATCTAGGACGCGCTCCGCCGGGCAGCGCAGGCGTACTACTCCGGGTCATTGCGACCCGGAAGTAGTAAGAGGCCCAGAAAGGTTCGCCAGGCGAACGGTTCGGGCCATCACTATTAACAATAAATGCTGATGTAAAAACAGGCGGGAAATAATAACAAAAAGATATTAACATTAAAAATTGTTACGTAATTTAACAATACAGCTTAACCCAACCCTACTCTCACACAGAACCCTCCCCTGGTGGTGCCTAAAACTAACCACCCCCCCGGTGGTGCCTAACCCTAACCACCCCCCGGTGGTGCCTAACCCCAACTCCCCCGGTGGTGCCCAAGCCTAACCACCCCTGGTGGTGCCTAACCCTTACCACCCCCCTGGTGGTGCCTAAAACTAACCACTCCCCTGGTGGCGCCTAACACTAACCACTAACCGCCCCCCCCCTCGGTGGTGCCTAACATCAACTCCCTCGGTGGTGCCCAAACCTAACCACCCCCTGGTAGTGCCTAACCGCTTTCTCTGGTGTTGCCTAACCCTAACCACTCCCTCTGCAGAAACACCCTTTTCCACATAGAAACGATAATATCTTTGATAACGTAAAATCTTTACAAATAAACAAAATAATATGATGAAATAACGTTGCAAGCTTCTAAAACGATAACATACTCCAAAAACTTTAATGTTCTAATGTTGTTAACGATATTTATCGCGGCACCCTTTTTTCTGGTTTTTCCATCTTATTAATGATAATTGCATCAAAATCTATGGCAGCGCCCTTTTCGCCCCCCTCCTCTCAGCCGTCACCCTTTTTTCCTGCTACCGCCACTGCCTATAGAGCGTGCCCTAGTGGCTGGAGCTCTGGCACTTTGAATCCACCAGGAGAAATGTGTGATATAAATGTTCTGTGTCTTGTCAATACTGCAATGTTAATTGTGGCTGTAGTGGTGCCCTGGGTGGCAATATCATAATTAGGCACCGCGGATATCAGCAGATGGTGACATTCTTGCTTGCAAACACATCTTATGCAAATTTTTAAAAGATTTGGAATTGGACTAGTCAAGTTCCTGGTAATTTTATTTTGCCCAATTCCAGGCTCCCAAGCTCAAAAAATCTGGAAGACCAACATCTTATGGTGGCCAATACTGATCCAATCTTCTTCATCCAATCTTAGCATTTCTATGTAATATAAGGGGACTGCCTAAAGTATCCATTCAATATATTCACTCAATTTACCCGTCTACTACATAGATTTGGTAAAGTTGGATGAAAAAGACTGGATCATTGGGGGCCACCGTTAGATATGTGGTTCAAATCAATTCATGATGAATTCTAAAGGCGGCCTCTATAACGATCAGACTTCTATCGAAAAAGCATTTGATCAATCAGAAAATTCTTATCGGATTTTAAATATCGTAATACATTATTCACTAAATCATCAACGAACCAATCTTTGCTTCCTATCTATCACTACCAACAAGAACATTTAAATTTTAGTTTGACGAAAATCCAATCGGACAACTGTTTGTATAGTCGTTTGTAATCAATTGTGCCCATCAATGGAGGTTATTTACAACCAATCCGATCACATCTGATCAGAATTATCTGATAGCTCGAACAATTGTTTGGTAGAAATTGGACTGTTAGTGGCCAGCTAAAGATGCATAAAATTAGCATGCAATATCAAATTATTAGCTTTTATGGGGTAAGGCAAGAGGAGGAGTTGCTGGGAGTAAAAAAAACAAAAACATAGTTGGTAAAGAAGAATTGCCCTTCTAGCCTATTGCATAATGTTATTCCCAGGTATTTAACCTCATTTTTCCATGTAAAAGTGGTTTCTTTCTCCATCTCCTTTTTGGTTTTTAGTGTGCAGCCTAAGTCCAGAATATTAGTTTTTTTCTCATTAATCTTAAAGTTTGAACAGAGTCTAAAGTCTTCCAACACTTTTCCACACCTACGCAAGGATTTATTTGGGTCGCTAAGAATCAATAATACATCATCTGCATATGCAAGCGTCTTAATATGTAGTTGGCCCGACTGAATACCCCGAATTTCATCATCTACTTGGACTGTTGATAGTAGCGCTTCCATGCATAGGTTAAAAAGAATTGGTGACAGTGGGCAACCTTGTCTTACCCCATTCGTAATCCTAAATTTTTCATGCAGTGTACCATTTATTACCACCTGGGCTGTTTGATTAGCATAAAGTTTTCTAATTCTTTCGATAAGTACATCTCCTAGTCCGAATTTTTGTAGGACATCAAACAAGAAAGACCTAGAGATCCTGTCAAATGCTTTTTCTGCATCCAATGTCACCAATATGGCCTCTATCTTATCCTTCTTACATTTCTCAATAATATTAATCGCGGTATATATATTGTCTTTAAGTTGTTTATTCTTCCTGAATCCACACTGTGAGTTACTTAATAGATTATCTGAGATTTTCTCCAATCTACTTGCTACTATCATTGCGTATATTTTTATATCCGTATTTATTAACGAAATTGGTCTAAAATCTGTACATCTAGATGCATCTGAAATTTCTTTAGGGATTAGGGTTATTAACGCGCTATTATTTGTACTCGAGAAGGTGTGTTCTTCTGCCGAATTTAACATCCAACAGAAGAGATCTGCTATTTCCTCTACGAATGCTTTATAAAATTCCATACTGAATCCGTCAGGGCCCGGGCTCTTACCGAGTTTACATTTATTAAGTGCTTCTTGAACCTCCTCCTTATTTATAGGTTTATCTAGTTATATTTTTTCTTCTTGTGTCAGCTCCCTAGTCTTTAAATTTTGTATAAAGGCTGACGAATCTTCTGTTGGTTCCTCAAGATTATAAAGTTTAGTATAGAAATTAGTGAATACTTTACCTATCTCCTCATTTGAGCTTTTCTCTACTCCTCCCTCATCTATAATTCTACCTATCGCCTTGCTTTTCCTCTTCCCCTTAAGGATATCGGATAAGAATTTGCCCATTTTATTTCTCCCTTGTTTATTCTTATTTCTCTTCTCCGTAAAATCTAGTTCACATTGTTCAAATGAGGTTAAATACCTGGGAATAACATTATGCAATAGGCTAGAGAACCTCCATGCTGCAAATTATAAACCTTTGATGAGCGGTATAAAGAACAAGTTAAAAGAATGGAACAGGCCCTTTTTTAATGTATTGGGGCGTATTGCAATTGTTAAAATGATGATACTACCCAAGATTCTGTTTATAATGCAGTGCATTCCAATAAACTTACCGGGTCTATGGTTTAAATCTTGGCATAACATTTTTCAGGATTTTATTTGGGCTAATAGTAAGAGAAAGATAAAATATAGCATCATTAGTAAGAAAAAAGAGGATGGTGGCCTGGCAGCCCCAAACTTACTGTGGTATTATAAAAGCATACATCTGACAAGGGTAACTGCATGGAGAATAGAAGATGGCAATGCGGGTTCTGGTCTATTATGGACCACGTTGGAGCAGTGTGAAATAGATCTTGCAAAGATATTCTCATGGATCCCAGAAAATATTAAAGAACAAAACAAAACAACAACAAGTATATTAATCAAGCCAACATTAAAGACACTCTGGCAGATTATTGAAATGTGCGATAGATCAACGGGGATATCACCTTTAATATCACTAAGAGACAATAAGGAATTCCCGCCAGCTTGCAATCTAAACTGGTTTAATAGAAACAAGATTGATTATGATACTAGAATTATAGATATTCGGGGTAATAAAGAATTAAACATTGCCGGTCTGGATTGTGAGCGGGTGGGAAAAGGATACTGGTGGCTAAATCAAGTAAATAGCTATATTACTAGACTAGAAACAGCAGGTAAAAAAATTAAAGAAACATTAAATATACTGGAAAAAAACATCTACACTAGAAGGTGCCCAAAAGGCCTTATTTCCATTTATTACGACTTTATTGCTGGTTTGTGGGACCCCGGTCGGCCACCGTTTTGTCATAGCTGGGAGAGAGACTTGGAAAGAGATCTCTCACAAGAATGGAGTAAAATATGGCAAAAAGTGAGTAAAATTCATGACACAAGCCTATTATTAATACAATACAAACTGTTAACAAGATGGTATATGACGCCAAAAACACTAAACAAAATATCGAAACAAAATAGCAATAAGTGTGGAAGATGTAATAAGGAATTAGGAGATGAAATTCATATATGGTGGGGTTGTCCTAGGATTCAAGAATTTTGGGAGAAGATAGAACTTTTTGTGAGAGGCAGTACTGTAATAAATGAAGAAAGAATACTGACAGCTGAAAGGGTGATTTGTGGTACGTCGGACACGGAGGATGATAGAGACACTAGATTTTTAAAAGAAATGGGAACACTGGTTGCAAAGGCTCTGATCACCAAATATTGGAAAGGCAGTCAGACTCCCACTTTGGCGGAATGGTGTAATTATATGAATAATACACTGAGAATACAGGAAGAAGTGGTGTTAGGAGAGGGAGTTAGAGTGAAGGTATTTAGAGAGACGTGGGAAAAAATATTGTATATATGGAGAAACAATAGGGAATAGAGCGGGAAGAGGGGAAGAGGAAGGAAGGAGAGGAGGAGGGAGGAGAGGGGAAAAAAAAAAAATCTGAGCCTCAGATTCTCTCTCCCATTCTCTCTCCCAGTCTTTACGCGAAGGAGGGGGCGGGTGACAGTGGGGGTAGCGGGTGCATTACGGTGGTGTGGTCTGATGTGGTATAGCACTATATTTGAGGGGTTCCAGGAGTCCCTGTTTCCAATGGGGTGGGGGAGGTAGGGGAGTGTCCGGATGAGATGAGTGGATTGATTGGATAGATGGGAGTTTGTAGGGTGAATAAAGATGGATGAAGGGGCGGGAGAGGAGGGGGAATGTTTGGATAGGATGGGCTGATTGATTGGACGGATGGGTGTTAGTAGGGTGGGTTAAGATGGATGAAGATGTTAAATGGTATGAGAATGAGTCTCAAGGGTACCTGTGCGACCAACTGCATAATTCCAGAACAATGTAAGGGTTTGTGCGCGGTTGTCTTTCCCACATGGGTTTCTTTCCCACCTCCAATTGGGGGTAATGATTTTCTTCATTGAGATATAGGAGCTGAAGGGGGAGAGAGATTTGATTCCAGAGGGGGTCCATGCATTGATTCGGTCGAGTTGGGGGCGAGCCCAGGTGGGGAATGGAACGGCGTATGGGCCTAGGGGGAGAAAATGTAGGTGGAGGGCGGAAAGCACAACTCATGAGCTGTATGTAGAATAATTATACCACTTCATTGTTTTGTATGTATTGGGGTTGGTTCCCCTATCTTTTTTACGAAAAACCTGAATATAAAACTTATCAGAAATTAAAAAAAAAAAAGGAAACCGAACAATGATGCAAATTACACCCAACGATGGGAGTGCTTCAATGAAGCTGAATGTTCTCATGGGTACTGTACCACAGGTACGCTGAGTTTGGAAAGGAAAAAAAAAAAAAAAAAAAAAAAGAATTGCCCTTCGAGTTTGTCAGCATTTTTAAGCATTTTACCTGGATGCAAATTGAATTGGAAACATTGATTTGATAGGATTAAATAACAAATTAATTTTGTAGCAATGGTATACTTTATGTCATCGCAATTTTTATATATTTTAATTTTGTTACAAAGATGAACTTTCACTTTTAGGAGAATACATTAGACATTTTGACACTCTGGCGTTTGGTTCAGTTTTGGCACCACTAGTGCCGTTAGACAGGAGAGGTGTCTGGACAACCCCCAAACTTGCCTTTCACAGGGCCTCGCGGGTTCACGGATAAACTCCAACTTATTGTTTTTCAATTTGGGTATTTTTTTCTTTTTCCAGTCTGAAAATCAAGCGATCATTTTCTGACACAACATTAATAACAGTAATTACTTTGGCTCTTCCACAATGTGAATTTTGAATGAGCTCAAATGCTTGGGAAACGACAAAAAGATGGTTCGTTTTGGACAAAATTGACGACGGGCTCTGCCAAACCCTGAGAATGTTTCTTCTGGCATGCGCCACAATTTTTTTTTACACATTTTTTTTCTTTCAACCCTTTTCTTTCCATTCCCTCAAGACGTATCGAGGCAGATGTACGGAACAACAGATAGAAAGCCGGGATATTTCCATATCAATAACCTCCTTTTACAGCCAGCAGGCATTTGATAAGGTTTAGAATTTTATTTTTAAGTAATATATATATATATAACAAGCCCTGAACAAAAAAAGCCACATTGTTGGTTTTACTAATCAGCAGATGAATTGATTGTGCATTAGCAGGAATGGATTGATATAAGCTGGTGGGATTTGTGAAATAAGAAGTGAGACTGGCGCATTGTCCACTTGTGGCCTCCCACCGATCGGCAGGCAGGAGGCTGGGAGAGGTATTGTACGATGCCTTAAGAACCTACAAGGAAGAATGGAAGTCAGAGTAAATGAAGAGATAATGTATTCTTAGTAAAATGCTATTATAGCCAACGTAAGGAGGATCAGATTATACACTGGGGTTTTTCACTTGAAAAAAAGAAAAATATGACTTCTGCTGAATAAAAATGATTTATTAGTTTTAGCTGGGAACTTATGCTGAGCAGATCCATGCTGTCACAGCAGACTAATGTATTGTTGTTGTGATTTGTTATATTTCCCCCCCCCCTTTTTATTTTATTTTATTTTTTTTTCTTGTTAATTATTGTTTAGGCAGGGAACACACTTGAGACTTTTTTGTACGCATTTTCTGCACAAAAAAACGGAGAACTCATGTTAATCAATGGGCTAGTTCACACATGATATTATCACGCTGGTGCGTGACGAGGTAATACACACAGACAGTGGCGTAACAATAGGCCCTACAGCCCCTGCCGCCCCCCCCCCCCCCGGGGCCCAATCGGGGCCGTTTTGTGGGGGCAGGAGGGGTGGCAGCATAAGGGGAAAGCCTTGGCCACAGTCAGCGGGGAGAGGGGAAGTTCCCCCCCCTCTCCCTCACCTCGGGGCTCTCCCCTCTGCGCTCCCCTCCAGCTAGTTACAGTGTGTGGGCAGCGAGCAGCAGGCAGCGGCGGGCAGATACATACCTTCTTCCGTGCGTTTCATCGCA
This sequence comes from Hyperolius riggenbachi, assembly GCF_040937935.1. Lineage (NCBI taxonomy): Eukaryota > Metazoa > Chordata > Amphibia > Anura > Hyperoliidae > Hyperolius > Hyperolius riggenbachi. The sequence continues at coordinate 234,889,690 of NC_090656.1, read as the reverse complement.
GACTTCTCGCTCTAGCGGCTGACGTCACTTCCGGAATTGACGTCACTTCCGGAAGTGACGTCAGCCGCTAGAGCGAGAAGTCTGCGATGGAACGCACGGAAGAAGGTATGTATCTGCCCGCCGCTGCCCGCTGCCCACACACTGTAACTAGCTGGAGGGGAGAGCAGAGGGGAGAGCCCCGAGGTGAGGGAGAGGGGGGGGACTTCCCCTCTCCCTGCCGACTGTGGCCAAGGCTTTCCCCTCATGCTGCCACCCCTCCAGCCCCCACAAAACGGCCACGAGCGGGCCCCAGAGGAGGGGGGGCCCGCTCTGAAATTCTGCAGGGGGCCCGGTGGGGCCTAGTTACGCCCCTGCACACAGATATAATACAACAGAAGTACAAGGTGAAACTAACGGTCAGAACTTGTGCACAAGTTAGAGGTATCGGAGTACAGAGTCGTTAGGCTAAATCATAGTCAAATTCGAGCAGGGTCATACACGTGTATCAGATGTCAGTCGTATTGCAAGGATAAGGCAGTAACAGAGTCAGGGACAAGCCAAGTTGGTAACGGGAAACAGATGGCAGCAGTGCAGAAGGACTGGACTAGAGCAAGGTCAGGAAACAAGCAAGAGGTCGGTAAACAGATAAATATACAATGAGATGTTACTTCAATAATATCAGGAGGATATGAAGAACAAATTACAATAATAATAATCAATACGAAAATAACAAACGACTGACTAACTGGAGTACATATATATTGTGTGTTTACACAATATACCAATGTATCTCAAGGTAGCTAGCTAGCTAGACCAGGAACCAGCGAACTGATTAGTATCAAGGTCAGCGAGCACTGAATGCTCTGGCCTTATATACACAAAATATTCAAACAGTAGCCACTCCCATTTGGTGATGTCAGCTAGTGACATCACTTGCAGTCATCTCAAACCCTCCTCCTGAGCCTATAAGGCTCACTCGAACTCGCGCATGCGCGATGCGACCGGAGGGAAGGCGGGGATGCCGCCAGAGGTTTCCAGCACGGCAGAGCCGTCGCGGGACCTGCCACTGGAAGGTAAGCTAGGATCAGGGCGGAAAACCGCAGCTCAGTGCGGTAATCCTGACCTCTGCTCGGGGTAGCCGCCGGAGGCTCTTTGCAGAGTATAGCGCGCAGTGGGAGCGTTTCTACATACGGGGGATCCCGACGTCGGCCGCCATTCTTCTTCCTCTCTTCAGGGCCTCTGTTTCCTCCTGGTGAGATTGACGGTTGTCGCCATGACGACAGCCGGCAATCTCACTTTAGAGTTGCTGCGCCACCCGGAGGATGGAGGCATAACTGCAGCGCGGGAGTCCAGGGAGGTGAGTGATTGCTGGGGCTGTGCAGGTCTCCCTGGCAGCATGATTTTTTTCAGGTTTTAGGGTCTGAAAGGGTGCAAAAAAAATTGTAACGCTTTTAGACCCTAAAATCCGGAAAGAATCATAAAGCCAAGGGGGTTAAACATATACAAATAAGAAGTATGTTTCCTCCAGAGTAAAATAAGCCGTAAATTACTTCTCTCCTATGTTGCTGCCTGTCACTTACAGTAAGTAGTAGAAATCTGACAGAACCGACAGGTTTTGGACTCGCTCATCTCCTCATGGGGGATTATCATGGTTTGTTTAGTTTCAAAGGCGCTTAGCGAATGGCAGTTGCTCTGTAGTGTTGGGCGAACATCTAGATGTTCGGGTTCGGGCCGAACAGGCCGAACATGGCCGCGATGTTCGGGTGTTCGACCCGAACTCCGAACATAATGGAAGTCAATGGGGACCCGAACTTTTGTGGTTTGTAAAGCCTCCTTGCATGCTACATACCCCAAATTTACAGGGTATGTGCACCTTGGGAGTGGGTACAAGAGGAAAAAAAATTAGCAAAAAGAGCTTATAGTTTTTGAGAAAATCGATTTTAAAGTTTCAAAGGGAAAACTGTCTTTTAAATGCGGGAAATGTCTGTTTTCTTTGCACAGGTAACATGTTTTTTGTCGGCATGCAGTCATAAATGTAATACATATAAGAGGTTCCAGGAAAAGGGACCGGTAACGCTAACCCAGCAGCAGCACACGTGATGGAACAGGAGGAGGGTGGCGCAGGAGGAGAAGAAGGCCACGCTTTGTGAGACACAACAACCCCGGCCTTGCATGAGGGCAAGAAGCGTGCGGATAGCAGGCTTTGTACCGCCATGCAGTCATAAATGTAATAAAGATAAGTGGTTCAATAAACAGGGACCACGCGGCAACGCTAACCCAGCAGCAGCAGACGTGATGGAACAGGAGCAGGCGCAGGAGGAGAAGGCCACGCTTTGTGAGACACAACAACCCAGGCCTTGCATGAGGGCAAGAAGCGTGCGGATAGCATGCTTTGTACCGCCATGCAGTCATAAATGTAATAAAGATAAGTGGTTCAATAAACAGGGACCACGCGGCAACGCTAACCCAGCAGCAGCAGACGTGATGGAACAGGAGGAGGCGCAGGAGGAGAAGGCCACGCTTTGTGAGACACAACAACCCCGGCCTTGCATGAGGGCAAGAAGCGTGCGGATAGCATGCTTTGTACCGCCATGCAGTCATAAATGTAATAAAGATAAGTGGTTCAATAAACAGGGACCACGCGGCAACGCTAACCCAGCAGCAGCAGACGTGATGGAACAGGAGCAGGCGCAGGAGGAGAAGGCCACGCTTTGTGAGACACAACAACCCAGGCCTTGCATGAGGGCAAGAAGCGTGCGGATAGCATGCTTTGTACCGCCATGCAGTCATAAATGTAATAAAGATAAGTGGTTCAATAAACAGGGACCACGCGGCAACGCTAACCCAGCAGCAGCAGACGTGATGGAACAGGAGGAGGCGCAGGAGGAGAAGGCCACGCTTTGTGAGACACAACAACCCAGGCCTTGCATGAGGGCAAGAAGCGTGCGGATAGCATGCTTTGTACCGCCATGCAGTCATAAATGTAATAAAGATAAGTGGTTCAATAAACAGGGACCACGCGGCAACGCTAACCCAGCAGCAGCAGACGTGATGGAACAGGAGCAGGCGCAGGAGGAGAAGGCCACGCTTTGTGAGACACAACAACCCAGGCCTTGCATGAGGGCAAGAAGCGTGCGGATAGCATGCTTTGTACCGCCATGCAGTCATAAATGTAATAAAGATAAGTGGTTCAATAAACAGGGACCACGCGGCAACGCTAACCCAGCAGCAGCAGACGTGATGGAACAGGAGCAGGCGCAGGAGGAGAAGGCCACGCTTTGTGAGACACAACAACCCAGGCCTTGCATGTGGACAAAAAGCGTGCGGATATAGCAGCAATGCTTTTTGCCGCCATGCAGTCATAAATGTAATACAGATGAGAGGTTCAATAAACAGGGCCCGGAAACGCAACACCATCCCAGATGTTCATTGGTCATGTTACTTGGTTGGGGTCCTGGAGTGTTGCGTAGTCATTTCCAATCCAGGATTGATTCATTTTAATTTGAGTCAGACGGTCTGCATTTTCTGTAGAGAGGCGGATACGCCGATCTGTGACGATGCCTCCGGCAGCACTGAAACAGCGTTCCGACATAACGCTGGCTGCCGGGCAAGCCAGCACCTCTATTGCGTACATTGCCAGTTCGTGCCAGGTGTCTAGCTTCGATACCCAATAGTTGAAGGGTGCAGATGGATGGTTCGACACAGCTACGCCATCTGACATGTAGTCCTTGACCATCTTCTCCAGGCGATCGGTGTTGGAGGTGGATCTGCACGCTTGCTGTTCAGTGGGCTGCGGCTGCATGGGTGTCAGAAAATTTTCCCACTCCAAGGACACTGCCGATACCATTCCCTTTTGGGTACTAGCTGCGGCTTGCGTTGTTTGCTGCCCTCCTGGTCGTCCTGGGTTTGCGGAAGTCAGTCTGTCTGCGTACAACTGGCTAGAGGAGGGGGAGGATGTCAATCTCCTCTCTAAAGTCTCCACAAGGGCCTGCTGGTATTCTTCCATTTTGACCTGTCTGACTCTTTCTTCAAGCAGTTTTGGAACATTGTGTTTGTACCGTGGATCCAGAAGGGTATAAACCCAGTAATTGGTGTTGTCCAGAATGCGCACAATGCGTGGGTCACGTTCAATGCAGTCTAGCATGAATTGAGCCATGTGTGCCAGAGTCCTACCAGAATCCTCATCATCCTCTTGTGAGCGTTGTGATAGTTGTTGTGATGCATCATAGTCGTCACCTTCCTCCTGGTCTGCTTCTGCTGACCATTCGCGTTGAATTGTGGAAGTCCAACGTGCACCGCTCTGGCCCTCGTCAGTGGTGGCATGAAATTCCTGCTCCAACTCCAGCTGTTCCTCCTCCTCTTCTTCGTCATAGCTGCTGGGGCCAGCGTTCCCTGAGGCGGATGGCCTGATGTTGGTACCATCACGCTGATCGTTTTCTCCTTCAGATTCCCCCAGTTGCATCATGACAGCTGTTTCCTTGATTTTTAACATCGACCTCTTCAGTAAACACAGCAGTGGTATGGTAATGCTGACTGAAGAGTTGTCACTGCTCACAAGCAACGTGGATTGCTCAAAATTTTGGAGGACTTGGCAGAGGTCCAACATGTTGGCCCAATCGGATCCACAGAAGCTTGGCAGCTGGCCGGATGCGCCTCGGTACTGCGCCGTCATGTACTGGACCACTGCACTCTTCTGCTCGCAAAAGCGGGCTAGCATGTGCAGCGTAGAATTCCAGCGCGTAGGGACATCACACAGCAAGCGATGGTGGGGGAGATTGAAGCGCTCCTGCATCTTGGCGAGTGCCCCCGAAGCAGTACTGGAATTTCTACAATGTTTGGACACTCGACGCACCTTCAACAGCAGATCGGGCACGCCTGGGTATGTCCTCAGGAACCGCTGAACTACTAGGTTCATCACGTGCGCCAGGCAAGGGATGTGTGTCAGCTTAGCCAACCTTAAAGCGCGAATGAGATTACTCCCATTATCACACACAACCATGCCCGGTTTCAGGTCCAGCGGTGCCAGCCACAAATCCGTCTGTTCCTTTATTCCCCTCCAAATTTCCTCCCCTGTGTGCTGCTTATCCCCAAGGCAGATTAGCTTCAGCAACGCTTGCTGACGCATGCCAACAGCTGTGCTGCACTGCTTCCACGATCCTACTGCTGCTGGGTTAGCGTTTCCGGATGAGGTACAGCTTTGAGATGCGTTCGAGGAGAAGGAGTCAGAGAGGTAGGTGCTGCTGTTATCCAGTGGGAGGGACGGCGGTGCAGCTGTTTGTGGCGTGGGCAACACCCGTGCCGTAGCAGGTGAGGAATCGCTGCCAGGCTCCACAAGGTTCACCCAGTGCGCGGTAAGGGAGATGTATCGACCCTGGCCGAACGCACTCGTCCAGGTGTCAGTGGTGAGGTGAACCTTGCAGGCAACGGCATTCTTCAAGCTTCGGGTTATTTTGCTGACCACGTGCTCATGCAACTCAGGCACTGCAGAGCGTGCAAAGTGGTAGCGGCTGGGAACCACGTAACGTGGGATGGCCACTGACATCATGCCCTTGAAGCTGTTTGTCTCCACCAATCGATATGGCAGCATTTCGCAGGCCAGAAGCTTGGCTATGCTGGCTGTTACTGCCACGGCCCGGGGGTCATTTGCTGGCAATTTCCTCTTGCGCTCAAACATCTCCGACACAGACAACTGAACCGTAGCGCTGCACACGGAAGGGCTGTTGGTTGTTGTGTTTGATGAACACTGGGAGACCTCAAGAGCACTACTCCGGAAAGTGACAGTGTCAGCGTCGTCTGATGTTTGTGAATGTTGTGAACCACGCAATGGCTGGGCTACTGCTGCTGCTGAGGCGGGTCTGGTGGTGAGTCTGGTGAACCCAAGGGAGGCAGTGTTGTTTCTGGTACCCTGTCCTGACGCGTTTGCCCAAAGAGTGGGATGTTTGGATAGCATGTGACGGCTCATGCTGGTGGTGGAGAGGTTGTTAATATTTTTCCCCCTGCTCAGGCGGGTCTTGCACACCTTGCAAATCGCCATGGTAACATCCTCAGTGCAGTCTTCAAAGAAAGCCCAGACTTTGGAGCACCTGCCTCCTTGCTGGCGATTTCTGTTTGCTCCTCTTTTGCCTCTCACTTGAACTTCCACGCTTGTGGTGCCTGAAATTGCGCGCCGCCTACCTTGTGGCACAAGGCGAACTCGTGCAGCAGTGTGTTCTTCAACAGACTCATCTGTGCTGCTGCTACGACGGCGATGTTCTCGTTCACAAACAAAATCTGGGTCTCTGTCCACATTGTCCATACCCTCCTCTTCCATCTCCTCAAACTCGTCATATGTCATTGTGGGCCACCGCCGTGGAGTAGAGCTCCCCACAACAACCTCTGCGCAGCACACTCCAACGTCGTCTTCCAGATCTTGTCGGCCGACCTCCTGCAATTGCAACCCCTCCTGCCCAAATTGCTCTGGGATTTGGGTTTCCGAGTCCTCTTCGGACTCGCCTTGTATTTCAGTGCGCGGTGCATTTCCCACAGTTAACGGTTGTGAATCCAGGCACAACATTTCTGGCTGTTCCTCCATTGACCTTTGAAAGGTGGAAGTTTGTTGGGCTGGGAATAGCTCCTGCGAATACCCCATTGTGTCCTGAGGTAATTCATCGGACTGGTTATCTGGCAGTTGTGTGCGTGGTGTCGCTGCCGGTTGTGTCAGCTTTGTGCCCACTGGCTCCTTGTAACTGGCTGAGGACTCGGACCTCGTGCGTGATGTGCTGGTGCTGCTTAACCCACTGCTGGACGCTTGAGAGGTCATCCAAGTAATTATCTGGTCCTGTTCTTTTGGATTTGTGAGGGTTGTTGTCCTGGACAACATGGGCGGTATTGAGTGGGTTTTCTTGGGTGCTCCCCTGTGGCCTGTACGTGAACCGTCAGGGGAAACACCTCTTCCCTTGCCCCTCCCTCTTTCACCGGATTTCTTCCTCATTTCACTTATCCTTACAGTACACGCTGACTGGCAGCAGTACAGTGGCAGTACAGAAATGCTATACAGTACCACTATTCCCAGCAGCGACACAGAGCACAATGCTATACAGTGACGGGTGAGCGGTGTACCACTATTCCCAGCAGCGACACAGAGCACAATGCTATACAGTGACGGGTGAGCGGTGTACCACTATTCCCAGCAGCGACACAGAGCACAATGCTATACAGTGGCGAACGAGCGGTGTACCACTATTCCCAGCAGACACAGAACAGTACACAGAATGCTATATAGTGTGGCTGAACGAGCGGTGTACCACTATTCCCAGCAGACACAGAACAGTACACAGAATGCTATATAGTGTGGCTGAACGAGCGGTGTACTACTGTTCCCAGCAGACACAGAACAGTACACAGAATGCTATATAGTGTGGCTGAACGAGCGGTGTACTACTGTTCCCAGCAGACACAGAACAGTACACAGAATGCTATATAGTGTGGCTGAACGAGCGGTGTACTACTGTTCCCAGCAGACACAGAACAGTACACAGAATGCTATATAGTGTGGCTGAACGAGCGGTGTACCACTGTTCCCAGCAGACACAGAACAGTACACAGAATGCTATATAGTGTGGCTGAACGAGCGGTGTACCACTGTTCCCAGCAGACACAGAACAGTACACAGAATGCTATATAGTGTGGCTGAACGAGCGGTGTACCACTATTCCCAGCAGACACAGAACAGTACACAGAATGCTATATAGTGTGGCTGAACGAGCGGTGTACTACTGTTCCCAGCAGACACAGAACAGTACACAGAATGCTATATAGTGTGGCTGAACGAGCGGTGTACTACTGTTCCCAGCAGACACAGAACAGTACACAGAATGCTATATAGTGTGGCTGAACGAGCGGTGTACCACTATTCCCAGCAGACACAGAACAGTACACAGAATGCTATATAGTGTGGCTGAACGAGCGGTGTACTACTGTTCCCAGCAGACACAGAACAGTACACAGAATGCTATATAGTGTGGCTGAACGAGCGGTGTACTACTGTTCCCAGCAGACACAGAACAGTACACAGAATGCTATATAGTGTGGCTGAACGAGCGGTGTACTACTGTTCCCAGCAGACACAGAACAGTACACAGAATGCTATATAGTGTGGCTGAACGAGCGGTGTACTACTGTTCCCAGCAGACACAGAACAGTACACAGAATGCTATATAGTGTGGCTGAACGAGCGGTGTACCACTATTCCCAGCAGACACAGAACAGTACACAGAATGCTATATAGTGTGGCTGAACGAGCGGTGTACTACTGTTCCCAGCAGACACAGAACAGTACACAGAATGCTATATAGTGTGGCTGAACGAGCGGTGTACTACTGTTCCCAGCAGACACAGAACAGTACACAGAATGCTATATAGTGTGGCTGAACGAGCGGTGTACTACTGTTCCCAGCAGACACAGAACAGTACACAGAATGCTATATAGTGTGGCTGAACGAGCGGTGTACCACTGTTCCCAGCAGACACAGAACAGTACACAGAATGCTATATAGTGTGGCTGAACGAGCGGTGTACCACTGTTCCCAGCAGACACAGAACAGTACACAGAATGCTATATAGTGTGGCTGAACGAGCGGTGTACTACTGTTCCCAGCAGTGACACACAATGACTGGGGGGGACCCTGGCTAGCGTGGCTGGAGCGCGAACTACCCTGCCTGCCTACCCAAAGCTAAACCCACAGACAAATGGCGGAGATATGACGTGGTTCGGGTATTTATTTACCCGAACCACGTGACAGTTCGGCCAATCAGAGCGCGTTCGGGTCCGAACCACGTGACCCGTTCGGCCAATCACAGCGCTAGCCGAACGTTCGGGGAACGTTCGGCCATGCGCTCTTAGTTCGGCCATATGGCCGAACGGTTTGGCCGAGCACCGTCAGGTGTTCGGCCGAACTCGAACATCACCCGAACAGGGTGATGTTCTGCAGAACCCGAACAGTGGCGAACACTGTTCGCCCAACACTATTGCTCTGTGTAACTGCTAAAAAAAAAATGTGCAGCGAGCATGCAGTCTGGCCAGCATCATTGTATACATCCTTTTCGGGTAATGTCTTGATAAAGAATCAAATCCTTGCTGATAATCCCTCATGAAGAGATGGGCTAGTTCAAAACCTGTCGGCTCTGTAAGATTTCTACTACCTACTGTAAGTGACAGCAACATAGGAGAAAAGTAATTTATGGCTCATTTTACTCTGGAAGAAAAATGCTTCTTATTTGTATATGTTTATATGTATGTTCAATTTTACGGTTTTCACGATAGTGGTCCTTTAAGGTGTCCATGCATTTATCAATTTTTAGCATTTGAAATTGATGCAGCAAGCAATCCCTGATTGACTGATTTCCAGACGAAATTGGTTGATCTAGTCGATCGCGCAGGATGGAGAATTTTGTTAATTGGTGGCAGACGGGAAGTGGCATTCAATTCAACGGCTGATGAAGCTACTCTCACCTGTTTGCTGTTCTCTTCCCTACCCGCTGGCTGCTTCCATGTCTTGGGGCACCTGTGTGATGTAACTAACAGTAGAGGCCTCTAGTGATCATGTAAGGTACATGCCATGCTGCCCCTAGCGTCTGTCCTCACATCACACAGGCTCCCTGGACTCGGGAGGGAAGTACGAGCAGCCGGCAGAGAGGGCAGAGACAGGGAGCACTCAGCGGTCAGGTGAGCTACACCGCATGGCCCAAGGGGAGAGGAGGGAGGGGCTGGGATTTTCAAAGATTTATTTTTGAGGGACTGAGGGACTACCTGGTACTGGAGGAAGCCCCAGGTAAGTATAAATCTTTGTGCTATTATTGTCTCAACTGTATAAGAGTTGCCTCTTCCTCTGAGCTCAGAGCATGGTTTCTTTTTACACCAAGCCTTGGGTGAGTTCAAGTTGTGCTGGACCTGTGAATAAACTTGGGGTCCAGCTGTACTCATGTCACATGCTTGGCAAATATAGCCCTGACAGGAGGCCTTAGTGGAGCCCTATGTAGCCTGCACACAAAAAAAGTGGGTGGCTGTAGATAAAGTCAGGCTCATCTCTCATGGACTATATGCAAGCAAAAGCACATACTATTTAGTTAAATCTAGAGTCGGGAAGGAAAGCTGTATTTCCTGACCTGTTCTTTTAGCAGCTATGCAAGCAGTATTTTTTTTTGTCAAAAAATGTCTGCAGCATTTTTCAGACAGCAGGTTCGAGTCCCAGCAAGAATACTATCTACTATCTATTTCCTGCAGTATTCATAGCAGCATACAAATGGGTAGCTCCGCCCCCAACATATAGGACTGTTAACTTTAAATTAAAGTTTCCCCCATTCCTCTGTTTTGTTTTTTTCATTTCCTGTCTGCCGCTACAGGTCTGTCTCCTTTTGTGGGAATGGTTTTGACATTTTTTGTCCGTACCTGGCTGCCTTCTTGCAGCCAGCCAGCCAGGTTCAGCCTCTCCTGGTCTGTAGCCCTCCAGTATGCCTGATGCGGAGCATTGTGAGGGACCCCTGAGCGGGTGGGGGGCTGGGCACGCTGTATATGCGTATGCATTCTCTGCTCAGCTTTACTAGAGTTCTATTACTTTACTGGGCTCCGTGCGGTTCATGTCGAGTGGAGGTGGTGTCTCTGGGACAGATTTATCAAAGCATTACCAACATTTTTTTTCTTCTTAAAGCTAATGGGAACCGGTGTCAAAAAAATAAAAAGTCAGATACTCACCTAAGGAGAGGTCCTGATGAGCCTTCCCTCTCCTCTCCCGGTGCCCGGTCCCGCGCAGGATCCCCCGTAGCAGTATTTGACCGTTTCGGTCAAGTACTGCCACTTCCGCCGCCAAAGGGAGGTTTCGGAAGTCTTCGGGAGCACTCGGGCTCCCGAAGACGGGCCGCTGCATACTGCGCATGCGCGAGTGCTTTCTATGACGCACTCGTGTGTGTCTATGACGTACTCGCGCGTGCGCAGTATGGAGCCGCCGGCCTTCGGGAGCCCGAGTGCTCCGAAGACTACCGAAGTCCCCGCGGCGGCGATTTGCACGGAGGATCCACTGGGCATCAGGAGAGGAGAGGGTAGGCTCATTAGGACTCGGAGCCTTCCCTCTCCTTAGGTGAGTATCTAACTTTTTTTTTTACTGGGGTTACATTAGCTTTAAACAGTTCTAACCAGCAGGGGTGACAGTTCTGCATGATAATAAGAAACTTCTTAAATCCTAGTGTGAATTTCTACAGCTGCACTACAGTTAGGAAAAGTGCAAATCCATCCCTAAACTGCCGCAGATTAAGAAGTGTTTAATAGCAGTTCTACACAAATTGTGCAGTGCAGGCTAGACATGATTTGTGAAGGGCTCCTACTCCTTCCTGCTGAATTCCTCACTCAGAGCTTGTTGGTGTCAATACAGCAGATGTATTGGTTACCTCAACAACAGCAATTTTTTCTCGCACACTGCACTGTCTGAGAAACCTTCCTAACTCCTCCTATTTTACAACAGTTTGAGAAGGACACTGCACTTTTTGGTGATTTCTTAATATGTCTGAGACAGTTCTTCATGGATTTCTAAAAAACTACCAATATTTTGTCTCAGATTCTCTTGATAAACATCCCCTTCTGTATCTAGGCTTTAGTGATGGGTGAACAGTGTTCGCCACTGTTCGGGTTCGCCCGGATTTTGGGCTGTTCGAGTTGTAGATGACGCGTACCCTCGTACACGTCATCGCGGTACTTCTGCTCTCTCTTGACGCGACTTACAAATGTAAACAGGAAGTGCGTCAGAGAGAGGGCGGAAGTACCAGATGGTACTAGCGCCTATGCTCTCCAGCTGCCCGCTTGCTGTCCTCTTCCTGCCAGCCTGCTACAGGTACTTTGGGGGACTTCTATTTAATTTTATAGGGTCCAGCAGAAGAGCTTAGCGGGGAGGGGTGGGGGGCATTTCCGACCCCCCCCCCCCCCGCGCGCGCTCGGGGCATGCTCTCCCTTTATGCTGGGACCCTATAGGGGCCCCAAAGGGACATGTTTGGGTTGGGTTCGGGGTTCGGCCCGAACATGCCGAATATCGGGGGCATGTTCGGCCCCCAAACCCGAACATCTGAATGTTCCCCCATCACTACTAGGCACTTCCGGGTTCGACTGAATTCCTGCATTCCACACACAGTAAAGGATGTCAAATTACCTCACCAGGAAGTAAGCTCAAATGAGCAGAACAGCTTCACTCCCACGCTGGACACACACTTTTGTGGACACTCTGGAGAGGGCAGGCTAACTAAAAGCTGCCTGTTACTATGTTTAGGATGATCAATACTATTGCCAACCTTGCAGCATATTCAGGGGCAATATGTATATTAATTCCTTCAGTGTGCCTGGTTATGCCTGAATATTGTATCATGCCCAGAAGGTCAGAGAGGAAAGGAAAAAAAGAAAAAAAAAATTAATGTGTACAGCGCTGCGTACTAGCGCAGTACTGTACAAAGAACAGCCTTGTCACTTAACTGTCCCTCAGGGAGCTCACAGTCTAATCCCTATCATAGTCATATGTCTATGTATGCATAAAGTAGTGTAGGGGCTTGATTCACAAAATAGTGCTAACTGTTAGCACGGCCGTTTACGCGCAAATTTTTGCATTGCGCGCGATCGCGAATTTTTGCTCGAGACGATAATGGTTTCGCATGCAAACGCGAATTTTCCCACGAAATCGATATCGTTTTCACGTGAAAATTTGCGTTTGCGCGCGAAAACGCTATTGTTTCGCGCGAAGAATCGCGATCGCGCGCAATGTGAAAATTTGCGTGAAAATGGCCGTGCTAACAGTTAGCACTCTTTTGTGAATTAAGCCCTATGTATCTTAGTGTAGGGCCAATTTAGGGGGGGGGGGGGTGTAATGATCCGCTCAGCTGTCTGCACAGGCAGACAGCTGTTTGACCATTCTTTAGGTCTGAGTGTTGCAGGTCTCTGGAAAAGAGACCTGTCCTTGCTTGGCAACTTTCAGAGTTGCTCTGCTGGTAAGGAATTTGCATATACTTGTCATGCAAATTGTGTAGATGCCTCTTTTGATGGCTTGCAGTATAAATACCTTTTGCTCCCAGAATTCCTTGCTGGTCATGATGGTTTGTTCCTGCTTAACTCTCCTGGAGTGTCAGCCTTGCTATTGTTTGCTAAAGATTATCTTAGAGTATTCCTGGGGACTGCACTAGGCATCCCTTCTAGTGCAGTCAGGTTCTAGTGCAGTCAGGGTGTATTATCTGTATTGCCTTGTTCTGTCTCTCTGTCTCGATTGTCTTGCCGCCAGCGGCGTTCGACAGGAAATCGTTCTGTCTGTTTGGGAGTGTAGGCCAGAGCTGCGGTTGCTACTGGCTGCTCCATCTGTCTGGATTGCATTCGCCCTAGTGGTAGTGGCAGTACTTCCTTCTGCCCCGTCTGTCTGTCGTGTCGGGTACGAACGCTTGCCGTAGGCTCGGTGAGGCAACCGTTTAGCAAGCGTTCGCGTTCTCTATTTCGTGTTTGTGTTTCATTGGTAGTTAGGGTGGCACGCTTATCACTGGGCGCCTAACGCGCGGTGATCGTGCTTAAATGCGTTCGCTGTTGCGAATGAGTGCGGTGTTCGCGTTTAGCCAGCGTTTGTTATTTTCCTTGATGTACTGATTGTTGTTGCTTGCTGTGCCTTTCTTGCTACTCTCGTGCTCTGTCCTGCTCGGTCTTGTGTCACTGTTGGCAATCGCCAGTCTTGCGATTGCGTTCATACTTGGTTTCTGCTGTTGTGTGTTTCACCGTCGCCGGGTGGCGACTAGATTGGTGGACACACATACATTCTGTCTCTGTGCTCTCTCTCTCTTTAAGGGCTATCTTGCCCTGCTTTGCTTCAACTCGTACAATTCTCTTCTGGCATCTGTGGCCGTGCAGAGGCTGTGTTCATCTGCACTCCACAGCTCCATCTGCCGGTGGGAATCTCCCTCTACAGGTGCATTGTGTAAAGATTGGTGTCAGCAAGCACAGATATTCTGATTATTGGTGATCTGCAGTATCACCAATAATACAGATGCTATACCTGATTATATGGTGATCTGTAGAATTGCCAATAATGCAAGTATAGCGTGACACGATACAATCGAATGCAAGAGTGTGAGAAAACGCGGAAAAGCCGCCGCGAGTACTCAGAGTAAGGCAGCTGATTCTGCGTTCAACATGGCAGCTGGCACGCATGGGCCTGCATCCACTAGCCTGACGGAGCGCGGAGAAACCGCCGCATGTCCAGTGCACGCATGGGCCTACCACTAGCAGTATGGCTGAACGCAGGGAAACCGCCGCATGCTCTGACAGCGGTGCGGCTGGCCCCGCGTTCAAACCAGCAGATGCATTACAACATATGTCTGGTGTGGCTGGGACTAGTGATGGGCGAACACCTGGATGTTCGGGTTCGGGAAAGTTCGCCGAACATGGCCGAGATGTTCGGCATGTTCGGGCCGAACCCCGAACTTTCCGAACATCCAGCTTTTGGGGGCCATATGGGGTCGCAGGCATAAGGGGGGAGCATGCCCCAATCGCGGGGGGGGGGTCGGAAATTCCCCCCACCCCCTCCGCTAGCGCTCCCCCCTCTGCCCGCTTCCCCATTCAAAAGTTTAAGCAAAGTACCTGTAGTGGATGGCCTGGCAGTGGGCGGCACTGTGGAGTGAGGAGGAGGAGTCCGGAGAGTGACGAGTTGAGGGAGGCCGGGCAGCGGGCGTGAGGTCAGAGAAAGGGCGGAAGTACCACAAGGGAATTTCCGACCCCCCCCGTGATCGGGGCATGCTCCCCCCTTATGCCTGCGACCCCATAGGGGGGCAGTATTCGGCCGAACAGGGCCCTGTTCGGCCGAACAGGGGCCCTGTTCGGCCCTGTTCGGCGGCCATTAGAAGTTCGGGGCGAACCCGAACTTAAAAGGCCGAACACCATCAGGTGTTCGGCCGAACGCGAACATCACCCGAACAGGGTGATGTTCTGCAGAACCCCGAACAGTGGCGAACACTGTTCGCCCAACACTAGCTGGGACTGATAGTCCACACAGGTTCAGAAGGACGCGCGCGCGTGCTGAGAGGCAGAGCCTTTATGACAGTCAGAAGGGTGTCAGCTGATCTAGCCAATCAGCTGACAATTCTATCAGGTTTCATTGGTCCAGCACTTAGGGGAGGCGCTGGAGTATATATACTGGGTGCTGGTCATTTCTCTGGTGTCTGGCGTTGTGATCACTACGTGGTAGCACTCAGACCTTGTCAGTATCTGTGATATTATCTGTGTTATTATCTAAACCAGTTCCTGGGTGTTGATGATTAAGGACCTCACACCTCAGTCTAGGGAAAACTGTATATTATCTGTGTTATTATTTAGACCAGTTCCTGGGTGTTGATGACCAGGGACCTCACACCTCAGACTATGAATTAGCTTTACCATCTAGTTATACTCAGACCAGTTCCAGGGTGTTCATGATCAAGGAGCTCACACCCAACACTAGGCATTGTTGATTATTTGTTATGACCTTCTGCTTTCCTGACTACTCTTCTGATCTCTGATTAGGTACTACGCTATATCTGATACTCTGTTGCCGAACTCGGCTTGTCTTAGGATTCCGCATCTGTCTCCTGTCTCTGTCCCTGATCTGTCTGTCTGTTGCCGACCCGGCTTGCCCGACCTCGAGAGCTATCTCCTCAGTCAAGAGATAGCTCACAGACCTGTGGGTGACATCCTTCCTTGGTGTCACTCACACTCTGTCCTTCCTACTCCTAGCCTGACCCCTCCCTCGGGAGAGTCTCAGGCTTGCGGAAGGAACGTGTTACTGTGCAGTACTCCTTACTGCTGTGCACCTGCTCCTCAGGTGCAGTCCTCAAAGTATTTCTGTTGCACCAAACACTCTTAGTACCCAGGTGTCCAGAGGTTAGAGATATATCTGATTATCGATGATACTGCAGATCATCAATAATCGGGTATATATCTGTATTCTCGGTGATACTGCAGATCACCGGTAATCAGACCCTCTCTGTGTTACACCGATCGTTACAAAGAGGGTGCTTGGTACAATAGAGTATCTCTATAGGGCACAGAGATACAACCTCCAGCAAGCTGGAACAGCAGACAACAATAATAATATACAGTGTAAATTCAAGTCTGTGGAAATATCCACCACACCGTAATTCCTCAGAGGTGTGGTTACCTCTGAATGGGAAACCCGTGTGTGAGATCCTCCAAAGGACGGAGTGGAGGAGTCTCGGCCTCTAGCAGCAAGGGTTTGCTAGTGGCGGTCGTCTCAAAGAGGTAAGCCTCTAATAGAACCCTACAGTGGGAGACGTTCCACTGAAGGGAGAAAGGTCAGACAAAATGAGGTTCGGCAACAGATCAGGAGGCAGCAGTACAGAAACGTGAGACAAGAGAATAGTCGGAAACCAAGCCAATAGTCGATAATGGTACGGGCTGGCGAAGTACAGAATCAGGAAGCAGAAGAGTAGTCAAGACAGGCACAGAATCATACACGATAAATCAAACAATATAATATGTGTATATATTAGCGATAAACCAATATATAACACAATATCAGAGACAAGGCTGACTAGATCTGAGTGCTGACACAGGGTATCGCAAACACAGACGAAGTGTGACTGAAAAGCACTTCCTTATATACTGCCTGGGAGAGAAGTCTCCACCCCAGGCAGCAACCAATCAGAGCAGGCTAAAATGTCAACTGATCTCCAGGTCAGCTGACACGCTTTCTAAGAGTATAAAGGCGTGTCTGGTGTGCACGCGCACCCCCTAGAGGCACGATGGCAGAACCCTGGTGAGCAGCATGCTGGTAAGTTTGGAGCAGAGTGCTCGGACGGGTTTGCACAGCGGATGCGGATGAATTTCCGCATCCCGCGTTGGAAGGTCCGCTTGCTGGACTGGATGCGACCATATTTCCGCAATCCATCCGGCGTTGCGGATTTTTCGTTACACATTGCACCCAAGTTGGGTTCTATCAAATTACACATTTGTGGAGGATTTCCGCAGTGTCAGCGTGCATTCTGTGCGCTGACCACAGAGATAGTTCCGCATTCGTTACAGTATGACCAGCCAAACCGAAATTCCCAGAGGGAATTTCTGATTTGTACGATTTTGTCAACTATGGTTCGTGTACTTTTAAGAGGTTTAAAAGACTAGATTCTGAAACCAAAGAGGATTTCCTTTCTGAATGTGTTAGATTCCTAGGAAATTCCGAGTTTCAGGCTACTCCCGTTTCTACCTGGGCGTTACAGATAGCATATTGCCTGTTGGCGGGGAATCTGTTTAGCTGGGCCTATGATGTTTTGAATCAAAACGATTTGAAGGAAAGACCCTTGGAATTCCTAGCGTTTATGATTCACAACGTGTTTAAGGATATTGATTTGCCTTACCCTTTTAATGAGCTCTTAGCAGCAAGTCAATCACTTGTTTCATCTACTGCATACAGAACTATGCAGTTTGCAAAGGATGGTATTGACAATCAGTTTAAAGTCCCAGTACCTAAAGCAATTGAATGTGAAATCTATGAGTGTGTACCTGCTAATCAGTAAGCTGTCCAATCCCTTCCATGCAAAACCCTTCAGTGTGATAATGAATGCAGTAACAGCTCCCTTGTATCTAGACAGCAGCCACTTGTAGAGGCTAAAACTAAAAAGGGGGAAAATCTCTGAAGGCTTCCCAGCGGAAAAATCCATTGCCCATAGCAACTACAAATAAAGAAATTATTTCTGTGAAATCTGAAATGTGGAACACATTTGAATGTGATAGATCCAAAGAGACTTCTCAGTCCCAGGTTTTATTACCCCAAGCAAAAGCATATGGGGATCCTACGATAGGCAGACTTATTCACTATATTAAAGGAGTAAGAAAATCTATGCATGTTCCTGAACCCGTATGAGAGTTACCTTGATACAGGGTTGTTTGAGCCTCCATTTGCTCCGTGGGAGATTGGGGCTTTGATTGAGGAGTTCGAGATTGATTGGAAGGCGTTTTGCGATTTTTACATCGCAAAAAGCGAAGTGATTCTTACTGCTTGTGTTAATTCTGTGTACACTTTGATTGACTCTGATGAGTGTGACGAATGTTTTGTGGATCCGGTGATTTGTGTGTGGCAGACGATTTTAGATGAATTGCACACACACCAACCAATTAACTCCAATAAAGTAACACCATTTTCAGATGATTGTTCCTGCCTTTCTGGGGTAAAGCAAGTGAGTTTAGACACTGTGCGATCTGATGCCTGTTTCTCAGATGTGCCTGCAGATTGTGAACGGCGTGAGTGTGTCAGTTTTGTCAAAGAGATGTGGGATCCCTTATCGTTTAAAAGCAGATCTTTTTCTCCCCGTGATTCTTTAAGATCTTCCATCTATGATCCTGTTATGGGAAAAATTTCTAAATTATGCAGCCTCAAAAGTAATGTTAATATGTCTAATAAAGTTTCTCCTGTTGTTGTCACAACTTTTTCTGCAAATAAATCTATGTCTCCCTCTGTTCACACCTGTAAAGGCACGTTGCCTGATAACAGTTGTTCCAGTGTTTCTGTCCTGAACACTTTGCAGTCTGGTCCACAGATTGCGGAGGTTTGCGCTTTAGAAGCGTCAGTTTCACAACCTAAAGCGATCTTGGATTCGCAAATTTTGCGTTCTGACTCCTCGGATTCGACATTGTTAGCCGAGTCTAAGGGTGAGACAGCGCTTTGGTTTTACGAATTTGATACTGAGGGATCTTTGCCTTGTCCAGAGAAGGTTTCTGTGAGCCTGCCCTGTACCATGAA
The DNA here is from genome assembly GCF_040937935.1 of Hyperolius riggenbachi. NCBI lineage: Eukaryota > Metazoa > Chordata > Amphibia > Anura > Hyperoliidae > Hyperolius > Hyperolius riggenbachi. Next base: position 234,870,941 of record NC_090656.1, on the reverse strand, counting down.
TGAAACCATGATGTCCACTCGCACTGACATTTGTGAGTCCCTTTCTTGCTCTGAAGATAGTACTGACTCTCCACCCTGTACTCTGGATGAGTCAAAATTGCCTTGCATAAAATCTCCTGCAGTGACCCTAGAGGCTCGTCTAGGTATTGCTACTATTCTCACCTGTTTCTCTGCTATTTTTGAATTGCAGTCTAGTTTGACTGCTATGCAGAATTCTGCATGCAGTGAGATTAGAGTTAGGGAGTCAGTGTGTGTTCCAGTAGATATTCCTGTGCATCCTGTTCATAAAGATGAAACTCAGTCTCAGTGGATTGTAGAACCATCCCTGGGACATTTGCTCTGTCCGCAAAATGTATTTGATGTTTTGCCCTGTAACATGGATAGTTCAGAATCCTTAATTTCTTTGTCAGAAAACTTGGGAAACGATGCTCCTGAGCTTTTGTTTGATGTTCTGGAGGTCTCCGAGTTCCTCCCAAAGGGTTCAGAACTTTTAGGAGGTGCCTCCTGCCCCACAAGGCCATCTGAGGTATTACCCACTTCAGTAGGCATCGCTGCTATACTGACTACTTTTGTAGCTCTTGTGGAGCTTCCGTCATGTGTAGTCAATGATGAGTTTTGGTTAGATACAATTACAGTCACAGAAATTTCTAAGTCTGAGTCCAAGTCTTCTTTTGAAAATCCAGTACTTGTGACCACTACTCATGATGATTCTCAGCCCGGTTCTGGTTTTGGTCTTGTCGTGTCGGACTCTGAGGTTGGCAGTTCCTCAACATGTCCTGAGGTTTCTCTTGTGCTAGTGTACCCCGATACGCTCTGTGACCCAGAAAGCCCAAGTGTGTCTCGGTTACCAGCATGCTCAGTTGCTTCCTCGGTGGAGACATGTTCTGATATTGCCTGCCTGCCTGCATGCCCAGAAGTGGTCCCTGAAAGCCCTGATCTTGATGGTTGTCCTGGTAATCCTGAATCCGGAATGGTCATAGGTTCCATAGGGGTTCTTGGTAGTTCTCCATGTGAGCCTGGTGGGCGTTCTGGCCTTTTGGGATCTCTGCGGAGCTTCAAAGTGTTCTGGGAGATTCTGGGAGAAATGTTTCTTGGTACCCTGGATGGGATCAACAGTGGCTTCTCTGTTGAAAGGGACACTTTGAATAGGTATTGTGGCAGGTTTGGTATTTTGGACGCTCCCTGGAAGGTGGTGGGTATTGCTTGGAGGGTTTCGATGGGTTCTTTCCTGGCATTCACAGTTCTGATGGGTGTTACGCTGAGACTTGTAGTGCTGATGGGCATGTTTCGGTGGCTTCTGCTTCCGACGAGGTTAGTTTCGGGAGGATTGACTCTGGAATGGGGCCTTGTCGGGCTGTCCCGACCTTCATAAGTGTTAAGTCTGATTTTTTTGAAAATATCAGTTTTGAGAGACGTCTGGAAGCCGTCTCTAGAAGGGGGGGGGGTACTGTAATGATCCGCTCAGCTGTCTGCACAGGCAGACAGCTGTTTGACCATCCTTTAGGTCTGAGTGTTGCAGGTCTCTGGAAAAGAGATCTGTCTTCGCTTGGCAACTTTCAAAGTTGCTCTGCTGGTGAGGAATTTGCATATACTTGTCATGCAAATTGTGTAGCTACCTCTTTTGATGGCTTGCAGTATAAATACCTTTTGCTCCCAGAATTCCTTGCTGGTCATGATGGTTTGTTCCTGCTTAACTCTCCTGGAGTGTCAGCCTTGCTATTGTTTGCTAAAGTTTATCTTAGAGTATTCCTGGGGACTGCACTAGGCATCCCTTCTAGTGCAGTCAGGTTGTATTATCTGTATTGCCTTGTTCTGTCTCTCTGTCTCGATTGTCTTGTCGCCAGCGGTGCTCGACAGGAAATCGTTCTGTCTGTCTGGGAGTGTAGGCCAGAGCTGCGGTTGCTACTGGCTGCTCCATCTGTCTGGATTGCATTCGCCCTAGTGGTAGTGGCAGTGCTTCCTTCTGTATTCTGCCTTAGGGGTGCTAGCCAGAGCAGCAGTTGCTACTGGTAGCCCCATCTGTCTGTCGTGTCTGGTACGAATGCTTGCTGTAGGCTCGGTGAGGCAACCGTTTAGCAAGCGTTTGTGTTCTCTATTTCGTGTCTGTGTTTCATTGGTAGTTAGGATGGCACGCTTATCACTGGGCGCATAACGCGCGGTGATCGTGCTTAAACGCGTTTGTTGTTGCGAATGAGTGAGGTGTTCGCGTTTAGCCAGCGTTTGTTATTTTCCTTGATGTTCTGATTGTTGTTGCTTGCTGGCATCTGTGGCCGTGCAGAGGCTGTGTTCATCTACACTCTACAGCTCCATCTGCCGGTGGGAATCTCCCTCTATAGGTGCATTGCACCCAAGCTGGGTTCTATCGAATGACATGCTTGTGGAGGATTTCCGCAGTGTCAGCGCGCATTCTGTGCGCTGACCACGGAGATAATTCGTTACAGGGGGGAGAGATTAAAAAATAGCACTTTGTTTATTAATAAAAAGAAAAATGTACACTGGCAGCAGCAATCAGATACCTCCAAAAGAAAGCTCTATTAGTGACAAGAAAAATAGGTAAAATTCATTTCGGTGCTAAGGCCGAGCAATAAACTGTTAAAGTGGTGAAGTGCTGAATTGTAAAAAATCGCCTGGTCACTAGGTGTGTATAAACCTTGTGGTTGAGGTTAAAGAGACTTAGCATGAGAAAGGGTGAAGCAGCAACAACATGCACAATTGCATCCTGGTTGGTAAGGACTAATACAACAGTATACAAAGGGGAGGGCAAGGACCCTCCATAGGAAATAACGGCACACTCAACCAGGGCTATTTCAGCATCATGAGCTGCTTATGCTAAGGTGTCCCCAGATACGATCTGTAGAGCGGCCAATTGGTCTTCTGCCAACACATTTGTTCAACATTATAAGGTGGATCCAGCAGCCCTGACAACTAAGGACTTCAGAAGTGCAGTATTAAATTCAGTAATTAATATGTAAAGACCTGCTTGTAATATATAACGGACACATATTTATAAAGAGAAGACGTATATTCATATATATATATATTATGAGTAAAAAATATCATGTGGTTTGTTTTCACTTTGAATTATATATAGGAATACATTGTGTCAATAAAGACAGAATTTATTTTTCTGCACAGCACTTTGTCTCCCGTCCTAATTATTGCTACTAGTTAGATCCCATACGTATGCTGCAGGAAAGTGGAAAATTGTATACTTACCTACCGGTAATTTTCCTTTCCTGCTGTAGACCTTGGCAGCATAGGGATTGCCCACCCCAGAATTTGTACCTAAAAAAAAAGAAGAAGAAGAAGAAGGCGGTAAAGCAGAAGTAGTAGATGTGTGTATGAGTGTATATTTGTAGACTCAGTACCTGATTATCTCTGTGACATGTTAGGGAGAGTCAGGGGCTCCGCATACATGCTTGCTTCCCAGCAGAGGCAGCCACCTCCTCCAAGAAACAACTAGACTGTGATCCTGAGCAGTAGAGCGGACCTGATCAGGTTTGGCTATTTTCGCCTGAGCCCGATCGGAAAGCCGCTACTGCGCTGGAGCTGGGGAAGGTAAATATTTACCTCTCTGCTGTTCAGGGGCTGATAGTGCCAGACCCTGGAGGGTGAGGAGGATGGAGGAAGCCTGATTAGAATCCAGGAGGGGAGGGGGGTTATTTTTATATATATATATATATATATATATATATATATATATATATATATATTTTTTTTTTTTTTTTTTTTTTTTTTTTTTTTACAGATTCTCTTTAATCCTCCTGGCGGTATAAAAAAATACGCCAGGAGGCAGCGCGGCAGTTTTTAAATTTTTTTTTTTTCTATATCATGTAGCGAGCCCAGGGCTCGCTACATGATAGCCGCTGCTCAGCGGCATCCCCCCGCCCTCTTCGATCGCCTTCGGCGATCTCCGATCAGGAAATCCCGTTCAAAGAACGGGATTTCCTGGAGGGCTTCCCCCGTCGGAATGACGTCACCGACGTCACTGACGTCGGGTCGTCATTGGGAGTCCCGGGCCACCCCTCGGCGCTGCCTGGCACTGATTGGCCAGGCAGCGCACGGGGTCTGGGGGGGGGGGGGCGCGCGCCGCACCGTATAGCGGCGATCGGGCGCGCGGCGGCGATCAGGGTGCTGGCGCAGCTAGCAAAGTGCTAGCTGCGTCCAGCAAAAAAAAAATTAAACAAATCGGCCCAGCAGGGCCTGAGCGGCACCCTCCGGCGGCTTACCCCGAACTACGTTCGGGGTTACCGCCAAGAAGGTTAAAGTGAACCTCCAGACTAAAAATCTACTCAGCAGCACTGAAAAGGCTTTGTGTTTCTTTAACGGTTTCACAACATCAGAACTTTTTTTTTTCTCACCCAAGCCTCATTTTTAGCTGCACAGAAGCTAAGCTCTGCCCCATCAAAGAAAACTGCCCGGGCATTTTTTCCCTGATGCTGTGCAAAGCATGATGGGATTTCTGATGTTGTTCTCCTTCTGTTTTGGCGCAAATTCAATTTTTTTTTTGTATTTTGAACTTAAGATTTGAAGCCTGGCACGCGCAGCTGGGAGGGGTGATCAGGACACAGGACAGTTGGAACTGTTACCTCCTTTCACTCAAAAAGATGGCTGCCCCCATGAAAAAGATGGCTGCCCAGTGCCTACATGAAATCACAAACATTTGCCTGTTCTTTTAAAACAGGGTGGATAAGAGATTATATTCACTCAACTAGAAACAAAAAAGCACAGAGGAAGGGGGAAAACCTTAATTTATAGTTAACACACCTGCATGTTGGGGGTGGGGCTACCCATTCATATGCTGCCATGTCTACAGCAGGAAAGGAAAATTACTGGTAGGTATGTATACAATTTTCTGTTATTCTCTATGTCCATTTCCTATTCAGCAGAAATTCCAATTTATGCCAATGGCAATTACCGATTCCGCAGATTTCCAATCATTTTCCGAGTTCAAATTTCTGATTTTCGAGTAGTTTTCTTTGGGTCACTTTTTTGGATTCTCTGATTGCCCAAATACTGCCTTGATGTGGTAAAATTACCGAATTGTGGTAATGCGGTATTTCCGATCGGAAATACGGAAATTTCAATTCCACGAAATCTGAACCAGCATCTTTAGCTTAGAATAATAAAGCTAGGTGCTGCTAGTCATAAATGGTATACACATTAATTTATTCTCCTAAAAAGAAAACATGTGTGTACGATTTATTACTAGCAGCACCTGGTAAGAATTACGTTTTAACGAGTGGTTAGGTCTCTTCCGTGAGGGCCTGTCATCGGTGTGGAAGAGTCTAGTCGGGAATAATTTGTGCACATATTATTTATGCTGAAGCTAACGCCCTCCTTTGCAGCACCTGTTTTGAATGCAAGTTGTGTAATTTGCCCATTTTTTGAGCTCTGCACATCTATGCAGGTAGTTAATTTGGGTGCAGCCTCTGTCTGGAAGCGCGGCCAATCTCTCCTGCTGTACAAAACAAGTATAACATCAACCTAAAGTACCAAATCAAATGCCACCTGAGGTAAAAAAAATCATCATTCGGTTTTTCGGTAAATTACCATGCTATTACGGCATGTTATAAGTGAATTCAGAAAAAAAAAAGTCTAAAACAGTATTGCGGTATTTTACCAACTCTTTCTTTTTTACCAACTGTGTCTTATCGATTTGAAGCCATTGTATGTTTACAACTTCAGTACCTTCAGTAAATGAGAATATTACTGTTTTCTTTTACAGTAAAGAGTGCTTTAAATACATAATAGTAATTACAGAATCTTAAAAAAGCCATAATTATGAGTTTGGTGACAAAAGATATGTCTAATAACAATAATCATACTAATGATGATATTTGCTGAATCTAAATGAAGCAATAATTATGTTGTTTAGTGACAAAAGACATCCTACCTAATAAGAGACAAGTGTCCCTGCGTACGCCGTCTCTGTGTCGCTAAGTCTGTGCTTTTTGCTACTGCGCATGACCCAGACAGCCTTTGGTACTTGAGGATGGGGCCAGTGAGCTGGACGGATGGGTGTGTGCTGTCAAAAAACAGACCTAGAGCCCGTTTGGGTGTAGTGGTTTGTATAATAATAATAATAATAATAATAGTAATAATAATAATAATACATATTTCAGTGAGACTCACTGTGCAGCTTTGTTGTGTGGGACTGTTGAGGGAGGATTTACTGATTGTAGATTGGAATATTTTTTTTTTCGGACATCATTTTCACTTGAACAAAAGCATGCACTGCAGGAGCGGGGGAAGCGTGACATCACTGCGGATACTTCGAGCTGCAGGTACCCTTGGCAGGGAGAAGGAGGCTCTCATATAGTTGGGGGGCTACAGAGCAGCCCCTTGTAGGTAAGCAAATGCACCCTGCCCCCAAAAGCCTACACCATTTATGTAACTCACTTAGAGGGAAGTTCATTTTATACATTTGTTCGGCCCAGCGATTTTCAGCAGAAGCTGTACGGATGTAGCATGTACTGTTTTACGGAGAGTAGAGGAGGGATGAAAGGCAGGATATGAGCACCGTGTGGCATGGAGGAGAAAAGAGAACAATGGCCCCTGTCCAATTAACTTTTCTCTTAAGTTTTCAACCAGAAGATGTATTTTTCGGACTAGAAGACAATCCTGACCGTAACCAGTCCCCAATGGCTGCGCTCAACAGTCAAACCACCTGTATCCGTATGTCTAGTAGCTTGTGTGGCGCACTGTTTTTAGACAACCACGTCCATCCAGAATCCACACCCATACAAGTTGCGCCCAGTCACCAGATTCTTCAAGAAAAACCCACAGACCAATCGGAAGATACATCTTTAAATGGACAAAAAACACATAGGGCTTGATTTACTAAGGGGTGCTAACCTACTTAGCACGTCTAAAGTCTTAAAGAGACACTGAAGCGAAAAAAAATATGATATAATGAATTGGTTGTGTACTATGAATAATTACTAGAAGATTAGCAGCAAAGAAAATATTCTCATACTTTTATTTTCAGGTATATAGTGTTTTTTCTAACATTGCATTATTCTCTAATATGTGCAGATTACACAACACTCAGCATTCAAAATGATTCTTTCAGAGCAGTCTGTGAACTAATGACCTCTCCTCTGGCAGAGAAAAAGTAAACAGTTGAGATAATAAAAGTTAGAAGACAGCCCTCTCCACGACTTTTGAAAGTCGTAGAAATGAATGGCTTTTTTGCATAGAGATAACAACTGGAGTTTCTTAACTCTTCCTGTACTGGAAACAATTAGACTGACGTATCTGATCTTAATGTTTTATTTCTTAGCTGTACTACACATACAAATCCTAATATCATAATTTTTTTTTCGCTTCAGTGTCTCTTTAAGGCGCGCTAACCAGGGTGCTAAGTAGGTTAGCACCAGTTTTCTCAATCAGATCGTGCGCAAAGTCCTATGCGCGCGCTAAGTCCCATAGGCTTTAGTGGGCACTTCGCGTGGAGCACCCTGCGCTCTGTGCAGTGCATGCGCAAAACTTTGCGTGCGGTACTTTGCGCACGATCACTACTTCTCACATTTCAACTGAGTTTAGATGTGCTAAGGGCCAGTGCTAAAGTTAGCACCGTTTTGTAAATCAAGCCCATTGTGTGTAGCCTGCCTTCATTACAAAGAGATTGCAACCTTTTTAAGCCCTATCTACACGATACGATTCTTTATACGATTCTATTTACGATCCGATTAAATCCAACATGTCCGATTGGGATTTGATTCAATTCGATTAGCCATTGCAAAACAATGGCAAATCGAATTGAATCAAATCAAATCCTGATCGGACATGTTGGATTTAATCGGATCGTAAATATTATTATTATTATTATTATTATTATTTATTGTATTTATAAAGCGCCAACATATTACGCAGCGCTGCACAATAGATTAATGGGTTAACATACAGGTAGAACATACGGAAACTCACAACAAAACAAGATCATGCAAATGATTTGATAACAATACAGTATCATAGGTCAAAATAGAGACTGTTCGAGTCTACAAGAGGGGTGGTTGCGAGTAAGATTGCATAATCAAGCTGGATACGTTAGGGAGGAGGGCCCTGCCGGAGGCTTACAATCTAAAGGGTGGGGTGGAGACAATAGGTGCGTCTTTTGAGAGGGGGTCTAACAGAACATATTATGGTGCTGGTGTAGGGGGGTATGCGAGCGTGAAGAGGTGAGTCTTGAGAGCTTGTTTGAAGGAATTAAAGGTGGGGGCGAGTCTGACGGCTGGTGGGAGAGAGTTCCAGAAAGTAGGGGCGGCCCTGGTGAAGTCCTGCAATCGTGCGTGTGACTGAGTTATGCGTGGTGCGACTAGGCGCAGGTCATTGGAGGATCGGAGGGGGCGGGCTGGTATGTGCCTGTGGACCAGATCAGAGATGTAGGTTGGGCAGGTCTTGTGCACTGATTTGTAGGCAAAGCACAGGATTTTGAAATTGATCCTAAAGCTGATGGGGAGCCAGTGTAGTGCTTTACAGAGCGGAGTTGTAGAGGCGCTGCGGTGAGAAGAATGTATCAGACTGGCTGCCGCATTCATTACCAATTTAAGTGGGTCAGTACGGTTAGAGGGGAGGCCAGATAAAAGAGAATTGCAGTAGTCTAGGCGGGAGATGACAAGGGCGTGGATAAGGAGTTTAGTGGTGTCAGGGGACAGGTAGGAGCGGATCTTGGAGATGTTGCGGAGGTGGAAGTTGCAGGATCTGGCAATACCTTGGATGTGGGCGGTAAAGGAAAGTTCAGAGTCCAGAGTAACGCCTCGACAGCGGGCTTGGGAGGTAGGGTGGATTATAGTATTTTCAATAGTGACGTGCAGATCTGGGAGGGGTGCAGCTGTGCGGGGTGGGAATATTAGAAGCTCAGAAATAGAAATAGAATCGTAATCGACTCGCATAAAGAATCGTAGGCTTTAGTGTGGGTACATATGTTACTAGATGCAGTGCACAATGAGGTAGTAAAGCAGGTCACCTCCTTTCTCAGGCACTCCTCCCAATTGTCCCTGCTCACCAGCAACACATGTAATTCAACGTATCAGTTGCCAAGAAGGCTTCACTGATATAAGCTTCACACAGTACCGCCACCAGGGCTTCACTTTAACCACTTAAAGACCACAGGCTTTACCTACCCCCCACCCTCCAGTGACCAGGCTATTTTTTATAAATTGGGCCACTGCAGCTTTAAGGCCACGCTGCAGGGCCGTACAACCTAACACACGAGTGATTCCCCCCTCCCCCTTTTCTGCCCACCAACAAAGATTTCTGTTGGTGGGCTCTGATCGCTCCCACAATATTTGTTTGTTTTTATTTATTTGTTTTTTTTTATAAATGTCCCCATTTTTTTATTATTTTTATATCCCTCCCTCCTCCCGCCAGCTAATCACAGCGATCAGCTGTCATAGGCATCGACCTATGACAGCCGATCGCTTCTACGGCAGCGCTGTCCCCAGTCTCCCCCCTGCAGGGAGACTGATGACGTAGCAGAGCTCCGTCATTCAAGCAGAGATGCACGCGCAATCTCCTGCTAAACCCAGCCCCCGGGACCTCATGCCAATTGAGCGGTTCTTGGGCTGCTACCACGTTCACACCAATTGGCGTGCAGCAGTCGTTAGGTAGTTAAGAACTCTCTAGGGGAAACTCAAACAGGGACCGACGTGTGTAAAACTGCAACTTTTATAAAATTATTAAAATCAGTGATGCCCGTACATAAAATTGCATTTGTAATATTCAATGCTGTTACAAATGTGTGTTCTTCACCGTTGGGGTCAAACACAATGGGAAGAGAAAAGGAACGCTCTCCTCCTTAAGAGCAACCAACATGAACCCACAACTCCCTCGCCTGCCACTCCGGTGGGATCCTACTTGCACAAAATTTTGTATCGCCCCCCGCCGCTCTTGCTGCCAGCAGATGGATTCCCCGTTACGCCAGGAGATGTCGATTAAATGGTGTGTGCCTCCAAGATAAGTCAGCGAAAGAAGAGAGAACATTGTCTAAGAAAGTTTTCCCAGGAAACGTGGAGAGAATTACATTGTTCTAGGGGAAAGCTGGCCTCCTTATATCTTTATTAGTACACCAGCAAGCATGTAATGGTTATGTGAGCTCGGAGACCCGAGTAAAGACGGGCGCTTAGCGGAACTTGCTTCTAAACTGTTTTCAAGCAGTCTTCAGAGTTCCATTTGCAATTAAGAAGCGTCCCCCCGACAATGGCAATTGCATGACAATGCGTTCCGTGGCAGATGAAAGAAAATTGCTCTAGCAGCAAAAAACAAAAACAAAATTAAAAAAAGAATTCAATATGCATGTTACTCAAATGTTTTACACTACTAAGTAAGAAGAGTCCTGCAACTTTCCGTGATACTCTTCTATCTCAGAAAAATAGGTTATTTTGTACTTATATATCAGTGGCGTAGCTTGGGAGCTGTGGGCCCCGATGCAAGTTTTACATTGCCCCCCCAAGCACTCAATACATAACAATTGCTACGGCACACCAAAACCTGCCAATGACAACTACAGTGTCAGAGGTTCAAGAAGGGGATGGGGAGCTGTTTGTTAATGATTACCACTATTCAAAGTATCTACAGAAGTGATTATTATGAGCACAGGATCAATAGAGAGCTAATATTGAAGTTCAGGGAGGGCCCTACGGGGTCCATCTGGCCCAAGGGCCCTGATGTGATTGCAACCTTTGCACCCCCTATTGCTACTCCCCTGTTATATATGTAGTAACCTGATTTAGGGCTGGTTTACACGGACACTTGGCAGCGTTTACCGCCAAGCATTCGGGACTTGTCGGGTAAATGCTCCCATTCAAGTGAATGGGAGCGTTTAGTGTCATGCAATTACTGGCGATTGCCGACGATTGCGCAAACGCGGCGTTCTGATCCTGATTTAATGCGACGCTTCGGCCGACCGTAGAAGCAGCATGCGGCGTCTAGGGCTGGCTAGCTGCCGCGGTTTCATGTTCCCTCGCGGGGATGAGAAACGCTGATTGCGACTGAAAGCCGACGATCGCCGTACCGCCGCCCCCGAACGAGATGTCACAGGACGACGCGGCTTCCCAGCCGCCTCAACGCTGCCTGTCGTCCGTGTGAACCAGCCCTTACCCAGTTGTAAAGACTAGAAATAATTGAAATCTGCTCATTTCAATTACACAAAATGTCATGTACTTTTTCGCAGTTAAGGCCATAAGCAATTATGATCTGAAAATTCAATTGATTTTGTGCAATCCATTCATAATTTTGTGTAATTGTCACATAAGTTTGTGCCGACTTAATGGTGCGGTTAACAGAAAAGCCCCCATACATGCTGCCGTTACCAAAATTGCCGCAAATATTAAGAGGAATCGTGGCAACGAGTCAAAAAAAGACCTTGTCGTTTTTGAGAAAATTGATTTTCAAAATGCAAAGGAAAAATGTTTTTTAAATTAAAAGAAAAAAAATGGCAGTTTAAAAATTTCCTCTGCATTTTAAAATCATTTTTCTCTACAACTATTAGGTCTTTTTGAAACATTAAAATGAAAAAAAATCTAATTTAATTGCAAATTATATTTGCGATGCAAAATTACAATTATGTAAAATTTGTGGTCATCACTAGTAAACAGGATAATCATTTCATCAGCTTGTCTTATGTATAAGCCCCTTTGGGTTCACCCTGAATAAATAAATAAAGGGCTAATCTCTGGCTCTTATTCAATTCCCTTTTCTCCTAAATTTTCTCCTAGGAGATAATGTTGCTACTAAAATTGCTATAGCAAGACATTGGGAGGATCCAAAAATTCTGCACCGCACAAAAAGTAAAAAAAAAAAAGTTAAATATGTGCAGCAAAATAGTGGCATTTGGGCACTCGCAATGCTCGATATATAGCAGGCGCTGTATCAACGCCCGCTATATATTGGGCACCCAAGTTTCTGCTCTGGTGCCCAAAGACAGCTATTTTCTGTTGGCACCTACGGCGGCGCCCATTTAGTCCACTTGCCGTATGCGCCCTTTTTTCCTGCTCATAAGGTCCACTACAAGAAAATGATGTACCAAAGGGGGAGGGGGGAGGAGGGGGGGGGGGGGGGGCAAAGGCCTTTTTCTTCCAACCAAACTAACTGTATGAAGATTAAAGATCCTCCATGCCGCTCAGTTTTGGCTAAAAGCATGATGGAAAGCCTAAAACTGATGGGACATCCCTTACGGGTGTTACCTTAAAATGGTCTGAAACTCTGACATAACATTCAATAAAAATGTGTTTTCCTACTTTTTATTACTCATGCAGTTATCATATTTGCTTTTGTTTACAAATTACAAGTTTCCAAAGTGTAGTTTTTCTTACCCTGAAAGTTGGCATTGCATTTTATTATTTTTCTATTATAACTGCTTTTTAATATATATTAAAATCTTCTAATGAGCTATTCTGAACACTCGGTGTGCCTGAAGCAGAGACAGTTTCTCAGAGAGTGTTTGTTTACATTCTAGTGTTGATTTGTTTACTGTTATCTCCAGTTTGGATGCGGATTTGAAACTGAATAGCAGGACAAAGTGCTGTGTCTAATGATTTCAGTGATGTTCTGCTAGAATTTTTTTCTGGGATAGTAGCTTTCAAGCTGTTAGGAATCTTTTAGAGAAAAGTAGAAATGCTGGCGTTCAGACCACTTTAAACACTTGAGGACCACAAGCTTACTGCAGCTTTAACAGTTTATTGCACGGCCACACAACGTAGCAGCCAAATGAATCTTGTCTTCTTTTCCGCCCACCAACAGAGCTTTCTGTTGATGGGATTTGATTGCTGCTATGATTTTTTTGTTTTGTTTTTGTTTTGTTTTTGTTTAGTTTTATAAAAAACGTCTATTTTTTTTTTATTTATCCTACCCACCTTCCCTCTCTCCCCCCAAAGATCCAATCAGCATGATCATTTCTCTTAGGCTTCAGCCTAGGAGAGAGATCTGTTTCCCTGCCACTCCTGGGGACAACTGGGTGACAGAGCTGTCCCCTGTACATCGCTGCACTAGATTACAGCGCTTTACAATAGCAGCTTTTTTTCTCATACAGCCTGCCAGCCGTGATCGCTCCGTGTATCGGCAGGGAACGATTGCACATGCGCGCGCATTCCTTGATAATCTCCGCCCCCCAGGACTTGAAGCCATTCGGCATTAGGCGGTACTGAGGGAGCCACTCTGCAGCCACCAACTGGCGTGAGGCGGTCACAGAGCAGTTTTAAGAAGCTGTAAATGAGTAAAGTTGTTCAAGGCACCATGAGAAGTGGTGTATAACAGATGACTCCACCTGTTTGGATATCTGACACTGAAAGCGTATCTGAAGAGACATATGACGTGATGAGATAAACATTTGTTTGAAACAGCCCCAGTTCTATTTAAGTTGTCCATTAGGGATGCTTATTTGGATTTTGCGGAATTGACATTTCTTAATCGGAAATCAGAATTCAGATTTTAGTGGAAATACCGCATTACAGCAACTCGGTAATTTTAGCCCAATCACAGAACTCAGAAGCCTTGGACCAATCAGAGAATGCAGAGGCAACTCGGAAGTATTTAGCCAATCAGAGAATGCAAAAAAAATTACCCAAAAAACTCTTTGGAAATCAAAAATCCACCAAACCGGTTATCTGCATTGGTGGAAATCGGAATACGGAAGTTGGAATTTCCAAACATCCCTACTGCTCCATGCCCATTTCACTTCTTCTGCTCCATTTCTGTCCGATCCGATCACTTTTATTAAATCTGTCAGTTTTCCTGATCAGGAAGTTTAATACAAAGCCCGCATGAACTGATTCAGAATAGCGCAACCATTATAACGCAGTACTGTCAACTAGAGTTGAGCCGAAATTTTCGTAATTTCGCATTACTATAATTACGCATTCTAAATTTGCGATTACGATGCAAAATTACGGTAGCGTAATTGCCATTAAAATCGTAATTGAAAATACCGTAAGCGCAATTTTCAACGCGTAATTTCGCGTTTCGTTCATACCGTAATTTCGCATTAAACCGTAACGCTCCCGTATAAAAAAGCCGCCGACTTTAAGGGTTAATAGCAAAGCCCCCTTAAATGCTAAGAGCCTCAAATTTGGAGAATATATTAAGGAGATCAAAAGGAATAAGAGGAAAAAATTTTTTTCAAAAAGACCTTATAGTTTTTCAGAAAATCGATGTTAAAGTTTCAAAGGAAAAATGTATACATTTAAAAACCCGCCGACTTTAACGGTTAATAGCAAAGACTGCTTAAAGTTTAGGAACACCAAATTCCCAGGGTATATTAAGGGGATCAGTGGGAATAAGAGGAAATTTTTTTTTTCAAAAAGACCTTATAGTTTTTGAGAAAATCGATTTTTAAGTTTCAAGGGGGAAAATGTCTTTCAAATGCGGAAAATGTCAGTTTTTTTTGCACAGGTAACAATAGTTTATTATGTTCATAGATTCCCCCAAGTGGGAAGAGTTTTACTTACTTCATTCTGAGTGTGGGAAATATAAAAAAAAAACGACGTGGGGTCCCCACTCCCAGACCTCTTTAACCCCTTGTCCCCCATGCAGGCTGGGATAGCACCGGCCGCGTGGGGCTCCGCACCCTGACTATACCAGCCCGCATGGTCCATGGCAAGCTTTCCCCTCCCCCTCCGAGCCCTTGTCCAATCCAAGGACAAGGGGCTCTTCTCCACCTCCGATTGGCGGGAGGGGGGGTTCATGGTGGCATCTGGGAGTCCCCTTTAAAAAGGGGTCCCCCAGATGCCCACCCCCCCTCCCAGGAGAAATGAGTATAGAGGTACTTGTACCCCTTACCCATTTCCTTTAAGAGTTAAAAGTAAATAAACACACAAACACATAGAAAAAGTATTTTAATTGAACAAAAACATAACCACGAAAAAAGTCCTTTAATATTCTTAATTAACCATTAATACTTACCTGTCCCTTTAAATAAATGATCCCTCGCAATAGCCTCGGAAATGTTCTATCAGTTACAATGTAACAAAGTTATTACAATGTAACAACTTTGTTACATTGTAACTACGCCGCACCTGACGTCACTCGCCACTCAGCCACCGCATACACTTACGCGTCCGTGCAGGACGCTAAGTCCCTGCCGGCCCCCGCTGTCCACCCCGACCACATCTGTCACCCACATGTCACCCACATGTGGGTGACATGTGGGTGACATGTGGGAGAGGCGGGGAGGGCAGCGGGAGCCGACAGAGCTCTGAGCTATATAGCTCAGAGCTCTCTAAGCATCTTTGTATTTGGGCTCCAAGGAGCCCCATTGGTCCTTAGCAGACCAATTGGGTTCCTTTAAATCAGAAGGAACCCCATTGGTCTGCTAAGGACCAATGGGGCTCCTTGGAGCCCAAATACAAAGATGCTTAGAGAGCTCTGAGCTATATAGCTCAGAGCTCTGTCGGGTCCATGCAGGACGCGTATGCGGCGGCTGAGCGGCGAGTGACGTCGGGTGCGGCGTAGTTACAATGTAACAAAGTTATTACATTGTAATAACTTTGTTACATTGTAACTGATAGAACATTTCCGAGGCTATTGCAAAGGAACATTTATTTAAAGGGACAGGTAAGTATTAATGGTTAATTAAGAATATTAAAGGACTTTTTTCGTGGTTATGTTTTTTGTTAAATGAAAATACTTTTTCTATGTGTTTGTGTGTTTATTTACTTTTAACTCTTAAAGGAAATGGGTAAGGGGTACAAGTACCTCTATACTCATTTCTCCTGGTAGGGGGGGTGGGCATCTGGGGGACCCCTTTTTAAAGGGGACTCCCAGATGCCACCATGAACCCCCCCCCCGCCCAGGAAATCGCGGCCTCCACCTCCACCGCCCATCGGAGGTGGAGAAGAGCCCCTTGTCCTTGGATTGGACAAGGGCTCGGAGGGGGAGGGGAAAGCTTGGCTGCCCCTCCCCTTCCGAGACCCCCCAATCCATGGACCATGCGGGCTGGTATAGTCAGGGTGCGGAGCCCCACGCGGCCGGTGCTCCACATTCTGGCTATCCCAGCCTGCATGGGGGACAAGGGGTTAAAGAGGTCTGGGAGGGGGCACCCCACATCGGTTTTTTTTTATATTTCCCACACTCAGAACGAAGTAAGTAAAACTCTTCCCACTTGGGGGAATCTATGAAAATAATACACTATTGTTACCTGTGCAAAAAAAAACTGACATTTTCCGCATTTGAAAGACATTTTCCCCCTTGAAACTTAAAAATCGATTTTCTCAAAAACGATAAGGTCTTTTTGAAAAAAATTGTTTGCTCTTATTCCCACTGATCCCCTTAATATACCCTGGGAATTTGGTGTTCCTAAACTTTAAGCAGGCTTTGCTATTAACCGTTAAAGTCGGCGGGTTTTTAAATGTATACATTTTTCCTTTTAAACTTTAACATCGATTTTCTGAAAAACTATAAGGTCTTCTTGAAAAAAAAAAAATTCCTCTTATTCCTTCTGATCTCCTTAATATATTCTCCAAATTTGAGGCTCTTAGCATTTAAGGGGGCTTTGCTATTAACCCTTAAAGTCGGCAGCTACCTAACATTGATCCATGCGTCAACTTTTCCGCTTGGGAGCATGACCATACGCATTAATTTCGTAATACCCACTGTAATTCGAAAATTACGCTTACGCGAAATTTCGCGAAATCCTTCTTCATTACGATTATGTACTTACGGCCATAATCGTAATTACACTAATTACGCGAAATTTCGCGAAATCGTAATTACGTCATTACGCTCATCTCTACTGTCAACAGGCCCATAGAATTGAATGGGTGGCGAGTTGACATGCAGAACTATTCCGCAATGCTACTGATTAAGGTGAACTAGCCCAAACAGTTGAAATAGCTCAGGCCAGTTTAGTCAGATAGTATGTAGGGGAAACTGCAGTGACAATAACATGATGAAAAAAATTTAAAATTTTTACAATAATTTTTTATAAATAATTTAGTCTTAGTTTGCCCATTGTAAAAGCTTTCCTCTCCCTGATTTACATTGTGAAATGTATCACATGGCGACATCTGTGGAAGGAGATGCTGCTTTTTTGGCGGTTGGAAACAGCCATTATTTCCCACAATGCAACAAGGCTCTCACAGTGTGATGTCAGTATCTAGGTCCTATCAGTCATACAGAGCCCCCTGATGATCTGTTTGAGAAAAGGTAAGCTTAAAAACAAGAAGAGAATCGAGAGCCCAATATGGTGCAGTATTGTCAGGTAAAATGAAGAGTTCAATACAATTTTATGTATATATATACTCACAAACATGGGTTACCCATAGGCAACCACTTTAAATGCAGGTGGGGAGCATTAGGACCTGACCCCACTCAGGTTAAGAAGTCGCTCTCTGTAGATAGTAGATGGGGATGCACCCCTCCACCCAGGGTGGACTAGAAGATCAGCAAAAACTCGGTATACAGAGGCGCCAGAGTAGAGTAAAATGTTTTAAAAATCGTTTAAAAGCAGAGGGGGATGTTAGGGTGGACTTACCTCCCTCTTACAAAAAAGAAAACTCACTCGATTCTCGATAAAACAGAATTGACAAATAATTTATTCAACTCCACAAATGCAACGCGTTTCGCGGGCGTGACCCCGCTTCCTCAGGCAAAAATGGGAGCACAACTCAGTGGGTCAAGCAGTAGGTTTGAGTGCCTCTGACAGAGGTAAAGATTTCTGGAGGGGAAAGGGGGCATCAGCTACTGATTGGGATGACGTTCAATCCTTGGCTACAGTTCCTCTATAAACCTCAGAAAAATGCAGCCCATTGCACATGTTATCTAAAGCAGCCTGGGCTGCTTTAGATAACATGTGTTTCCTGGGAAATAAATCAAGCTTACTCGACTTTACCCCGTACATTAATGCTTTATAACATCGCATTAAAACCCATTTCTCGGGTTCCCAACGGCCTTTTAAAATTAAACAGAAAATAAATGTGGAGCAAAATCAATAGCAGTAATATTGGGCCGGTCCAGCCAAGAAGCCTCCCTCAGGTACGGGAATCTGTGTTTTTATATGAGTTACCTTTGAGAGAGAAAATGGCATGAGTCTGGTAACTGGAGGGAAATGATCACCACATGGAGCGGCGAGTATTCAGGAAAAGTCCTCTGCTTTCTCCGGCAAGTACAACAAAATGCATGAGAGATTAGGCTGATGGACAATCTTTATTGCCTTTCATTATCGTTCAGCCTGGCTCCCATTGTTCGCTCCTTTTTCCAACATCACATTTATTAAAATACCAGCCCGACTCTATTCCTCTGAGAAGTTATTACGCTTGCCGACAATGGTGAGAGACTCCCCACCCCACCAAAAAAAGATGAGCATTTATTTGATATCGAGCTGCATCAATGTTTTCCTTCTGTCGGGGTGGAACACACAAACAGACGTGGAATTTATACAATAAAAACAAAATAAAAAGCAAACAAAGCAGAGAGAGAGAATTGCACCAGACAAAGGGATTTATAAGTAAGCAGGAATCGACCCCTTTTTTTATTAAATGTATTAAGGGGATGATTTGGAGAGAACTTATCATGAGGAATAATCAAATAATTGACAAGTAATTGGATTTGGTAGAATGTTGAGACACCTCGATAAGGAAAGAAAATACAAGGGGACACAGGAGCCCCGGAGTGCATTTTTAAAGGGACTCCGAGCAGTGCAGAAACTATGGAAAGATGCATATCATTGTAAAGCTCTCTTTCTCCTCTTTCCAATGATATAAAAGCCCTACGCCTTTTAGTTTTCGCTATTTTTGCGATTGAAATTGCCGCGCCCGTGATTTTGATCGCGAAAATAGAGAAAAATAAAAGGCCTAGGGTGACGATTTAGGTGTCGCCAGAAAGAGGAGAAAGAGAGCTTTAAAATGATATCCATCTCTACATAGTTACATTGTATTACACATGGGACTTTTTCTGCTGAATGGAGCTGCTGACACTGGGGAAAGTGTCGTCCTGTGTAATACAAGTAACTATGGAAAGATGGATATCATTTTAAAGCTCTCTTTCTCCTCTTTCTGATGACCTCTAAATTGTCGCCCTACACCTTTTAGTTTTCTCTATTTTCGCGATCGAAATCGCAGCTGCGGCAATTTCAATTGCGAAAATAGCGAAAACTAAAAGGTGTAGGGGGCGGTTTATATATCATTGGAAAGAGGAGAAAGAGAGCTTTAAAATGATATGCATCTTTCCATAGTTTCTGCACTGCTCGGAGTCCCTTTAACTACCTAAATGCCGCTCCACGCCAATGGGCGTGGCCGCAGCAGCAGCCCCATGGCCGACTAACGCCAATTGCCGCCAAGTCCTGGGGCCGGCTACTGGAGGAGATCGCGCACAGGCTGCGCGTGCATCCCCTGCTTGAGGGGCGGAGCTCCTCCCCGCTTTCAGTCTCTGAGCGGCGATAGCCGTCTTTTCAGTTAGTACAGCGTTGCGATCTGCAGCAGTGCTGTACTGGGGACAGCTGTGTAACACGGCTGTCCCCCTGGGAGACCTGACGGTGATCGGCTATCATAGGCTGAAGCCTATGACATCAGCTCATGCTCATTGGCTGGCTGCAGGGAGGAAGGGAGGAAAAACAAAAACAATAGTAAATAGTACAATTTAATAAAAAAACACAAACATAAATATTTATTAAAAAAATGAGACCCCACCAACAGGGAGAGAAAAGGGGGGGGGGGATCACTTGTGTGCTGTGTTGTGCAGCCCTGCAGCTTGGCCTTAAAGCTGCAGTGGCCTATTAACAGAAAAATGGCCTGGTCTTTAGGGGGGTTTATCTACTTTAGGACTGCAGTGGTAAACCCCCCTAAAGACCAGGGCAATTTTAACTAAATGGGCCACTGCAGCTTTAAAGCCTTGCTGCAGGGCCGTACAACTCAGTACACAAGTGTCCCCCCCCCCTTTTCTCCCCACCAACAGAGCTCTCTGTTGGTGGGGATTTTTTTTTTTATATAAATATTTCTGTTTATATTTTTAATAAAATTTCCTATTTGTTTATTTATAATCCCCCTGCTCCCTCCCACCCCCAGCCAGCCAATGACGCGATCGGCTGTCATAGGCTTCAGCCTATGAGAGCCGATCGCTCTCTTGTGTGACAGGGGGACAGCTGTGTCACACGGCTGTCCACAGTACAGCGCTGCTGCTGAACGCAGCGCTGCATTCAGTAGAAAGACGGCAGTTTCGCCGTCTACATTTTCCCAAGTGGTTCCGCCCCCCAAGCAGGAGATGCGCGCACAGCCTGCACGCAATCTCCTGCAAACTGCAGCCCCAGGACTTGACGGTCCTGGGGCTGCCACCGCGGCCAGGCCCCTTGGCGTGGGGTGGTCTTGATGTAGTTAACACTGTGGCCCTGAAGTGGTTAATGATAAGCATAGGAGCACTTTCACCAGGTAAGCAGAACAAGCGAACTTCTTGCATTAGGTTTGTCAGCCAATTCACAGAAGGACCGGTCTCTCTTTGGGAACTAAATTGCTCTGTGCCTCTTTCTTCTCCTCATGTGTCCCTCTTTCAGGACTCATGTACAGATCTGTGTAAATAGATGTATTATGTGCATGTGTGTGTATGTGAGTGTGTGCAGGGCCAGTTCTAGACTTTTCGCCTTCTGAAGCAATACATTTTAAAGGATAACCCCCCCCTCTAAGCCCCCCCATCCCCCCCCGTTTGTACGCAAACAAAACCTTTGAAGAAGGGGACCCTCCATGGCCCCCCAAAAATGGTCATGTTCATGTGCTTATGAAGCAATAAAGTGAAGCATTCTGCATTCTGAACTGGTGTGCTAACCTGGACTTTCTGCTTGATGATATATCCTTGGATGACTGGGCTCAGCACCCTCAGGTTACAGCACCCACATCTTGGGTAAGGTGTGCCACCTCTGCAACACATTCGTATCGATGGTATGCAAAGGCAGACTGGAGAGGAGAGATACATTGGGCTGTGCATTGCACGTACTGGCACTATGCTTACCTCCCTCTGCTTCCTCTCTGACTACATGCCACTGTAGTCAGAGAGGAAGCAGGACTTCACGTGTGGCTGGTGATTACATCACTAATCTACAGAGAGCGGGTGAGGGATGTGGCACCAGTGCAGCACATAACCGGCAACCTGGGGATCAGATGCTGCGGGCCAGCTGGGAGGAGATGCTATGGGAGGAGGTGCAGCACATACCCGGCATCCTGGGGATCAGATGCTGCGGGCCTGCAGGGGGGAGATGCTATGGGAGGAGGTGCAGCACATACCCGGCATCCTGGGGATCAGATGCTGCGGGCCTGCAGGGAGGAGATGCTATGGGAGGAGGTGCAGCACATATCCGGCATCCTAGGGATCAGATGCTGCAAGCCAGCAGGGAGGAGATGCTATGGGAGGAGGTGCAGCACATACCTGGCATCCTGGGGATCAGATGCTGCAGGCCAGCAGGGAGGAGATGCTATGGGAGGAGGTGCAGCACATACCAGGCATCCTGGGGATCAGATGCTGCGGGCCAGCAGGGAGGAGATGCTATGGGAGGAGATGCAGCTAATACAATGCATCCTGGGGATCAGATGCTGCGGGCCAGCTGGGAGGAAATGCTATGGGAGGAGGTGCAGCACATACCCGGCATCCTGGGGATGAGACGCTGCAGGCCAGCAGGGAGGAGATGCTATGGGAGGAGGTGCAGCACATACCCGGCATCCTGGGGATGAGACGCTGCAGGCCAGCAGGGAGGAGATGCTATGGGAAGTGGTGCAGCACATTACCGGCAACCTGGGGATCAGATGCTGCGGGCCAGCTGGGAGGAGATGCTATGGGAGGAGGTGCAGCACATACCCGGCATCCTGGGGATGAGACGCTGCGGGCCAGCAGGGAGGAGATGCTATGGGAGGAGGTGCAGCACATACCCGGCATCCTGGGGATCAGATGCTTCAGGCCAGCAGGGAGGAGATGCTATGGGAGGAGGTGCAGCACATACCCGGCATCCTGAGGATCAGATGCTGCGGGCCAGCAGGGAGGAGATGCTATGGGAAGAGGTGCAGCACATACCCGGCATCCTGGGGATCAGATGCTGCAGGCCAGCAGGTAAGAAGATGCTATGGGAGGAGGTGCAGCACATACCCGGCATCCTGGGGATCAGATGCTGCGGGCCAGCAGGGAGGAGATGCTATGGGAGGAGGTGCAGCACATACCCGGCATCCTGGGGATCAGATGCTGCGGGCCAGCAGGGAGGAGATGCTATGGGAGGAGGTGCAGCACATACCCGGCATCCTGGGGATCAGATGCTGCAGGCCAGCAGGGAGGAGATGCTATGGGAGGAGGTGCAGCACATACCCGACAACCGGGGGATCAGATGCTGCAGGCCAGCAGGGAGGAGATGCTATGGGAGGAGGTGCAGCACATACCCGGCATCCTGGGGATCAGATGCTGCAGGCCAGCAGGGAGGAGATGCTATGGGAGGAGGTGCAGCACATACCCGGCATCCTGGGGATCAGATGCTGCGGGCCAGCAGAGAGGAGATGCTATGGGAGGAGATGCAGCTAATACAATGCATCCTGGGGATCAGATGCTGAGGGCCAGCAGGGAGGAGATGCTATGGGAGGAGGTGCAGCACATACCTGTTATAAACTGTTCTTATATCACCTTGCTTCGACACCAGTAACTTCTTACAGTTACGTCTCACAGACTGTGAGATCACTTGACTCTCCACACCGCAAACAGGATATAGACTTTCTCAGGCTTCTCCAATGTTTCCGTTATTTATTCAAGTCACAGAAAGACAGATAGATACAGTCATCATATCCTATCTATGCAAATCTTCATGTTGCATTACAAGCTCTTGATTAGACTCCCTACCGAAGTCTATCAGGTACCTTCTTCCTACCTACGTTACACTAAGCTACCTATGTACATAGCATACATTATATCAGCTTACATA
Source organism: Hyperolius riggenbachi (assembly GCF_040937935.1). Lineage (NCBI taxonomy): Eukaryota > Metazoa > Chordata > Amphibia > Anura > Hyperoliidae > Hyperolius > Hyperolius riggenbachi. Next base: position 234,848,068 of record NC_090656.1, on the reverse strand, counting down.
AAGGAATAACATGCTTAGAGGTCCAAGTCGGCCTTGCGAGCTAGTGCAGAAGGAAGAAGCAGAAGTGAGTTCCCCATCGCTCGCTCCAGATTTAATACCGACTAGGAAAGAGTTAAATATGACATCATCTTCGCCACCCCCTATATCAGTCTATTGGTGGACCCACTCGTGGTGTCATCATACCCGCCTACTCGATTAATAATCAATGGGGCACTTGACCCAGATGCAGGACCGTGGATGTTTAGTAAACATGGCCAATGTTTTCTGTTCCTGTTGAGGTCAGAGTGGCCGATGGCCTTCTGTTAGGAACATGTTCTCAGTATCTGCGTGTATCTTCTGCTACACGCAGACCCTGAGATGCCTCTGCCTGCATCACCAACCCTCTATCTATTTTAAAGGCATACACTGCGGACAAGCCTTTTACATAAAACTCAGGCCAAGTAACTGAGGCCTACTTAAATTATAACAATCCCCCCTAAAACGGCTTGACCCGCAGATCCCAGCGTCTGAACCTCCCAGTACCTGGTTTCTTTCTTGTATGTTTCACTTTTCGATGTTCGTGCTCACACAACTTCTCTGCTCTAGGCGATTACCCCTGGAAGAGAGAGAGCAAGACCTCTTGGTCTTCCTGTAACCAGGCTCTCTGGGGAGGCCCTACTTCTAAGTCCCTCAATACCACATGCTCAGCATTTGCGTCACTTGCGTATCACTCACAAACTTGCATGACCACAGAAAAGTGAAACTCGTTTGGTTGTTACAAAACGGAGCAGTGCCAGGTGCCTTCTAAAAGAGCGCCTTTATACAATCAGCTCCTAGGTACTACTAAACCTATACCCGTAACCCTGTATATCCCTTAATTTAAACTATTGGTTCCGGAGATTGTTTATGAGGCACCAATCTCTGGACCAGGTTAATTTATTTTACGTAATTTTAACCCGCAACCTCACCTGGATAATGATGCCTAAAGTTGTCATGCCCATCCAGACGACCAGTGGGTGTAGAAAGAACTTTGGAACTGCAGATGCCCCGTCCGAGTGTCCCTGGAACATCACCGGAACCTTTGTCCACCAGGGCAGACTGGAACTCACCTGCTCATTTTTGTGTTCTACCTCGTTAAGATCACCTGTATCATGGTGAAATCTTACCTCTAACTTAGTGTACTGTTTGTTTAACCTTTGTAACAAAATGTGGTCGTCTTGGATCAAAACCTGTTCCCCTTTGTCCCATGTCGTGTTCTCTTTCAGGACGGGAACTACCCGTGAAGCTTTGACCTTCAGAGTTCTCTTAACAATTTGAGAAACAACGTCATCAAACCTGGATGACAGGATCCATATGGGATCTCCACTCACACAATATGTTCCCCTTGGAAACTCCCCCTTATCGGAACAATTATGAGAATATACCTTGAATGTATCACTAGACCTTATGTTAAAAAACCAAACCTTTCCTTCAGCCACCGGAACTATCGGTTGGGCTTCAGGGTGGATCTTTTGAATGGTAGCCTCGCCTTCTGCGTTATTGAGCCTGCAGGCTTCTTCACTAAATTTGACTTGCCCCGGCCGACGCAGGTACTTCTGCAAGAATTGCCCCCATGAGGACAACTCTACTTGTTTCACCTCCCCGTCTAGCACCAAAAAAGGTTGACCTCTCAGGTCCTGGTGTAAGACATGGGTTGAGGTGGGAACTAAGGAAGTAGCGGTGCCTAAAGGAATGTTGCACTGTTTCCATTTGTTCACCCAAACATCTCGAAGCTGCCATGCCAAAGATCCTTCTCCAGAAAAATTAATATACCTCCCCTTGTCCAATCTCTCGCTGACAAAATATGTCCCCAGCTGTCCTGATTGGACCTCTTCCCCCCTTATGTCCTGAGGCACAATATGTACCTGAGGTCGGGAAGACTGTACTCTCTGCAATCTTTCGATTAAGAGTACCTCTTCACTTACCCAACTATCATGAGGATAAGCTGCTGCATATGGACTGTGTAATATCGTCCCCTGTTGTGACCCGTGTGGTGTGAATGGGGTTCCCTGTGTGGGCTTTCCCTCCCCCGGGACCGCTCTCCCCACCCTCTTTGTCACCTGGAAATGTGGCTTGATCTCGATTGTTACTTCTTGTTTCGAGAACCACCCACCCTTGGCTTTCCAGCCTTTACGTGTGTATAGTTGTTTCAGAGGCACTCTCTGTTGATAGCTCCAGAGTGTGATGTTGTCCCCTGCGTCTCTCTGGTAAGAGAATTGACGCCTCCTGCTCGTTCCTCTCCAATCTGGACCCATCTCACTCTGCATAACCAAGACAAGGTACCCCTGAATCACACACTCCACCTTTTGCATGTACCCATTGTACTGCAATGTACCTTTTAACAAACCTTTGGATCGGTGCATCGATTCTGGGAGTGTGGCATTCAATAGCAGATTTACACTGCCCTTAAATTCCCACTGCCCGCACACTTGACCCTTCAGACCTTTCACCCACCTTGTGCCATGAAATTTGCTTTCTCCTGGCACAAGTGCTCTTTTCCTCCGTCCCTGCATGGTCCATCTGTGCCAAGCGGAGGGAGGTGTGAAAGGATCAGTACCTTTGTCACCCAACATTAACATGCTTGGGCCTTGCATTCTCATTAACCCCTTATTATACATGAGAATGTCCTCTCTTCGTTCTCCTAGGACAAAATGGCAACCTAGGATCACCATCAGCACGGTACTCCTCATTATAAAAGCACCACCTTGGGAAAGAAAAACATTAGCAATTTGCACTATGCTTTGCTCAGACAGTTTTTTTAGACGTTTTCCGATCTCAGGAATCTCGTGTTTTAGTCTCTTTCCCATTTCAGGAATCTCGTGTTTTAGTCTCTTTCCAATCTCAGGAATCTCGTGTTTTAGTCTCTTTCCAATCTCAGGAATCTCGCTGTTCTCCAAGCTTAGATTGGCATCTGGAACCTTTTGCGTATCCGACTGACATCTCCAGCTTTGCTGCCAGCACGGCATCTGTCTCAAATCCATATTGCCAAACACCTGAAATCGAAATACAAACAAATTAATTCTTATTAATGATTTGGGATTCGCCCTGCGGCTTGTACTCTTTACACTTTAAATTGATCAATATATATCGTAATTGATCTCGTTGCTTTATGGTTCTCATGAACTCTGTTTACTCTTATTGGTAGATTGGAGTTAAACTTCACCCCCCTACCTCAGTACTATTCTCAGTACTTACCTGTTTAAAATATGCTCCCGCGGACTTCACCTATGGAAGCTCGCTTCACCTTTGGAAGCTCTCACCCCATTGCAGCTCACTCCACACCCCCCCTTATCTGTCCATGCGCGGCCGTCACATGCACAGATTACGGATGCCACACCTGATGCTGCTTTGCAGGTGAGCCTGCAATGCTCTTACTCATTATCGCATTTACTTGTCTAGAACTTCATCGCGATACCAGCTCTGCTAGAAGTTCTGTGTGTTGTACCCTCTGATCAATGTTTGCCGTGCCACTACCCCCAGACTTCACAAAAAAAACGGCTGCCTCCCTGTAGGAAGGAGCACTTTACACTTAAACTACACAGGGTGCAGGGCTAAGCATACCAGCGTCACTTGCCTGTATGCAGATCCCTGAATGCCCACTTGGTAGGTAGTCACATGGCAAACACCGTACTGATACACTGTCACTCTGTAAACGGCAATTCTATCATCTGTATAATTGCCCCATGAACTGCTGTCAGTCCTTGTTCTTTGTGCTACAATTGATAGGAGCTGGAAAAAACATATTTGACCAATCAGTGGACGAAAAAAAAACGCACACAAAAACAGCTCCAGCCCAGCATAGACCTCTCAGTCCAGCTCTGGCCCTGTTCACGACAAAACCGGAAAAAACGTTACCGCTCTGCAGAAGCGGCGACGGAAACCCGAATTGGTCAACTCCCTTTTTTCCAACTCCGGCACCCCCTTTGATGCGCTGTCCCCCTTTCCTTCTATTGGGAACTCATGCTGCACCACCCATTAAGGTGCCTCACTTACAGGAATAATCCCATAAGCAACACAGTACAGACCCATTTCTGATCTGTACTGCTACGTGTGTCCCTGCACCCAGCTGGGAAACACTTCCTATTCTGGCATTCCTGTCCATGGACCCAGGGAAAAGCTCTGGGGAAATACTTTGAGAACCGAGACACACAGGAGAATGTCTCTGTATTTCTACCCCCCTTCCTTTCAGCTGCTCTGCCCAGAGCCGCGAGCACAGCCTGACGTGACGTGGATCCCCCAGCCCCTCCTCCCCCCTGCCATGACGTGTGGGGGCCATGACTCACGGGGGCGGGCTCTCTCCACTGCCGCCATTTTGAGTCCTGGACTGCCAGCCAAAATGGCTGCTCCCATAGCAGCCTCTCGTTCCTATAGACCTAGGAGAGAGAACAAAACTCACACAGAACATACATTTGTTATGCATAGTTACACACAGCATCTATCCACAATGCACAAAAATCAGCCTCAGCATTCCTTCACGTCTCAGCTGTAATCCGAACTGCAATCAGACATACGGATCCCCAGAGACGTAGGAATCTTTCTCACTCTATCACAGACATAACTAAGAACCGCCCGAGCGAGCTATACGACTCCAAACCACTGTAACTGTTTTAACTGTTAACATCCCAGCTAGAACTTCAACACAATACAGACATTGAAAAAACATGTTAGCAGCAGCACCGACTGGAAATGCGAGAAACGTGCAGAACATCTCACAAACAGAAAGACACTCGCTTTCCTCTTCTCTCCCTCTATCCACCACTAACACTGATGGTTTCCCTCTGCCGCGGGGGACCCCCCCCCCCCCCTTATCTATCATCCTGCCCAGTCTCTGGACAGGGAGAGAAAAACAAAACAAAACCCAGAGAGAGAGAAAACAAAACCTCTGCCACACAAGAACATCGAATCCTAAGAAACAATCAAAGCGCATAAACTCTGAAAACACGTTCTGTATTTACATCGGAGCTGCACCCCTCCTCACCCCTCCCTTCACGCACAGGAGAGATGAGAAGCCCGCAGCCTCCACTCTACAATTAACACAGAATATACACATTAACACATTATCCTCCTCTCATACAATAAAGATAATGCAACACAACAACGTAAAACATACTTGCCTGAGCAGAAGACTTTGTAAGCCTGCGAATTCGACCAGCTTTTGGCAACTTTCCACGACACTGAGTGGATCCCTGGAACTACTGAGCGTCAGCTCTGTGTACCCACACTGGCTCAGCGGATCAATCTCCAGCGGCAGCTGCCAGCCGGCCTCGGAGCCTTCCAGTCACCTGTGATCCGGTTTAGGCTGTGACTGATGTGCACTGTCAGTCAAAGTTTAACATCCACGAGTGTCGCCGCTGGTTCTCTCGAATTGCAGCCCGTGCCCGTGTGTGCTCGGCTCCCACACACTACTCACACCAGCTTATCAGTCTCAACTTGATAAGCTTTACAGTCCGTGTCCGTCTATTCCGCTTGCTTTGCTGTGGAATATCTTGAAACCACTTTCTTCGGCCCCGGCCCCGTCTGCCTGTATAGCTAGGCAGGGAAGGATTTCAGGCACCACTGTTATAAACTGTTCTTATATCACCTTGCTTCGACACCAGTAACTTCTTACAGTTACGTCTCACAGACTGTGAGATCACTTGACTCTCCACACCGCAAACAGGATATAGACTTTCTCAGGCTTCTCCAATGTTTCCGTTATTTATTCAAGTCACAGAAAGACAGATAGATACAGTCATCATATCCTATCTATGCAAATCTTCATGTTGCATTACAAGCTCTTGATTAGACTCCCTACCGAAGTCTATCAGGTACCTTCTTCCTACCTACGTTACACTAAGCTACCTATGTACATAGCATACATTATATCAGCTTACATAAAGGAATAACATGCTTAGAGGTCCAAGTCGGCCTTGCGAGCTAGTGCAGAAGGAAGAAGCAGAAGTGAGTTCCCCATCGCTCGCTCCAGATTTAATACCGACTAGGAAAGAGTTAAATATGACATCATCTTCGCCACCCCCTATATCAGTCTATTGGTGGACCCACTCGTGGTGTCATCATACCCGCCTACTCGATTAATAATCAATGAGGCACTTGACCCAGATGCAGGACCGTGGATGTTTAGTAAACATGGCCAATGTTTTCTGTTCCTGTTGAGGTCAGAGTGGCCGATGGCCTTCTGTTAGGAACATGTTCTCAGTATCTGCGTGTATCTTCTGCTACACGCAGACCCTGAGATGCCTCTGCCTGCATCACCAACCCTCTATCTATTTTAAAGGCATACACTGCGGACAAGCCTTTTACATAAAACTCAGGCCAAGTAACTGAGGCCTACTTAAATTATAACAATACCTATACCTCCCAACATTTTAAATGTCGAAACCAGGACACTTAGGCCACACCCCTGGCCACACCCCCAAACCCCTAGCCACACCCACCTTTTTTAAAATTAATATTTTTAATTAACTACTCCCGAAAGGGAGGCTCATGAGGGTGCAAGTGGGTGGGGAGGAGGAGGAGGAGGAGGGTGTGGGTGGCCAGAGAGGGGGGATAAAAAAAACCCCGATCGAGGCACCAGCCCGGGGATGCGTATGCGGCATGGATGCCCGCCGCTATTAAACTTCTCCCTCCTTCCTAATGTGCCCCCCAGTGTCCCCTTCCCCCCCACAGAGTAAACAAATGTGCAGCGGAGCAGGCTGTAACTCTTACCGTTGCCTCTCCGCTGCGTACTGGGATCCCATCTGCTCTTCTCGTGGCTTCCTGACACAGGAAGCCGCGAGAAAAACAGATGGGATCCCAGTACGCAGCGGAGAGGCAATGGTAAGAGTTACAGCCTGCTCCGCTGCACATTTGTTTACTCTGCGGGGGGGAAGGGGACACTGGGGGGCACATTAGGAGGGAGGGAGGGAGAAGCTTAATGGCCGTGGCCATCCATGCCGAGTACACATCCCGGGCTGGTGCCTCGATCGGGGTTTTTCCCCCCTCTCTCCCCAGCGCCCGGGAAAAGGGGGGGGGCAGCGCGGGACAGCGGGACGGCCCCCCAAAATCGGGACCGTCCCGCCGAAAACGGGGCGCTTGGGTGCTCTGCATACCCAGCATCCTGGGGATCAGATGCTGCGGGCCAGCAGGGAGGAGATGCTATGGGAGGAGGTGCAGCACATACCCGGCATCTTGGAGAACAGATGCTGCAGGCCAGCAGGGAGGAGATGCTATGGGAGGAGGTGCAGCACATACCCGACATCCGGGAGATCAGATGCTGCGGGCCAGCAGGGTGGAGATGCTTTGGGAGGAGGTGCAGCACATACCCGGCATCCTGGGGATCAGATGCTGCAGGCCAGCAGGGAGGAGATGCTATAGGAGGAGGTGCAGAACATACCCGGCATCCTGGGGATCAGATGCTGTGGGCCAGCAGGGAGGAGATGCTATGGGAGGAGGTGCAGCACATACCCGACATCCGGGGGATCAGATGCTGCGGGCCAGCAGGGTGGAGATGCTATGGGAGGAGGTGCAGCACATACCCAGCATCCTGGGGATCAGATGCTGCTGGCCAGTAGGTAGGAGATGCTATGGGAGGAGGTGCAGCACATACCCGGCATCCTGGGGATCAGATGCTGCAGGCCAGCAGGTAGGAGATGCTATGGGAGGAGGTGCAGCACATACCCGGCATCCTGGGGATCAGATGCTGCAGGCCAGCAGAGAGGAGTTGCTATGGGAGGAGGTGCAGCACATACCCGACATCCGGGAGATCAGATGCTGCGGGCCAGCAGGGTGGAGATGCTTTGGGAGGAGGTGCAGCACATACCCGGCATCCTGGGGATCAGATGCTGCAGGCCAGCAGGGAGGAGATGCTATAGGAGGAGGTGCAGAACATACCCGGCATCCTGGGGATCAGATGCTGCAGGCCAGCAGGGAGGAGATGCTATGGGAGGAGGTGCAGCACATACCAGGCATCCGGGGGATCAGATGCTGCAGGCCAGCAGGGTGGAGACTGAATCTGTTCTAACCAGCAGGAAGAGATGGCTCGAACCTCCGATTTTCAGTTCGTGAACCTCGAATGCGAACTTCCGCAAAAGTTCGGTTCACTTTAACGGGGAGGCGAACTTTGAAAACTAGAAACATTTATGCTGCCCAGAAAAGTGATGGAAAAGATGTTTCAAGGGGTCTAACACCTGGAGGGGGGCATCGCGGAGTGGGATACACGCCAAAAGTCCCGGGGAAAAATCAGGATTTGACACACAGCAGGGTTTAAGTGCAGAAATCACATTTTATTGCTAAATTGGAGGCCTAAAGTGCACATCTTGCATGTGTATACATCAATCAGGTAGTGTAATTAGTGTACTGCTTCACATTGACAGACCAAACTCACTGTGTAACGCACTGCAAACAGCTGTTTGTGTAATGACGGCCGTGCTGGACTGGTGCGCACCATGGCCAGAGTGCAGGCGATAGCGGTTTTGAAGCCCATATGGGCTGAGGTAGCTCAATGACAGAACAACAGTGACTATCCAGCTGATCGAATTTGGTCTGTCCACAATGAAGCAACGACCTTATTATCTTGGGTGTGCCCCCCCCCCCCCCCCCCGAGACACTCATATAGCCGGCGGTCATTGCTTCATTGTGATACACAAGCCCCTTCACCGCGGCAGCAATCACGAAGGGGAATTGACACATGTACATGCCTTTTGTTTTGTTGTTGCAGCCGCAGTGCAGCCCGAAAATTTAGGCAGGCATGTACACGCACCAGAAAAATTATTATAGTGGCCGCTGCTAGCAGCAGCCTTAAAAATTCAGTACAGTCTTTTTTGAGAAATAATTGCGGCCTGGTATCTTCCACTGCCGTGTGTGGCTTTGCTTTTGTGTGCTGCTTTTCCTCAGGTGGTCATCCCATTGCAGTTGTGTGCTTTGTCATTATGTACCTTCGTAAGGAAGTTGTCCCTATGCGGGTCTTGGTCTTTCCACGGCTCAATTTTTGGTGGCACAGAGTACAGATGGCATTGCTCTCATCTGAGGCAGACACACAAAAAAATGTCCACACCGCTTAGCCCTGGGGTGATGGCACTTTGTTGGTGGCGGCCGACTGAGTGTTAAGTGGAGTGCCAGAATCAGAGCAGGAAGAGGAAGATATGTCACGCTTCCATGCGGAAGCTGAGGAAGATGAGGTGTTCTGTGTTAAATAGTCAACTACGTCCTGACAATCTTGGGGGTTGATGGCACACACCTTCTGAACACTTTACTTTGGTCCTGGGCCGCACAAAATCATGACAGCACGACCTCGAACAGACCTGCCGGGTGGCCTGCCTCTGCCTCTGCCTATCTTGTCCATATTGGGGGGGGGGATGAAGTGAAAGGTATGCACTGACTTGACTAATACAATGTGCAGTCACACAGGTGCAGTGACTGGTATCAATACAATGTGCAGCTGTCACACACACAGGTACCATGAACAGGTGCAGTGACTGGTAAATAATATAACACTACTTGCGGTCACATAGGTAGGTGCACTGAACAGGTGTGCAGTGATTGGTATTACAAATGTGCAGCCTTCACACACACAGGTACTGTGAACAGGTGCAGTGACTGGTATATAATACAACACTGCTTGCGGTCACGTAGGTAGGTAGGTGCACTGAACAGGTATGCAGTGATTGGTATTACAAATGTGCAGCTGTCACACACACAGGTACCGTGAACAGGTATTCACTGAATGTGCTGGGCCTGGCAGTGGCACAGTAGGAATAACCAAGGGGCCAAGGGCCAGCTGTGACTGACTGACAGGGCTGTATATGCAACACGTGTCTGTGGGACACACACACACACACAAAAATAGTTCAAAAGAACAACATTAGCTCTCAAAAGAGCTGTTGAGAGTGAAGGGTGCTTTTTAGCAATACATATCAGCAAGGAGCAAGCTAACAAGTCTAACAATAGCCTAACTAAGCTTTCCCTAATTTCTCTGCAGCAAGCTCTCCCTTCTCTAATTACTGCAGCCACACGAGTGAGCGAAATGGCAGACGCTGCCTGCCTTTTATAAGGGGGGGGGGGGGGGGGGGGGTAGGGGCTCCAGGAGGGAGTGTAGCCTGATTGGCTACCATGTGTCTGCTGACTGTGATGAAGAGGTCCAAAGTTGACCCTAATGATGTAGTATAGGAGGCGAGTCAAATTTGCATATAGTTCGCGTTCGTGTTCGCGTTTGAATGAGAATCGTTCGGGCCATCTCTACCAGCAGGGAGAACAGCTCTGCATGATAATAAGAACCTTCTTAAATCCTAGGTAATAGTGGCAATTTAGCATGAATTTCTAGAGCTGCACTACAGTTAAGAAAAGTACAAATCCATCCCTAAACTGGTGCGGATTAAGAAGTGCTTGATAGCAGTTCTACAGATATAGAACTGCAGGCTAGACATGATTGCAGAGTGCAGGCTAGACATGATTTGTGATGTGCTCCTCCTCCCTGCTGAATTCCTCCTCAGAGCCTGCTGCTATCAATACAGCAGATGTGTTGGTTTCCTCAGCAACAGCTATTCCCCTCACACACTGAACTGTCTGAGAGACCTTCCTAGCTCCTCCCATTTTACAACAGTTTTAGAAGGAGTCTCCACTAATGATTTCTTAAGATGTCTGAGACAGTTCTGCACGGATTTCTAAAAACCTACCAATATTTTGTCTCAGACACTCTTGATAAATCTGGCCCAAAGTTCCATTCATTCATCTCCTCTCTAGGTTCCCGTGATCGCAGGCATGAATGGATGCCTGCGTCACTTCCCTAGTGACAGTGTAACACATTACTTCCTATTAAGCATACTTATTGTACACTTATAGGAAGTAATGTGCGAGGACATCTTGTGGCCAAATTGTAAGTTATATCTACATACATAATGGATAAAAAAATGTTTAATATGTTTGTCAAGAGGGTATATTACAGTTAAATTATGGGCTTGTGATTGGTGGTGGATGTAAAGCTGAAAAAATGCACCTTTATTTTCAAATAAAATATTGTCACCATACATTGTACTAGGGATATAATTTAAACATTTCAATAACCGGGACAAATGGGCAAATAAAATATGTGGCTTTTATGCACAGAAGATTGTTTTATTTTAAAACTATAATGGCCGAAAACTGGGAAATAATGATTTTTTTCATTTTTTTTTTAATATTCCCATTAAAATGCATTTATAATTAAATAATTCCTAGCATAATCTACCATCCAAAGAAAGTCTAATTGGTGGCGGAAAAAACAAGATCATTTCGCTGTGATAAGTAGTGATAAAATTATTGGGGAATGAAAGGTAGAAGCGCTGAAATGTGAAAATTCCTCTCTTCCATAAGGTGAAAACAACCCACGGGCTGAAGTGGTTAAACCAGAACATGAAGGAAAGCTCACATCATAACTTCACTCTACTTCACACTTCAATAAATCAGGTGTTCAAGAATTATTTCCACTTTGACGTCTCTGAAAAATGGATGGAAAAAAACAAAACTGCCATTCTGCAAGATCTCCCCCCACCCCCACCCCCCACCCCCACCCCAGCCTGCCAGAAGCCCTCACGCCTCATCTCTCATTCCTCTTCATTCCAGATGTGTAAGATTGAGGCTCTGTCATTTCCATTACAGCACAGAATCAACCTTATTCGCCATGAAATTGCGTTATCCCGGAGAGAAGCCAGGCAAGGCATTTCAGTGGAAGATCTCTGTCACAAGCGGTGTCACCTCACCACTCTCATTTGCCTAAATTCAATCAACGGCTCGCTAAAAGATTCTTCCACTAATGTGTCTTGCGTGTGACAAATGACAGGCGGTCCTCCATGTTGCCTGGCTTCCTGTGTTGTGCGACTGCCATGTTATCGTCGGAACCCCTCTCGGATCTCATTTAACCCTTCTGGCCCAGCTTTGCAATTCAAAAAAACTGTCCTTGCCTGCTTTAAAGTCATTGGGTGTCGATTCCAAAAAAAAAAAAAAATACTCACCCAAGGAGAGGGAAGGCTTTGGGTCATGTAGAGCCTTCCTGTTGTCCTCCCGGTGTCCTCGTTCCAGTGCTAGCTTCACCGTTTGAATCCCCCTCTGCGGCAGACTTCGGAAGTCTTCGAGAGCTGAGTCCTCCCGAAGACAGGCAGCTCCATACTGCACACGCTTGAGAAAGGGCTGTTGCGCGTGCTGAGTATGGAGTAGCCCAACTTCGGGAGCACTCGGGCTCCCCGAAGACTCCCAAAGCCTCCGTTCAGCTTATCTGAAGCCTCCATGCAGCGGTGGAGACAGCAGTGTTTGACCGGGGACAGGCAAAAATGGCGCACAGCGCCAATAGTGTCAGAATGGCGCTGCATTACAACGATATTTATCGTTTTATATGTTCAATTTTTTTAGCAGGGATCGGGCTGGAGAGGCAGCGGGCTGGCAGCGGGGTCGGGCTGGAGAGGCAGCGGGCTGGCAGCGGGGGTCGGGCTGAAGAGGCAGCGGGGTGGAGGGAGGATTACGCAGCATGTGTATATTGTGTATACATTACCTTGTCCCGGCCGGCGATCGCTCCTTCACTTCATAGCTTGCACGAGTTCTGCATCCAGCCAATCACCATGCGGAAACTGAAGCCGCCTGGTGATTGGCTGGATGCAGGACTCCTGTAAGCTATGGAGTGAAGGAGCGATCGCCGGCCGGGACAAGGTAATGTATACACAATATACACATGCTGCGTAATCCTCCCTCCACCCCGCTGCCTCTTCAGCCCGACCCCCGCTGCCAGCCCGCTGCCTCTCCACCCTGACACCGCTGCCAGCCCACTGCCCGCTGCCTCTCCAGCCCGACCCCCGCTGCCAGCCTGACCCCCTCTGCTAGTTCCCTGCATTTTTCAATGGCGCACCGTTCTGCTGTTTTATAAAACGCTATTTACCGTTTTAATGTATTTACATTAAAACGGTAAATAGCGTTTTATAATCGGCAGAACGGTGCGCCATTATTTCCTCCGCGCCATTTTTTACTGTATGCTGTTTGACCAAATTGGTTGGATACAGCACTACAACAGGGACCAGGAGTGGAGAGGGAAGGTTTGCAGTGTTCCCCAACCCCGTTCTCAAGCCCCGCCAACAGTGCATGTTTTGTGGAAATCCACACAGGTAGACAATCAGCTCTGCTGAGACACTAATTACCTCACCTGTGCATGTTTGTGGTTTTCTACAAAGCATGCACTGTTGGTGGGCCATGAGGACAGGGTTGGGGAACTGTGCTCTATAGGATCCAGAACCTTCCTTCGCCTTAGGTAAGTATCTGTTTTTTTTTTTTTTAGAAATTGATTCCCATTTACTTTAAGCTGTGTACACATGTCCAACAAGCGCACAACGAGCACATGACCAATCGTACGACATGACCAACTGCACAACCTGTATGTCCACAAGACTAGACTACTATAAAACCCACTCATTTACTTACTCACAAGTCAACTTGTACACACGCGACCAACTGCAACTAGCAACCAAGAGCTGTGTAAGTAGATTCGACAATTCGATCGGGCAAACTGCCTGTTATCAGTCGCTTGTCTAGTTGTTTGTGCGCGTACACATGCCTGATTATCGTCCAAACAGACTACAGTCAGACAATAATAAGGCAGTTGGTAGGTCCGTGTGTATGAGCCTTCAGTCATTTTTGTCTCCTGAAGGGCTATTGCGTAGGAAGCAGACCTACATACAGTAGGTATTCAGTGGCATAGCAAAGGAGCTGTGGGCCCCGATGCAAATTTTACATTGGGGCCCCCCAAACACTCTACACGTAACAATTGATACGGCGCACCAAAACCTGCCGAGGACAACCACAGTGTTAGAGGTGAAAGAAGGGGGTGGGTAACACCTTGTGGATGGTTACCACTATTTAAAGTATCTACAGAAGTCATTATTATGAGCACAAGACCTATGAGCTAATACTTTAGTTGAGGGAGTGCCCTTCGGGGCCCCGTCTGGCCCGATGCGGTCGCAACCTCTGCAACCCCTATTGCTATGCCCCTGTAGCTATTTATACAGTAGATAAAAATTGAATGATGGATCATTAGCTTCAGCAGATAAGGAAGTCAGGATGATTGAAGTGAGGGAACTCATTTCAGGTTAGACATTACATAAGGAGCACCATAGGAGCCATAGCGCCTGCTATGAGGCCTGTACCAAAGGAGGGGGGAAAGGGGGAAGTGGCAATGGCCAGAAAAAAATGGGGTCCCCAGTGAACCCCCTGAGGTGCAAAGTAATGCAAGCAGAGAAAAGGAGAAAAGTTATCTATGCTGGGGGCTTCTTAATACTGGGGGCCCCTATGACTACCTTTACCAAGGGACTATTACTGGAAGACCCTCTGACTAACCATACTGGGGGCTACCTAATACTGGGGTCCCCTCTGGCTATTTATACTGGAGGGCTATTTATTACTAGAGGCCTCTCTGAATATCCATACTGGGGAGCTACCTAATGAAGATAACCTTGGGCTACCTTTAGTGGGGAACACTTCTGGATACCTATACTGGGTACGACTACCTAATACTGAGGGTACCTCTGACTACCTAAAACTGATTTGTTTGGAAGAGCACAAAGGTGCCTTATTTTTATCCAACCAATATTTTTCTAAAGGCCCCATGGTTTCTAGCTATGCCCCTGCAGGTTAGTTACTTACCTAAGGTAGAGGACCAGGAAGGCTGAGATCTAGGTCACTACAGGCAGCAGGGGTGAAACTAGAGGGGAGCAGAGGGGCCCAAAGCTGTAAGGTGACCCCAACACCTACTTCATTCCCTCCAATAAAGGGGTCCATCCTTCAGATCAGGTGTTTTTGTGGCTACACTTTTATGGGTTATAGATTTAAAGATTACAATGGCTACACTTGTTTTATGATCCTTGCACAATGTGCCAACAGGCTGTGAGGGTCACCAGGGGTAGGCAAGGGAAGGGTGTGAGGGTCACCAAGGGTAGGCAAGGGAAGGCTATGAGGGTCACCAGGGGTAGGCAAGGGAAGGCTATGAGGGTCACCAGGGGTAGGCAAGGGAAGGGTGTGAACAGTGTGGGTCCTATAATTGGTAGTTACGTCCCTGAGTGGGAGCTGTGAACACTGGTGTGCTCTCAGCCTGAAATGTACTCTCAAATCCAGAGGCGTAGCTATGGGTGGGCAAAGAGAGACATATGTCCCTGGGCACAGCACTGAGAGGGCGCTCAGCACAGGCGTTGCACCCCCATGTGCATGAGAGGCGGCTCGCTGGCTGCCCGAAGTCCCCTGCTTCTCTTCCTCCCTCTGCAGAGGAGTGCAGAAGCATTAACAGCAGCAGAAAAAGGCTATTTAAGGGGGGCACATCTGGCTATCTGAATAGGGTAAGGGGGCACATATGGTTATCTAAATAACATTTGACTCCACCCATGACTATGACCACATTCTGATGTGGGGCCACACCCATTTTGTCCAGAGGGAGGCCCAAAAACTGTCATTGTCCCGGGGCGCTGAAAACCCTAGCCACGCCTCTGCTCAAATCACACCTGTTCAGAGAAGTCTATGGGCTTGATTCACAAAAGAGTACTAACTGTTAGCACGGCCGTTATCGCACAAATTTTTGCATTGTGCACGCTCGCGAATTTTCACGCAAAACGATAACGTTTTTGCGCGCAAACGTGAATTTTCGTGCAAAAACGATATCGATTTTGCGCTAAAATTCACGTTATCGTTTTGCTTGAAAATTTGCGATTGCGTGCACTGCGAAAATTTGCGCGAAAACGGTCGTGCTAACAGTCAGCACTCTTTTGTGAATCAAGCCCTATAACTGGGTTTAGGTAGCACTGGAGGCTCACTGCCTCACCTGCTAACCCCTGTGTCTCCTTCTCTAATGTCTCCACCCAGGGCCGGAGTTACCATAAGGCATTGTAGGCATGTGCCTACAGGCGCCCGATGATGGAAAGGCGCTCACTCCCTGAGTGCCCCTCTTCCTCCTTCCCTATGCAGAGTGTAAATGAGAGGTTACACGCCCTGCTCTTGGCATTCCACTGATGAGATCTCCCTTCAGTCGGAGGCACCTCCAGCTACTTAAAGGACTTCCGAGGCCAAAAACAAGAAAATGACACTATACCTTTTTAATATCAGAATCCATGGAGGACGTCCAGCGCGTCCCCCGCACCGTTCCGCCCTCATTGCAGCCCTTTTCGTTCCCCCACGGCTCGGCCCGACCCCACTGAATGGGTCGCATGTATGCCACAAGTAAGATGGCCGCCACCTTGAGCCGCGGCTGCGCAGTACGCTTTGCGACTGCGCAGCCTTTAGCCCGCCTCCCGCCGCGTACAGAGTCCCGTAATGCTGCCCAAGGCTGCGCAGTCGCACTCGCGGCAAAGCGTACTGCGCAGCCGCGGCTCAAGGCGGCGGCCATCTTACTTGTGGCATACATGCGACCCGTTCAGTGGGGTCGGGCCGAGCCATGGGGGAAAGAAAAGGGCTGCAATGACGGCGGAACGGTGCGGGGGACGCGCTGGACGTCCTCTGTGGATTCTGATATTAAAAAGGTATAGTGTCATTTTCTTGTTTTTGGCCTCGGAAGTCCTTTAAAACTGAGGTTCCTCTAGCAACCTTATACTTAGGGGCACATCTAGCTACTTAGTATTAGGTAGCCAGTAGTAACCTCAATACTACGGAGCACCTGTAGCTACATATGAGGTGCAAGGGAAGTAAGGGAGAAGTGACAGCTGGGCCAGTCAGCACACTTGCGGTTTGGTTCGGCGGGGGTTTGCAGGTCCATGGAATGTGGCGTCTACGATGCCAGGACATCTGTGCCTATAGGCTTCTGTGAGGTAAATCCGGGTCTGCCGCTGCCCTCTAAATTGTAAGTTTAAAAGGGCTGGGGCCTCCTCCTAGCGTTTCCTACTCTGCTGTAATTTATCATATGAACGTGTACAATTGGCGATGTCTCAAACTACCCATCAGCCATGTCTGTATTTGTATTCCTGGATGTCCTGATTGTAGAGAGTTTTGTATCAAGCACGGTGTAGTGGTTAGGACTATCGCCTTGCTGTGATTGGTCCCCGCCCGGTTCGAATTTCAGCTAGGGCACTATCTGCACAGGATTTGTTTGTCCTCCCCGTGTCTGTGTGTGTTTCCCTCAGGCACTCTGGTTTCCTCCCACATCCCCAAAATATACAGGTAAGTTAATTGGCTTCCCTCTAAATTGGCCCTAGACTACAATACATACATTACACGATACATACAAAGACATAGTATAAGGGAAGACGCCGAGAGCCCAGTATAGTGTAGTATGTACTGTAAATTAGGTGTGGAAGGTAAGTATAGGTAGGTTATACTAACAAACAAGGGTTACCGTCCAGGTAACCACTGTGAAGGCAGGTGAGGAGATTAGACCTGTCCCCACTCAGGATTAAGAAGTCGCTCTCTGTAGATCAGGAAAAAGGAATTATTCCCCTCCACCAGGGGTGGAAACAACTGCAAAAGTAGTACAGGCGCCAACAGGGTAAAAACAATATTTCTTTAAAATGGATAAAATGAATTCCGGTACATAGCCTGGTGCCTCTGTCACAGACAGAGGCGCCAGGCTATGTACCGGACTGCATTGGTGATATGCTCCTATTTATAGCCTGAGGAAGTGGGATATACCCGCGAAACGCGTTGCACCTTTTTGGAGTATGTAAATAAACTAATTTTTGCTTAAAACAGCAATTGTTTGTGTCTGTTTTGGAGGGGTAAGTCCACCGCTACCTACTTCATTTTATCCATTTTAAAGAAATATTGTTTTTACCCTGTTGGCGCCTCTGTACTACTTTTATACATAGACATAGGACTATTTCATGGTGGCCATACATGGTACAATAAAAACGTTTGATTATCCCGTTTATTCGATCTAAATGATCGAATCGAATGAAAGTTGAACGATTTGAACGATTATCCCGTTTTTTCGAGAAAAATCAGATCGGACATCCTGGAAAAATTTTTATATTCGATCTAACGGAATAATCGAACTAAATTATCGAATCGAAAAAAAAAAATGAAAAATTGTACCATGTATGGCCACCTTTAGATTGACTATTAGGGATTAGATTGTGAGCCCATCTGAAGGACAGTTAGTGTTAAGACTATATACTCTGTACATCGCTGCAGAAGATATCAGCGCTATATAAATGCTAAATAATAATAATATCTATGCTCCCCACTTATTGTTTTGTACGATGTACAGTGCTACAGAAGATGTTGGCACTGTGTAATTAAATAATAATAATAATTGCATCCAACTGAGAGCTGAGGAACCAGAAATACCGTCACCAAGTGCTGCAAGCCTCTCCACGCACGCACGCACGTCTTCCTGTGGCTGAAAATACACTTTTAATAAATGTATGCACATTCTGCTGAGCTTATGCAATGGCGGCACGTGCAAATTCACCGTGGAACAACGCCAACCCGCCCCAAAACTGGCACGGCATCCCAATTCCACCTGTTTTCCTTGCGCCGCTCTTGTTATCGCAGTCCTCTTTCTTTGATTGCTCCTCCATGCTGAGCCGAATGATTATACAAAGTAATAACACGAGGAAGGAGAAGAGACGCGCTGGTACTTAGCCACTGCGCAGCCATTTGCATTAGATATGACAAACATGAATAAAATATCCACGTACGCATGTAAAACATTAATGTTTCATTGTTCACACCGACTCGGAAACTATCCGCTCGCCAAGCCAGGGAGAAGGTTCCTCCCGCAATGGGAGAATGTTATATTTAATAGCGGCTCACTGAAAAATTCATCCACGGAGTTATGACAGCGAGACTCCGCTCTGGCTAAAAATCCGCTATAAACAGGTATTCCGTGCCGCACAAATGTTTTCACGGTTATTAAAAGCTACCTGTCCATTTCGGTTAACAGCTCGCTACGGCGCTCCACAAACAGCTGAAACTGCAATCTGCACCTATTTTCTAGCTTGGGATCCATACTCATGTGTTGCAATGCAGGCAGCTCATGTGTTTCGTTCTACTGCATGTGTAATTATTAGCTGCAAATAGCAGGAAGTCGTTTTGTTATTGGGAACACCTGCACTAATTGTGTGACTGTGTGGCTGTGTTGCAACCCAGGCAGCCCATGTTTCTTTTTACTGCATGTGTAATTAGCTGCACATAGTAGGAGGTCATTTTTTGTTATTGGTAACACCTGCACTAATTGTATGACTGCGTGGCTGTGTTGCAATTCAGACAGACCATGTTTCTTTTTACTGCATGCGTAATTAGCTGCACATAGCAGGAGGTATTTTCTGTTATTGGGAACACCTGCACTAATTGTGTGACTGCGTGGCTGTGTTGCAATGCAAGCAGCCCGAGTGTTTCTTTTTACTGCATGAGTAATTAGCTGCACATAGCAGGATGTATTTTTTATTGGGTACACCTGCACTAATTGTGTGACAGTACCTCCCTACATATATGTAACATCCTCCGTGCTATGGGAACGATCGTCCGGGGTCTGCAAGGATGGCAAGGCAGTATGCGCTCAGATGGTCGCAAGGAGACGCCGCCGCAGGAGACGCAGTTGTCTGTCAACTTTGGGCGCAGCCTGCACTATGGTCTTTGTCCCCTCTGCTGCATCCCCGTAACCAGGAAACAGCCGGCAGAGCCCTGGAACACATTTGGAGTGCAGGCGGTGACGTCACTACCGGCGGAAGTGGAAGGAGATGGCGGCAATGACTCACAAACATGGGTTGCTTTAGACAAGCACAATTTCGGGCATGTAGAGAAAGACTGTCTCCATGCGGTTATGATGACTCGGTTGGGTGAACATAGGATAATGTTTTAAAAACATTATGGTGTAAAAAATGTTTGCATATAGTCACCATAAGTTTTTTTTTTTAATATATATACCTTTTCCTGTAGATTTTTATATATTTTTAGCAGTATCTCACAGCTCTCAGCTTATGATTTGAACTGTTAATGCTATTTTTAAAATGTATGATATACATGCTTTTTATTTATTTATTTATGTACGTGTTTACATTTATTTTGAGCTTGGGCCGTACCCTATACAAAACACTATTAGAGATGGCCCAAACGGTTCACCGGCGAACATCAGCTGTTCGAGTCTGTGGCATGTAGCGAACAGATAGAGCGGTTCGAACCGCCCCCTATACCTTGTCATTGGGCTAAACTTTGACCCCCTACATCACAGTCAGCAGACACATGGCAGCCAATCAGGCTGCACTCACCCATGGACCCCAGCCCTCCCTATAAAAACACAGCAGTGTCGGCAATGTTCTCAGTCTCTGTCTGCTGCTGTAGAGAGAGGAAGGGAGAGATATTGCTGGAGATAGGGAAAGCGTTAGGCTCTTGTTAGCTTTCTCCTTGCTGAGATTTGTTGCTCTTTTGAGGGCTAATTTTCTTTTGATTTTTTTTTGTGTGTATGTGACACTGACACTGCATAGATACCGCCCTGTATGTCGCAGCTGGCCCTTGCTGTACTATGCCAGCGCACTGTATTAACCACTTGCCGACCGCACGCTTATACCGTGCGTCGGCAAAGTGGCAGCTGCAGGACCAGCGACGCAGTACTGCGTCGCCAGCTGCAGCTTAATTAATCAAGAAGCAGCCGCTCGCGCGAGCGGCTGCTTCTTGTCAAATCACGGCGGGGGGCTCCGTGAATAGCCTGCGGGCCGCCGATGGCGGCTCGCAGGCTAGATGTAAACACAAGCGGAAATAATCCGCTTTGTTTACATTTGTACGGCGCTGCTGCGCAGCAGCGCCGTAAGGCAGATCGGCGATCCCCGGCCAATCAGCGGCCGGGGATCGCCGCCATGTGACAGAAGACAGCCTGTCACTGGCTGCACAGGACGGATAGCGTCCTGTGCAGCCCAGATCTCCGGGGGGAGCAGGTAGGAGAGGGAGGGGGGAGAATGTCGCCGCGGGGGGGGCTTTGAGGTGCCCCCCCCGCAACATGCCAGACAGGAGGAGCGATCAGACCCCCCCTGCACATCATCCCCCTAGTGGGGAAAAAAGGGGGGCGATCTGATCGCTCTGTGTGGCCGCGGATCTGTGCTGGGGGCTGCAGAGCCCACCCAGCACAGATCCAAACAAACAGCGCTGGTCCTTAAGGGGGGGTAAAGGGTGGGTCCTCAAGTGGTTAACAGTGCATATCTTTCCACTGTATTTGTGATTGAACTTACTATACCATAGCTCTCTGTGTGGGTGGCACACTGCATAGATACAGCCCACAGTCTCAACCGGCCTTTGCTGTAGTCCGTCAGCACACTGTATTACCACCAGTGCACATCTTTCCACTGTATTTGTGATTGAACTTACTAAAGCATAGCTTTCTTTGTGGGTGACACTGCATAGATACAGCCCACAGTTCCGGATGGAATTTGTAGTCTGCCACTGGCAGCACACTGTATTATACCAGTGCATATCTTTCCACTGTAGTTGTGATTGAAGTTACTATACCAGAGCTCTCTTTGTGTGTGACACTGCATAGATACAGCCTACAGTCTCAGCTGGCATTTGTAGTCCGCCAGCACACTGTATTATACCAGTGCATATCTTTCCACTGTAGCTGTGATTGAAGTTACTATACCATAGCTCTCTTTGTGTGTGACACTGCATAGATACAGCCCACAGTCCCAGCTGGCATTTGTAGTCCGCCAGCACACTGTATTATACCAGTGCATATCTTTCCACTGTAGTTGTGATTGAAGTTACTATACCATAGCTCTCTTTGTGTGTGACACTGCATAGATACAGCCCACAGTCTCAGCTGGCATTTGAAGTCCGCCAGCACACTGTGTTATACCAGTGCATATCTTTCCACTACACAAACCTTGTCACCGAGAGGATTGACAGTTTATGTCCTGGGAGTGTCAACTAATGACAACCCTTCACAGCTGTTTGCAGTGTGTTTAACAGTGAGTTTGGTCTGTCAGTGTGAAGCAGTACTCTAATTACACTACCTGATCCATGTATACACACGCAAGATGTTTTAAAGCACTTTATGCTTTCAGTTTAGGAATGCAATGTGATTTTTTGCCCTTTAGCGATTGTAACCCTACTTTGCGTCAAATACGTAATTTTCCGAGGAACTTTTGGCATGTATCCCACTCCGGCATGCCCCCCTCTAGGTGTTAGACCCCTTGAAACAACTTTTCCATTACTTTTGTGTCCAGAAATAGTCCCTGTATGTTTTAAAATTCGACTGCCTATTAAAGTCTGTGGCGTTTCGCCCCAGTTCGTGCAAACACAAACTTTTTCGGAAGTTCGTGTTCGCAATTCACAAACCCAAAATCTGAAGTTCGGGCCATCTCTAAACACTATTTATGCTTGTTATAGAGAGCTATAAAACTATGCAAAATGTAACTTTTAATAAATAATTAAAACTTCAGGTACGGCCTGTATTGCCTATGTGGTTTAATTACCATGTGAGATAAGAGGTAGAAATATGTCAGAACACCCTATTAGGATTGGTATAGCATCAGCAGGATGTCTCTACCCCTTTAAATCACATAAAATTGAATGCATATTCATACATAACACCATCCTTCACCTAGCTTGACATGTTTCACCCCCATAACTTCTGGAGGCTTCATCAGAGGACAATCTAAGTGCAGTAGTGCAAAATGTGCAAAATATAAAATTAAACACGCATAAATAGCGTTTTGCATGTTTTCAGCATAGTGTTTAGAGCTGTACCCTATACCCCAGCATGAGAAAATTGTAGTACATTTTATATTTCTACGCTAGGTTTATATTTGAATGTTGTGCACATCTCTTATTTTTGTAAAATGTAGAGAAACCAAGAGCCCAATATAGTGTAGTATGTTAAAACATAAACGAAGTAAGGCAAATCAGTGAGAAGAATATACTCACACAAGCGTGGGTTACCACACAGACAACCACTGTATAGGCAGGTGAGGAGATTAGACCTGTCCCCACTCAGGGATAAGAAGTCGCTCTCTGTAGATGAGAAAAAGCGGTAGATCACCCCTCCACCAGGGGTGGACACGGTATATCAGTAGGAGAACAGAGGCGCCAGCAGGATAAAAGTGGATAAAACCTTTAAAATTTGCTGGGAGGAAGCGGTGGACTTACCTCCATAAAGCAGACACGAAAGACTGTCTGAAAAGTAGCAATCACATTTATTATATGGTACCCCAAAAGTGCAACGCGTTTCGCAGGCCGAGCCTTCATCAGGCAATAAACGTGGGGACAAAACAGAATTTCAGCAATAGCAGGTGTAGCGCCCACTTTATTGCCTGATGAAGCGGGCTCGGCCTGCGAAACGCGTTGCACTTTTGGGGTACTATATTATAATGTGATTGCTACTTTTTAGACAGTCTTTCGTGTCTGCTTTATGGAGGTAAGTCCACCGCTTCCTCCCAGCAATTTTAAAAATTGTATCCACTTTTATTCTGCTGGCGCCTCTGTTCTCCTACTGCAAAATCTTATTTTTGTGATTGTGAGCCCATGTACACGTTTTTATTTCAGACACTGTCTCGTATTGACCTGAGGAAGCGAGAATGTCTCGTAAAATGCGTCTTTTTTATTGGTGTCTAACAATAAAAATCTTAACCTTACCTCCACTCACTACATATTGTATCACATTGGTGTGTCTCCTCCCATTTTGCTTTATAAATGTTATTTTCTGTTGTATACTGTTGCCATGGTTTCCATAAAGAGGCGTGAAATTGAAAGAAAGTATTTAACACAGTTTTGTTACAACATGACTTTCCCACTGTGATAATACATTTTTGCAGTGAAGCGGAATTGCCCTTTAAAGGGGCACTACAGCGAAAAACTGTAAAATGTAAAATATATGCAACATATACAAATAAGAAGTACATTTTTTCCAGAGTAAAATGAGCCATAAATTACTTTTCTCCTATGTTGCTGTCACTTACATTAGGGAGTAGAAATCTGACAGAAGTGACAGGTTTTGGACTAGTCCATCTCATCATAGGGGATTCTCAGCAAGGCTTTTATTCTTTATAAAGATATTCCCTAAAAGGATTTAAACAATGATGCTGGCCAGCCTCCCTGCTTGCTACACAGTTTATTGACAGTTGGACAGAGCAACTGCCATTCACTAAGTGCTTTTGAAAATAAATATATCCCTGAAAATCCCCTATAAAGAGATGGATTAGTCCAAAACGTGTCACTTATGTCAGATTTCTACTACTTACTGTAAGTGACAGCATTATAGGAGAAAAGTAATTTATGGCTCATTTTACTCTGGAAAAACTGTACTTCTTATTTGTATACGTTTGCACATATTTTCCATTTTACAATTGTTCGCTGTAGTGCCCCTTTAAGTTCAACTCCAGACTATAGAGAAGAGAACCAGTTGGAAGTATTCTGTGTGAATATATAAAATATTAAGTAAATGAAGCTGGCATGTGTGATAATGGTGATGTACGTACATATGTATCTATCATTTATTTATTAGGATTAGGCTCAGCAGTGAAGATGAATCCATCTAGCTGTCCTCCAACACCCACCAACGCCAATGTTTTATGTATGGATCTAAGACCTCGTCCATCATTATAGTCCTACAAGTCCTGACGCTCTTTTATTAACCTGCTGATGTTCCAAATCAATCTGCATTGTAAGAAGTTTTGGTGACTTGTTCCTGAAAACACACATATCTTAATCATCCGTACAGCTCTCACAATTATTTAGTTATATTGTTTCATAGGACAACACTGAAGAGATGACACTTGGATACATCGTCAGTGTACAGCTTGTATAACAATGTAAATTTTTCTGCCCCATCAAAATAACTCAACACCCAGCTGGTAGTCCATTAGAAACGTCACCAGAGTTATCTTGTTTGAGATGAGTGCACTGCTTCTGACCTCAGTCGGCAGAACTTGTTGCGCTGTAAATTCTTGGAATGCATTGATCTCTCTCTCTCTACTAGCGGAAACTATAGAAACTGAAAGCAGAAGTCCTCTGTTATTGTCTCACACTGCCCTCTAGTGACAAGTGGCCAGAAATACACATAACAGCAGTACTAATTAGAAGCAGGGAAATATAAAATATAAGAAATTAAAAAAAAAAATGGGTTAAAATTAATTAGCCTGGAGTTCTTGCAAGACTCTAAACAAATTGGCTGTTAAGGGGTTAATGTCTTAACTGCTGTTCCAACATGAAAAGGACATCAAACAACCCTCCAAGAAGGCCACTGCCTTGCTGTAGCACCTAAGGCCGGTTTCACACTGTTGTCGCTTCCGTCACACTGCATCGCACCACCAGAAACAGGCCTTCGGGTATTCCCCATCTGGCATTGGGCCAAGCAGGAAGTGAAAAGCGCTTGCGGTCACTTCATGCTTCGGGGTATGCGGAAGTCGCCACAGAGGACGTAGTTCTGGACCTGCGGCGGGGATGCGGTGAAAAGTCACCTCCGTTGCGTCACACCGTTAGATTGCAGCTTGAAAGTCTCCATAATCTTTCATTGCCCTGCGGTGGGGTGTGGTAAAAATACCGCACCGCCCTGGTGTGTAAGGGCCCTAAAGGTAAAGCGGCTGGACTGGCCAGGCATGTGTCCAGACCTAAACCCTATTGAGCATCTGTTGGGGCATCCTCATATGGAGAAGGAGGAGCGCACGGTCTCTTACATCCATCAGCTTCATCATGGAGAAGTGGTGGAGGATTCCAGCGGCAACTAGAGAAGCTCTAGTGACCTCCATGCCCAAGAGAGTAAAGACAGAGCTGGAAGGTAAGGGTGGGCACGCAAAATATTCACACTTTGAGCAATATTTTGAAATTCCTCACTCAGGGGTGTACTCACTTTTGTTTCAAGTGGTTTAGACATTGATGGCTCTGCGGCCGCTCTGGCTTTATGCTACTGCACATGTTTGGGCAATCTCAGTCAGCTGGTGCGCGCACTTGATCCAGCAAGAGGAACTGCGTGGCCCCGATATATTGTCGCTACTCTTCCTGGGGGAGTCATGCTACTGCTCACCAATGGGGGTCCATGGAGTAGAGAGGGAAACCTCAATAGTATCCTGAAGGTAAGTATCTGATTTTGTACCTGAGCTTCGGCTCTGGTACACTTTCAGAAACTTCAGTTGTTATCTATGCAATAGAGTTTCTCTGAGCTCTCCGACCCAACTTGGGTCAGCTACAGTGCTGTTTTCTGGAGCAATTATACATCAAAGAAACAGTCAGACACATTTAGATAAGATTTTACTGCAGGAAAGCTCACAGAGCTTGGTGTTATAGTTCATGCTACAGAGTATGGTTTGTAAATTGCAAATATGTTATAAAAACAATAAAGCTATATACAGTATCTGAAAATAGAAATATGAGACTGTTTTCTTTATTACTAATGTTCTATTAATTATCCGTACTACACATTCAATTCATTGTACCGTATTTTTTTTTGCTTCAGTGTCAATTTAATAATGATGTATAGGTATTTGTATAAATGTGTACATTATGTGTATATATGTGTGTGTGTGTTTGTGTGTGTGTATAGACAGTACACTTCTATATTATCTGACACAACAAAACATGATCATTCCTGACCTAGGGATGGTTAAGGTAGAATGAGCTGTGGACGGATTCTGGTTTATAAGAGCAGTTTCATTATATACTTCTTCTCCTGTGTGTGCCATGTGTTGATTAAATCCCAATTGTGCAGTTGTTGCCTTATTTTCCAATTGAAGTTGTCTCATGCAGGCTGTTGTTAGTTGTCCTCTTTAGTGCTGCCCCCTCCCTCCCCCCTCCTCCTTTCCGCACCTCTGATAGGCAGAGATCAGAGCTGTGACATTCCATTTCCTGTAGGATCTTCCATTTTTATCACCATGAAATGTGTATTACCTCCAGCACCTCTCATTGTTAACAAAACTATGGAACACTTGTCGAGCTTTGCACAGCCTCATAACGCATTATATCCACAGATTATCAAGGCCACGCCGGTAACCTTGAAGAGGCTGGCTGAAGACGTGGTGTATCCCGAGCCTGGAGAGACGGAAGATTGTGTGACTCACAAACTTATCTCATGATTTACACCACCAGTCCAAAAAAGCTATTAGGTAAATTATTGGATAATTACTATATGGATATGATTACGTTATCATTATGTACTGAAGACCGGGGTCTTCCATCAGTGAATTGCTTCCTGCCTGATGTCACGCGCAGGCTCCAAGATGACTATGCCAGGATTCATTGGGATAGTGAGAGTGGTTCAGGGAGCATGTGACATCAGCCTTACACATGGATTGTCTACCACAGAGTCCAGACCTCAACCCCACTGAGAATCTTTGGAAAGTGCTGGAGAAGAATATGTGCAGTGGTCAAACTCTTCCATCATCTCTTCAAGATCTTGTAAAAAAAAAAAAAAAAAAAGTGAATGCAGCTCTGGATGGAAATAAATAATGGGATATTAGTACAGAAGTACATCAAAATGATGCCACAACTAATATTGCATGCCATTATACAAGCTATATTAATGTGGGAACTATTTTTCGGACAGGCGGTATGGCTCACCTTTATTTTACCTTATCTATAAGGAGTGCTAATTCGTGAGATAGTAGATAGAAAGGTTACCCTGTCCCTAAGGTAGGGATGGTCGGAAATGCCAATTTCCGATTCCGCGGTAAATCCGCATTCCGCCATTGCCAAATACCGATTCCGCTTTCCGCTACCAATTTCCGCATTCCAATGCGGAATTTCCGCCGGAAATCGCGGAAATTCCGCCCGACTTTAACATCGATTTTCTCAAAAACTATAAGGTCTTTTAGAAAACTTTTTTTTGCATCTTGTTCGGAAGATTCTGTTTAATAAACCCTGAAAACTTGGTGTTTCTAGGACTTACGGGGGCTTTGCTATTAACTGCTAAAGTCGGCGGATTTTTACTGTAATGTAAAATGCAGAAAATTACATTACAGTAAAAACCCGCCGATTTTAGCAGTTAATAGCAAAGCCCCCGTAAGTCCTAGAAACACCAAATTTTCAGGGTTTATTAAACTGAATCTTGTGAACAAGATGCAAAAAAACGTTTTCAAAAAGACCTTATAGTTTTTGAGAAAATTGGTGTTAAAATCAGGCAGAATTTCCGCGATTTCCGGCGGAAATTTCCGCGATTTCCGGCGGAAATCCGCCTAACACATTTGCATTACCGATTTCCGTATTCCGATAATTCCTCATACACACCTTGTTTAACAATCATCTGCAGATCAGATCCACCAGGATGGATTTTCAGATCTGCAGATGATTGCCAGATATGCAGATGAAGTCTGTTAAACCAAGTGTGTATGATGATCTGCAGATCTCATAGACTATGAATGCATTTTGCAGGAATGGATATTTTGCAGGAACAGATCTTTTGCAGATAATGATCTTTTGAGTGTGTACAGGCATCTTTGTGTGCAGCATCTTGCAAAGATTTGTGTCTGATGGGGAGTGCAGCTCCATAGAAAAGACTGTGTAGAGTATGGCTCTCATACTACATGGAAGGGGGTAACATTGGTCTGTGATCTTGCCTTTTCCAAAGACTTTTATCTCAAGTGTGTATGAAGCATTAGCCTAAGCTGTTTATTAAGTGAAATTCCCCCTTCCTCCAAACATTTTGGGAGACCAGCTATATTTTCTACTGGCTTTAGTACTTTTAGTAAACTAACATTTTGCAGAGATCACCTGACAGCACTAAAGATGTTGCCACCTGTGATACATTTCAGAAAGTAAATCAGGAAGAAGAAAACATTTTACAATGAGCAAACAATGACTAAATACTTCATAAATTAATATTGTAAAAAAAAACAATAAAAAAAACAAACAATTATGCTATTTGACTCCAGTTCCTTTTAAAGCAAACCTGAAGCAAAAATAAACTTAAGAGATAAGGAATAGTATGTGTAGTTCAGCTAAGAAATAGAACATTAGTATCAAAGAAAACAGTTTCCTATTGTTTTCCAGCACAGGAAGAGTCACAAAACTTCAGTTGAGATCTATGCAATGGAGCTTCTCTGAGCTCTTCGACCCACTGGGCAAAATACAGTCCTGTTTTCTGAAGCACTTTAACAGCCAATAAACAGTGAGAGGCAGCTTGTGATAAGGTTTTACTGCAGGAAAGTTCAAAGGGGCATTATTTCTGCTTTGTTTTATAACTCAAAGAAAACTCAAAAAAAAAATGTGGTTTTAAAACTGCAACTGTGAGAGTATGATGCAATGTGAGGAAAAAACAAATATACAGCTGAAAATAAATATTAGAATATAGAATATTAGACTATTTTCTTTACTACTAATGTTCTATTTCTTATCCATACTACACATAGCCAGGGCCGGAGAGGCGGCTCACTCCCCTCTCCTAGTGCCTCCCTCCCTCCTTCCCTATGCAGAGTCCCGAGCAGAGTATAAATGAGAGGTTACTCACTCAGCTCTCAGCATTCCACTGCCCAGATCTCCCTTCAGTGTGGGACACCTCTAGCTACCACTTAACGACCGCCTAATGCTGATAGGCGGCGGCAGGTCGCAAGTGGAATTACACGGCCGCTCGTACGAGTGGCCTTTCCATGTCAGTTCACGGAGGGTGTCTCCGTGAACAGCCTGCGAGCCTCCGATCGCGGCTCACAGGCTAATTGTAAACACGCAGGGAAGAAATCCCCGCTGTTTACATCATACGGCGCTGCTGCGCAGCAGAGCCGTAAAGGAGATCGGCGATCCCGGCCTCTGATTGGCCGGGGATCGCCTGCAACTGATAGGCTGAAGCTTATCAGAGGCGGCGCAGGACGGATCGCCTTCCTGTGCCGCCCACAGCAAGGAGGGGGAGAGAGGGAAAGGGAGCGAGGCGGAATATCGCTGCGGAGGGGGGCTTTGAGGAGCCCCCCCCCGGTCGGCCACACGGAGCGGCGGCGATCAGACCCCCCCAGCAGGTCATCCCCCCTAGTGGGGAAAAAAGGGGGGAAGTCTGGTCGCCCTGCCTCACTGCTGATCTGTGCTGTGGGTTGGAGAGCCCACGCAGCACAGATCAGCAAAAAACAGCCCGGTCCTCAAGTGGTTAATACTGAGGATAGCTATGCCTACCTAATACTTGGGGGCACCTGTGGCAACCTATGACAGGCAAGGGAAGTAAGGGAGAAATGACAACTGGGCCATCCAGCACACTTGCTGTGCGGTTTGGTGATGATTTGTAGGTGTCTGGATGGTGAAATCTAAGGTGCCAAGACTTCTGTGCCTATAGGCTCCTGTGATGTAAGTCTGGGCCTGACACATACAATTCATTACATCATACGTTTTTTTTCTTTTCTTTTCATGTCCGGTTTACTTTAATTATTAAAAACTATGATTGAAAATGGGCCTAGGAAAATGGGCAAGAAGTGGGGGGTGGTAGGCTGGGCTGGATCCATCATTATATGAATTTAGCTTATCTTTTTTTATCTCCCCTTTTACTTTTTAAATTCCAGATAGGAGTTGTATGGTTCCTTCCTATACTGAGAAAAGACTCTATAAAGGCTTTCTTTCACAGCCTAGCTTATTACCTGGGCTCAGAGCTGAACTTCAGATTAATAGATGGAGCTTCCAGCCAGGTTCTCTGAATATTAACTCAACTCATTTTAACATCCCAGAAAATAGAGAACTCGCTGTAATGTCAAAGGCTCATTGTGCCAAATTTTGGAACCTTCTCCTTTTTTTTTGTTTTTTTTGTTTTGAGTTTCCCGAACTGACATGCCAATTACCCAGGCGGAAAATGTAAAAATTCTGCCCCGGGGGAAACAGGGAGTGGAGATGCCCTTTGAGCAGATTGTAATGCATGGATTTTCAGGACTAACCTCAGAAAATGTACAATTATCAAGGTGAGGGGAGCTGCTTCCTCCGGGAAAAGCCTGCAGAGTTTTATAGAGTCAGAAAACTCTTCTCTGCCTTCAGACAAGAATGGAGTATTTTGCGTACTCCGTACTCTGCGAACCATCCTGCCTTTGCACTCCTTATATGCAATTTTTTTATAAAAAAAAAAAAAAAAGAACAATTTAGAAAATACAGATAACTTAAATGTTAAAGTAAGTCTTCCAGTGGCGTATCTATAGGGGTGCAGGTATGGCTAGTGCCATGAGTGCCATGCTTGCACCCCCTTCTCCTGTGCTGCACACCGCTACAATGTATTCTATTGAGCCACCGCTCAAAACAGTCGCCTCCTCCTTCTCTCCGTGCAGCACGCTGCTAAAATGCATGTATTGAGCTGCTGCTCAATACAGTTCACCTCTCCCCCTCCTCCTCCTCCATGCTGCCGCCACTAAAACACAAACAGACCTGAGATCAGCGGCAACCAGGAGACAGGACAGGAGATCGGCGCATAGTAGCCGCGCTGTTAACGTCAAATGCAGGAAGTGGAATCATCGGTCACATTTGAGGTCATTGTTTTAGCAGTGTGCAGCACGGACGGGAACCTGTAACGAGCAGCGGCTCAATACATACATTTCAGCAGCAAGAAGGAGAGGAGGCTACCTGCCTGAAGGGGGGAAGGAATTGGCCCTTTTTTTGTGTAGTGAGGGTATAGGTAAGTGTAGGGGGGGGGGGGGCACAGTTTTAGTGTTTGCCATAGGCGCTGTTTTACCCAGATACGCTCCTGAATTCTCCTGTCATAGGAAGAACAAATGTTTTATTAGGCCAGAGTGAAATCAAAAATAATATAGTCCCTGACACCAAATTGACAGCTTGCATAGGTTCTGAAGGATCAGGTCAGGAAAACTCTCTGGCAAAAAGTCAGTTGTATACTCTGGAAAGCAGAGGGACCCATGAGGAGTCCTCCTTCACCTGCTGTATTAGCTCTTCAATGGTGATATGCTTGTAATGGATGATCACCACTATGCTTTAAGTAATTGTAATCAACCACTATTAAACTCTTCCCCTACCCTGATTACACCTCTCTGGCACAGCAGCTGTACCCTCCCCTGCTTAGCCCTCTCTGGCACTGTGGCTGTACCCTCCCCTGCTTACACCTCTCTGACACTGCAGCTGTTCCCTCCCCTGCTTACACCTCTGTGACACAGTGGCTGTACCCTCCCCTGCTTACCCCTCTCTGACACTGTGGCTGTACCCTCCCCTGCTTACACCTCTCTGACACTGCAGCTGTTCCCTCCCCTGCTTACACTTCTTTGACACAGCAGCTGTCCCCTCCCCTGCTTACACCTCTCTGACACTGAAGCTGTTCCCGCCCCTGCTTACACCTCTCTGACACTGCAGCTGTTCCCTCCCCTGCTTACACTTCTCTGACACAGCAGCTGTCCCCTCCCCTGCTTTCACCTCTGACACAGCGGCATTCACCCTCCCCTGCTTACCCCTCTCTGAAACTGTGGCTGTACCCTCCCCTGCTTACACCTCTCTGACACTGCAGCTGTTCCCTCCCCTGCTTAAACCTCTCTGACACTGCAGCTGTCCCCTCCCATGCTTACACCTCTCTGATACTGTAGCTGTCCCCTCCCCTGCTTATACCTCTCTGACACTGGCTGTTCCCAGTTCCCAGAGAACTCAATGTCAGCTCTCCCTGCTGCCGCTAAACTCCAAGGCAGCATTAAATACTATTCCCCCTCCAAGTTGCTGCAACTTGGGGGGGGGGGGGGCAATTTAATTTGGGTTCTGGCTGCCGCCTGAGTCCCGATTTACCTCTATGTGGGGGGCGCAGGACAGCATTGCTGCCATGACAGTGCCTAGCGCCGTGTGCTGTGACAACCTCCTTCTCATAAGTGTGGCCATCAAGATCTACACACCATAAAGTCACAAAAACACCTGATCGGGAGTATCAAAGAGAGGTAAGATCAGTAGTTGTACCCCCTCCTCCCCCCCCCCCCCACACACACACACACAGACACACATCTCTGGGCTCCTCTGCAGATGCAAGGGCTGCTCTCCCTCAGTTACACTAATGAGAAAGACATTGGCCCACATTATAGGTAGCCAGACGTCCCTCCTAGTATAGGTAACCAGAGACAAATTCCTGCCAGACAGTGTCTCACCTCTCCAGGTTCCTGCATCGCATCTTCAGCTTCCTCCTCGTTATCATCACAGTGCTCCTTTACAGGTAATAGTGAAGACAGCACTACTGACGTTAAAGCCATAGAGGAAGGAAGATGAGTTTCTGCTTATCTTCATACTCATTCCATATGGATGAGTCAGCCAGCTGGACAGAGACAGCGTTTAGCTCATAATGCTTCAAGGACAAGCCTTTTAAATGGTTTATAAATTACAATGCATTCCTAATCCAATGACACGATGATACAGAGTTTCCTTTTAATACTTGTCACTGAATCACAACTGAGAATGATCAAGCTTGTCTGGTTTGTGGCTGTGATTTAATGAGATAAAGATGGCAGCCCTCTCGTATTCCTTTCAATCCACGTTTCTATTCAAGCCTGTTGGAAGGCAGACATAAACAGCTCAGTAAACACAGGGATGCTAAGAGGTTACCTTCTTTTTCTGTAAAATAAGGGGTTCTTAAGGTAGGTACACACATCAGATAAAAGTCTTTGGAAAATGAAAGATCACAGACCAGTTTTACCCTTCTATGTAGTATGAGAGCCATACCTACACAGTCTATTCTATGGAGCTGAACTCCCCATCAGACAGAAATCTTTGCAAGATGCTGCACACACAGATGCTGTACAGACACAAAAGATCACTATCTGCAAAAGATCTGTTCCTGCCAAAGATCCGTTCCTGCAAATTGCATTCATAGTCTATGAGATCTGCAGATCATCATACACGCGTACGTACGAAAAGGGCGTCGGGAAAAAAGGGCGCGTGGTATAAACGATAAATGGAAATATCGTTTATAGAAATTATTGTGTAGAATTTCGTTTATAAATAGTGTTTTAAGAATTTATAAATCACTAAATAATGTGTATCAGATCGGCAATTCTTAAAACGTTAATCTTCCCTGTTTGTAAAGTGAAACTTATATTTTCGTTTATTAAAAACCCTCCCTGTACCTATCCCTAACCCCTAGACCCCCTGTTGGTGCCTAAACCTAAGACCCCCCTGTTGGTGGCTAAACCTAAGACCCCCCTGTTGGTGCCTAAACCTAAGACCCCCCAGTTGGTGCCTAAACCTAAGACCCCCCTGTTGGTGCCTAAACCTAAAACCCCCTATGGATAATAATGTTTTACAGACATTAATAAATAAAAAATGTAAAGAAAAAAAATGTAAATTATTTTTTTGGGTGGATAATAATGTGTTAGAAATGTTTTAGAAATAGTGATTTATTATCTTCATAAACGTTATTCGTCACGGGCTCATTTTGTAAACTTAAATCATCACAAACATAGTTATAAATCCTTAAAAATCTCCGGGCGCCGTTATAAATCCTTAAAAATCTCCGGCGCCTTATTTTCCCCGTTCAGCGCCCATTAAACGATATTTATAATGGAAGTGAATGGGGCGCCCTTTTTGTCCACTTGTCTCATGCGCCCAAATCTACTGCTTCCATCATACACACCTTGTTTAACAGACATTCATCTGCAGATCAGATCCACCAGGATGGATCTTCAGATCTGCTGATGATTGTCTGATCTGCAGATGAATGTCCGTTAAACAAGGTGTGTATGAGGATCTGCAGATATCATAGACTATGAATGCATTTTTCAGGAACTGATCTTTTGCAGATACTGATCTGTTGCATGTGTACAGCATCTGTGTGTGCAGCATCTTGCAAAGATTTTTATCTGAAAGGGAGTTCAGCTCAATAGAATAGACTGTGTAGGTATGGCTCTCATTCTACATGGAAGGGGGTAAAACTGGTCTGTGATCTTTCATTTTCCAAAGACTTATCTCATGTGTGTATCCACCTTTACACCTAAGGGCTCATACACACCCAACATAATGCACAACCAACTGCACAACATGACCAACCGCACAAGAAGTTGTTTACACAACAAGTACGTACACACACCCAAACCAACTCAGTTAAATACTATGCACTCAAGCTAAACGCCATACTGTGCAACAAGTCTGCATTCGAAAACAACAAAGTTGTTCAAAAGACTTGTACACACATTCCAACCTGCAAGATAGTTAGGCAGGTTGATCCACCATATGGATCTGGCAAACAACCTGGTATCAGTTTGTCATCTAGCTGTTTGCCAGCCGTACACACGTGCAACTATCTTCCAACTGAACAAGTTTGGAAGATAGTTGAGCAGATTGTTGGAACGTGTGTATGAGCCTTAAGATCTACCTTTATTTTTAATCACATGACCCCAAGCACTGAGTGTAGTGAGTCAGTTTGAAGGACCTGCGGTTGCTGCAAGTGCTTTATCGCCCTGCTGTGCAAACTCCAAGGGGGCGGAGCACAGACTAAAATTCCTCTAAGAAGATTAAGAACATTGGGGGAGATTTATCAAAGCATTACAGACAGTTTTTTCTTCTAAAACTGTTCTAACCAGCAGAAGAACAGTTCTGCATGATAGTAAGAACCTTCCCAAAGCCTATGTAATAGCGGCAGTTTAGCGAGGATTTCTAGAGCTACACTACAGCTAAGAAAATAGCAAATCCATTCCTTAAATGTTGCAGATAAGAAGTGCTCATTAGCAGTTCTAAAGACAGTGCAGGCTAGAGGTGATTTGTGAAGAGCTCCTCCCCCTCACTCAGAGCTTGCTGACAGCAGGTGTGTTGGTTACCTCAGCAACAGCAATTCCCCTCACACACTGCACTGCCTGAGAGACCTTCCTAGCTCCTTCTATTCCTTACAGTTTAAGAAGGAATCTGCACTATTTAGTGATTTCTTAGGCTGTCTGAGACAGTTCTGCATGGATTTCTAAAAACCTCCTAATATTTTGTCTCAGACACTCTTGATAAATCTGGCCCACTGTTCTTAGACTAGCTATGACGCTTCAGGGTCTCACATTTGCATTTCCAATAATCTCGAGGAGTGCGACCGACGAGGTATCTGCAAAGCAGACCTGGAATACCGAGTGGGACTTTTTCCGCAGGCTCTGATGATGGGTGCAAATGTTGCAACCCACCCTTGTGAGTATAATATTTCTACTAGTTGATGCACCAATTTGTGCAGACAATACTGCACCATTGGGCTTCTGGTCTCTCTCACCTTTCTGAATGACAAAGGCTATGACATTGTGGGAATAACCGAGACATGGATGGATGAAAGCCATGACTGGATAGCTAATTTAAAAGGATACAATGTGTTTAGGAGGGATAGAACAGGGGGAAAAGGTGGAGGGGTTTGTCTCTTTGTTAAGAATTCTCTTACAGCTGTCCTCAATGATGAGATTGAGGAAGATTGCGAAGATGTGGAGTCCGTTTGGGTAAATATTCATGGTGGAAATAAAAGTTGCCAATTGCTTATTGGGGTATGCTACAGACCACCTCTTATTAATGAAGCTGCAGAACTGCGATTACTACAGCAGATTGAAAAAGCTGCAAGTAAAAATGAGGTCATAATTATGGGCGACTTCAACTTTCCAGACATTGACTGGGGTATTGAGGCTACCCATTCTGGTAAAAGCAGCAGATTTCTGGCAGCACTACAGGACAATTACTTGACTCAAATGGTAACGGAACCAACTAGGGGGAATGCGCAGGGACGGATCTAGACCAAGTTGCCCCAAGTTGCGCCTGGGGCAAGGTCAGGTTTTGGCGCCTAAACTGCTATTCCCCATCCAAATTTTTCCGCCTTTTTAAGAATTCAACAAACTGCGCCTGGGGCAAGAGACCCGCTTGCCCCCCCCCCCCCCCCTAGATCCGTCCCTGGGAATGCGTTACTGGATCTGATCATTTCTAATAGACCAGATAATGTATCAAATGTGCAGGTTCAAGAACATTTGGGAAATGGTGATCACAACATGATAACGTTTGATCTGGTGACTGATAGGCCACGGGGCAGCGGGACCACTAAAACTATGAATTTTAGAAAAGCAAAGTTCAATCAAATTAGGCAGGCACTAAGTTTGGTGAACTGGGATAATGTACTACAAGGGAAGGACACTGAAGGGAAATGGCAAGCTTTTAAACGTATTCTCAATCAATATTGTAGTATGTATATCCCATATGGAAACAAAATGTCTAGGAATAAAAAAAGGCCTCTATGGATGAATAGAAAGGTTAGGGATAAAATTAAGAGGAAAAAGAATGCCTATAAGGTCCTAAAACAGGAGGGGACTGAGGCTGCACTAAGCAAATATAAGGAGTGCAATAAAAATTGTAAAAAAGAAATTAGGCTGGCAAAGATCGAAGCTGAAAATCAAATCGCTAGGGATATCAAATCTAACCCAAAAAAGTTTTACAAGTACATCAACTCTAAAAAAAGAAAGGTTGACTGTATAGGAATCCTAAAGGATGAGGGTGGGAACTCAATGGTGGATAACCAAGGTAAGGCAGAGTTATTAAATGCTTTCTTTGCTTCTGTCTTCACAAAGGAAACAGCACTGTTGCAAATTACAGAGGCAGAAGAGTCTCAATCTTCTAACTGTAATATTAAATACTTAACGCAGGAAGAAGTAAAGGCAAGACTAAATAAATTAAAAATAGACAAGGCACCTGGCCCGGATGGCATGCATCCTCGGGTCCTAAGAGAATTAAGTTCAGTTATAGCTAAGCCCCTTTATCTTATCTTTTGTGACTCTCTTGCAACTAGCAGAGTCCCAGTGGATTGGCGTACAGCCCACGTTTTCCCATTATTTAAGAAGGGCAAAAAAATCTGATCCAGGAAATTATAGACCTGTAAGCTTAACATCAGTTGTATGCAAACTATTTGAGGGGTTACTAAGAGATACTATACATGACTTCATAGTAGAAAATAATCTTATTTCTCAGCATCAACATGGGTTTACTAAAGACAGGTCCTGTTTGACTAACATGCTCAGCTTTTATGAGGTAGCGAATGCTAATATGGATATTGGGAATGCTGTAGATGTGATATACTTGGACTTTGCAAAGGCCTTCGACACTGTTCCCCACAGAAGTCTGGTGCAAAAGTTGAGGATGCAAGGACTGGGGAAGAGTTTGTGTGCATGGATAGGGAACTGGCTAATGGACAGAAAACAAAGAGTTGTGGTCAATGGATCGTACTCAAAATGGGAGACTGTTAGCAGTGGGGTCCCACAGGGGTCTGTACTGGGTCCAGTGCTCTTCAATTTATTTATTAATGACCTAGTACATGCAGTAGTGAGTAATGTTGCTATTTTTGCAGATGATACAAAATTGTGCAGAATCATCAACTCTCAGGAAGATAGTGTCATATTGCAACAGGATCTGGATAGGATGGCTATATGGGCACATACATGGCAGATGAAATTCAATGTTGACAAATGTAAAGTCATGCATTTTGGTCGTACCAATGGTCTAGCACCATACAAAATAAATGGGATACAGTTGGGGACATCAAACTTGGAGAAGGACTTAGGAGTACTCATCGACAACAAGTTAAATAATCGTACTCAATGCCAAGCCGCTGCAGCTAAAGCGAACAAAATTTTGGGATGCATTAAAAGGGAAATAAAAACTTGAGATGCTAGCATAATATTGCCCCTGTTTAACTCTCTAGTAAGGCCACATCTGGAATATGGAATTCAGTTCTGGGCACCATATTACAAAAAAGATATTGCAGTTTTAGAGCAGGTGCAGAGACGAGCTACAAAATTGATACGTGGGATGGAAGGTCTCGCTTACCAAGAAAGGTTAGATAAACTGAGTTTATTTAGTCTAGAGAAAAGACGCCTTAGAGGAGATCTAATTAACATGTATAAATACATCAGAGGGCAATATAATAGCTTGGCGGATGAGCTTTTTGTCCCTAGGCCTTCTCAAAGGACTAGAGGACATGAGCTGCGCATGGAGGAAAAACGTTTTAGCCATTTATTTAGGAAAGGGTTCTTTACAGTAAGAGTGATTAAGATGTGGAATGCATTGCCACAGGAAGTCGTTATGGCAAACTCTATACCTGCATTTAAAGGGGGCTTAGATGCTTTCCTTGCATTGAAAGACATCCATGGCTACAATTACTAGGTTATGCCTAATGATGTTGATCCAGGGATTTTATCTGATTGCCATCTGGAGTCCGGAAGGAATTTTTCCCTTTTGGGGCTAATTGGACCATGCCTTGCGGGGGGTTTTTCGCCTTCCTCTGGATCAACAGGGGTATGTGGGGGACGAGTGATGACGTAGCACGTCCTGATGAAGCTCCGGTGGGCGGGGCGAAACGCGTAGACGTCATGCTACGCTTCTTCTCGTGTGGGATGCCGCCATGTACCTGATGGGAGCCGCCGCCATCTTCCTATGAGCCAGCCTGTAAGAGTCCGCAAGCTTATCTGCCACCAGCGGCTACTAACTGCTCTTAACCGCTTGATTGCGGGAATCCGTGTCACTACACCAAGCCCGGATACCAGCTAAGATAAGTGCCAGTGTATTGCATCATGTTCAAAACTACCTTATACAGCAACGCAGCACGCAGAGGCCTGGCTTCAGTTGACTACTGTGATACCCACCACTAAGTTGTCCCAACTATATGGAGATCTAACAACTAGTTGGGCTCAGCGGGGTCACCAGTTACTTTGCCTTGCGGCACACGGATAAAAGTTCCATTTTTTCAGGAACAATACGCGGTCCAGAGGCCGGAATACATGGTATATGCAGTTAGCCTATGTGCTGGGCATACAGGGTTGCTTGGTGCCTTTCAGAGCAATAAGGCTGTTTGCGAGGATATTGCTACAGTGTAGCTTTAATGGATGCTTCCCAATATTTGAATGGCAATATATGTAATCATATCTATATCATTATACCAGACTTTGAACATTAGTCACTGTGCAATACTGCAAATATGGGTGTGTGTACTTTGTTTCATAAGAAGGAGCGATGCACCTCTGTGCTATAACAATGTTTATCTGCATGGAGTAAACAACCAAGACACTATGCGGATTCATGGCTGATTACTTAATATTACTTTGGCTGGAATGATATAGGTTGCTTTCTTGTGCTGTTCCATGAAGGCTTGTTACTTTGCTGCGGATATGGCTCCCATCTTTGGACATTGAATTGTTGGCTCCTATACATCCAGTGAATAGAAACTTTATTCAAATTACTTTTGTGGCACCTATCATCCCTTATGAGCGATCTATGTATACCAAGGACTTTTAAGATCCATTTGTCTCGTATTAGATCAAGGAATGGTGCCCCTAAGATGTCTCACTCTATCTCAATATGACCCAGGCTATCAGATTTAAGCCATTTGTATACTTATCGGCGGTTTAATTGTCTGATCATATTGGTCATGCCTGTAAATGCCCTCTGTGAGTGGTTATGACCTCTTTAAACCTTCCTTTATAGGTCTCCTCACAGATTAGGACACAGGCATCACCAAGATCTATATACCAGGTATCCAATCCGGTTGTTCCACTCTGTCCCAATGTGATCTAGGTTATTGGATTCAAGCTATCTGTATACTTATTGGAGGGTTAATTGTTCGATCATATTGGTCATGCCTATAAATACCCTCTGTGAGTGGTTATGACCTCTTTAAACTTCCTCTATAGGTCTCCTCATGGATCAGGATATAGGCATCACCAAGAGCTACATGCCAGGTATTCAATCTGGTTTCATTGATGACCAAGGCTATTGGATGTAAGCTAACTCGATACCTATTGTTGGTTTAATTATTTGACCATATTGGTCATGCCTACAAATGCCCTCTGTGAGTGGTTATGACCTCCCTATACCACTCCTTATAGGTCTCCTCACGAACCAGGACACAGGCATCACCAAGATCTATCTGTCAGGTATCCAATTTGGTATTATTGATCATTATGTAATTTGGCTACGCCAGTCTTGTGTCACAGTGAGTGGTTTTGACCTTATTTAACTTCTCTTTAGGTCTCCTCACAGACAAACATTATTGGCATCACCAAAAAACGTCTATGCCTTGGGCTATTTTTATGAATTTATGAAGTGGGCTATCTGAATTAGAGAACGCTATTCCCTGGGGATTCTTCCACGCTGTCTTCAGGGGCGTCGCTAGCCCTGTTTTAGGGGGGCACGTGCCCCCAATCTGTCCTGGGGTGCCACGGATCTCCGCCCGGCCACCCCCTCTGTCAAGACTCAGCGGCTCCCTCCAGCCGCCGCGTCACTGACAGTCTCAGACCTCAGGATCAGGCGGCGAGCCGGCGACCAATCGTGCGGGCGCTAGGACTCAGCGCCCGCACTGATATGCGGAAGTGACATCACTTCCGCATATCGAGCGGATGCGTCCAGCGCCCGCTCGTACATCTGGTCGGGTCGCCGCTGATCCTGAGGTCTGCTGAGAGGTAGGGGGGGGAGCGGCGGCGGCTAGAGGGGGGGCCTCCCTGTCACTCACTCACTCACTCACTCACTCACTCCCTAAAGGGGCTCCCTGGCACGCACTCACTGCCTAAAGGGGCTCCCTGTCACTCACTCACTCCCTAAAGGGGCTCCCTAGCACTCACTCACTCCCTAAAGGGGCTCCCTGTCACTCACTCACTCCCTAAAGGGGCTCCCTGTCACTCACTCACTCCCTAAAGGGGCTCCCTGGCACTCACTCACTCCCTAAAGGGGCTCCCTGGCACTCACTCACTCCCTAAAGGGGCTCCCTGTCACTCACTCACTGCCTAAAGGGGCTCCCTGGCACTCACTCACTCCCTAAAGGGGCTCCCCTGGCACTCACTCACTCCCTAAAGGGGCTCCCTGTCACTCACTCACTGCCTAAAGGGGCTCCCTGTCACTCACTCACTCACTCACTCCCTAAAGGGGCTCCCTGCCACTCACTCACTCCCTAAAGGGGCTCCCCTGGCACTCACTCACTCCCTAAAGGGGCTCCCTGGCACTCACTCACTCCCTAAAGGGGCTCCCTGGCACGCACTCACTCCCTAAAGGGGCTCCCTGGCACTCACTCACTCCCTAAAGGGGCTCCCTGTCACTCACTCACTCCCTAAAGGGGCTCCTTGTCACTCACCCACTCCCTAAAGGGGCTCCCTGGCACACACCCACTCCCTAAAGGGGCTCCCTGGCACGCACTCACTCCCTAAAGGGGCTCCCTGTCACTCACTCACTCCCTAAAGGGGCTCCCTGTCACTCACTCACTCCCTAAAGGGGCTCCCTGTCACTCACCCACTCCCTAAAGGGGCTCCCTGGCACGAACCCACTCCCTAAAGGGGCTCCCTGGCACGCACCCACTCCCTAAAGGGGCTCCCTGGCACTCACTCACTGCCTAAAGGGGCTCCCTGTCACTCACTCACTTCCTAAAGGGGCTCCCTGGCACTCACTCACTCCCTAAAGGGCCTCCCTGTCACTCAATCACTCCATAAAAGGGGCTCCCTGGCACGCACTCACTCCCTAAAGGGGCTCCCTGGCACGCACTCACTCCCTAAAGGGGCTCCCTGTCACTCACTCACTCCCTAAAGGGGCTCCCTGTCACTCACTCACTGCCTAAAGGGGCTTCCTGTCACTCACTCACTGCCTAAAGGGGCTCCCTGGCACTCACTCACTACCTAAAGGTGCTCCCTGTCACTCACTATCGGGGTCCCTGTCACTCACTACCTAACTGGAGGCGCCTGTCACTCACTAGCTAACCTGGGGGTCCCTG
This sequence comes from Hyperolius riggenbachi, assembly GCF_040937935.1. Lineage (NCBI taxonomy): Eukaryota > Metazoa > Chordata > Amphibia > Anura > Hyperoliidae > Hyperolius > Hyperolius riggenbachi. Next base: position 234,805,560 of record NC_090656.1, on the reverse strand, counting down.
TCACTCACTACCTAACTTGGGGGGCTACCATATTAAGGGGGCATTCTGCCTATTTATGTGAAATGCTGTCTATTTATGTGCCTCATGACTGCTGAATGTGTCTTGTTGGGAGCCTTATGATTTGTTGGGGGCCTCATGATTGCTGAATTTGTCTTGTTGGGGGCCTCATGATTTGTTGGGGGCCTCATGATTGCTGAATTTGTCTTGTTGGGGGCCTCATGATTGCTGAATTTGTCTTGTTGGGGGCCTCATGATTTGTTGGAGGCCTCATGATTGCTGAATTTGTCTTGTTGGGGGCCTCCTGATTTGTTGGGGGCCTCATGATTGCTGAATATGTCTTGTTGGGGGTCACATGATTGCTAACTGCGAGACTATGGGAAAAGCTGAATCCTTATCATATGAGACAATAGCATTAAACCTACTTTTTTAGCGTTTTAAAACAGAAAATAAAACTGGGAGGTTCTAAAAAATTGAATACATTTTTCAGGAGTAGGATGGATGAAATTGTTTATCTTCACAGTTTATTTTCAACTTGGATTTTCCATAATGTTCATGTATGAGTTAAAACGTTTGTACAGTATTTAGTTTAAATTGCTGTTGCCACTTTGCGATAGATACCGGTAAGTGACTTTTGGGTTGCAGTTTGGGCACTCGGCCTCCAAAAGGTTCGCCACCACTGTCCTAATCTGATGTCCCACCATTGCTAGGTTCATGTAAATTTGTCTCCACCCGTTACCACACCTATATTCTGGTCCATGGCCCACCCATTTTTTGGTGCGGCGCGATAAGCACACCGCATAACGTGATCGTCATATTTTTGGCACGCTAGCTGCAGTGTGCTGAATTCTGCTGCCTACAGTATGTACAGTATACGCTGTTCTCTAGTGCTTGCACTGTGTGCTGATTTACCTCCAGTGTGTACAGTGTAAGGTGTTACTCTGTGCCTTTATTGATTGTAAACCAGCTGTATTGTATGCTGATCCCTGCTACTTTCAGTATGTACAGTATTAGCTGTAAAGCCTGGTACACACATACAATTTTGATTAGCCAATTTTAGCTCTGTTAATAAAATTCATTGTCTGTTGGCCCACTTACTGCACGGGGGTGGGAAATTGGGGGTCAGTGATTGACCAATCAAAATTGTATGTGCGTATACATCTTTGATCTATGCCTATACTGATTGTAAATGATCGAAATAAAGGACAGGGGGCTCCGTCCAATATTTCGATGGGCAGGCCCGTTATCCGTAGCTTACACCGCTGCTAAGTTCATGTACATTTGGCCCCACCCATGGCCACGCCCACTCACCGCATGACCACGCCCATTTTTTGCCCTCCCCGCCTGGTGCCCACAGGTGCCACTGATCTCCAAGGACCCTAGAAACGCCCCTGGCTGTCTTTACTCAGCAGCAGCACTTTATTTTGCATTGGCAACTTTATTGTATAGTGTCAGATAATTCTGACACAATCTCAACAAACAAAGTGTGTATAAAAGTACATGTTAATGTCAATAAATTGCAGTTTTTTGAGCAGCATATACTGGTTAGTGGTTGTTTTGTTTTTTCTTGAGAATTTTACCAGTGCTGGTACCTGCATAAGATACACACTAGATTCTAAAACTAATAACTTTATTTAAATTTAGTATGTGGGGGACGGGCTGGAGTTGTACTTTGTACTGGTTGAACTCGATGGACGTATGTCTTTTTTCAACCAAAATAACTATGTAACTATGGAGACATTTATGACCACCAGGAATCACACACCAGAGCTTTCTCCAAGAAGTTTGCACATTGTACACAGGCAGTCTGTGGGGCAGGAAGTAGCCAGATAATTTACCGCATATTACAGGGTATAAGACAACTTTTTAACCCCGAAAATCAGGGGTCGTCTTATATGCTGGGTGTCAGTTCTTGTGCCAGGCAGAGCTTTAAATTAAATATCGGGTGCTGCAGCCATTAGAGATGATTGTAATCTGCTAATTACGATTACGCAAAATTACGCATACATTTTTGCAATTATGCCAATACGTAATTGCAAATTTGTAATTCAATTGACTTTGCATAATCATTTGTAATTGCGCATAAATTTACGCGTAATTTACATGTAATTTTGTGCCAGCTTTGCCATTGAATAGCAAAACACCCATACATGCTATTGCTACCAAAATCGCTACATATGTTAAGCAGAATAGTGGGTACAAGTGAAAAAAAAATAGTTTTTCAAACAGACCTTGTAGTTTTTGAGAAAATCGATTTTTAAATTGCAAAGAAAAATGGTTTTTGAATGCAGAAAAATGACAGTTTAAAAACAATTTATTTTTGTATTTTTAAAATCAATTTTCTCAAAAACGACAAATTCTTTTCGAAGAATTCTTTTTGAACTCGAACCCTCTATTCTTCTTAACATATGTAGCAATTTTGGTAGCAATAGCATGTACAGGGGCTTTGCTATTTAACGCCAAAGTCGGAACGAAATTACGCATAAATTACACGTAAATTCATGCGTAATTATGAATGGTCACAATTACCTACCGAATTAATTACACTATTCCTGCCAAAATTTTGCATTACAATGCGTAATTGCGGATTACGATGCGTAATTACGTATGGGCGTAATTTCTGCTCATCACTAGCAGCCATGGCGGAAAGGTCCATTTCAAAAATCCGTTTCAACTCAAAGCTTTCTGCAATTCTGATAGCATCTTGCGAGCAGCTGCTCGCGCGGGTAGCAGGGCAGCTTCCTGGTTCAAAGGTCACCTGACTAACTGGTGACGTGTGCACTCCACTGGTGACGTGTGCGCACACGCTGGAGATTGCCAGAGGAGTAATACACTGTATTGTGGAGAGCACATATCACCAGTCAGGTGACCCAGAACCAGGAAGCTGCTCTGCTACTCACGCGAGCAGCTCGCAAAACGCTACAGGGATTTTTTCAAATAGATATTTTCCCGATGGCTGCAGCACCCGTTACATCATTTAAAGGGCAACTGTGGTGAGAGTTATATGGAGGCTGCCATGATTATTTCCTTTAAAAAAATACACGTTGTCTGTTCTGCTGATCCTTTGCCTCTAATACTTTCAGCCCTAGACCCTGAACAAGCATGCAGCAGATCAGGCATTTCTCATATTTTTGTCAGATCTGACAAGACTAGCTGCATGCTTGTTTCTGGTGTGATTCAGAAACTACAGCAGCCAAATCAATCAGCAGGGCTGCCAGGCAACTGGTATTGTTTAAAAGGAAATAATTATGGCAGCCTCCATATTCTTCTCACTTCAGTTGTCCTTTAAAGCTCTGCCTGGCGCAACTTATAATATATATATATAAATATATACAGTGGGTTGCAAAAGTATTCGGCCCCCTTGAAGTTTTCCACATTTTGTTATATTACTGCCACAAACATGAATCAATTTTATTGGAATTCCATGTGAAAGACCAATACAAAGTGGTGTACTCATGAGAAGTGGAAGGAAACTCATACATGATTCCAAACATTTTTTACAAATCAATAACTGCAAAGTGAGGTGTGCGTAATTATTCGGCCCCCTGAGTCAATACTTTGTAAAACCACCTTTTGCTGCAATTACAGCTGCCAGTCTGTTAGGGTTTGTCTCTACCAGCTTTGCACATCTAGAGACTGAAATCCTTGCCCATTCTTCTTTGCAAACAGCTCCAGCTCAGTCAGATTAGATGGACAGCGTTTGTGAACAGCAGTTTTCAGATCTTGCCACAGATTCTCGATTGGATTTAGATCTGGACTTTGACTGGGCCATTCCAACACATGGATATGTTTTGTTTTAAACCATTCCATTGTTGCCCTGGCTTTATGTTTAGGGTCGTTGTCCTTCTGGAAGGTGAACCTCCGCCCCAGTCTCAAGTCTTTTGCAGACTCCAAGAGGTTTTCTTCCAAGATTGCCCTGTATTTGGCTCCATCCATCTTCCCATCAACTCTGACTAGCTTCCCTGTCCCTGCTAAAGAGAAGCACCCCAGAGCATGATGCTGCCACCACCATATTTGACAGTGGATATGGTGCATTCTGAGTGATGTGCAGTGTTATTTTACCGTCACACATAGCGTTTTGCATTTTGGCCAAAAAGTTCCATTTTGGTCTCATCTGACCAGAGCACCTTCTTCCACATGTTTGCTGTGTCCCCCACATGGCTTGTGGCAAACTGCAAACGGGACTTCTTATGCTTTTCTGTTAACAATGGCTTTCTTCTTGCCACTCTTCCATAAAGGCCAACTTTGTGCAGTGCACGACTAATAGTTGCCCTATGGACAGATTCCCCCACCTGAGCTGTAGATCCCTGCAGCTCGTCCAGAGTCACCATGGGCCTCTTGACTGCATTTCTAAACAGCGCTCTGCTTGTTCGGCCTGTGAGTTTAGGTGGACGGTCTTGTCTTGGTAGGTTTACAGTTTTGCCATACTCCTTCCATTTCTGAATGATCGCTTGAACAGTGCTCCGTGGGATGTTTAAGGCTTTGGAAATATTTTTGTAGCCTAAGCCTGCTCTACATTTCTCAATAACTTTATCCCTGACCTGTCTGGTGTGTTCTTTGGACTTTGTGGTGTTGTTGCTCCCAATATTCTCTTAGACAACCTCTGAGGCCATCACAGAGCAGCTGTATTTGTACTGAAATTAGATTACACACAAGTGCACTCTATTTAGCCATTAGCACTCATCAGGCAATGTCTATGGGCAACTGACTGCACTCAGACCAAGGGGGGCTGAATAATTACGCACACCCCACTTTGCAGTTATTGATTTGTAAAAAAAAATTGGAATCATGTATGATTTTCGTTCCACTTCTCACGTGTACACCACTTTGTATTGGTCTTTCACGTGGAATTCTAATAAAATTGATTTATGTTTGTGGCAGTAATATGACAAAATGTGGAAAACTTCAAGGGGGACGAATACTTTTGCAAGCCACTATATATATATATATATATATACACATATATATATATACACATATATATATATATATATATATATATATATATATATATACACATATATATATATATATATATATTAAATTATACTATATATGTATACTGTACTATATATGTATACTATACTATATAACCTGTACAACACCTGTACTATAGGGATTACAGCAAGCTTTGCCAGGTCCCTTCTCCAGATGACTGTAGCACCCAGTAATGCCAGGTCTATATTTCATAATACTATCATTTTGATGTGAGGTGCAGAGGGTGTATACAGGGGTGGGCCAGGAGGATGGAGGAGACATGAAGAGGGGTAGTCTTATACGGTGACTATACCCCATACTCTATAATTGAACTGGAAAAGTTGGGTGGTCGTCTTATACGCCCAGTCGACTTATACGCCGGAATATACGGTACATGTGATTATTTATGTTTTCTTTTTTACATCAGTTAATCAAAGAGCTTCTAGATCAGGGGTCTCAAACTCAATTTACCTGGGGGCCGCAGGAGACAAAGTCAGGATGAGGCTGGGCCGCATAAGGGATTTCACAATCAGCATTTGTATTTAAAAATCAAATTCACACTGAAGCAAACTATTTTGCCTATTTTACCGTATAGTTCGCTTCAGTGCTCCCATTACAAGTAATCCGCCGTGTCCCCGCCGCAAAACAAGGGCTGCAGAGCCCCCAAATCGCCCAAGGGGCAATCCGCCGGCATTTCCTGGAAGGGGCAGAGCTTTCAGCTTCAGCTCTGCCCCTCCTGATGTCAGTTGTGGCGCATCGCCGCCTCTGCCCGCCCCTCTCACTCTTCCTTCACAGAGAGGGGCGGGGAGAGGCGGCGATTGACGTCAGCTGAAAGCTCTGCCCCTTCCAAGAAATGCCGGCGGATTGCCCCCCAGGCGATTTGGGGGCTCTGCAGCCTTCGTTTAGCGGCGGGGATGCGGCGGATTACTTGGGAGCACTGAAGCGAACTATAAGGAAGCTTTTGCAGGTGAGGGCCACAAAATATTGTATCAAGGGCCGCAAATGGCCCGCGGGCAGCGAGTTTGAGACCCCTGTTCTAGATAGCTCTGCAACTGATTATCTACACAGAATTTTTTTGACTGGAGTTTGGCTTTAATAATCCCAAACGGAGATGTTTGAGATGTTTTATAACTGTCATACTCGGCATAGGTGCTCTGCGTAACTTTGAGTCAATGATGTAAATCAATTACGGTACATTCTCGTACAGTCCGGTCCCTGCTTATTTCTGCTATCATTGCCATGTAATGTAAGACTGTGTGTAGGTGACGAGGTAATTATAGAGAATGAGATAACCTTTCAGCGCAATGGAATGGACGGCTAATGTCCTGCAGCAGCATCTGCATTTCACATTCCTACAAATAACACCGCTCGGAACGAGGTGTGCTGTGAATTTCCTGAATACCGGGAGACCGAGGGTAATAATTCTTATCAGTGCAATAATATACACTAATTTTAACCAGAACTGCAATTTGTTTCCTTTTCAACAGCCCCGAGTGCCGGCTTTGCAGCGAGCATTCGGAATCGGGTTGAAATTATTTCTCTAATACACAAGCTCACCAACATAAACCTTTTCAATTTCCTGTTAATATTGTTAGGTGCCTTTGTTGTGCCTGTAGCCATGAACCAGTTACACATCAATTTACAATCCAACAAGGACGGGCCGAGGCAGGAAAGACTCCATCACGCCGGCAGACCCAAAAGGTACGATGCCCAAATGTAGGCTTAGCTACTGGTGGAGGTGCTCCTGGAACCACAAGAGAGCCTCTACTCCCTCAATAGAAGAAGCCTGTAGTGCAAAGCCAAGATGGTATTCATATTCGTGCTTTGCTGATGTTACGAAAATTGCTAATTAGGGGCGTAACTAGAAATTACTGAGTCTTGGGTGGTGCCCCCTGCTCCCTGCAAAACTTTGGTGGGGCCTGGGTGGGGCCTAGGTCGGGCCCCTCCCTTCCCTCTTCCTATCCCCCTCCCTGGGGCCCCTCCCCTCCCTCTCCCCCTCCCTGGGGCCCCTCCCCTCCCTTTCTGCATAGGTAAACTGAGAACCAATGTTATTCAGTTGGCTAGTGCACACTTGAATGTGTTTTACGCATGCAGATAAAAACAGAAAGCAGTTACATTAGCTTCTGTGATAAAATGTGCATTTCACAATTACAGACACACATGGGGGTTGACTCACTAAACCGTGCTAACTTATAGCACGGCCGCGCTAGCAAATTCGTGTTTGCGCGCAAAAATTCATGTATGAATAAATGCATGAAAATAGTTACGCGCATTATAATCAGGTGCGGTGTGTGGAGACGCGGTGTGGTGAGGACGTACTGTAATTTACTATTGTTTTTAGCCACATGTGAGTGCAATACTGTGTGTTTTAAATATATTGAAGTGGAATTACGCTACGGCAGTTCTGTTTGTTTGAGTTTAAGGCTACTTCCATGCTTTGAAGCCAAAGTGCACAGCAAGCGATATTAGCTGGTCAACAGTGAGTCAGCCACTTAAGTCGGTGAGCATGCATTTTGTTCCCTACACCACTGTGGTGTGGACACTTATGGGAGTTGTACATGGTGCATTAGTGGTGTATGGGGTTGAATGAAAGCAGGATTACGCTATGTCATTTCTATGTTTCTGAGTGACATCCAGCGAGAAGGTGATCTGGACTGCGAGGAGCATCATTATCATTTGAGCCTATCTGTTGATCTGTGATTAAATCAGCCATACCTGTTGGTAAGAGTATTTTAGACTGTTTTCAACTTATGCGAAGACTGTGGAGCTGGTGTCGAGGTTAAACTAGATGTATTTGGACTATATACTTATGCAGACTGTGGTGTCTGTATAGCTAATCAATTTTGGGAAGCTGTTCAGGTTTTTTTCCACAGGAGCACTATTATAATGTGTAATGCTATTTAAACTTAGGGATGGTCGGAATGCCAATTTCCGATTCCGCGGTAAATCCGCATTCCGTCATGTACCGATTACCGATTCCGCCTTCCGCTACCAATTTCCGCATTCCAATGCGGAATTTCCGCCGGAAATCGCGGAAATTCCACCCGACTTTAACATCGATTTTCTCAAAAACTATAAGGTCTTTTTGAAAACTTTTTTTTGCATCTTGTTCAGAAGGTTCTGTTTAATAAACCCTAAAAATTTGGTGTTTCTAGGACTTACGGTGGCTTTGCTATTAACTGCTAAAGTCGGCGGATTTTTACTGTAATATAAAATGCAGAAAATAGGCAGATGCAGATTTTCTGCATTTTACATTACAGTAAAAATCCACCGACTTTAATGGTTAATAACAAAGCCCCCTTAAGTCCTAGAAACACCAAATTTTCAGGGTTTATTAAACCGAATCTTGTGAACAAGATGCAAAAAAAAGTTTTCAAAAAGACCTTATAGTTTTTGAGAAAATCGATGTTAAAGTCGGGTGGAATTTCCGCGATTTCCGGCGGAAATTTCCGCGATTTCCGGCGGAAATCCGCCTACAGCACTTACATTACCGATTTCCGCATTCCGATGCGGAAATGCAATTTCCGATCGGAATTTCGGAAATTGCATTTCCGCGGAATCCGAATGAGCATCCCTATTAAACTAATTGTGAAGTTGAGCGCTGTACTTCGGTGCAAAGGTTGCAGACATCTATACAAGTTGGTTATCATTTATAAAAATGGCAGATTTCTCAGACTTTCAAATGGACCAAATTGTTGGTACTCGTATGGCAGGCGCTACTGTAACAGAAACTGCCCGCATGCTTGGCATTTCAGGAGATACTGTCTCAAAAGGAATGACTGCCTTTGAAAGAGAAGGAAAAACGTCCTCAGCAAAGCACAGGTGTGGCCAAAAGTCGAAGTTGTCTGAGAGAGACCGTCATACTCTAAATCAAATTGTTAGAAAAGCTCGCAAGACCACGGCTCCTAAAATCACTGCAGAGCTGAATGAACACCTACAGAACCCAGTTTCCACAAAAACCGTTCGTCGGGAGCTGCACAAATCTGGATTCCATGGAAGAACTGCAATTAGAAAACCTCTGCTCTCAAAGACAAATGTTTCAAAGCATTTAGAGTGGTGTAGAAACCACCAGAATTGGTCCCTCGAGCAGTGGGAAAATGTGATTTTCTCTGACGAATCATCGTTTACCTTATTTCCGACCTCCGGCCGAGTGTACATTTGGAGACAGCCGAAAGAAGCATTTCATCCAGACTGCCTTCTCCCAACCATAAAACATGGCGGGGGTTCTGTGATGATCTGGGGTGCTATTTCTTGGAAATACGCCGGGCCAATGATTTCCTTTCATGGAAGAATTAACAGACAAGACTATTTAGGAATTTTGGGCGACCAACTTCATCCTATGGTTCAAGAACTGTTTCTGGAGGGGAATGCCATTCAAGAGGATAATGCCCCAATCCATACAGTTAGAATTGTTAAAAAATGGCACGAGGAACATTCTAACGAAGCTGAGCATCTCATCTGGCCACCACAATCCCCAGACCTCAACATTATTGAGCATTTATGGTCATTATTAGAGATTCAAGTAAGAAGTCGATTTCCGCTGCCATCATCTCTAAAAGAACTGGGGGTGTTTTAACTGAACAATTCACAATTTGTATAAATCAATACCTCCGAGAATTGAGGCTGTAATTGCCGCAAGACGTGGACCTACACCATATTAAACTATATTTTGTTGATTTTCAAGGTGTGGCTATTATTTTGTCCAACCCCTGTTTATATATATATATATATATATATATATATATATATATATATATATATATATATATATATATATATATATATATATATATAAGCCAAGGGATGAGCAGCACAAACCGAATTTTATACAATACTATGCAAAGCATGCACGCAGCACTGGAGGTCCCCAGACTCCATAAGAAATATATAAATACAGAGGGTGCTGCAGCACACAACAGGAAAACAGTGACAGGGGCTCTTGGTGACGCTTTAACGCGTTTAAGTTCACCAACTGCGCCAAAGTGTCCCCGATCTGGTGAGTCCTACTCTAACCAGGCAAAAATGCTAGTTTTTATCAGCGTTCTAGTGGGAACAATGCCAAAAGCCCAGGGGTCAGCTAAATGGGAGAAATGAAATTAAAAACACCTCACCTTCTACTAGCTACTAACTGAACTATGAGCACCGCTCATTTATATGCTTAACTGTGCTAGAGGTGGGTGTGGTCATGCACGCTCACAGGGGAAAATAATATAAGCCATCTCTAGCACAGTTAAGCATATAAATGAGCGGTGCTCATAGTTTAGTTAGTAGCTAGTAGAAGGTGAGGTGTTCTTAATTTCATTTCTCCCATTTAGCTGACCCCTGGGCTTTTGGCATGGTTCCCACTAGAATGCTGATAAAAACTAGCATTTTTGCCTGGTTAGAGTAGGACTCACCAGATCGGGGACACTTTGGCGCAGTTGGTGAGCTTAAACGCGTTAAAGCGTAACCAAGAGCCTTGTCACTGTTTTCCTGTTGTGTGCTGCAGCACCCTCTGTATATATATATTTCTTATGGAGATTGGGGTTCTCCAGTGCTGCGTGCATGTTTGCATAGTATTGCATAAAATTCGGTTTGTGCTGCTCATCCCTTGGCTTATGTTATTTTCCCCTGTGAGCGTGCATAACCACGCCCACCTCTAGCACAGTTAAGCATATAAATGAGCAGAGCTCATAGTTCAGTTAGTAGCTAGTAGAAGGTGAGGTGATTTTAATTTCATTTCTCCCATTTAGCTGACCCCTGGGCTTTTGGCATGGTTCCCACTAGAACGCTGATAAAAACTAGCATTTTTGCCTGGTTAGAGTAGGACTCACCAGATTGGGGACACTTTGGCGCAGTTGGTGAGCTTAAACGTGTTAAAGCGTAACCAAGAGCCCCTGTCACTGTTTTCCTGTTGTGTGCTGCAGCACCCTCTGTATATATATATATATATATATATATATATATATATATATATATATATATATATATATATATATATATATAAAATCGGATGTGTGTGTGTGTGTGTGTGTGTGTGTGTGTGCGCGTGTGTGTATGTGCCGCGATCACACAAAAACGCCTTGACCGATTTGAACGAAACTTGGTATACAGATCCTTTACTACCTGGGATGATATGTTCTGGGAGTCTCGCATCCCCCCTGCACACCTGGGTGGAGCTACAATCAGCCAATCAGATTCCACCCATTCAAGTGAATGGAAACAATGGAAAAGGCTGCCATTCTTACAGTAATTGAGCCAGAGTCCCCACACTTAGCACAGTTGGTCACTTGGTGACCGAGGGCCGAGGTTGCAAATCCAGGAAAAGTGGGCGGAGCATAAACCAGCCAATGAAATTTCAGACATTCGTTTTAAATGGAAAAATGTAAACTGCAGCCATTCTTACACTGTTAATTGCAGGGTTTTCAAACGTGGCAAACTTGGTCACTGGGTGAATGAGAATAAATCAGATTTGTTTAATATACAAATTATTGATACCAAAAGCCCAAAGCTCATAACCTTGGTCATTGAGTGACTGTATGTTAAGGTTAGAAAAAGTGGGCGGAGCCAACAACTACTTTTCATTCCAGGGGAAAATATAAACTGCAGCCATTCTTACACTGTTAATGGCAGGGTTCCCAAATTTGACACAGTGGGCCACTGACTGGGATTAATATTCAGCAATGTGGGTGGAGCCAACAGCAGCCAATCAAATTTCACCTGTTGATTTTCAAGGAGAATATTTACATTGCTACCATTCTTACAATGTTAATGGCAGAGGCCTCTTACCTGATAGGTGACTGGGGTCCAAATTCAATAAGGGGGCAGAGCCGCAAACAGCTAATCAGATTTGTTAGATTGATTTCAGCCATTCTGTTATGGGCAGGGTTCTCAAACGTGACACAGTTGGTCAATGAATGACTGGGAATAATATTCAGGAAAGTGGGTGGAACCTACAACAGCCAGTCAAAAGTCACCTATTGATTTTTAAGGGAAATATTGAAACTGCTGCCACTCTTATACTAATAATGGCAGAAGCCTCAAACCAGCTACAGTCGGTCATGAAGTGGCTGGAGTTCAAAACCAATAAGGAGGTGGAGCCACAAACAGCCAATCAGATTACTTTACTGGATAAACTGCTTCCAATCATACAATTTTGATGGTAGAAACCTAAAAGCTTAAAACTTGGTCACTGGATGACTGGGATTAATATTCAGAAAAGTGGGTGGAGCCTAAAAAGAAAATCAAAATTCACCTGTTGATTTTCAAGGGGAATATTTAAATTTCTGCCATTCTTGCACTGTTCATGGCACAAGCCTCAAACCTTGTACAGTTGGTCATTGGGGCACTGGGGTTCAAATTCAGAAAAGGGGTGGAGCAACAAACAGCCAATCAGATTTGTTTCATCTCACTGGTAAATTACAAATTATTGATGCCAAGGACCCCAGAGCTCACAAGCTGGTCATTGAGTGACTGTGTGTCAAGGTTACAAGGTTAAAAAATTTCACTAGGAAAATAAAAACTGCAGCAATTCTTACACTGTTAATGGCAAGGGTTCTCAAACTGTGCCCAGATGGTCACTGGGTGACTGACATTGATATTATGGGAAGTGGGTGGAGCCTATAATAGCCAATCAAAATTCACCTGTTGATTTTCAATGGGAATATTTAAATTGCTTCCATTTTTGTTCTGTTAATAACAGATGCCTCAAACCTGCTACAGTTGGTCCATGGGTGACTGGGGTTCAAATGCCGAAGAGGGGCAGAACCACAAACAGCCAATCTGATTTGTTTAATTTCTATGGGAATATATAAATTATTGATGACGAAGACCCCAAAGCTCACAAACTTGGTCATTGAGTATTTGTGTGTTAGGGTTAGAAAAAGTGGCCGGAGCTAACACCAGCCAAATACATACCCGGGCAACGCTGATTCATCAGCTATTATTCATAAAAGTGGATGAAGCCTACAAAAGCCAATCAAAATTCATCTATAGATTTTCAAGGGAAATATTTCATTACTGCCATTCTTGCACTGTTAATGGCACAAGCCCCAACCTGGGTACAATCATTTATTGAATGACTGGGGTTCAAATTCAGAAAAGGGGTGGAGACACAAACAGCCCACCAGATTTGTTTCTTTTCAATGCAAATTATTGATGTCAAAGACTGCAAAGCTCACAAATTTGGTCATTGAGTAATTAAGTAATTGTCTTTTACTGTTACAAAAAGTGGGCATAGCCAACACCAGCCAAATACATACCCAGGCAATACTGTGTCATCAGTGTGCGGAGACAAATACAAATTTCACTGGGAAAATGTAAACTGCAGCCATTCTTACACTGTTAATGGCAGGGTTCTCAAACTTTGCACAGTTGGTCATTGGGTGACTGGGATTATTATTCATAAACGAGGGTGGAGCCTACAAAATCCAAATTCATTTATTGCTTTTCAAGGGGAATATTCATTTGCTGCCACTCTTGAACTGTTAAGGACACAAGCTTAAAACCTGCTTCAGTTGGTCATTGGGTGACTGGGGTTCAAATTCAGAAAAGAGGGTGGAGCCACAGCCAATCAGATTTGTTTCATTTTGATGCAAATTATTGATGCCAAACAATGCAAAGCTCACAAACTAGGTCATTGAGCAATTGTGTGTTAGGTTTAGAAAAGTGGGCGGAGCCAACACCAGCCAAATACATACCCGGGCAACGCCGGGCAATCAGCTAGTATATATATATATATATATATATATATATATATATATATATATATATATATATATATATATATATATATATATATATATATATATATATATAGTCTAAGCTCATAGATGGCCTATTAAATGATACGTCATACCTTACTATACCTTGCACTGGTGATGACTGTGATTACATGTCATTATCTCCACTGCTTTCACTAGGTCCTGGCCTTAGGGGGGTCTGGTGGTGGGCTCAGGTCTTCAAATTCTGTTGTTAACCCTCCTGGCGGTCTATTAGAATCTGCCAGGGGGCAGCGCAGCACTGTTTTTTTTTTTTTTTAATTTTAAATCGTGTAGCAAGCACGCACGCTTTGATCGCCTCCGGCGATCTTTGAAGGGCTTCCCCCGTCGCCATGGCGACAAGGCGGGATGGCGTCGGCGATGTCATGGACGTCGTGACGTCTAAGCGAGTCCCGATCCACCCCTTAGCACTGCCTGGCACTGATTGGCCAGGCAGCGCACGGGCTCGGGGGGGGGGGGGGAGCGTTGCGGCGCGGCGATTGGCGGCTAATCAGCAGGTGGCGGCGGCGATCGGGCAGTACACACAGCTAGCAAAGTGCTAGCTGCATGTACCAAAAAAAAAAAAGATGCAAATCGGCCCAGCAGGGCCTGAGAAATCCTCCTGCGTGGCATAGCCCAAGCTCAGCTTTGGCTTACCGCCAGGAAGGTTAATGCCCTTTTACAGTGGGTTGCAAAAGTATTCGGTCCCCTTGAAGTTTTCCACATTTTGTCATATTACTGCCACAAATATAAATCAATTTTATTGGAATTCCACATGAAAGACCAATACAAAGTGGTGTACACATGAGAAGTGGAACGAAAATCATACATGATTCCAAAAATGTTTTACAAATCAATAACTGCAAAGTGGTGTGTGCATAATTATTCAGCCCCCTTTGATCTGAGTGTAGTCAGTTGCCTATAGACATTGCCTGATGAGTGCTAATGACTAAATAGAGTGCACATTTGTGTAATCTAATGTCAGTACAAATACAGCTGCTCTGTGAGGGCCTCAGAGGTTGTCTAAGAGAATATTGGGAGCAGTGGCATAGCTATAAACTATGGGGCCCCATAGCAAAATGTTCATGGGGCCCTGAGAACTAGGCACTCTTGAGAAATGCCACCTGCCCTTTCCCTATGGATATGAGTTGATTGGGCAATTGACATTCCCATGCAATGTACACTGTGTATAGCCATTGAGCTAAGAGACAAAGTCAGAAGGTGGTGAAACAAAGGAAAGTTAATAGTGAGCAACATCAAGTACAACCTGGGCCCCCTATGCATCAGGGCCCCATAGCAGTTGCTATGGCTGCTATGGTTATTGCTACGCTCCTGATTGGGAGCAACAACACCGTGAAGTCCAAAGAACACACCAGACAGGTCAGGGATAAAGTTATTGAGAAATTTAAAGCAGGCTTAGGCTACAAAAAGATTTCCAAAGCCTTGAACATCCCATGGAGCACTGTTCAAGTGATCATTCAGAAATGGAAGGAGTATGGCCCAACTGTAAACCTACTAATTCCCCCATCCCTCTCTTTGCCTGCAGTGTATGCTGGGTGTGTAATATAGTCCAGTTTCTGGAGCTCTGCCCACCATTGCAGATAAACCATGTATGTATGTATGGCACAACTGTAAACCTACCAAGACAAGGCCATCCACCTAAACTCACAGGCCGAACAAGGAGAGCGCTGATCAGAAATGCAGTCAAGAGGCCCATGGTGACTCTGGACGAGCTGCAGAGATCTACAGCTCAGGTGGGAGACTCTGTCCATAGGACAACTATTAGTCATGCACTGTACAAAGTTGGCCTTTATGGAAGAGTGGCAAGAAGAAAGGCATAGTTAACAGAAAGCATAAGAAGTCCCGTTTGCAGTTTGCCACAAGCCTTGTGGGGGACACAGCAACCATGTGGAAGAAGGTGCTCTGGTCAGATGAGACCAAAATGGAACTTTTTGGCCAAAATGCTATGTGTGGAGGAAAACTAACACTGCACATCACTCTGAACACACCATCCCCATTGTCAAAAATGGTGGCAGCATCATGCTCGGGGGATGCATCTCTTCAGCAGGGACAGGGAAGCTGGTCAGAGTTGATGGATAGATGGATGGAGCCAAATACAGGGCAAACTTGGAAGAAAATCTTTTGGAGACTGCAAAAGACTTGAGACTGGGGCGGAGGTTCACCTTCCAGCAGGACAATGACCCTAAACATAAAGCCAGGGCAACAATGGAATCATTTAAAACAAAACATATCTATCTGTTAGTAGCAAAAAAGAAAAAAGCAATCCCAGGAGCAGCTCATCCAATACAAAAGGCAACTTTTAATTATCTTCATTAAAATAAACAAAGCTTAATGGTGGCATAAAAATAGCATAGAAAAACGACATCAAGGTTACTTATCCAGTCACTGCAGCAGCAAGGAGGTGCGGAGGTAAAGTCGACGGCCGTTTCGCCCCTAGATCAGGGCTTTCTCGAGACCGAACACCCCATGTTGCGACGAGTGGGACCTTATAGTGCTCATTGCCCCTCATTGCAACCGCTATGCGACGACGCCTGGGATCTGCCGCCCGTACACAGGTGATGAAATGCGGGTAATTAGCAGCCTCCCGTGTGATAGGTAAGCACTTGTTTACTACACGGCAGCGTCCATGTGATTGGCTAGTGTTTGAACTGCAGGGTGGAGCACCTGGCTGGCAATTGGGCGTATGGGGGCAATGAGCACTATAAGGTCCCACTCGTCGCAACATGGGGTGTTCGGTCTCGAGAAAGCCCTGATCTAGGGGCGAAACGGCCGTCGACTTTACCTCCGCACCTCCTTGCTGCTGCAGTGACTGGATAAGTAACCTTGATGTCGTTTTTCTATGCTATTTTTATGCCACCATTAAGCTTTGTTTATTTTAATGAAGATAATTAAAAGTTGCCTTTTGTATTGGATGAGCTGCTCCTGGGATTGCTTTTTTCTTTTTTGCTACTATTGAATGGACTTTAATTGAAATCCGGATGTTGCACCACCCACTGTGTATGGCTTATGGCATATCAACTAGTGCACTCGCCACAGTTTTCTCTCCCTGTTTTTGAATGAATCGACTGTCTTTGCTCTCCTTGTGGCTTGAGGTGGCACTATATGTATTTATATACACACTGTCAGCGAATTTTTTATAAGTGAACTGGAAATGGCACATGCAGCATTAATAGAAGGAAGGAAAGACACAGCACCATTATTTGATAAAAAAATGGAAGTGTCTTGGACAGCATTCAGTCTGCCGGTCCTTGAAAGAAAGTTGTTACGTGCTTTGGAAAAAGAAATAAGAAAGTATTGGACTATTGTCTTCCTTAAACAATACATAGAGGTGCGGAGGGCCCCAAGGGGCATACGTATTATTAAAAAACTGGCCCAAGCTAGGGTCAGATAATCGTCCAGAGTGAAGTGTGAGGAGCTAATGCAGGAATTCACATTAAAGTTTCAAGATGTGGTATTAGAGGAGAATCAGCTTGATTATGAGGAGATTGAAGAGGAGATTACTAAATTGAAGGCAGCTATTGTCTCTAAGTCTGATGTGGCACATCTGGAAACATGCCTAGAACGGTTTAAACAACAACTCCTGAATGTCCAGGAACAAGTCAAAAAAGAAAAGAATGACAAGTTCTTGAGGGACAAAATGGATTATCAATTGAAACGGGTGTTTGATTGGCGAAGTGGGGAAGATGCAGGTTACCGCCCAAGAGGAGGAAAATTGTATAATCCAAAGTTTCCCCCAAGGCACCCACCCAGAGGCCCCCCTAGGGGCCCCCCAAAGAATCCAAAAAAAACCAAAAAAACCCAAAAATCCGGAAAATCCGAGGAAATATCCCAGTAAGCCAAACCCAGAATCAGGAGACAGCTCTCCCCAATCGGCCTGGTATGGCAGTCCAGCCACCAGCCCTGACGATAGGTCCTGCTCCGATTGGGGATTCCCCTTTGGGGGACGAAGACCCACAAGGCGCAGTAGGAGGCGTAGGAGACCAAACAGGAAAAGGAAAAGGCAAGGGCATCTTGAAAAAGAGCCAAATCACATGGGACCAAAAGGAGTTGAGGCGATCACAGAGACGGCACAACAACCGAGTCTAGACATTATCAATCTATCTGGATTACAATTGAACCAGTCTTGTGTGTCACTCCTTAAGAAAGGCCTGAACTACTGTCCAAGCGTGGAATTCGACGAGGTGGAGTTTGAGATTGAATGGTTTAAAAACATATGCAAGATTGCATGTCACAGATACTTTGAATCACAAAAGAAGTTGGGCTTATATAAAGACCCTAAACCCCCAGAGAGGATCATGGTCCCACTTATTCTGAGTGAGGAATTCACGGTTGAGGAACAACATTGGATCAGGGATATATGTGAAATCGAGGGGGGTAACAAAGAGGTGTGGTCTCAGAAAGGGTTGGAGGTTCCACCACACATAGGTTCAAAATCTAGGTTTAGTCCTCAACTCACCCCTGGATCGGCATTGGAACTTTTTTACAATAAAGTGAGAGAAGATGTAAGGGCCTTAGTGTATCCTAAAGCACAACCCAATCTTACTGAGGAGGAAAAGAAATCACTTAAATGGCTGAAAACACAGAGGGAGGTGGTGATAAAGCCTTCCGACAAGGGGGGCAACATCGTACTATGGCCAACATCTATGTATGTTGATGAATGTATGAGTCAACTGGAAGATGGAATAACATACAGTAGACTCAGAGGGGATCCAACTGAGAAGTATTTAAGTCAGCTAAGATCAATTCTAAGGAAGGCTGTGGAGGAAGGAGTGATGAGTTGGACTTCCGCCAACAAGCTGATCCCCCCCAATCCTCGAAAACCTATATGGTATTGCATACCGAAAATCCATAAGAACCCATCTTGCCCCCCAGGTCGGCCTATTTGTTCCGCCATCGGTTCAGTCTTTGAAAACCTGTCACGCTTTTTGGATTTTAAATTAAAACCATTAGTAGAAGCCCTCCCCTCTTTTGTTCTTGACTCAACACAAGTACTCAACATACTCCAGGAAGTGGAATGGGAAGACCATTTCCATTTAGCAAGTATCGATGTTACCTCATTGTACAGCAGAATATGCCATGCAGATGGCTTGGAGGCGGTCCGGTCCTTCCTACCCCTACTCCAGGAGAGTCCAGAGGAGAACAGATTCATCTTGACTGGCCTGGAGGCGGTCCTGACCGGCAACTCCTTCCTCTTCGACGGCCGGTGGTACCATCAGGAGGTTGGTACTGCGATGGGGACCCCAGTGGCTCCCACCTATGCCAACCTCTTCATGGGACGCTGGGAACTTGAACATATTTTTTCCGGAGGGGGGGAGTTGCCGCTCGGGTCCGCCTTTGGACCAGATATATAGATGATGTCTTAATCATATGGGCAGATGAACAGAGCGAGTTTGAAAGTTGGATATCTACTTTAAACCAGAATGATGTGAATCTCCATTTGACCTCAAATTGGGGTGGGAACAGCATTGCATTCTTAGATTTGAGAATTGAAGTCATTAATAATCAAATCATCACAAAAACCTTCAGGAAAAGCACGGCCTCAGATATGGTCTTACATGGAGAAAGCTTCCATCCTAAAAAGTTAAAAAACAGCTTACCATATAGTCAGATGGTCCGGATGAAACGGAACAATTCTGATGCATTAGAAGGAATAAAGCAGATAACAGAAGTTAAAGACAGATTTGCTAAGAGGGGGTATGAAGATCAAATATTAATGAGGGCCCTGAACCGTGTACACGGTGTGGAAAGGTCGACTCTCTTACAACCTAGCCATAGAAAGAAGAGAAATGGCTTCTTTATGCACTTTTCACACTCATCAGTAGGAGACATTATTGCAGACTCCATAAGAAAAAACTGGAGTCTTTTACAGACTGATCCCCTATTAACCTCCTTAGCGGTAACCCCGTGTGTGACACGGGGTAAGCCGCCGGAGGGTGCCGCTCAGGCCCTGCTGGGCCGATTTACTTAATTTTTTTTTTGCTGGACGCAGCTAGCACTTTGCTAGCTGCGCCAGCACCCCGATCGCCGCCGCCGCGCGCCCGATCGCCGCTATCCGGTGCGGCGCGCGCCCCCCCCCCCAGACCCCGAGCGCTGCCTGGCCAATCAGTGCCAGGCAGCGCCGAGGGGTGGATCGGGTCTCCCAATGACGTCCCGACGTCGCTGACGTCGGTGACGTCATTCCGCCCCGTCGCCATGGCGACGGGGGAAGCCCTCCAGGAAATCCCGTTCTTTGAACGGGATTTCCTGATCGCCTATCGCCGGAGGTGATCGGCGGGGCTGGGGGGATGCCGCTGAGCAGCGGCTATCACGTAGCGAGCCCTCGGCTCGCTACATGATTTAAAAAAAAAATGATTAAAAAAAAACTGCTGCGCTGCCCCCTGGCGGTATTTTTCATACCGCCAAGGGGGTTAAGAGAGAAATGTAAAGAATTGCCCTGCATTTCATATACAAGGTGTAAAAATTTACTTGACGAGCTCGTGCAGAGCGAATTCAAGTCTCCTCAAAAGAGAACGTGGTTAAATCAGTCAAGGGTGGTAGGCACATATCCATGCAGTAAATGCGTTTACTGCAGATATGTAAAAAATGGAAAAGGTTTTTTGCATATGGATAAATGGTACGGGAGTAAACACTTCTTTAACTGTCAGACAGAGATGGTGGTGTATGCAATATCATGCCCATGTAATTTGATATACATAGGGAAGACCACGAGGGCCATGAAAGAAAGATTTTCAGAACATTATAAGTCCATCAAAAATGGCAAAGGAGCGAAAAGGCTGATCGACCATGTTAGGGAAAAGCATAATGCCAATGCGGACTGCCTAAAATTCTTTGGAGTGGACAAAGTAGTATCAAACTCCAGGGGTGGGATTGACCAGGACCGCCTACTTTTACAAATCGAAAGCAAGTGGATCATGAGGCTACAAACAGAAGGCCCAATGGGCTTCAATGACAAGCTAGATATGGCCATCTTTTTACAGTAGGCGGTACTATGATAATTGGGTACCCTGGGCGGAGTTTTCTCCTTACTGTGGGTCCCTTGTTGAGTCCGCCAATGAACCTGTTTAGACTTATACATTGTTTGATAGTCTGTATGAGTTTCCTCCGTGAATGATAGTTATGTAATTACATGTATGTAGGACAATGATAATGGTCTGCACGGGGTTTCAGTTTCTGTCCCTGTTTTGTGACCGTATATGAGTCCTCTATTTTGTCACTTAGCTGATGTGTAATTGTTTAATGTCATAAAAATGTTAGGAGTGATTCCATGATATAGGGGGAGTTACCTCCTTTATGGATAGTTATGTAATCATATGTTTTGTAGGACAATGATATTGGTCTGCACGGGGTTTCAGTTCCTGTCCCTGTCTTGTGATCGTAGATGAGTCCTTTATTTTGCCATTTAGCTGATGTGTAATTGTTTGATGTTATAAAATGTTAGAGGTGATTCCATGATATAGGGGACATTTCCCTGGAGCGGTGTCCAGGGTATGTCGCCACTTGAGATACCCCAAATAGTGATATACACATATTGTTTATATTAACTGCATGGCTCCATAACCAGTCTGCTCTGGACGATTGCCTGGTTATTTTAACAAATGTTTTCTTCTTTGTAATTTACTGTTTGTATGTCCCGTTCTGCACAGAGTGGGACCTTCGTGTGCTGTAACTGTTGTTTATATATATTTTTTCCCCTAGCCAGTTTGCCATTTAGCCACTAGATGGTGCCAGTGGACACCCATATTAGATTATTTGCGCATGCGTCCTTTTGTAAGCATTGACCAATCTCATGTGTTGTAGCATGGAGCGCATTGCGTTTCATGATGGGAGTGTGACATGAGAGGCGGCGGATTGGCCGCCATAGATACGTCATTTTTAGGCGGCGTCGCGTCCTACATGACGGCACTTGGGAGCAATGCGCAGGGCGGCAATATGGCCGCGTTACATGCGTCATCCACTTCGCGACCAGACGCGGCGTCAACCGCTATGCGACGCCGCCTGGGATCTGCCGCCCGTACACAGGTGATGAAATGCGGGTAATTAGCAGCCTCCCGTGTGATTAGTAAGCACTTGTTTACTACACGGCAGCGTCCATGTGATTGGCTAGTGTTTGAACTGCAGGGTGGAGCACCTGGCTGGCAATTGGGCGTATGGGGGCAATGAGCACTATAAGGTCCCACTCGTCGCAACATGGGGTGTTCGGTCTCGAGAAAGCCCTGATCTAGGGGCGAAACGGCCGTCGACTTTACCTCCGCACCTCCTTGCTGCTGCAGTGACTGGATAAGTAACCTTGATGTCGTTTTTCTATGCTATTTTTATGCCACCATTAAGCTTTGTTTATTTTAATGAAGATAATTAAAAGTTGCCTTTTGTATTGGATGAGCTGCTCCTGGGATTGCTTTTTTCTTTTTTGCTACTATTGAATGGACTTTAATTGAATACCGGATGTTGCACCACCCACTGTGTATGGCTTATGGCATATCAACTAGTGCACTCGCCACAGTTTTCTCTCCCTGTTTTTGAAGATATCTATCTGTTAGAATGGCCCAGTCAAAGTCCAGATCTAAATCCAATCGAGAATCTGTGGCAAGATCTGAAAACTGCTGTTCACAAACGCTGTCCATCTAATCTGACTGAGCTGGAGCTGTTTTGCAAAGAAGAATGGGCAAGGATTTCAGTCTCTAGATGTGCAAAGCTGGTAGAGACATACCCTAAAAGACTGGCAGCTGTAATTGCAGCAAAAGGTGGTTCTACAAAGTATTGACTCAGGGGGGCCAAATAATTACGCACACCCCACTTTGCAGTTATTGATTTGTAAAAAATGTTTGGAATGATGTATGATTTTCAATACACTTCTCACATGTACACCACTTTGTATTGGTCTTTCACATGGAATTCCAATAAAATTGATGCATGTTTGTGGCAGTAATGTGACAAAATGTGGAAAACTTCAAGGGGGCCGAATACTTTTGCAACCCACTGTATACAGGGGTACCTGATGTTCTCAGGGCTGACGAGGTGCACAGAAACCAAACTGAAAATGCTGGCAGGTCCGTTACAGTTATTAACTTGGTCTTGTTTGCTGACATGACAGCCAGGTATTCTTTGATGGGTGGAGTGGATCTCAGTCTCTCTTCCTGAATCTACAATTCAGTTAAATAAATTGGGTGGCAAAATAAGTACATATTGTAACGATTGGTGTCAGCAGCACAGATTTTTCTGATTATTGGTGATCTGCAGTATCACCAATAATACAGATGCTATACCTGATTATACCTGAATCTTGGTAGCGCACACAGCAACCCTCTCCAAACAATTATGACGACAATGGGTAGACCAGCTTTGTAGCTGACCTGATGCCCAGTCGATCTGAGGGGAGTGGAGTTGCAACCAGGGCATACCAAGTATGATGGTAGAGGTGGCCATATGCAGAACAAAGAATTGTAATTCCTCCTTGTGTAAGACCCCTATGTTACAAGTCAGTAAGGGAGTCTGGGAAAGAGGTTGTCTACACTGTAGCGGAGAGTCATCAACTGCCGTGACCACAATCTGCCGGTCTAAAGGGAGCAGTGGAATCCCCAATTTTTTCACCAAATTTAAATCTATAAAATTGGCTGCAGAACCAGAGTCTAAGAAGGCCTCTGTAGCCGTGGTCTGACCTTCCCAAGTGATGGAGCAGGGAAGGAGTAAACGATTATTGTTTAGAGGTATTGACTGCTCGCCTAGGGTATTACCTCTGACTATTCCTAGGCGGCAGCATTTCCCGACTTTTTAGGACAGTTCTGGACCACATGACCCTGCTCCGCACAATATAGACACAGACCCTCTGACTTCCTGTGATTCTTTTCCACTTGCGTCAGTCTCGAATGTCCGATTTGCATCGGCTCATCTGGAGATCAGGAGGGTGGAGAGGAGGCATAGGAGACTGATCTTACAACAACCTTCCCACGGGTCTGTCTCTGATATCGTAGACGATGATCTACTCGCACTGCCAGAGAGATGGCATCGTCTATGGACTTGGGCTCGGGATGTCCCAACATCAGATCAGAGACCGCATCTGATAATCCTGACAGAAAACAGTCTAGTAATGCATACATTCCCCATCTAGCTGATACAGCCCACTTCCTAAACTCTGCCGCATAAATCTCTACCGGATCACGACCCAGCCTGAGGGTTTTTAACTTCCTCTCAGCCGTAATGGCCACGTCCGGATCGTCATATATTACGGCCATAGCTTTAAAACATTCCTGAACCGAAGATAATGCCTCATGATCTGCCTGAAGACTATATGCCCATGTCTGTGAGTCTCCTGTCAACAGAGTTTTAATAAATGTTATCCTCTGGCTCTCTATTCCAGATAAGTTAGGCCTCAGCTCAAAATAGGACAACACACGATTCCTGAAATTCTGAAAATCTGATCTATGCCCTGAGAACTTCTCAGGTACTGCCATGCGTAAATCAATAACTGGAGGGGATCGCACTGTATCGACAGCCGTTTGAAGTGTCCTGACAGTCCCGGACAGTTGAGTGATCTGAGTCTGTTGGGTATTAATCACCCCGGTGAGGTTATTCACCGCGATAATCAGGACTTCAACCTGGCTGCGTAGTGCGTCCATAGTGTTTGGTCTGCTGTTCTGTAACGATTGGTGTCAGCAACACAGATTTTTCTGATTATTGGTGATCTGCAGTATCACCAATAATACAGATTCTATACCTGATTATATGGTGATCTGCAGAATCACCAATAACACTAGTATAGCCTGACACGTGACAACCAGTGAAGGATCGTGTTTAGGTGTAACAGTAATACAGATGAAGGAGCCTACTCGAGGAGCGGGTGACCCAGCCTGCAGCTGATGCTCACCTAATGGCGGGGTGAGTCAGACAGTACTGCAGGCAAGAAGGCTAAAGTGGATGATACAATAATGCTGGATAACTGATCACCTATAAATCAAGTGATTCAGAGCGTACTACAGCCCAGTAGTGTTTGGTGCACAGTATAAGGAGAGAGCCACAGTAGAGCAGCACTCAAGCTCTCATGAAGGACAGATAGAGCGGACTGTCTTGCAGCCTAGGAGTAGTTGATACAATTGGTATTGTAGCCCGATTTGATTCAGGCATTACGCAGCCTAAGCAGGAGAGAGACAGACAGTACTGCAGTCTAAGCTGGAGAGAGACAGACAGTACTGCAGTCTAAGCTGGAGTGAGACAGACAGTACTGCAGTCTAAGCTGGAGAGAGACAGACAGTACTGCAGCCTAGCAAGTGACACAGATAGTACTGCAGCCTAGAACACCTGAAGAGCAGGTATCCTGACTAGAAGGCAGTATCCTACACCTTGAAGATTGGTGCAGGAAACTGATTTCCCTCACTGGTGGCAGGGCCCACCAGTGCGAGTAGAGTGGTCAGACAGGCAGAGTTTGGCAACGAGCGGACAAAGTACAGAATCGGAAGACTGATTCAACGTCAGGGACAGGCTGGGTCAGCAACGTGAATCAGATAGACAGAGGTACAGAATCGACAAACGGAAGAATAGTCAGAGGAAGCAATAGGTCATAACAAATAAACAATGCACTAGTACTTTAAGCTATCAACAGAATCTAGCTAAGTGTGAATTCCCAGCTCCGGCTGGTTCTAACACAATTTGGGAACTGACTGAGGTCTGAGAGCTAACACAATATAGCATACGCAACAGCAGACGCGGAACTACTGACAGGCCTGCTCTATATATACCCAGCAAGCTCCACAGCGCCGCCCCCATCCCTCAGCCAATCCGGATGCCCTCTGGAGTCAGCTGACCGCAGGATCAGCTGACTCCCCTCTTAGCTGCATAAAGGTCCTGTCGCTCTGCTCGCGCGCGCGTAGCCCTAAACCTGTGAGCAATGGAAGGACCAGCATAACTTGAGCTTTTAACCGTGCGGCAGGGGCTGCAGGCTGATACACGGAGATAGCCGCCATGCCGCTAGTCTCTGCGGCGGCATCTCCGCTATTCTTTACACATATATTCATGAACAGCACTATACTGGGGCACGCTGGGGCACGCTGTGGCACCTCTTCCCCCCTCTCCCCCGGAATGACTGTGCCCCCCCTCCTTCCCGCTCAGTAAGAAACAGTCAACTGTTTCCAGCCTGAGTCTATGTAGGTGTTAAGTAAAACAAGGGCCTTATTCATTTGCCATAAATACCCAACAATCCTTGAAGATCCCTTGTAATTAATGTATCTGGATGACACTTATATTTCCCCAAAAAACTCTCTACCTCCTTTTGATTGTACTGTATGTTCTAACATTGTCAGTCAACAGGAATAGAATATGAAGAAGACTTACAAGCTTACAACTTACTGTTTTTCTTTTACATTAGCCAATAAATTAGAGCTTGTATTTTACAGACAGGAAGTTTGAATCAGTATAATAATCTCCAGCAATGCTTAGCTACTACGATAAGGAATTACACACAGTGTTTCTCTCCCTGAGTCCCTGCAGCTTCTTTCCTCTCAGCCCTCCCCTTGCTTGTAGAGACACAAGCTGGGAGATGGAATTCTTTGTCTGTGATCTGTCCACACAGGGGCAGCTTGCTAGCGAGTAAGGATTAAAACTAGGGATTGAGCAAACTGCTCAACTGAGAACAGGCCATAGACAGCCCTGCCTCTGTACTACTTCCAGGTCGGCAAGGTCCCACAGTGGTAGGCGCACGTCCTCGATCAAGCGCCTGTGGCCGGGCATGCTCTGCGCATGTGCCTGAGGTCACACCAGTAGAGCAGTTCGCTCCATCCCTAATTAAAGCATGCCAGCAAACTAGCCAAGTGCATCTGTTGGTAACTTTTTTCAAAAATAGCACCATAATTTGGTCAATCTGCTCTGCCTAAAAGCCTCCGAGTTCTGTTTGTGATATTTACATTTTGTTCCTATCATTGTTGAACTAGTTAGCCTTCATTTTATCACCTGAGTTAGGCAAAAAATATCTAAAGCTCGCCATACAAACATCAAATTTGATCACCCAAATGAGCCCCACCAGCCAGCCATTGTGCCCCCTTTGTGCTCACCTCCCAAAAAATTGAATCTGGAGCGGCCATTGCATATATATAATAGAGTAAGTGCCTCAACCTTCAAGCAAGAAGAAGAAGTAGAGCCCTGCCCCCAGGGCCGGTCCAAGCAAGGAGAAGGGGTTGGTCCAAGCAAGAAGAAGAAGTAGTGTCATATCAAACCAAGGGCAAAGAGGATAATTTGCATATTCAGTAGCAGTGCATTGTGGGTAACCACAAATGTTCACTTATAGCTGAATTATTGCAGATTTGCTTCTATTTTAAGAAGGAAAATTACACCAAGCTTTGCTTTTTTTAGTAGGAGGGCTTTTTGGTCCCTTTTATCCCCCTATATATTCTTAGTAATTTGGGTCACCCTGAGCTGCTTGGTTACTCTGTTGTACTGGTCCAAGCCCCATCTCATACAGCCATATCAATCTCTGCTGTGAACTGATGAGGACTAAAAGTCTGAAATAGGCTGTCACATTTGGTTTTGATGTGACTGTGTAAAATTTAAAGCTATAGGGCCTGATTCACAAAATGGTGCAAACTGTTAAGCATGGGTGTGCTAAACAGTTAGCACGTGAAGTGCCATTTGTGGACTTTTGTGCGTGGAAAGTGCTGTGAATCGCGCAAAAGACCGCAATCGCGGACTTTTGCGTGTGTAGAGTACCGCGATTTGTGGCAAATTGCGTGTGCAAAAGACCGCAATCACGCAAATCGCAGCACTTTGTGCGCGCAAAAGTCCGCGAACGGCACTTCACGTGCTAACTGTTTAGCACAACCGTGCTAAACAGTTTGCACCGCTTTGTGAATCCGGCCCATAGGCTTGCTTGACTTACCAAGAGTGAAAAGGAATAGTTTGCATATTTAGTACCGGTGCATTGTGGGTAACCACAAATGTTCACTTATAGCTGAATTATTGCAGATTTTCTGCTGTTTTAAGAAGCCAAATTACACCAAGCTTTGATTTTTTTTTAGTAGAAGGTCTTTTTGGTTCCTTTTATCCCCCTATACATTCCGAGTGGTTTGGGTCACCCTGAGCTGCTTGGTTACTCTGTTGTACTGGTCCAAGCCCCATCTCATACTGCCATATCAATCTCTGCTATGTACTGATGAGGACCAAAAGTCTGAAACAGGCTGTCACATTTGGGTTTGATATAGCTGTGTAAAATTTAAAGCTATAAGCTTGCTATACACCAGTGGGGATGCTTGCTTGGATTACTAAGGTTGAAAAGGGATAAATTGCATATTTAAAAATGTTCACTTATAGCTGAATTATTGCAGATTTCCTTCTGTTTTAAAAAGGCAAATTACACCAATACAGTGGGGAGCATTGCAGGAAGTGACAACAGTGGATCGCACGCTGGAACACGGAAGAGGTGAGGCATCCCCGCCCGCTGCCTCTTACTAATAGTGGCGGCTGCTACTGTGCTTAAGCAGGAGGGGAGCGCACATGGGGGACACAGGTGAGGCAGGGGGGGTTCCTGCTGAGCTTAAGCTGCAGGGAGAATGCACATGGGAGACCCAGGTGAGGGGGGGTTCCTGCTGAGCTTAAGCTGGAGGGGGAGTGCACATGGGGGACCCAGGTGAGGGAGGGGGGTCCTGCTGAGCTTAAGCTGGAGGGGGAGTGCACATGGGGGACCCAGGTGAGGGAGGGGGGTCCTGCTGAGCTTAAGCTGGAGGGGGAGTGCACATGGGGGACCCAGGTGAGGGAGGGTGGTCCTGCTGAGCTTAAGCAGGAGGGGGAGCGCACATGGGGGACCCAGGTGAGGGAGGGGGGGTTCCTGCTGAGCTTAAGCAGGAGGGGGAGTGCACATGGGGGACCCAGGTGAGGGAGGGGGGTCCTACTGAGCTTAAGCTGGAGGGGGAGTGCACATGGGGGACTGAGGTGAGGGAGGGGGGTTCCTGCTGAGCTTAAGCTGGAGGGGGAGCACACATGGGGGACCCAGTTGAGGGGGGGGGGTCTGACCCCCCTCCCTGCCACTGTGCTCAATACCCCCTTCCTGCCCTCTACTCCCTTATGCGGCGTATGATACGCTGCGGGTCGGCTAGTTGCATATATTATGTATTACGGCACTTTGGGAGACCGGCCATACCATTATGTCTTTTATTTGCAGGTTGTGCACCAGCTTGGAGAAGGTTCCTGCTTCCCACTGGCCATCACATCACCAGCCACTCTTCCACCCCCGGAGGAATCAGCAAATATCCAGCCTGACATGTTAGATCAGAAGCTCGCAGAAGCTTGCACGTTAAGATGATGTTAATATATCTTCTAATTTTTCCGCAAGTGACAGTAAGTGGATTGGAGTGTTATAATTATTCTCCGTAAATGCTAACCAAACATTTTTTTTCCCTGTTGCCACCGAAAGCTCTTCAGTCAATTAAGTTTTTCCCTGTTGCCACCGAAAGCTCTTCAGTCAATTAAGAACATTTAAGTGGAGAAAATAAGCGACATGGCTCAGGTGCGGAGTCAGATGAAAGCCTACCTGGGAAATGGAATGTTTATAGTCTTGGGTGGATTAGGGTTACCTGTATATTGTGGCTTGGATTTTATTTTGACGCCAAAGCCTAATTTATACACATGCTTAATGCCCCATAGCAAAATTTCATACCTCTCAGCTTTTTTGAGAAGAGAAAGAGGGACACTTAAGCCACGCCCCAGCCACACCCCTGATCACGCCCCCGTCTCACCCCCTAGTAATGCATACCATAAAGATGTTATGAGTAAATTATGTTGTTTTATAATTCAAACCCCACTGGTCCTTTCTATCCTGGTTCATTTTCCTTCATATTAACATTTTAAAATTAGTACTTTATCAATTTAAAGGATAAGAATAAAGCTTAGAGTCAATCAAACAGATTTTTTAGTAGATAAATATATGTATTTACATAGAAAGAGGGACAAAGTCCTGAAAGAAGAGTTACGGGGTAGTGACAAGTCCCCCAAATAGGTGCGATCAGGCCACTTGTTGTTACTGCTCGGCTGCTCCCTGAAACAATTCACTGTAAGACAAGCAAGGAGGAAAGGGGCGCTCTGAGACTCCTAGTACTTCAAAAGAAAGCTCCAATAGGAGAGGTCTCACCTTATTCTCATATGGCGGGCACAGCGTACACAGTAGTGTTGGGCGAACAGTGTTCGCCACTGTTCGGGTTCTGCAGAACATCACCCTGTTCGGGTGATGTTCGAGTTCGGCCGAACACCTCATGGTGTTCGGCCTTTTAAGTTCGGGTTCGCCCCGAACTTCTGTATGCCCCCGAACAGGGCCGAACAGGGCCCCTGTTCGGGCGAACAGGGCCCTGTTCGGCCGAACAGGCCGCAATACGGCCCCCCTATGGGGTCGCAGGCATAAGGGGGGAGCATGCCCCGATCGCGGGGGGGGGTCGGAAATTCCCCCCACCCCCTCCGCTAGCGCTCCCCCCTCTGCCCGCTTCCCCATTCAAAAGTTTCAAGAAGTACCTGTATAGCGGATGGCCTGGCAGTGGGCGGCACTGTGGAGTGAGGAGGAGGAGGAGTCCGGAGAGTGACGAGTTGAGGGAGGCCGGGCAGCGGGCGTGAGGTCAGAGAAAGGGCGGAAGTTCCGCCCTTTCTCTGACCTCACGCCCGCTGCCCGGCCTCCCTCAACTCGTCACTCTCCGGACTCCTCCTCCTCCTCACTCCACAGTGCCGCCCACTGCCAGGCCATCCGCTATACAGGTACTTCTTGAAACTTTTGAATGGGGAAGCGGGCAGAGGGGGGAGCGCTAGCGGAGGGGGTGGGGGGAATTTCCGACCCCCCCCGCGATCGGGGCATGCTCCCCCCTTATGCCTGCGACCCCATAGGGCCCCCAAAATAGGGATGTTCGGGAAGTTCGGGGTTCGGCCCGAACATGCCGAACATCTCGGCCATGTTCGGCGAACTTTCCCGAACCCGAACATCCAGGTGTTCGCCCATCACTAGTACACAGCCCCGATAAGCATCCGTCCCTCTTAGCCTAGCCGGGGACCGGCCTCTCTACTCCGGCGTGGCGGATGTGACGTCACTCCTCTCAGCACTCCCCACAGGTCGTCGCCAGTCACGCGCACTGACAGCGCGTGACAGAATGCGTCAGTATGTCCGCATAAGGGAGAAATAGAAATATAAAAAAACGCTATGGACGTGGCTATAAGTATGCATGTAAACCAACTGCGTGGCTGGATGCGTCAATAACTCCGCATGGAGGGAAGAAAGATAAAAGTATAAAAAGCCGCTATGGACGCGGCTAATAGATACGCATATAGACCAAAGGGTCAAGGGGTATAAAATGTATTAAAAGACAACGCGTTTTGCAGAGGAACATCCTCTGCTTTATCAAGCCATTCACAGTCCTGAAAGAAGGACAAATGAGGTGGAAAGAGGGACAGGTGGACAGGGCTCCCAAAGAGGGACTGTCCCTCCAAAAGAGGGACAGTTGGGAGCTATGAAATTTTGGTTGGCCCTTCATAAAACAAAAATTATAAGGTATCTTTTTTCCCCTCCCACACACACCAGTTTTAAGTAGCCTTAGGTACCCAAGAATTAGGCAACCCCCAGTACTGGTAGCCAGAGGTACCCCCAGTATTAGGTAATCCCCCAGTATAACTAGCCAGAAGAGCTTCCCACTAAAAGTAGCCAGAGGTACACCCAGTATTAAGTACCCCCAAGTATGGAAAGTCAGATGAGCCTATGGTAATATATAGCCACCCCCCCCCCCCCAGTATTAGGTAGCCCCAAGTATGGAAAGTCAGATGAGCCTATGGTAATATATAGCTCCGCCCCCCCCCCCCCAGTATTAGGTACCCCCAAGTATGGAAAGTCAGATGAGCCTATGGTAATATATAGCTCCCGCCCCCCCCCCCCCCCCCCAGTATTAGGTAGCCCCAAGTATGGAAAGTCAGATGAGCCTATGGTAATATCAATCCCCCCCCCTGTATTAGGTACCCCAAGTATGGAAAGTCAGATGAGCCTATGGTAATATATAGCTCCCGCCCCCTCCCCAGTATTAGGTAGCCGCCCAAGTATGGGAAAGTCAGATGAGCCTATGGTAATATATAGCTCCCGCCCCCCCCCCCCCCCCAGTATTAGGTAGCCCCAAGTATGGAAAGTCAGATGAGCCTATGGTAATATATAGCTCCCGCCCCCTCCCCAGTATTAGGTAGCCCCAAGTATGGAAAGTCAGATGAGCCTATGGTAATATATAGCTCCCGCCCCCCCCCCCAGTATTAGGTAGCCCCAAGTATGGAAAGTCAGATGAGTCTATGGTAATATATAGCTCCCGCCCCCTCCCCAGTATTAGGTAGCCCCAAGTATGGAAAGTCAGATGAGCCTATGGTAATATATAGCTCCCGCCCCCCCCCCCAGTATTAGGTAGCCCCAAGTATGGAAAGTCAGATGAGCCTATGGTAAAATATAGCTCCCACCCCCCCCCCCAGTATTAGGTACCCCCAAGTATGGAAAGTCAGATGAGCCTATGGTAATATATAGCTCCCCCCCCCAGTATTAGGTACCCCCAAGTATGGAAAGTCAGATGAGCCTATGGTAATATATAGCTCCCCCCCCCCCAGTATTAGGTACCCCAAGTATGGAAGTCAGATAAGCCTATAGTAATATATAGCTCCCCCCCCCAGTATTAGGTACCCCCAAGTATGGAAAGTCAGATGAGCATATGGTAATATATAGCTCCCCCCCCCCCAGTATTAGGTAGCCCCAAGTATGGAAAGTCAGATGAGCCTATGGTAATATATAGCTCCCCCCCCCCAGTATTAGGTAGCCCCAAGTATGGAAAGTCAGATGAGCCTATGGTAATATATAGCTCCCCCCCCCCCAGTATTAGGTACCCCAAGTATGGAAAGTCAGATGAGCCTATGGTAATATATAGCTCCCCCCCCCCCCAGTATTAGGTAGCCCCAAGTATAAATAACTTTCTCTGTTGCTCTGCTCTCATTATTACTTTGCCCCTCGGGTGGCCCACTGAGGACCACATTAGTGCCACCAGCCATTGCCTGTGGGCCTCTCTTGACTATGAGCCCCATAGCAGCTAATATGGCTGTTATGGCGATCCCTAAGCCACTGCCAACACTAAAAATTGCATTTTGAGCCACGCGACCGCTGTCATGTGCAATGTTGCTTCTGCAGTCATCACATCATAGCCATAATGCAGGTTAAGCATTTGGTGATTGTATCCACTGTGCCGTGCCAAGCCAGAAGATTCCGGTTAGGAAAGAGCGTAGAGCTTTTACCAAGAAGCTTTTTGGTATGAGACAAATTTATTTCCGAAACTAGAATGGATTTCCGTAACAGACACATTCACAAGTGAAGTGCAGCTGGCAAGAATGAATTATTTTATGCCTGTTGACTTCAATACCACTGTTTGCTAAAGTAAATTTTCCACAGCGCTATATTTTTGCAAATAATCTAATTTTTGTGAAAAACATGAAACTTTCACAAAAAATCATGGCGGAAACAAAACAAAAGTAGCCATTTTTAATTATCACAAAGTACAATTTTTGATAATTTGGCTAAGTTATTTAAGTGACATTCTGTACTAAAGTGTGACTTTAACCACTTACCCACTGCGGGTTTTTTCCCCTTCTAGACCAGAGCAATTTTCACCTTCCAGTGCTCCTCCCATTCATTTGCCAATAACTTTATCACTATTTATCACAACAAAACTATCTATATCTTGTTTTGTTTTGTTTTTGTTTGTTTTTCACTACTAACTAGGCTTTCTTTGGGTGGTAAACTTTGCTAAGAATGCTTTTATTCTAAGAATTTTAATGGGAATAATAAGAAAAAATGGAAAAATAATTGTTTTTCAGTTTTCAGCCATTATAGTTTTAAAACAAAAGTGCTGCGGATAAATTCCACACATTTTATTTGCCCATTTGTCCCAGTTAGTACAACGTTTAAAATATGCCCCTAGTACAATGTATGGCAATAATATTTCATTTGGATATAAAGGTACAATTTGTTCTGTCTTGTGTCATCAGCAGTTGGCTGATGGTGTAATGGTTAAGGGCTCTGCCTCTGACACAGGAGACCAGGGTTCGAATCTCGGCTCTGCCTGTTCAGTAAGCCAGCACTAATTCAGTAGGAGACCTTTGGCAAGTCTCCCTTACACTGCTACTGCCAATAGAGCGCGCCCTAGTGGCTGCTGCTCTGCTCTGGCGCTTTGAGTCCGCAAGGAGAAAAGCGCAATATAAATGTTATTTGTCTTGTCTTGTCTTGTGTCCTTATAAGCCCATATTTGCAACAAAAAAAAAAAAAAAAAAGTACTATACCCTCATGACATAAATATTTTAAAAAAAAAGTTCAGTTCACTCCCTAAGATAATTATTTATGTATTTTTTAAAATGTCTTTTTTCTTTTTCTTTCTTTTTTTTTTTTTTTGCTTACTATGGGGTTAATTTTAATGTGAAATGTACATATTTTTTGTTAAATTAATGTACAGTGCGTAGGTGTCATTTGGGGGGCCCAACTACTAAACTTCACTTTCTGTCATACTACAGATCTGGTGTTTTGTGGCTGCACTTGTTATGGGTGTGCCGATCATGATGGCCACACTTGTCTTATGCCCCAGGCTGTGAGGGTCACAAGGTGGCGGCAAGGGAAGGGTTGTAAACATTAAGTGGGCCCTGTCAAAGTTTTGCTGGGAGGCCCTATGATTTGTAGTTATGTACCTTCCCAGTAGAACGAATTGCGTGTACACTGAGGAAAAAGAGCTGCACAAGAGCAGTCTGGTTCTAGTGGGCATGTGCAAACCATACTCGCACATGCCCAGTATGGAGAGGCTCATACCTCGATGGGAGCATGACCATGAGAAGCATATTCACCAAGCCCCCACTGAATATGTTCACAGGGACACAGCAAAGGATTAGTGAGCTGAAGGAGGATCAGGGAAGCCTCTGGGCTATCCAGACTTTTAATCCAATCTTTACTTAACAGGTATGTTGTCATTTAAAGGATGTCCGAGATGAACAAAAGAAAAGAAGCTTTACTGACTGGGGGCTTCTTCCAGCCCCTAGAAGTCATGTGTGTCCCTCGCCACAGCCCCGATCTTCTCCTGGGACCTGCTGGCAGTGGGATCATCTTCTGCGCTTGCGTGGGCATGCATCTGCCCCGCCAGGGGCATAACAATAGACCCTGAAGCCACAAGAGGGCCCAGAAGTTCCTGGGGGCCCCGTGGGGGGAGAAAATTCTTCTCCATGTCCTGAGAGACTGACGACTAAGGGCACGGAGAGAAAAAAAAAACTTTCTGCACCATTGTTCTAATGACTGCATCTGCTCAGCCACTGATAAGGAATTATACAAAGGTTTGTAGACAGTCCCTATTCAGCAGGCTCTTGTGAGCAGCGCCCCACCCCCAATCTCTCTACCCCTTCCCAAGTGTGGTGTACTGTAGTGATGCTGGAGTAGTCTGCAGAGCCAGTTCTGCTCCATGAGAGATGGACAGAATGAGTGTAATAAGCTGAGTTTCACTACACTGTTTCCACTATACTTACATTCACTTACACTTTAAACTAGTATTTTACGCTTACCTGTAGTTTGGCTTCAATTCAATGTATTCATCCTTTAGCAAATCATTCTCTTTCTATAACTGCAAAAGATTGCGTCTCGCAGATCCTAATCTTCCCAGCACGTCTTTTTAATTATTTTTTTATTATTATTCCATCCTGCGTATTTGCAAATCGCCTTTCAGGCTGTCTATACAATCCCTGCTTTATAGAGGGCTTTGTTTGGCTCTCTCTGGGTGATGTCACCTAGCCACGTGTCGCCATGGTGAATTCCTCCTAAAACACACATTCAGCCCAGACAAGCGCAGCGCTGTTCCCGGGAGCATTAGAGTAAATGGCAGCCTTTATTAATGGAGAAAATGCTAAAGAGAGATCCAATTTTCGGTGGCTGAAAAGTCCCCGCGCATTGTAACGAGCGGCGTGCTAATTTCATGCCAGGAGCGCATTGTTAGATAAATTACAATGGCGCTTCTCACAATGGGCTGGAATGTTCGCTCTGACAAATAGCCCATAATACCGCTTACATTATTGCTTGTTTCTATATGTTCATTTAGATTATCTGAAAGGAAAACAAATAGAGTGCAGGGGAGTTGTTTCTCGCCTCTTTAACCAAAGAATAATAGTAAGTTTATTACGTCTCCGGCTTCACGTGAAGAGAGACTGACAGGTACTCCAGCTCTTGTAAACCGATTCTTAAACGACAACTGAAGTGAGAAGTTTAAAGAGGTGCTTTACTGCTATCAAAGGAATTGTATTGACCTGAGGAAGCGGGCCATCACCTGCGAAACACATTAGCGTATGTGCATGAATAAAAACGTAAAACTCAGCTTTATGGTTTGTCTGTTAAAGGAAGGAGGTAAGATCCATGTAGTCATGATATAGTGGTCCCTTCCAGTTCTTCTGACAAGATTTTGTCAGAACTGAAATATACCAGTTGCTGTCAGTTATATACCAGCTGCTGTCAGTTACAACTGAATGTGCAAGGTAAGGTCCATGTTTCCCTATGGCTCAAGTGGGGGATATTACAGTTTAACAGTGTGCTGACTAGAAAGCTGTTATGGGGTAACGGCCATTTTCAAAATAGAGGACAGAGAATTCCATTGATCACGTTGGACAAACAGGATGCAGGAGAGGAGAGAGACAGTGGCGGACACAGCCAGCAGTGGGCCCCTGTGCAAAATTGTAATTGTGGGCCCCCTATGACCTGCAAAATATGGGCGTGGCTAGAGCCTG
Organism: Hyperolius riggenbachi; assembly: GCF_040937935.1. Taxonomy (NCBI): domain Eukaryota; kingdom Metazoa; phylum Chordata; class Amphibia; order Anura; family Hyperoliidae; genus Hyperolius; species Hyperolius riggenbachi. The sequence continues at coordinate 234,769,066 of NC_090656.1, read as the reverse complement.
CGGCGCGTAGCGCCGCCGCAAAAAATGGGCGTGGCAATGTCCGGATGAGGGCGGAGCTAACTGTAACTTAAAGCGAACCCGGGGTGAGGGTTTATTTCCTTTTAAACAATACTAGTTGCCTGGCGGCCCTGCTGATCTATTTGGCTGCAGTAATAAACTGAATTACACCAGCAACAAGCATGCAGCTAATCTTCTCAGTTCTGACAATATTGTCAGAAACCCCTGACCTGCTGCATGCTTGTTCAGGGTCTATGGTTGAAAGAATAAGAGGCAGAGGACCAGCACGGCAGCCAGGCAACTGGTATTGCTTAAAAGGAGAGAAATATGTCAGCCTCAATATTATTCTCACCTCAGGTTCCCTTGAAAAGTGCAACGCAAAGACAGTGGGCCCAAGTTTTAATGACCCTTTCCCCAGAAAATTCACATAATTGTGCAGGTTTTCTCAAGAAAATACACATATATGCCCAGAAAATACGTGCAATCATGTCGGCAGATATGCCCAGAAAATACGTGCAATCATGTCGGCAGATATGCCCAGAAAATACGTGCAATCAAGTCGGCAGATATGCCCAGAAAATACATGCAATCAAGTCGGCAGATATGCCCAGAAAATACGTGCAAACAAGTCGGCAGATATGCCCAGAAAATACATGCAATCAAGTCGGCAGATATGCCCAGAAAATACGTGCAAACAAGTCGGCAGATATGCCCAGAAAATATGTGCAATCATGTCGGCAGATATGCCCAGAAAATACATGCAATCATGTGGCAGACCTGCCCAGAACATACACCTGCTAATATAAATAAAACAAAAACATTTACTCACCTGCAGCAGCAGACCTCCTGTCCCAGCCTCCATCCGGCGCGCAGCTCCCATGGGTGGTTGGGTGGATAGGTAGCCTAGTGGGTGGGTGAGTGGGTGGGTGGGTAGGTAGCCTGGTGGGTGGGTGGGTAACTAGCCCGGTAGGTAGGTAGGTAGCCCGGTGGGTGGGTAGGTAGGTAGCCTGGTGGGTGGGTTGGTAACTAGCCCGGTAGGTAGCCGGGTGGGTGGTTAGGTAGGTAGCCTGGTGGGTGGGTAGGTAGGTAGCCTGGTGGGTGGGTTGGTAACTAGCCCGGTAGGTAGCCGGGTAGGTGGTTAGGTAGGTAGCCGGGTGGGTGGTTAGGTAGGTAGCCGGGTGGGTGGTTAGGTAGGTAGCCTGGTGGGTGGGTGGGTGGGTGGGTAGCCTGGTGGGTGGGTAGGTAGCCTGGTGGGTGGGTTGGTAACTAGCCCGGTAGGTAGCCGGGTGGGTGGTTAGGTAGGTAGCCGGGTGGGTGGTTAGGTAGGTAGCCGGGTGGGTAGGTAGGTAGGAAGCCTGGTGGGTGGGTAGCCGGGTGGGTGGGTAGGTAGGTAGCCGGGTGGGTGGTTAGGTAGGTAGCCGGGTGGGTAGGTAGGAAGCCTGGTGGGTGGGTAGGTAGCCGGGTGGGTAGGTGGGTAGGAAGCTGGGTGGGTAGGTAGCCGGGTGGGTGGTTAGGTAGGTAGCCGGGTGGGTAGGTAGGAAGCCTGGTGGGTGGGTAGGTAGCCGGGTGGGTAGGTGGGTAGGAAGCCGGGTGGGTAGGTAGCCGGGTGGGTAGGTAGCCGGGTGGGTGGTTAGGTAGTTGGGTGGGTGGTTAGGTAGGAAGCCTGGTGGGTGGGTAGGTAGCCGGGTGGGTAGGTAGCCGGGTGGGTGGTTAGGTAGTTGGGTGGGTGGTTAGGTAGGAAGCCTGGTGGGTGGGTAGGTAGCCGGGTGGGTAGGTAGGTAGGAAGCCTGGTGGGTGGTTAGGTAGTCGGGTGGGTAGGTAGGAAGCCTGGTGGGTGGGTAGGTAGGTAGCCGGGTGGTTAGGTAGCCGGGTGGGTAGCTATCCGGGTGGGGGGCCCGACTCCTATCCTCCCTCCCTCCCTTCCTTCCTCACCTCGGGGGGCCCCCTCCCGATATGCGCGGCGGGAGAGCGAGCGGCAAATACAGGAAGTCTTCAGGGCTCTCCAGGCATCCGCTAGAGGCCCAGCCGCTGAGTCTCCAATATGTCTCCAACTAGAGACATATTGGAGACTAAGCGGCTGGGCCTCTAGCGGATGCCTGGAGAGCCCTGAAGACTTCCTGCATTTGCCGCTCGCTCGCTCGCTCTCCCGCCGCGCATATCGGGAGGGGGGCCCCCCGAGGTGAGGGAGGGAGGGAGGATAGGAATCGGGGGGCCCCCCGGGGAATAAAATAATAAAAAAAAAAAATACTTGGGCCCCTGAAGAAAACGGAACTTCAGGGGCCCTCGTGCGGCGGCACGGCCTGCACGGCCGTATGTCCGCCACTGGAGAGAGAGATTGATGAGTAGACTACAGGGAAGGTAAGTATGACTTGTGTATGTTTATTTTGAATTTTAGTTTTCAGTTCAGGTTCTCGTTAAATGTTCTACTGGCTGAATCTTCGAGTCTTTTTGGAAGGCTTTAGAAGTATTTGGGTCTCAGAGGACTTGTCGAGCAGCTCCATATTGTGCATGTGCAAGTCTGCGCTTGCACTTGCGCAAGACGGAGCCATGATATTTGAAGGCTTCTTTGACACTTAAGTTGGATGGGGGTTGGTGCGGCAGTGGAATAAGGGGGTGCAGAGACAACCAGCAAAGGATCCTCCTACAAGCCACTGTTCTGGCGCAGGTCCTGACCGTGTACAAGCCCAGAGTACTGGGCATGTCCGAGTAAGGTCGGTGCAAGTCTAGTAGAAGCAAGTCAGTCACGTGCTGTTTTCTTTTTTCTTTTCTTGCTCGTTTCTTTTGTCTACAGAGCATGCACAGACCTTGCTCGCACATACCTAGCGTGGATTGTTATTATTATTATTATTATTATTTAGTATTTATATAGCTCCAACATCTTCTGTAGAGCTGTACAGAGTATATTGTTCTGTCACTAACTGTCCCTCAGAGGGGCTCACAATCTAATCCTTGCCATAGTCATGTCTATGTATGTATCTGTAGTGTATGTATCGTAGTCTAGGACCAATTTAGGAGAAGCCAATTAACACTACTCACTCTACTTCTGCAAATCAGGAAGTAGAGTGGGCGTTGTTTCAGACAGGAAATGGAGACCGAGAGCCCAATATAGTGTAGTATATTATGTAAAAACAGAAGAAATTTAAATCGTAAGTATCGTACTTAAAAACCTGGGTTGCTCCAAGGCAACCACTGTATAGGCAGGTGGGGAGATTAGGCCTGACCCCACTCAGGACTAAGATGCCGCTCTCTGTAGACAGAAGAAAGGAGGGTGTGTCACCCTTCCACCAAGGGTGGTCAACTTGATGTGTAAAAATACAGAGGCGCCAATAGGATAAAATTAGGTAAAAGGTTTAAAAAGGTTTCGGTGGCGATGGTGGACCGTCCACACACAAACAGACCAAAATGCTGTTGATTGAAGAAAAAGCAATTTATTCACATACTCCTACACAAAAATGCAACGCGTTTCACGGGCAACATCCCGCTTCAGCAGGCAATGAATAACCGGAGTATCTCACTGGAAATGACAGAAATGTAAAGCATATCAGGGAGCTGTATATGAATATAAAGAGTCGCATGGGTATGGGGGCATGAAAAGGTAATATACTTATTACTTTGATGCACAGAAAATGATCTACTGTAATAGTATGTGTTAAAAGGGCAAAAAAAATTTGGGGGGTCGTTTTCAGACAGAGAAGACTGGAGGCACGTGGACATCTATCATGGAGCCCAGAAGAGGTCAGTGTTCCCTGTAGCCCGCACCCACTGCCGAAGCTGTGCAATGGGGGGGAGCTTAGTAGAGGGACCAGAGAAGAGGGAGGAGTGGGGCCACCCTTCCTGTGACTGTGTCACAGTGGGCCTGCTGCTCCCCCTTCTGCACTGTGACCCCTTCCTGCACTGTGCCCCGGGCTGACACCTGACTTACCTGCCCCTAGGAATGGGGAGGCGTACTGAACCACTGGTCTTTGGGAGCACTCAAAGACACGAGTTCCTCCCAAAGTCTTTTGAGGGTTCCTGGAGGTGGCGTTACTTCATTGGGGGACAACGCTGAAATAAAGGGACCAGGAAGTTACATGGTAAGTAAAACAGGATCCAGAGCCTTCCCTCTCCATCGTAAGACACAAATAGGAGAAGCCGAGAGCCCCAATCATGTGGTACTGGTAAGTATGGAACAATATAAGTGAATATGTAAATATTCTCACAAGCGTGGGTCGCATTCAAGGCAACCACGGTAAAGGCAGGTGAGGGTGACAAGCCTCTCCTCACTCAGGTAAAATTATTGCTCTGTATAGGAGGAAGATAGGTGGGGATACACCCCTCCACCAAGGGGGGACAACTATGATAAATGAGTTTGATGATACAGAGGCGCCAGATAGAATAACACACTTTACAAAAGTGAAAAGGAGGTAGTGGCGAACTTACCCCCAGACAGTCGGACACAGGTTGTCGTTTTTCAAAAGCAGTTCTTTATTAGTAAAAGAAAACAATAACACCAGTAGCTCCACCTACAACGCGTTTCGTGGGCACACCCGCTTCCTCAGGCAAACATATTGTGGAGCATCTGCTAATCCAATCCTGAATGGCTTGGTAAGTATCTGTCTTTCCCCCCCTACATATTTTCTTTAAAGACATGTAAAAACTTCTTTTTTTTTTCAGTACTAAACGTAAGTAGTAAATAGAGAAAAAAAAAATCAATCTAAATTTACAGTGTGGCTATTCTGGGGACGGCAGCATCAGATGGATGATGTTTAAACAGCGAACAATGCTATGGAGCAAACCCATTACAGGCTGTATTGTTCTTGTTAATTAGAAACAGAAAACTGTACCTTAAATCAGGCTGCGCTGTCAACTGGCTTAACAGTGAGACGCACCTGTGGAGGGAAGCGAGGCTTAATTACTTGTGGAACGCTCTTATATCTGTTTGGGGATGCAGGATCAGAGGCAACGAGTGGTGATGTGTGTCTGACAAACACCTTCCTAGCCTCACGTATCTGGGTGGAAGTGATATGACAACACTAATACAGAATGCGGAACCAGGGGTGACTATAGGCTCATGGTGGCGGCTGGGCAGGCAAAGAATTGCTAGCCCCTTTGCCTGCCAAAGTCAATAGGATATCTTATGCAGGGTAAATGGCCATGTCCATTGTGGACTCTGCATAGCCGCCTTGCACTTAGGGATGTAAAGGATGAAGGAGGTGCTCAAATGGAGAAATAAACTTGCGTTTGCTCAAAAGTAGCCACATGCAACATGTTTCGGGGTCTCCCCCTTCTTCAGGTGTACATGTAACTGAGAAAACACAGAATTTGGAAATCTGATTTCTGTAGAAATACCTCATTACTAGAGATGTCGCGAACCTCCAATTTTCAGTTCTCGAACCTTCGCGGAAAGTTCAGATCGCGAAAAATTTCGCGAACCGCAATTCACTTCAATGGGGAGGCAAACTTCAAAATTTAGCAACATTTCTACTGGCTGCAATAATGATAGAAAACATATTTCAAGAGTTCTGCCTCCTCCTCTTCTATCTATTCCCTCCTCCCGGAGGAAGTAGGGTCTCATCTGCCAGGAAATTCCAGTATTTCAAAAACCAGCTTACATACCGTGGCTGGGATTTGAACCCAGGTCTCAGGGTACAGGGCACACTCTATAGGCAGTAGCAGTGTTAGGAAGACTTGCCTAAGGTCTCCTACTGAATAGGTGCTGGCTTACTGAACAGACAAAGCCGAGATTTGAACTCTGGTCTCCTGTGTCAGAGGCAGAGCCCTTAACCATTACACCATCCAGCCACTGCTTACAGATATGTAGCCAGACATGGTCTTGCCTTTTGTGTTCAACAGTTGTCAAGAGAAACATTAGACAAGATAGCAGTGTTAGGAAGACTTGCCTAAGGACTCCTACTATATAGGTGCTGGCTTACTGAACAGACAGAGATGAGATTCGAACCCTGGTCTCGTGTGTCAGAGGCAGAGCCCTTAACCATTACACCATGCAGCCACTGCTTACAGACATGTAGCCAGACATGGCCTTGCCTTTTGTGTTCAACAGTTGTCACGAGAAAAATTAGACAAGATAGCAGTGTTAGGAAGACTTGCCTAAGGTCTCCTACTGAATAGGTGCTGGCTTACTTAACAGACAGAGATGAGATTTGAACTTTGGTTTCCTGTGTCAGAGGCAGAGCCCTTAACCATTACACCATCCAGCCACTGCTCAAGGATTTGTAGCCAGGCATGGCCTTGCCTTTTCTGTTCAACAGTTGTCCAAAGAGAACCCCATATAGCATATGGCCTATGAAGGTTGGAGAATGTTCAGTTGCAAGAGCGTTTAATATCCGCCTGGTACACACCATGCCATTTCCTGTCAGAACGACACGTCAAATCGATAATTTTTGACAGGTCTGATCTGATTCTGATTAATCAGAAAAATGATCAGAAATCAGATCAGACCTGTTGGAAATTATCGATTCAACAGTCATTCTGACAGAAAATCGCATGGTGTCTGTGTACCAGGCATTACAGTGTCATCAGGTAGGACCGTGGGTGTGTAGGTCCCAGTCCTCCCCCGGTTGGTGTCTGTGGCTGGGGGCATATTGTAGGCTGGGAACTTTGTCACTGCTGTAACCCCCCCCCCCCCCGGTCAGCTGTCTCAATTCTGTTATGTTCTGTGTATAAATAAAGGGCTGCAGTGGCTATTTCACGCCACCTCTGGTCTGATGAGTATTTTAAGGAGGGTTTAGGTAGTGTACATATTACATGGCCGCCGGAGAGTTAGGCGCCGTGCTCCAAATTGACCTGCTTTGTTCAGGTAGCCAAGAGGCAGGTCCAGGCACACCTGGAAGAGTTGCCAAATGCCCTCATCATGTCAATGCATGGAACTCACCTCTGACATCACAGAGGCGCTTGGTTCTTCTACTGACCCTACATGGTATTACTCGGTTGTTATTGCCTGATGAAGCAAAATGCGTTGCACTTTTGGAGTATTGTGAATAAATTGTTAGTTACTATAAACCAACAATTTTTGGTGTCTTCTTGGAGGAGGTAAGTCCACCACTACCTCCTCTTTTTATGCAGTTTTTAAACTTTTTTATACTATGTCGGCACTTCTGTTATACATCTGATTATATCCCAACAATGTTTACTCCAACTTCCATTCATAGTTACATAGTTTGGTTAAAAAAAGGGAATCCGTCCATCAAGTCCAACCAGGAACAAATTCATAAATAAATAAAAATTAGGTCCATTTTTGTCCCTGCATCCTTACGTATCCCAGTTGATCCAGGGGAAGGCAAAAAAAAAAATTCCTACAAGGCTTGGCCCTTCCTGTCTCCAGGCCAGATAAAATCCTAGATCAATAGTCAGATAAAATCCTAGATCAACTCTAATTATACCCATAAATGTCCTCAATGCCTCAATGCAAGGAAAGAATTCCATCCCCCTTTAGTTGCAGATATAGAATGGCAGCCTCCATATCCTTCTCAGTTCAGTTGTCTTTTAAGCTGTGTAATAGGTCGAGGCAGACCCCATTTAACCTCCTTGCTGGCTATCCCGAGCTGAGCTCAGGGTAACCTGCGCAGGAGGATTGCTTAGGCTCTGCTGGGCCGATTTTCAATTTTTTTTTTTATTACACGCAGCTAGCACTTTGCTAGCTGCGTGCATAAGTCAATCGCCGCCGTTCGCCGCCGATTCGCCTCTACCCGTCGTGCCGCGCCGCCCCCCCCCCAGAACCCTTGCGCAGCCTGGCCAATCAGTGCCAGGCAGCGCTGAGGGGTAGATCGGGATTCCCTCTGACGTCCCGACGTCCATGACGTCCGTGACGTCATCCCGCCCCGTCGCCATGGTGATGGGGGAAGCCCTGCAGGAAATCACGTTCTCAACGGGATTTCCTGCTTGCGCAGATCGCCGGCGGCGATCAAAGTAGATAGGGGGATGCTGCTTGTCAGCGGCTATCATGTAGCTAGCGCTAGGCTAGCTACATGATTTAAAAAAAAAAAAAGAGAAAAAAAAAAGTGCTGCGCTGCCCCCTTGCCACAGTAATTGGAACAGCAAGGGGGTTAAATAACAAAAAAAAAAAAAAGAATACATGAACTGTTTGCTTACTAAGCTCTGACGGTATGCTTAAAACTTGTATACTTCATACCTACCATCATTCTATTTTCCTGAAACGTTTACTTGGGGAGGTGGCAGGGGAGCAGTCCTTGCAATTTCAGGGGGAGGGGGGGGGGGCAACTACTAACCTTACCTTCCTCTGATACAGGGAACTATACTTTAGATCAGGTGTGTTTGTGGCTACACTTGTTATGGGTGTGAAGATCATGATGGCCACTCTTGCCTTATGACCCTTATGAGATGGACCCACAGGCTGTGAGGGTCACCAAGGGGAGGCAAGGGAACATTGGGAGGACCTCATCAAAGCTTTGCTGGTGGGGCCCTATGAATTATAGCTACACCCTGGGTGGTGGCGCATGTTCCCACCCAACGGTACCAAGCCAGGCAAGTATAGTTCCAAGAATGAAGCAAGATCTCATTAAGGGGAAACTTACTGAGGAACTGGCTGTCCTATAACCTGTCGAGACTAACCACATTTACGCCACCATGTTTGTGTTTTAAAAAAAAATATATACATATACATATATATATATATATATATATATATATATATATATACACACGCACATTTATATGTCTTTATATAGACACACTACAACTAATTCAGTTGGCTATAGGTGGTCACTACCCATACAATTTCCCGACCAATCGTTTATGAACGATTCTTCATATCAACGATCGGAAATCGTAATGGAAAAAAAATTGCTCAAACCAATCTGATCAGATTAATGGAATCGATTTAATTTTTGTATCAATCCCATCAATGTGATCGGATTGGTTAGGGGATTTTGGTACATTAGTGGTCCTAAGCAATCATTTTCAATCGTTCATATGAAGAATCGTTTGTAAACAATGGTTTGCCAAATTGTATCATTAGTGGCCACCTTAAAGGGGTTCTCCAGGAGGGGGGTTGTTTGAAAATAAAAACAGACACTTACCTGGGGCTTCTACCGGCCCCCTGCAGCTGTAATATCCCGCGCCGTCCTCCTATGATCCTTGGCTCCCCGCCGTCGGTCCCGGTCTGATATTCATCTAACAAGACAAATAGTCGTCCACTCCCACGTGTGTTATCGGTAGCTTACTGCCCAAGCGCAGTACAAAGTTTTCTTGAACTGCGCTTGCGCAGTAAGCTCCCGATGACGCATGCAGAAGCGAACACGCATGAAGTCGCAGTCTGATTAGAATCGTGATTAGACCGGGACCGGCGGTGGGAAATGGAGGATCATTGGAGGACGGCGTGGGACATGACAGCTGCAGGGGGGCCGGAAGAAGACCCAGGTAAGTGTCCGTTTTTATTTTCAACCCTCCCCCCCCCCACCACCACCATCACCACCAAACCCCTTTAAGTGAGTGATGCATTTCATAAAAGTTTAATATTTTTAGCTGGCCACATCTGCGACAGATGAGACATGGGCTCACCCCAAATCACATCTGTCTTTCTTAACAAATCATACAAACAAGAAAAGAAATAAAGCAGCGAATACATAGCGATCCGATGGCGTTTCAGAAGCCTACTCCTGAGCTTCTATGTTTAGCATTCGAGTGTCAGGCAAAAGCAGCAATCTTCGTATTCATCACCATGACAACTTTCTGTGCTGAATCTTCATCGGAGAGGTGACTGTCTCTCATAGTGACTCTTTTAATAAACCTCTCACTATCAAATAAGCAGCCTGGCGGACATTGGTTCACTGACGGACATTGGCCACTGATAGAGGGCACTTAGCTCTCTGTCCGTCTGACCGAGGCCATGCAGACTTATCTCAGGCTGAGCCTGATGGGAAAATAAACAGAGGCGTTTAAATGGTGTGTATTCTATGCTGTCCCCATCTCTCCTGTTTGTGAACATCATAAAGTTATAACTGGCAGGTTTCTCCCCTCCCTCCTTTCACTTAAAGCAAACTTTTGTTTAAAGTGATAGTAAAAAAGCATAATGTGTGAACAGATAAACATGTTAATGTATGGGGCAGCACAGTGGTCTAGTGGATAACACTCGTCTTGCAGTGCTGGGTTCCTGGTTCGAATCCCAGCACTATCTGCAAGAAAAAATTTTGTTTTCCTTGTGTCTGTGTGGGTTTCCTCCAGGCACTCTGGTTTCCTCCCACATCCCAAAAAACTACAGATAAGTTAATTGACTTCCCTCTAAATTGGCTCCAGAGAACAATATACACACTACACGATATAAAGGGAGGGGGGACACCAAGAGCCCAATAGTGTGATATTGTATAGATGATAATTAATAATGAGTAATATAACAATTTAATACTCACAAACCAGGGTTACCATTAGGCAACCACTGTGAAGGCAGGTGGGGAGATTAACCTGACCCCACTCAGGATTAAAAGTCGCTCTCTGTAGATGGGAAGAAGATGGGTACAACCCTCCACCAAGGGTGGACTTAGCAATATGTAGAAGCTTTCCAGAGGCGCCAATAGAATAAAAGTCACTTAAACGAGCTTAAAACCGATGGGGCAGTGGTGGGCCTATCCCATCCATGCAGACAAAGCAAACAAAGGAAGGACTGTGGCATCAACAGTCAAACAACAATTTATTTATACTCCACAGTAAAAATAGTCAACACGTTTCACGGGCTCAATCCCGCTTCATCAGGCCAATCAAAAAGGAGCATACAGCTTATCAGCATCAAAACCACACTGACCACAGAGGCGCTCAGTGTGGTTTTGATGCTGATAAGCTGTATGCTCCTTTTTCATTGGCCTGATGAAGCGGGATTGAGCCCGTGAAACGCGTTGCCTATTTTTACTGTGGAGTATAAATAAATTGTTGTTTGACTGTTGATGCCACAGTCCTTCCTTTGTTTGCTTTGTCTGCATGGATGGGATAGGCCCACCACTGCCCCATCGGTTTTAAGCTCGTTTAAGTGACTTTTATTCTATTGGCGCCTCTGGAAAGCTTCTACATACTACACGATATAGACATAGGACTATGGTAGGGATTAGATTGTGAGATCCTCTGAGGGACTGTTAGCGACAAGATTTTCTCTGTACAGCACTACCAATGATGTTGGTGCTATTGAAATACTAAATAATAATGTGAAATGTGTGTAAATGTCATCATTTCCTGCCTGGACTACTGCAACACCTTTTCTTATGGCACGCCATCTAACCAACTGCCAAATGACTAAGCTCCAGTGCACATACTGAACTCCACCTTTCCTTTTGCTTCTCTGATACTGCTCTTCTCTGTCTTTCCATCCACTGGTAGACATACTAGACAATCCCCCCTCATCCATGAGCACAACAAGGTTTAAGATGAGAGGATAATTGCATGTTAGGAGGATTTTCCATCCATCATGGCTACTTATGAAACCAGAAGCCCATTGTTGTAGGCCCAGTGCACACCAAAACCCTCTAGCAGATCCGTAAAGCGCTAGAGGTTTTTGAAGCAGATTTCAGAGCGATTCTAGGCATGTTTAGAGAGGTTTTCTAAACATGTCTAGCATTTTCTGGAGCGTTTTTGTGTAGCAGATTACCGGTACAAATATTGTTACAGTAAAAGCTGATCCGGAACGGCTTCTGTAACAAAAACTCCTGGAAAACAGCTCTGATCTAGTTTTTTTCAGAGCGGTTTGAGCTTTTCCTACACTTAACATTGAGGCAGAAACGCCTCAGAAATCTAAAAAATGCTGCAGCCCCCGAGTTTGCGTTTCTGGAAAAAAAAAGAACTGCTCTGGTGTGCACCATCCCATTCACTTTCATTAGCCACGCGGTTTCCCCCCTGCAAGCGTTTTTAAAAAACGCTCCAGAACCACTCTGATGTGCACCAGCCCTATCTCTGGTTTTCTCTGTCTCCTCCTGTGTGGAAATGACAGTGAGGCCCAGTGCACACCAAAACCGCTAGCAGATCGTCAAAACGGTTTTGGAGCAGAGAGCCGATATTTGCCGGGTGCATACCGAGCGGATTTTGTATGTGATCCGCTGGCCGCATCCGCGTGGCTAATGTATCTTTATGGGCTGGTGCACACCGGCGGTTTGAGGCTTTAACCACTTGAGGACCTAGGGCTTTCTACCCCTTAAGGACCGGCCACTTTTTTTCCATTCAGACCACTGCAGCTTTCACGGTTTATTGCTCGCTCATACAACCTACCACCTAAATGAATTTTGGCTCCTTTTCTTGTCACTAATAAAGCTTTCTTTTGGTGCTATTTGATTGCTCCTGCGATTTTTACTTTTTATTATATTCATCAAAAAAGACATGAATTTTGGCAAAAAAATGATTTTTTTAACTTTCTGTGCTGACAGTTTTCAAATAAAGTAAAATTTCTGTATACATGCAGCGCGAAAAATGTGGACAAACATGTTTTTGATTAAAAAAAAACCCATTCAGTGTATATTTATTGGTTTGGGTAAAAGTTATAGCGTTGACAAACTATGGTGCAAAAAGTGAATTTTCCCATTTTCAAGCATCTCTGACTTTTCTGACCCTCTGTCATGTTTCATGAGGGGCTAGAATTCCAGGATAGTATAAATACCCCCCAAATGACCCCATTTTGGAAAGAAGACATCCCAAAGTATTCACTGAGAGGCATAGTGAGTTCATAGAAGATATTATTTTTTGTCACAAGTAAGCGGAAAATGACACTTTGTGAAAAAAAAAAAAAAAAAAAAAAAGTTTCCATTTCTTCTAACTTGCGACAAAAAAAAATGAAATCTGCCACGGACTCACCATGCCCCTCTCTGAATACCTTGAAGGGTCTACTTTCCAAAATGGGGTCATTTGTGGGGTGTGTTTACTGTCCTGACATTTTGGGGGGTGCTAAATTGTAAGCACCCCTGTAAAGCCTAAAGGTGCTCATTGGACTTTGGACCCCTTAGCGCAGTTAGGCTACAAAAAAGTGCCACACATGTGGTATTGCCGTACTCAGGAGAAGTAGTATAATGTGTTTTGGGGTGCATTTTTACACATACCCATGCTGGGTGGGAGAAATATCTCTGTAAATGACAATTTGTTAATTTTTTTTACACACAATTGTCCATTTACAGAGATCTTTCTCCCACTCAGCATGGGTATGTGTAAAAATACACCACAAAACACATTATACTACTTCTCCTGAGTACGGCGATACCACATGTGTGGCACTTTTTTGCACCCTAACTGCGCTAAAGGGCCCAAAGTCCAATGAGTACCTTTAGAATTTCACAGGTCATTTTGAGAAATTTCGTTTCAAGACTACTCCTCACGGTTTAGGGCCCCTAAAATGCCAGGGCAGTATAGGAACCCCACAAATGACCCCATTTTAGAAAGAAGACACCCCAAGGTATTCCGTTAGGAGTATGGTGAGTTCATAGAAGATTTTATTTTTTGTCAAAAGTTAGCGGAAAATGACACTTTGTGAAAAAACACAATTAAAATCAATTTCCGCTAACTTTTGACAAAAAATAAAATCTTCTATGAACTCACCATACTCCTAACGGAATACCTTGGGGTGTCTTCTTTCTAAAATGGGGTCATTTGTGGGGTTCCTATACTGCCCTGGCATTTTAGGGGCCCTAAACCGTGAGGAGTAGTCTTGAAACGAAATTTCTCAAAATGACCTGTGAAATTCTAAAGGTACTCATTGGACTTTGGGCCCTTTAGCGCAGTTAGGGTGCAAAAAAGTGCCACACATGTGGTATCGCCATACTCGGGAGAAGTAGTACAATGTGTTTTGGGGTGTATTTTTACACATACCCATGCTGGGTGGGAGAAATACCTCTGTAAATGGACAATTGTGTGTAAAAAAATCAAAAGATTGTCATTTACAGAGGTATTTCTCCCACCCAGCATGGGTATGTGTAAAAATACACCCCAAAACACATTATACTACTTCTCCCGAGTACGGCGATACCACATGTGTGGCACTTTTTTGCACCCTAACTGCACTAAGGGGCCCAAAGTCCAATGAGTACCTTTAGGATTTCACAGGTCATTTTTGTTTCAAGACTACTCCTCACGGTTTAGGGCCCCTAAAATGCCAGGGCAGTATAGGAACCCCACTAATGACCCCATTTTAGAAAGAAGACACCCCAAGGTATTCCGTTAGGAGTATGGTGAGTTCATAGAAGTTTTTATTTTCTTGTCACAAGTTAGCGGAAATTGATTTTAATAGTTTTTTTTCACAAAGTGTCATTTTCCGCTAACTTGTGACAAAAAATAAAATCTTCTATGAACTCACCATACTCCGTACGGAATACCTTTGGGTGTCTTCTTTCTAGAATGGGGTCATTTGTGGGGTTCCTATACTGCCCTGGCATTTTAGGGGCCCTAAACCGTGAGGAGTAGTCTTGAAACCAAATGTCGCAAAATGACCTGTGAAATCCTAAAGGTACTCATTGGACTTTGGGCCCCTTAGCGTACTTAGGGTGTAAAAAAGTGCCACACATGTGGTACCGCCGTACTCAGGAGAAGTAGTATAATGCGTTTTGGGGTGTATTTTTACACATACCCATGCTAAGTGGGAGAAATATCTCTGTAAATGACAATTGTTTGATTTTTTTACACACAATTGTCCATTTACATAGAAATTTCTCCCATCCAGCATGGGTATGTGTAAAAATACACCCCAAAACACATTATACTACTTTTCCTGAGTACGGCGGTACCACATGTGTGACAATTTTTTGCAGCCTAGGTGCGCTAAGGGGCCCAACGTCCTATTCACAGGTCATTTTGAAGCATTTGTTTTCTAGACTACTCCTCGCGGTTTAGGGCCCCTAAAATGCCAGGGCAGTATAGGAACCCCACAAGTGACCCCATTTTAGAAAGAAGACACCCCAAGGTATTCCGTTAGGTGTATGGCGAGTTCATAGAAGATTTTATTTTTTGTCACAAGTTAGTGAAAAATGACACTTTGTGAAAAAAAACCAATAAAAAATAATTTCCGCTAACTTTTGACAAAAAATAAAATCTTCTATGAACTCGTCATACACCTAACAGAATACCTTGGGGTGTCTTTTTTTCTAAAATGGGGTCACTTGTGGGGTTCCTATACCGCCCTGGCATTTTACAGGCCCAAAACCGTGAGTAGTCTGGAAACCAAATGTCTCAAAATGACTGTTCAGGGGTATAAGCATCTGCAAATTTTGATGACAGGTGGTCTATGAGGGGGCGAATTTTGTGGAACCGGTCATAAGCAGGGTGGCCTTTTAGATGACAGGTTGTATTGGGCCTGATCTGATGGATAGGAGTGCTAGGGGGGTGACAGGAGGTGATTGATGGGTGTCTCAGGGGGTGGTTAGAGGGGAAAATAGATGCAATCAATGCACTGGGGAGGTGATCGGAAGGGGGTCTGAGGGGGATCTGAGGGATTGGCCGAGTGATCAGGAGCCCACACGGGGCAAATTGGGGCCTGATCTGATGGGTAGGTGTGCTAGGGGGTGACAGGAGGTGATTGATGGGTGTCTCAAGGTGTGATTAGAGGGGGGAATAGATGCAAGCAATGCACTGGCGAGGTGATCAGGGCTGGGGTCTGAGGGCATTCTGAGGGTGTGGGCGGGTGATTGAGTGCCCTAGGGGCAGATAGGGGTCTAATCTGATAGGTAGCAGTGACAGGGGGTGATCGATGGGTAATTAGTGGGTGTTTAGGGTAGAGAATAGATGGAAACACTGCGCTTGGGTGGTGATCTGATGTCGGATCTGCGGGCGATCTATTGGTGTGGGTGGGTGATCAGTTTGCCCGCAAGGGGCAGGTTAGGGGCTGATTGATGGGTGGCAGTGACAGCGGGTGATTGATGGGTGGCAGTGACAGGGGGTGATTGATGGGTGGCAGTGACAGGGGGTGATTGATGGGTGATTGATAGGTGATTGACAGGTAATCAGTGGGTTATTACAGGGGAGAACAGATGTAAATATTGCACTGGCGAATTGATAAGGGGGGGTCTGAGGGCAATCTGAGCGTGCAGGCGGGCGATTGGGTGCCCGCAAGGGGCAGATTAGGGTCTGATCTGATGGGTAACAGTGACAGGTGGTGATAGGTGGTGATAGGGGGTGATTGATGGGTAATTAGTGGGTGTTTAGAGGAGAGAATAGATGTAAACGCTGCGCTTGGGTGGTGATCTGATGTCGGATCTGCGGGCGATCTATTGGTGTGGGTGGGTGATCAGATTGCCCGCAAGGGGCAGGTTAGGGGCTGATTGTTGGGTGGCAGTGACAGGGGGTGATTGATGGGTGATAGGTGATTGGCAGGTGATTGACAGGTGATCAGTGGGTTATTACAGGGAAGGACAGATGTAATTAATGCACTGGCGAATTGATAAGGGGGGGGGGGGGGGGGTCTGAGGGCAATCTGAGCGTGTGGGCGGGTGATTGGGTGCCCGCAAGGGGCAGATTAGGGTCTGATCTGATAGGTAACAGTGACAGGTGGTGATAGGGGGTGATTGATGGGTGATTGATGGGTAATTAGTGGGTGTTTAGAGAAGATAACAGATGTAAACAATACATTTGGGAGGTAATCTGACGGCGGGTTTGCGGGCGATCTAATGGTGTGGGTGGGTGATCAGATTGCCCGCAAGGGGCAGGTTAGGGGCTGATTGATGGGTGGCAGTGACAGGGGGTGACAGGGGGTGATTGATGGGTGATAGGTAATTGGCAGGTGATTGACAGGTGATCAGTGGGTTATTACAGGGAAGAACAGATGTAATTAATGCACTGGTGAATTGATAAGGGGGGGTCAGAGGGCAATCTGAGCGTGTGGGCGGGTGATTGGGTGCCCGCAAGGGGCAGATTAGGGTCTGATCTGATAGGTAAAAGTGACAGGTGGTGATAGGGGGTGATTGATGGGTGATTGATGGGTAATTAGTGGGTGTTTAGAGGAGAGAATAGATGTAAACAATGGATTTGGGAGGTGATCTGATGTCGGATCTGCGGGCGATCTATTGGTGTGGGGGGGTGATCAGATTGCCCGCAAGGGGCAGGTTAGGGGCTGGCTGATGGGTGGCAGTGACAGGGGGTGATTGACGGGTGATTGATGGGTGATTGACAGGTGATTGACAAGTGATTGACAGGTGATTGACAGGTGATCAGGGGGATAGATGCATACAGTAAACAGGGGGGGTGGTCTGGGGGGGGGGGTCTGGGGAGAATCTGAGGGGTGGGGGGTGATCAGGAGGGGGCAAGGAGCAGGGTGGGGGATAAAAAAAAAAATAGCGTTGACAGATAGTGACAGGGAGTGATTGATGGGTGATTAGGGGGGTGATTGGGTGCAAACAGGGGTCTGGGGGGTGGGCAGGGGGGGGTCTGATGGGTGCTGTGGGCGATCTGGGGCAGGGGGGGGGGAGAAATCAGTGTGCTTTGGTGCAGACTAGGGTGGCTGCAGCCTGCCCTGGTGGTCCCTCGGACACTGGGACCACCAGGGCAGGAGGCAGCCTGTATAATACACTTTGTAAACATTACAAAGTGTATTATACACTTTGTATGCGGCGACCACGGGGTTAACATCCCGCCGGCGCTTCCGTATAGCCGGCGGGATGTTGCGGCGGGTGAGCGGCGCCAGGCGGAGGCGGAGGATCGCGTCACTGATGACGCGATCGCTCCGCCCATGCCCCTACAAGGACCGCCGCCAATTGTCAATACGGCGGTCCTTGCGGGGTGCACTTCCCGGCCGCCAATTGTACATACGGCGGTCGGGAAGTGGTTAAGCAAACCGCAAACGTGCAGCAAGAGGCACGTTTGCGGCTTGCTAAAAACCTCAAACCGCCGGTGTGCACCAGCCCATAGAGATACATTAGCCACGCGGATTTGCAAGCGGATGCGCCGGCGGATCCGCCCAGTGTGCACTGGGCCTGAGTGGAATACTCTTAAAGTGGACCTGAGACTGTTGAAAAAAATTATATACATACCTGGGGTTCCTCCATCCCCCTTCAGGCTCATCGTCCTTCGCCGTCCCCCCAGGCCTCCTGGATCCTCTGCTAGACAGGCCGGTAATTCCTCCAGTCGGTGTAGGCGCAGTCCGGCTGTGCGCGCTTACCTGTCGCGCTCCCATTGGTGGGAGCATTCTGTGCCTGCGCAGCAGTAGTACTGAGCAGGCGCAGAACACTCCCGATGAGCACAGTTCCCCTGCCCTGACTGGATGAATTATCAGGCCTCCTAGCTGAGGATCCAGGTGGCCAGGGAGGACAGCGAAGGACCAAACAGCCCAGAAGGGGGCTAGAGGTTTATATATATATTTTTTTTCACATCAATCTCAGGTTTCCTTTAAAGGGTACCTGAGAGGGATTCCTCCAGCCCTCTCCAGCCTGATCACTCCCTTGCCATCCTCAGTCGCCTTCTCCTTCCCCCATAATTGGCCTTGCAAATTCCTCCAATTGGGGCCAGTCATGCGCAGTCGAGCCAGGCGCGCTCCCCTGTCTTGCTCCCGTTGCTGGAAGCATTCTACACCTGCGCAGCAGAGAGGGCCCAAACTGTTCGCACGGCAAATATTTCACGGCAAGCAACGCATGTTTGTGTCTGTTCTCAAACATACGCCGTGGTCAACCCATCCCCTATTAACTATTATGTAGCCAAAAATGTACCCCCCAAAGAGTCAACAGACACATGGCAGCCAATCAGCTATATCTCCCACCTGGAACCACCCTCCCCCCCACCACCTATAAGAAACCCAGCACAGCAGCCATTTTGCAGTTTGTGTTTGGCTTCTGTGCTAGGCAGAGTGTACTGCAGATAGGGAAAGCGTTAGATAGGCCTGTGCTCTGTGTCCCCAGTGGAGTTTCTTGCTGCTACAATCTACATAACCCCAGAGCCCTTCATCACTATCTACATAACCCCAAGAGCCCTTCTAAAGGCTGTGCTTTGATCTTAGGATATTGATGTTCAGTGTGTCCACACAGTGCACTTTGCAGACAGGTGCAGTCAGTGCTTAGTGCTATAGTAGTTCACCCTTCTAAGGGTCTATTTTTCTTTTCTTGCTAGTGTTATATTGCAATCCTGTGTGTCCAGTGCACCCGTTAACTGTTGGAGACAGGTCTGCTGGTCCTAGTAGTGCATTGACCATAACCCAATAATCCTTCACAACCACTACTGGCATCTAGTATCCACTACTGCCCCCTGTATAAGGCCTCAGTGCAGAATCAGAGTTTTTTTCATCACTTAACTGTCATTGAAATACCTCAGCCCAACCATAGAGGCTGGAAAACCGTGATTGCCTGCATTCCCGTAAACATGTGCACCAGCACGGCAGCCACTAAACACCACTACACAAAGATTGCCGAGACCGCCGAGAGGACTAACATTTATGTCCTGGAGGTGTCAACTAGCAATGATTTGCTGGCCTGACGTTATCACTAAAGCACTTTGCAGTTGTTTGTGGTGCGTTTAACGTGGCGTTTCGTCTGACAGTGTGAACCGGGCCTAACCCTTACATTACCTTATCGCCGTGTACGCACGCCAGTCGTTTTAAAGCACTTAATTCCACAAATATGGAATGGACTGGGATTTCTGCCCTTTAGAGATTTAAACACGACTCTGCCTCAACAACATAATTTTGGTGGGACTTTTGCCATGGATCCCCCTCTGACATAACCCCCCCACCACAAGTGTTAGACACCTTGAAACAACTTTTCCATCACTTTTGTGGCCAGAAACAGCTTTTCTAGGTTTTAAAATTTGCCTGCCCTCTGAAGTCTATTGCGGTTTGCCCGGTTCACCTGGTTCGCCTCTTCACAAACTTTTGCGGAATATTTGCGAACCGAAAATATGACATTCGCTACATCACTACTGTGCAGTAGTACTGTGCATGTGCAGTTGGCCCCAGAGCGGAGGACTTTCAGGGGCCAATTGCGGGTAAACGGAGAGGCTGCAGAGGACGGCAAGGGAACGATCAGGCCAGAGAGGGCTGTAGGAAACCCCAGGTATGTATATATTTTTTATAATCCCCATCTCAGGTTCCCTTTAACTACACATTTTCCATATTATGTTCTGTTTTTACTTCCACCTTCTGTTTGTTTTTTTTCCTTGTCTTTTTTTTTTTTTTTTTTTGTACATCGGCAGCTATTGTGATGTTGGAGGGATCACTTAGTCGTGCTGTTGTTCGGAGAGTAATGATGGCTTCTACTCCATCACACGTCACTTTGTATATTACATTCCTTGACAAATGTGCCGGGCTTCGCCTTTTTAAGTGAACAGCCCAATTAAAACTATTGGAAAGTGCTGCAAGCTGCAGCTCGGAGTGCTCAGCCCGAGCCAACGCTGCCGCGCCCGCGCCGCTCGGAAGCCATTACTTACGGCAGCGTTCAGACGCTCATTGTTGATTTGAAAAGCAAATAGAGAGAAATGAGTACATAAACTTGGCAGCTTTTTGACAAAGTCGTTGAAAGGGATGGAGTGGAGATTTTGGAGTGGCTCGGTCGCCTTGTCAAGGGCGAAAGCTGAATGAGAGACACTCTTGTGGACGCCATCTTGTTCAGATAGAATGGCTCATACTCATGAGGAAAAATGCTAAATTCCACCTCTGTTGGGGAAAGTAAAAAAAGAATCCCTCCAGTTCAACACCTATTGAGGGATTATTGGCAAACGTTGCATACACTTGCTTACATTTTTATGTGCATAAAAGACAGCCATTGTACAACTCTGGGAGGGAGTATAAAACACTTAAAGCAAACATGAAGCGAAAATAAACTTATGAGATAATGAATTGTATGTGCAGTGCATACATCACTGGCGTAACAATAGGGGAAGGGGGGGGGCTTGGCTGGGGCCCGCTCATGGTCATTTTGGGGGGGCAGGAGGGGTTGCAGCATGAGGGGGGAGCTTGGTAGCATGTCGGTGAGGAGAGGGGACGGTCCCCCCCCCCTCACCTCGGGCTCTCCCCTCTGCGCTCCCCTCCTGCCTCTATGTAAGTGTTAGCAGCAGCGGCGGCAGCTATAATTACCTCCATCCACCACGGAGGTTGACGATCTGCAAAGAGCTTCACATTACTTCCTGTTAAAACAGGAAGTAATGTGAAAGTAATGTGAATCCCTTGCAGATCAGCGACCTCCGGTGGTGGATGGAGGTAATTATAGCTGCTGCCGCCGCCGCTGCTGACGCTTACATACAGGCAGGATTAGAGCGCAGAGGGGAGAGCCCGAGGTGCTACCAAGCTCTCCCCTCATGCTGCAACCCCTCATGCCCCCCCAAAACGGCCATGAGCGGGCCCCAGGGTGGGGGCTGCTCAAATTCTTGCAGGGGGCCCGGGGACTTCAAGTTACACCCCTGACATACATAGAACATACTGTAAGTAACAAACAAAAGAGCCTCATATTGTTTGCTAGTACAGGAAGAGTTAGGGGGTGTGGTTAAAGAAAATGACAGCGAGGAGAGGGCCAGCACATACCACACAGGCTGCATCTCAAATTACCTTCAGCTCACATGTGCAGCACCTCTAATAAGCTATGTGCACACTTTGCATTCAAATCAGATGCAAATCATATGCATAACTACTATTACTTACCATGCAAACGGGAAACTCAGGAATACGGGCTGGGAGCAGCTAACCTGGTAGTTACATACTAGAAAAATTAAGTAAAGGGGGAGGTTGCGCATCCCTACAAACATGCTGCAATTGACTGGTTAATCGCTCAGGCATGCACCACCTCTATTAGGCTGAAAATGCCCTGCATCCAAAACAAATGTTACATTTATTATACTATGGAGGAACTTTGGCTTCCACTATAGTTTGCATGCAAAGTATAATATACTGGACACTTGCACCACGGTGAGGTAGACCTCCGGGCAAGTGGCGTAACTTAAGTTAAAAACAACATATGTATAACCCTGGGAGCAGCTAAGCAAAAATGTGTAACTTACATTTTAATGGACAGGGAGGAGAGGGCCAGCGCATACCACAAAGGCTGCATCTGAAATGACCAACAGCTCACATGTGCAGCACCTATAATAAGCTATCTGCACACTTCACATTCAAACCAGATGCAAATCATATGCATAACTACTAAACTAACAATAATGGCAGTTGGTGCTGTCTGTTTTTTTTTTCCATGTCTGCCAGTAGTAAAGATGATGACCTGCAGGTTCATTGTGAAGCAAACAACATGAACCAATTACATGACGAATTATATTTTTTAACTTCTCACCAGGGATGGTCGTTGTCAGCCAACTTTGCTACGCTGGAATTACGCGTAGTTTTACGCAGTTACGCTTCGCCAAAGTACGGCTTCGAAATCAAATATTCGCTTTGTATGCATTTCATAGACTACGTGTTAAAATACGCAATTACGCATTGTGCGAAGCGTATTGTATGCGGACGCTTATGCCCTTATGCGGAAAAATTTCCGCTTTAACTCCTCTGTAAATGCCTATACAGGGAAGTTTGTACATTCCCCTTTCCAATGCGTAAATTTGTATGCATACAATCGTACGCGGAAAAATAGACGCGAGTAACGCATTCGTAGTTCACTACACAATACACACGCGTAGTGGGCGTAAGCTACGCGTAGCGGTACTTCGTTACGCGTAAATTTGTAAGCGTAGTTTTGAAACTTGCCTTGAACTACGATGCGTAGATGTGAAATACGATGCGTAAATTCGCACTGGCGTCGTTTCTGCTCATCCCTGCTTCTCACTTTGCAATGTATTGATTTAATTATTTTTTTTCTGTTTTGGCTAAAGTTCCTCTTTAAGTTGTCTGTTCATAGATTTTCTTTATCTAGAGATCTGCTTAATTTTTTTTTTCTATGGATGAATTTCTTTACTTCTCTCCTCCGTTTCTTTTTTCCATCTCTTTCCTAATTAGAGTGATTACTAATCATGCTGCGCTCCAACATGCATATGTCCTGTGATTCCATATGTAGAAGAGGCTGGTTGCTGCGTGCTCCGGGTCCACATGTTGTGTAGCTGGCTACTCTCCATCAGCGAGGGTGTACGCGGTGCGCGCCGAGTTGCTAGGCAACGCCAGCACACTTACTGCGAAACACTCAGCCACACTTATGACCTCACATGGAAATTCACCAAAAATGTCTGCTAATAAATATTGAGAGCTCCAGCATGGACAATAATTGCTGTTTGTTTTGCTTGTTGTTGTGACTAATGTGCGGAGGGGGATAAAAAGCCCTAATGTGGAGCTCCACTTCTCTGCATCAGCACCAGAAAAGCCAGTAAATAGCGTTAGCATTATTAAAGGTGACCTTTTCAATTCAGTTTGCAAACAACTATGATTTACTCAAATTACCAGTCCAGGAAGTTCATGTGTTAGAATAATTCATGTCATCTTTGTAAGGTTTGAGATAAAAATTAGTTGTGTACATTTTTCTAAGTTCTTCAGTTTCCCCAAAAATATTCTATACTGTATATAGCCAAACCTGTAGAAAGAAATAAACCTATGCCATAATGATTTGTATGTGTAGTACAGCTTAAAGAGAACCTGTACTGAGTAAAAATATTTAAAATAAACACATGAGGTAACTTCAAATGAACATTACATAGTTACCTTGCCATCAGTTCCTCTCAGAAGCTCACCATTTTCTTCTGACAATAATCACTTCCAGTTCTGACAATATTTTGTCAGATTTGAAATATATCAGTTGCTGTCAGTAAAATATCAGTTGCTGTCAGTTATAGCTGAGAGGAAAACTGATGTACAAGGTAATGTCCATGTTTCCCTATGGCTCAAGTGGGCGATTTTACAGTTTAACTGTGTGCTGACCAGAAAGCTGTTATGGGTAATGGCCATTTTCAAAATGGAGGACGGAAAATTCCCTTGATCACAGTGAACAAACAGGACGCGGGACAGGAGAAAGACACGAGGAGTAGACTACATGGAAGGTAAGTATGACTTGTGTATGCTTATTTTGACTTTTAGTTTTCAGTTCAGGTTTTGGTGGCCGCACGCGATACAATAAAATGACCGATTTTACAGCCATTCGATAAATATGATCGGATCGGATCGGAAAGCTAATTTTTTCATTCGACTGAAAAGTCTGATCGTATTTCCCTTTTTCTTTTATCGATCCAGAATGCTGGAAATGTTTCTTCAATTTTTCTAAAGATTGTATGGTGTGTGTTAGATTGTCAATTTATTAATTGACAATCCTTATGTTCTCTCGCCTGCTAGAACAGGAGAAAGCCGTCACCCAGTACCTGTACAATTACAGTAGAAGGACACAATCTGGGAAGATAGGGATGTTGTGGCCCAACAACTGGACACTGATGCGAAATGCATGCAGGCTCATGCGGCCGTTTTGAGGAGATGACCAACCTGGTGAGTCGCAGTGAAGGCACCATCAGCGACTTGATCCCGTACACTTACTTCCTGGAGCGTGCCGTGCGTAGAGTGGTGGATGAAGCTGTGGAGGAGCGTGAACAGGAAAAGTTACAGGAGGAAGCGTTGTGGGATCAATTCTCATTAGAACTAGATGTTTCCTCAACCCCTGCGGCAGCACAGAGGGGGGAGAAGGGGGGGGGGGGGAGGAGGAAGAGTCGTGTGGGGAAAAGGAGTCAGACTTGGATGATGAGGAAGGTGTTTCTTTGGAGGAGGAGTAAGAGGCAGCGGCAGAAGAACAACCGCAGCAGGCGTCGCAGGTGGCTTGTGCTGCTCAACGTTCCCGTGGTATTGTTCGTGGCTGGGGGGAGGACTTACCTGGCGTCACTGAGGAAGAGCAAGAGGAGATGGATAGTACATCTGGATCCAACTTTGTGCAGATGGCGTCTTTCATGCTGTCAAGCCTATTGAGGGACCTCCGTATAAAAAAACTCAAGGGGAATGAGCTGTACTGGGTGGCCACGCTACTAGACCCTCGGTATAGGCACAAAGTGGCGGGGATGTTACCAACTCACCTGAAGGCAGAAAGAATGCAGCACTTGCAGAAAAAGTTGGCAACTATGCTTTACAATGTGTTTAAGGGTGATGTCACAGCACAACACAATAAAGGTACCACTGCCAGTAATCCTTCTCCTATGTCCACGCAGGCATGGACAGGACGCTCCAGAGATCTCATGGTGATGTTGGACATGCGGACATTCTTTAGTCCAACGCCTCACCTTAGCCCTTCCGGAACCACCCTCTACCAACGCCTGGACCGGCAGGTAGCCGACAACCTGGCCTTAAGTGTGGATGTAGACACTGTGAGCAGCGATTAACCCTTTGACTACTGGGTGCGCAGGCTTGACCTGTGGCCAGAGCTGTCCCAATTTGCCATCCAACTTCTGTCTTGCCCTGCCTCAAGCGTCTTGTCAGAAAGGAACTTCAGCGCAGCTGGAGGCATTGTCACTGAGAAGAGAAGTCGCCTAAGTCACAAAAGTGTTCAGTACCTCACCTTTATCAAAATGAATGAGGCATGGATCCCGGGGAGGGCTACTGCCCGCCTGAAGACTAAGTCAGTCCCCACACACAACATCTCTGCCTGCACGCCGTGTGACTGGCTGCCTGCCCCAAGACTAAGTCGCTCCCCACACAGCACCTCTGCCCGCAGGCCGCTTTACTGCCTTCTCCGCCACCATCAACAGGGTCCAGGACTCCAGGTGAATTTTTAAGGCGCTATACAAATTTTTCTGGTGCGTGTACATGCCTGCAGAGCCGGCCTTTGGGGGGGGGCAAGTGGGGCAATCGCCCCAGGCCCCGCACCTGACAAGGCCCCGCGCTGCCACACACTACCAGCGCCGGTCTGCCTATGACAGCGTTTCTCATAGTGCACTGTCTGCCTGCCAGACGCGCTCTGCATGCACCCTTTTCCTCCCTCCTCCAGGCTCGAATCATATTCATACATCCCTCGGGTCTTGCCTCTCTGTCCCGCCTCCCTCCTCGCCAATGAAAAGAGAGGCAGCCGGGCCAGCCAGCTACGTCACACACACTACGAGGAGGAGAGAGATGTAGCAGCAAAGGCAACATCCGTGAACTGTGTAGCCAGCATTACAGTGAGTCTCCCTATCTGTCACACACCTGGCCAGCATGGAGAGTAGGTAGCTCTCTGTATCCCTGTACTGCCTTGCTTGTATCACTGCCGTGCAATCAGCCTTATACCTCTGCTGCTCACATCCTGTCAGTCCGTTTATCTTGCAGCCTCTGTAGTGTCCCTGATATCAGCTCCCTAGTGGCTGGCAGGAGTGCTAAGTGTGACACTTAGGGCTCGTTTCCACCATAGCGAATCCGCATGCGGCGCCGTCATGCGGATTCGCTTGGTACATTGAAGTGGCCGGGGCTGTTTCCATATGTGCGGCGTGCGGGAGCGATTTGGCGGCGAGCCAAATCTGCACGACAGGACCCACAGAATTCGCCTGCGTCGGGAATCCATGCGAATCGCCGCTAATGTATTTAATAGGAAAAACGCATGCGTTTTTTACATGCGTTTTTACCCGCGATTCGCGTGCGATTTCACACCTTTTTCAATGTTATTTTGCCCTGGCAGAGTCATGGTTAAAATCGCACGCGAAATCGCGGGTAAAAACGCATGCGGAAACGCATCTGCATGCGTTTTTACAAGCGTCGGGATGCCGGCGAAATCGCGTCGCAACAGTGGAAACAGGCCTTTAAGCTGGATACATCCTCTGTGTGCTGGGATGACATTAGCATTGCTGAGAAACATTCCTGAGAAACTCGGATGGGAGCAGGGAAGCATTTCTACATGCAGGGCATGGGGGCTAGTCACATTTTCTGCCAAGACAAGGAGTGAAGGAGGGGGAGGGCCAGCATGACTGAACAGCTACAATCCGAGCCCATCTTTATAAAGATAAAATCCCCTTCACAGAGTCCTGCTCTGCTTTTCAAAGGGAAAATGCATAATTTCACTTAATAATGGGCTGTTGTGAGCTGCTGTGATCAGTCAGGCGGCTTGGTTTCCCCCTTTATTGCAGACATTGCACTATGACTATGGTAGAAATTAGATTGTGAGCTCCTTTGAGCACTCTCAGTGACGTGATTCACTATATACTCTGTGAAATGCTGCAGAAGATGTCAGTGCTATTTAAATACATAATAATATAAT
Source organism: Hyperolius riggenbachi (assembly GCF_040937935.1). Lineage (NCBI taxonomy): Eukaryota > Metazoa > Chordata > Amphibia > Anura > Hyperoliidae > Hyperolius > Hyperolius riggenbachi. The sequence goes on along the minus strand of NC_090656.1, from coordinate 234,742,070 downwards.
GGTGGGACATTAGATTGTAACTATGGTAGGGATTAGAGTGTGAGCTCTGAGGACAGTCAGTGACATGATGTAACGATTGTGGAACTTTCTCCGTGATCAGCGCACAACGCGTGCGCTGACACGGCGGAAATCCTCCACAAGCGTGTAATTGCAGGCACCCAGCAAAAGGTGCTACGCACCTGTAGAGGGAAATTCCTGTCGGCAGATGGCGCTGGGGAGTGCAGAGGAACCAATCCTCTGTACCTCCACAAATGCCAGACAGGAATTGTACGAAGCGCAGAACGCAATCGCAAGAGAGGCGATTGCAAATGAAAATGAGCAAAGGGACAGGTTGTTTGTGTGTGCGCCAATCCAGTCGCCACCCCGCGACCGCGCACACACAACAGCAGATATGAAATAGGAACGCGATCGCGAGAGGTGCGATCGCCAGACGTGACACAAGGCAGATCAGAATAGAATACGAGGGTAGCAAAGGCACAGCAAATAATACAATAAGAAGATGCGGAAAATAACAAACGCTAGCTAACCGCGAACACCGCACTCATTCGCAACAGTGCACGCGGTTATGCGCGGTCTCCATGTGATAAGCACAATAGAGACAAGCACGCCTAACTAACCATCGACAGACAAACATGAAACAGAGGACGCAAACGCTTGCTTAACGGCTACCTCACCGAGCCTCCAGCAAGCGGTCGTAGCGGACAAGACAGAGACACGAAAACAGGGACAAGCGAGAGATAGGATCCACAGCACTAGCGAAAATTGGCTAGCGCGATCCAGGTACAGAGTAGCAGAACAGAAGGATCCCCAGCGCTAGCGAAAAGTGGCTAGCGCGATCCCAGAAGACAGAACAGAAGGATCCCCAGCGCTAGCGAAAAGTAGCTAGCGCGATCCCAGAAGACAGAACAGAAGGATCCCCAGCGCTAGCGAAAAGTAGCTAGCGCGATCCCAGAAGACAAAACAGAAGGATCCCCAGTGCTAGTGAAAAGTAGCTAGCGCGATCCCAGAAGACAGAACAGAAGGATCCCCAGCGCTAGCGAAAAGTAGCTAGCGCAATCCCAGGAGACAGAACAGAAGAGATAGCTGGTAGCAACCGCTGCACCAGCTATACTCCAAGAACAGAGATCAGAACCATTTCCTGTCGACCACCGTTGGGACAGGACAATGGCAATAGGCAAGACAAGACAGAACAGGCAATACAGATAATACAACCTGACTGGGCTAGAAGGGGAGCCTAAAGCAACCCCCAGGAATTAACTATACTAGATAGCAATGGCTGACACTCCAGCAGTGTCCATCAGTAACAGACCATGGAAGGGAAATGACCAGCCAAGCCTTCTGGGAAACATAAAGCTCTTATAGTGCCAGTCATCAAAGAAGGCAGGTAGGGGATTTGCATAACGAATGTATGCAAATTCCCCAGCAAGAGAACAGACCAGAACTTGCAATGGAAAGACAGGTCTCTGTTCCAGAGTCCTGCAGCATGCAAACCTAAACAATGGTCAAAAGGCTGCCTGCCTGCGCAGGCAGCTGAGCGGATTCTCACACATGACTATGTAATTTAAGTGCTGCGGAAGATGTCAGTGCTGTATAAATGTAAAAAAAAATAATGCCCAGAGCTTAGCTCCACCCACAACTTCTTGCTTTTTTTTAGGTCTTTTGTCCTTTTCCTGTGCCAGCCCTGATAACACTAGCCAGCATCTCTTTCTATTGTGTGTAACCCTTTCACTGCTGGTGTTGAATTAGCTTGTTGCCGCACTGACACTCTGTCTTGCATAATATGCATACATTTAATTAATAACAATTAGCACTGAGCACTTTACTTGTACCAGAGACGGGAGAAAAAAAAAGTTTTATACATACCTGGGTCTTCCTCCTGCCCCATGCACACGGATCGCTCCCACTCCGCCGTCCTCTGCTGCCTACAGCTCTGATACTGCTCCCGTAACTTCCTCCAGTTGCGGCCAAGAGAAGTGTGCTCTCTATGTATCTCTCCGGCGGCAGTGCAGTAGACAGTGACTTGGCGAGGGAGGATCCCTGAGCGATCATCGCTTAATGTCAGGGCACATGGCAGCTGCATGGGGCAGGTTGAAGCCCCAGGTAAGTTAAACTCATGTTTTGTTTTTTACTTATATTAAGGTTCCCTTTAAAAGCCCGTGAGTGTGGTGGTACGGCATATGGCCTACAGTTATGGCTTTAGGCCCCGCATACAGCACTCGCCCCAGGCCCCGCGTACTCTAAGGCCGCCTCTGCATGCCTGCCTAATTTTTCTGGCTGCAACAACAAAACAAAAGGCATGTACATGTGCCCATCCCCCTTCGTGATCATTACCTTGCCGCGGTAAAGGGGCTTGCGTATCACAATGTCTCGGGGGGCACACCCAAGATAATAAAGTCGTTGCTTCATTGTGGATAGACCAAATTTGATCAGCTGGACAGTCACTGTTGTTCTATCATTGAGCTACCACAGCCCGGTGGCCATATGGGCTTGAAAACCGCCATGGCCTACACTCTCACCATGGTGCGCAACAGTCCAGCACGGCCGTCACTACGCAAACAGCTGTTTGCGGTGCATTACCCAGTGAGTTTGGTGTGTCAGTGTGAAGCAGTACTCTAATTACACTCAGAGATGGATAAGATGTAATAGGGCCCTAGGCAAAGTAGTAGAGTTGGGGCCCTCATGTGGTTCTTTTGGTAAGCTGAAGTGGAGAGAAGTCAAAGAAGGTAGCAGGTGGGCAGCTTGACACCTCCTAGGCCCCAAGCACCTGCCTAGGTTGCCTGGTGGATGATCCTGCTCTGATTACACTCCCTGATTGATGTATACACATGCAAGATGTTTTAAAGCACTTTAGGCCTGCAATTAAGCATGCAATGTGATTTCTGCCCTTAAAACGCTGCTTTGCGTCAAATCCAGATTTTTTCCCAGGACTTTTGACGTCTATCCCACTCCGCCATGCCCCCCTCCAGGTGTTAGACCCCTTAAAAATGTTTTCCATCACTTTTGTGGCCAGCATAAGTGTTTCTAGTTTTCAAAGTTCGCCTCCCTATTGAAGTCTATTGCAGTTCGCAAGAACCGAACTTTCGCGGAGGTTCGTGAACCGAAAATTGGAGGTTCGGGCAATCTCTAGTCTGACGCAGGCAGCCCAGGAGAAGTCAAGGAAGGTGATTGCGCTGGTAATGTTCTTTCTTCTTCCATTTGGCTGCAATACGCCTGTAATAGATAGCGGAGATACCGCCACAGAGACAAGCGGCATGGCGACTATCTCTGCGTATCAGCCGGCGGCCTCTGCCGCGCAGTTACACGCTGCTGCTCTGCCTGGTCCTTCTATTGCACATAGATTAAGGGCTACGCGCGCGCCAGGCGACAGGACCTTTATGCGAATAGAAGGGGAGTCAGCTGATCTGCCAGGTCAGCTGACTCAAACCGGTACTTTGGATTGGCTGAGTGACTGGGGCGGCGCTGCGGAGCATCTGGGTATATATAGTAGTAGTCTTTTAGTTGCTCCGTGTCTGCTGTTGCGAATGCTAACATGTGAGCGCTTAGACCTTAGTCAGATCCCAAAGTGTGCTAGAACCAGCAGGAGCTGGGGATCCACACTTAGGCAGATTCTGTTGATAGCTTAAAGTACTAATTCATTGTATTATCTGTTATGACCTTCTGCTTCCGTTGACTGTTCTCCTGCTTACTGACTCTGTACCTCTGCTCATCTGATTCATGTTGCCGACCCTGCCTGGACTTGACACAGAATCAGTCTTCTGTCTTTGTACCTTGTCTGCCCGTACGTTGCCTGCTCTGCTTGTCTGACTCTTCGGCCCTCACCAGGGAGCTTAGTCCTGGTGAGGGACTCTCAGTTTAGTTATCACCTGCTCCTCAGGTAGATAGCTGCAGTATAGTCTGAATCACCTGCTCCTCAGGTTGGTAGCTGCAGTACAGTCTTAATCACCTGCTCCTCAGGTTGATAGCTGCAGTATAGTCTGAATCACCTGCTCCTCAGGTTGATAGCTGCAGTACAGTCTTAATCACCTGCTCCTCAGGTTGATAGCTGCAGTATAGTCTGAATCACCTGCTCCTCAGGTTGATAGCTGCAGTACAGTCTTAATAACCTGCTTCTCAGGTTGATAGCTGCAGTACAGTCTTAATCACCTGCTCCTCAGGTTGATAGCTGCAGTACAGTCTTTATCACCTGCTCCTCATGTTGATAGCTGCAGTACAGTCTTTATCACCTGCTCCTCAGGTGACTAGTTAATGCAGCACTGCCAGGATTCCCTGCCCCTCAGGGAATCACCTGCTGCAGTACAGTCTGAATCACTTGCTTCTCGAGTGATCACTCTACATTGTCTCATTGTGCATCACCCGCTCCTCGGGTGAAACTATCACTTTTGCTCTGTGTCTCCAGCCTGCTGGAGTACTGATTACTGTGTTCCTTAGAGATACCCCCTTCTACCAGCCCCTCTGGGATAGTGGGTATCTCTATCAATGTTTACTGTTGAACCAAACACTATCTTACACCTGAGTGTCCTGTGTCTTGCTATACTTGTATTATTGGTGATTCTGCAGATCACCACATAATCAGGTATAGCGTCTGTATTATTGGTGATACTGCAGATCACCAATAATCAGAAAATCAGTACTTGCTGACACCAATCGTTACAGCTCCCCTCTTCTTCTACTTGCTGGTCTGCGCCCAGGGTAGTCGCCCTGACCGCACTGCCCAAGAAGCGGCCCTGAATGGACGTCACAGGAAATCAAATCCCGATGACGCAAGATTGCGAAACCAGTTGGAAAGGAGACGGGCAGCACTTCTTATCCCTTTAGACCCTCTTAGACCCATCTTTGGTCAGCACACACATGCAATTTCCTTCCGGGGAACCCACGTTATGGGCCCCCCTATGTAAGTGCTCTTTTTATTTTTATCCTATTTGTTTGATTTAATTTTAATAATAAAAGCAGTTTACACTTAGCACTGCCTTCTGCTTTTTATGTCCATCACCTGAGACACCGGTTGTTACCATTGGGATGATGTTCTTGCTGTTCTGGACTTGGAGAAGGCACATGGTGTACCTGGTCACAGTGAGCCTTACATCCAACCTTATAATGTGTGTTGTATGCAGCTGGTAAGCCTTTTTTCTTCGGTTGGTGACGGTTGGCACCTTTTGTTTTAAAGGCCTTTAACCTCCTTGGCGGTAACCCCGCGTGCCCCCCCCCCCCCCCCCAGACCCCGTGCGCTGCCTGGCCAATCAGTGCCAGGCAGCGCTGAGGGGTGGTTCGGGACTCCCAATGACGTCGGTGACATCGGTGACGTCATCCCGCCCCGTCATCCCGACGGGGGAAGCCCTCCAGGAAATCCGGTTCCTTGAACGGGATTTCCTGATCGAAGCGGGCGGGGGGCCCTGGGCTCGCTACATGATATAAGAAAAAAAAATTAAAAAAAAAACTGCTGCGCTGCCTCCTGGCGGAATTTTTTATACCGCCAGGGGGGTTAAAGAGAAACCCTAACCTAACTTAAAGAGAACCTGAAGATAAAATAAACTTAGGAATTAATGAAATGTATGTGTAGTACAGCTAAGAAACAGAATATTAGTAGCAAGGAAAATTGTCTCATATTGTTTTCCAGTATGTAAAAACACAAAAAGAAAGAGACACAAAATGAAAGAAATCAAGAGCCCCAATTGTGTATTATTGGTGGTAACAATGATTGAAATGGCAAAAACAAACAAACAAACAAAAAAAAAACAGTGATATGCTCACAAGTGTGGGTTGCCAACACAGGTAACCACTCTAAGCACAAGTGGGGAGAATAGACCTGTCCCCACTCAGGTTAAAGAGAAACCACAACCAATAATTGAGCTTCATTCCAATCAGTAGCTGATACCCCCTTTCCCATGAGAAATCTATTCCTTTTCACAAATGGATCATCAGGGGGCTCTGTATGGCTGATAATGTGGTGAAACAGTATGATGTCACAGCGCCTCACAGCACTGAGGTCCTGACATTACACTGTGGGAGCCATGTTGCATTGTGGGAAATAACAGCTGTTTCCAAATTGCTAAAAAAGCAAGCAGCATCTCCTTCCAGTGACATCACCTGCCAGCAGTAAAAATGTCACCATTGTCAGAATGTAAATCAGGGAGAGGAAATATTTTACAATGGGCAAACACCAGTGGTAATGATCCAAAATTTCGCATATGCGAACTTTCGCATCGAAATTCGCAATTACGCATTGTAATCGTAATGCGAAATTTCAAGGAAAATCGTAATTAATTTTGTATGTAATAGTAATATTTCATAACTTCACAGATTTTTGTGCTGACTTTAGTGGTTAATAGCAAAGCCCCCATGCATGCTATTGCTACCAAAATTGCTCCATATGTTAAGGAGCATATTGGGTACAAGGCAAAAAAAAGAATTTTTCAAAAAGACCTTGTAGTTTTTGAGAAAATCTATTTTAACTGCAAAGAAAACGTTTTTTTAAACGGTAATTTTTTAGCTTAAAAACATTTTTTCTTTGCATTTTTAAAAAAGATTTTCTCAAAAACTACACGGTCGTATTTTATCCTTAACATAAGTAGCAATTTTGGTGTCATGTATGGGGGCTTTGATATTCACTGCCAAAGTCGACATGAAAGTGCGCAAAATTGTAGGCGAAATTATGAATCACTATACAAAATCAATTGAATTTACAAATCGTAAGTACGTATAAGCGTGAATACAAAAATTTACAGGAAATTTTGCGTAATCGTAATTAGCTGATTACGATCCGCACTGGCAAACACTGACTAAATCATTTATACATAATTATTGTAAAAATTAAGCACTTTTTTATTACTTTATTTTCACTGGAGTTCCTCTTTAAACAAGCATCGTAGAATACTGTCACTATATGAACTGTTATTCTTATTTCGACCTGTGCTGATTTCTCTATATAGGAAATCAAATGATGTCTAGCTACAATGGAAAATATGCTCCAAATCGTATTATGTGATTTCTGTACACATCTAAAAAATAAAGGCATTGTAGACTTGCCCCTCCGGTTCCAATATCTTATTCACAAAAGGCCGGGTGCTGGGATTATAGCGCAGAGGGCCATGGTACGCGCCCTTTGCAGGGTAGCAGCTTACTGTCACACGTGATCACCTAAATATCAACACAAAAGCAGTTTACGTCTTGCTCTCTTTTCTCCTTTGACTCTTGGTGGTAAAAGCTTATCCTTTTTTACATTTTCAAATGAAAGGGAAATTGAGAGCTAATTGATTCAGCCTGTCAGCACTTTACAATTAATAAGGCTGAGCGTCCCAGGGTGCCGTTTTATTGATACTTTCAGATTTTGCTTTGATTTGGGGAATAACACAAATATTGCTTCATTATTCCCGGTTCTTTCAGGCCTCTGATGTAGTGAGCGCTGCTTGCATTAGGAGCCTTTGAAGGCGAGCCTGGATTCAATAGCTGATAGAAGGCGGACCAAGCTGCGGAGGTAATAGCTACTAAACAAAGAGACCCCGGCTGCTATAGACTATATTTAATCTCCGCTCCCAATACCTCCTGTTTCTTTGTCAGTTCTGGGTCCAGAGGAGCAATATATAAAAAGATGGGTCCAGAGAAGCAATATATAAAAAGATATATCCTCTATAATAAAACCCCTTTGTCTCTACGTCCCATCCCTGCACTTCCTGTGTGTGTGTGCGTGTCCTGTGTTTTGCGCTACTGTGCATGTGCAGGGAGGGACGCAGAGACTGAGAAGAGCTGAGGGAGGATGGGGCAAGAAGGGGCGGGCATGTGTGCGTGCAGCTGGCGCGCGGAGGGCGCGTGCTTGGCAGCATGTGCATTGTTGGTGGCGGCCACGGGGGAGGATGAGAGGGAAGGAAGGGGAAGGGAGGAGAGCGGAGGGGAGGAGATGAAGGCGGGGTATAAATACAGACCTAGAGTCCGTTTTTAAATGGGCTTAGGTCTACTAGTGTATATATATACAGTGGGTTGCAAAAGTATTCGGCCCCCTTGAAGTTTTCCGCGTTTTGTCATATTACTGCCACAAACATGAATCAATTTTATTGGAATTCCACATGAAAGACCAACACAAAGTGGTGTACACATAAGAAGTGGAACGAAAATCATACATGATTCCCAATTTTTTTTTACAAATAAATAACTGCAAAGTGGTGTGTGCATATTTATTCGGCCCCCTTTGATCTGAGTGCAGTCAGTTGCCTATAGACATTGCCTGATGAGTGCTAATGACTAAATAGAGTGCACCTGTGTGTAACCTAATGTCAGTACAAATACAGCTGCTCTGTGATGGCCTCAGAGGTTGTCTAAGAGAATATTGGGAGCAACAACACCGTGGTATTGTAAGGGTTAGGCCTGGTTCACACTGACAGACAGAACGTCATGTTTAATGCACCACAAACAACCGCAAAGAGCTTTAGTGATAACCTCAGGTGAGCAAATCGTTGTTTTTGCTAGTTGACACCTCCAGTACATAAATGTTAGTCTCCTTGGTGGCAGTCTTTGAGTAGTGCTGTGTAGTGACCCCTGTGGTTGTGCGCACGTTCGCAGGAGTGCAGGTGATCACGGTTTTCCAGCCCCTATGGTTGGGTTGAGGTAGTTCAATGACAATTAAGTGACCAAAAACACTGGTTCTGCCCTGAGGCCTTATACAGGGGCAGTAGTGGATACTAGATGCCAGTAGTGGTGGTGAAGGATTATTGGGTTATGGTCGGTGCACTAGTAGGACCAGCAGACCTGTCTCCAACAGCTAACGTGTGCACTGGACACACAGGATTGCAATATAACAATAGCAAGAAAAAGAAAAACAGCCCTCAGAAGGGTGAACTACTGTAGCACTAAGCACTGACTGCAACTGTCTGCAACAGCTAATGTGCACTGCATGGACACACTGAACAGCAATATCACAAGATCAAAACACAGCCTTTAGAAGGACTCTGGGGTTATGTAGATGGTGAATTGGTATTGAAGCAGCAAGAAACTTCACTGGGGGCACAGAACACAGGCCTAGCTAACGCTTTTCATATCTGCAGCAAACTCTCCATGATCTCCCTGATTCATCCACACTATGCTTTGTTATTATCAATGTTACATTGTTGCTGTTGTACTGGTGTATTCTTATGTAGCTTCTACTGCTATCTGCACTGTGTTGATGCTGTCAACACGCACTACCATCCATGTCTGCCATGTGTCCACAAATAATTCCGGGTGCGGCACCTGTTGCACCTGGCGAATAAAGCTGATTCTGATTCTGATTCTTCTGATTCTGATCTGCCTAAAACAGATAGTGATAGCTCGAGCCTCAGATTTTGGGTTCGCGGCCATGGACGCGAACTTCCGCAAAAGTCTGTGACGAACCACAATAGACTTCAATGGGCAGGCGAACTGACCAGCTTCCCTGTCCCTGCTGAAGAGAAGCACCCCCAGAGCATGATGCTGCCAACACCATATTTGACAGTGGGGATGGTGTGTTTAGAGTAATGTGCAGTGTTAGTTTTCCGCCACACATATCGTTTTGCATTTTGGCCAAAAAGTTCAATTTTGGTCTCATCTGACCAGAGCACCTTCTTCCACATGGCTGCTGTGTCCCCCACATGGCTTGTGGCAAACTGCAAATGGGACTTCTTATGCTTTTCTGTTAACAATGCCTTTCTTCTTGCCACTCTTCCATAAAGGCCAACTTTGTACAGTGCATGACTAATAGTTGTCCTATGGACAGATTCCCCCACCTGAGCTGTAGATCTCTGCAGCTCGTCCAGAGTCACCATGGGCCTCTTGGCTGCATTTCTGATTAGCGCTCTCCTTGTTCGGCCTGTGAGTTTAGGTGGACGGCCTTGTCTTGGTAGGTTTACAGTGCCATACTCCTTCCATTTCTGAATAATCGTTTGAACAGTGCTCCGTGGCATGTTCAAGGCTTAGGAAATCTTTTTGTAGCATAAGCCTGCTTTAAATTTCTCAGAAACTTTATCCCTGACCTGGCTTGTGTCTTCATTGGACTTCATGGTGTCGTTGCTCCCAATATTCTCTTGGACAACCTCTGAGGCCGACACAGAGCAGCTGTATTTGTACTGCCATTAGATTACACACAGGTGCACACTATTTAGTCATTAGCACCCATCAGGCAATGTCTATGGGCAACTGACTGCACTCAGACCAAAGGGGGCTGAATAATTATGCACACCCCTCTTTGCAGTTATTTATTTGCAAAAAAATGTTTGGAATCATGTATGATTTTCGTTCCACTTCTCATGTGTACACCACTTTGTATTGGTCTTTCATGTGGAATTCCAATACAATTGATTCAGGTTTGTGGCAGTAATATGACAAATACTTTTGCAAGCCACTGTATTTGTGTGCAGCTTTTATTAATGTGTGCATACCATTGGTGTTTTGTGTTTTGTGATCAGGTGCCTTGGCAAAGCAGTTGTCCCTAGTTGGGTATTGGGCTTCCCACGACTCAGTTTCTTTTGGCAGAGGTTGCAGATGGCATTGCTGGTATCAGAGGCACACAAACAAAAAAATGCCACACTGGTGAGCTTTGGAATGTTGGCATTCGGGTGGTGGCAACAGCAGGCGTTGAAGGGCATGTTGGCTGGATGACCCCAAGTGCATCACTAAATGATGAAAATGATAAGAAACTACTCTGATACATCAAGTGGAGCAGCTGGGTTGCTAGTGGTAGTAGTGTTAAGTTTTTGTGTGAAACCAGAAGCTGAGCAGGAGGAGGATGATGCATCAAGGAGGTTCCGTGCGGAAGCTGTAGAAGATGTAGTGCGCTGTTTAAGCCAGTCAACCACGTCCTCAGAATCTTGGGGGTTGAGGGTATGTGCCTTCTGAACACTGTACTTTGGTCAAGGGCCACACAAAATCACGCCAGTATGAGCTCGACAATACCGGTGGGGTTGCCTGCCTCTGCCTGTTATTTTTCCCATATTGGGGGTACGCAGTGCTACTAACAATATTCAATAGTGGTAGACAGCGTGTGTCACTGCACTGTTCTACTACAGTGTGCAGTCACACAGATGCAGTAGAACGATATGCACTGCTCTAATACAGTGTGCAGTCACACAGATGCAGTGTAAAGATGTGCACTGCTCTAATGCAGTGTGCAGTCACACAGATGCAGTGCAAAGATATGCACTGCTCTAATGCAGTGTGCAATCACACAGATGCAGTGTAAAGATATGCACTGCACTAATACAGTGTACAGTCACACAGATGCAGTAGAATGATATGCACTGCTCTAATACAGTGTGCAGTCACACAGATGCAGTGGAAAGATATGCACTGCTCTAATACAGTGTGCTGTCACACAGATGCAGTAGAACGATATGCACTGCTCTAATACAGTGTGCAGTCACACAGATGCAGTGGAAAGATATGCACTGCTCTAATGCAGTGTGCAGTCACACAGATGCAGTGGAAAGATATGCACTGCCCTAATGCAGTGTGCAGTCACACAGATGCAGTGGAAATATGTGCACTGTGCCACTTGTCTAATACAGTGTGCTGTCAGAAATTGGGACTACAAATACCAAGCAGGCAGCAACTGTCTGTGGGCTGTATCTCTGCATTGTCACCTACAAAGAGCGCTATGATTTTGTAAGTTACATCACACAAATAGAGTGGGAAGAAATGCACTGATCTAATACAGTGTGTCAGCAAGCAAGGGCACAGCTGCAACAGGGCTATATCTATGCAGTGTCAGTGTCACACACATACAAGCAAAAAACACATCAGAAGAACATTAGCCCTCAAAAGAGCTGTTTTGGGGTGCTTTCAGCAACAAATTTCAACGAGGAGCAAGCTAACAACAGCCTAACTAACCCTTTGCCTATCTCTCCAGCAACCTCTCCCTTCCTCTCACTACAGCAGCATCAGCAGTGTGAGAACATGGCCGACGCTGCAGCGTTTTGATACTGGGGGCAGGGGTCCAGGAGGGAGTGCAGCCTGATTGGCTGCCATGTGTCTGTTGACTGTGGGTGGTGTAGAGGGTCAAAGTTTAGCCCAATGAAGAGGTATAGAGGGCGGATCGAACGCACCATGTGTTCCCTACCCACCGCGGGCACGGGTAGCTGATATCCATGCGAACTACCTGCCGGGCGGACTGTTCAGGCCATCTCTAAACACAGACTGCGAAATGGCTGCTGAGCTTGCTTTCTGATAGGTGTGGGGGGTGGTCCAGGTGGGAGAGATAGCTGATTGTCTGCCATGTGTCTGCTGACTCTGAGGTGAGGGGTCAAAGTTTAGCTCCATTATAATGTATGGGGGGGGGGGTTGAACATTCCATGTGTACCACCACTGAGGGGGGTGATTGCGAACACCCGTTGTTCCCCGTGAACTATTCGCTGGGTTAACAGTCCAGGCCATCTCCACCTAGAGGTCGTGTGTTTCCAGGTTATATTTAGTAAGGAGCACAACTTGGCCAAGGATTGGCCAATTTTACCACTTCCATGTAGTATGAGGGCCAACACAATTAAAACACAATGAGCAGCTTGTGTAGGTAAGCCCTCATACTACATACAAGGGGTAAAATTTACTGGTCATTGACCAATCAAAATTGGATATGTGTATCTGGCCAACTTCAATTTTACTTCAATCCCCCCTCCCCCACTACCCCCCATGACAGTTGTAAGTCTTCACAGATTATATCACACAATATGACACTGAGGACTCCCCCGATCAGTGACACTCTATGGACGTAATTAAAGGAGAACTGTACTGAGAGGTATATGGAGGCTACCATATTGATTTCCTTTTAAGCAATACCAGTTGCCTGGCAGCCCTGCTGAGCTATCTGCCTGCAGAGTCACACCAGAAACAAGCATGCAGCTAATCCTGTCAGATCTGACAAGAATGTCAGAAACACCTGATCTGCTGCATGCTTGTTTGGGGGCTACAGCAAAAAGTATTAGAGGCAGATGTTCAGCAAGATAGCCAGGAAACTGGTATTGCTTAAAAGGAAATCAATATGGCAGCCTCTATATACCTCTCCCTACAGTTCTCCTTTAAAGTGCACAGGCAGATGGTCTTCTGTAGATTAGTTCAGTCAATAATTTTGCTTATGGTTATTAGTTCTATGGTTACATCTCTCAGGAAAAGACATAATAAAGATGACAATCTCCCATCTGACCAGCTGATTGCTGACACATATTCCTCTTTCCAAAATGTAATAATCTCATACGATCAATCAATGCTCACTGTCTAGCACTGGGATTTGATTCCAAGAAACGTAGGATTCTGATGATTGAAATTGCAATTGTTTCAGCCAATGATCTGTATAGACTGTGGCGTATCTAGAGGGGTGCAGGCATGGCTCATGCCATGGGTGCCACAGCACCATGTGCGCCATGCCTGCTCTTGTGCTGCACCGTCAAACCTGCTTCTGTGCTGAACTGCCATGACTGCCCTTGTGTTGTGCCGCCATGCCTGCCCCTGTGCTGCGCAGCCATGCCTGCCCCTGTGCTGCGCCGCTATACCTGCCCCTGTGCTGCGCCACCATACCTGCCCCTGTGCTACATCGCTATGCCTGCCCCTGTGCTGCACCGCCATGCCTGCCCCTGTGCTTCGCCGCCATGCCTGCCCCTGTGCTGCGCTGCCATGCCTGCCCCTGTGCTGCGCTGCCATGCCTGCCCCTTTGCTGCACCGCCATGCCTGCCCCTGTGCTGTGCAGTCAAACCTGCCCCTGTGCTGCGCCACCATACCTGCCCCTGTGCTGCGCGGCCATGCCTGCCCCTGTGCTGCTCTGCCATGCCTGCCCCTTTGCTGCACCACCATGCTTGCTCCTGTGCTGCACTGCCATGCCTGCTCCTATGCTGCACTGCCATGCCTGCCCCTGTGCTGCGTCGCCATGCCTGCCCCTGTGCTGCGCTACCATGCCTGCTCCTGTGCTACACCGCCATGCCTGCCTCTGTGCTGCGCCACCATGCCTGCCCCTGTGCTGCGCCACCATGCCTGCCCCTATGTTGCACCGCCATCCCTGCCCCTGTGCTGCGCTGCCATGCCTGCCCCTATGCTGGGCCGCCATGCCTGCCCCTGTGCTGCACCGCCATGCCTGCCCCTGTACTGCACCGCCATGCCTGCCCCTGTGCTGCACTGCCATGCCTGCACCTGTGCTGCACCGCCATACCTGCTCCTGTGCTGCACCGCTATGCCTGCCCCTGTGCTGCGCCGCCATACCTGCCCCTGTGCTGCGCCGCCATGCCTGCCCCTATGCTGCACCGCCATGCCTGCTCCTGTGCTGCACTGCCATGCCTGCTCCTGTGCTGCACTTTCATGCCTGCCCCTGTGCTGCGTCGCCATGCCTGCCCCTGTGCTGCACCGCCATGCCTGCACCTGTGCTGCACCGCCATACCTGCTCCTGTGCTGCACCGCCATACTTGCCTCTTGGCCTATCCGTGATTTAGACTCAGACCAGATTAATTATGTTATCTGTGGAACATGGCTACTTAATTTATGTATATAGATCCTGTGCCCCCCGTATCCCCATGTGTCCTCCTGTGCCCCCATGTGTCCTTCTGTGCCTCCCATGTACCCCCACATGTGCCTTCCATGTGTCCTCCTGTGTGTTCTCATGTGCCCTCCATGTGTCCTCCTGTGCCCTCCATGTGTCCTGCTGTGTCCTCATGTGCCCCCCATGTGTACTTCTGTGCCCCCCCATGTCCTCCTGTGTGTCCTCATATGTGCTCCTGTGCCCCTATATGTCCTCCTGTGTGTCCTCATATGTGCTCCTGTGCCCCTATATGTCCTCCTGTGTGTCCTCATATGTGCTCCTGTGCCCCTATATGTCCTCCTGTGCCCCCTCATGTGTGCTCCTATGCCCCCCATATGTGCTCCTATGCCCCTCATATGTGCTCCTATCCCCTCCGATATGGCCTTCTTTGCCCCCCATATGTCATTCTGGGTGTCCTCATATGTGCTCCTATTCCCCCCATATGTGCTCCTATGCCCCCCATATGTGCTCCTATGCCTCCCATATGTCCTCCTGTGTCCTGTGCCCCCCATATGTCCCCCTGTGCCCCCCATATGTCCTTCTGGGTGTCCTCATTTCCCCCCATGTGTCCTCGTATGCCCCCCTGCCTTCCCCGTGCCTGCCTTCCTCCCTCCCTCGTCTCCTTGCCCCCCCACCCACCCCCGGATGGAGTGTCAATAGCGGCGGCAACTTACCTTTGGCAGGCTCCCGCGCTGATCCTAGATCATTGTGCTGCCCCCCGCTAGCCTCCTCTGCCTCCCTCCTACTAATCAGGGCCCCCGGGTGTAGCAATAAGTATCGGTAGCTTACCTCCGCAGTACGCCCGCGATGACTGCAGACATCCGTCTTCCAGGCACTTCTCGCTCTAGTGACCGGCTTGAACTGATGACGCGCAGTTCAAAGCCGGTCACTAGAGCGAGAAGTGCCTGGAAGACGGATGTCTGCAGTCATCGCGGGTGCACTGCGGAGGTAAGCTACGGATACTTATTCCTACACCCGGGGGGGCTAGATAAGCAGAGGAGGCTAGCAGGGGGCAGCGCAATGATCTAGGATCAGCGCGGGAGCCTGCCAAAGGTAAGTTGCCACCGCTATTGACACTCCATCCTGGAGACTCGGAAGGGAAAAAGGCAAGCAGGCCCAGAAAGGGAGGGAATCACCGACGGCGGCGGGTCAGCGGTTCGGTATCGGCGGGCGTTATTAAGTCGGGGATTCCCTGTCTTTGCCGTATAAGACGCAGATACTTTTTCTCCCCATTTTTGGGGGAGAAAAAGTGCGTCTTATACGGCGACAAATGCGGTATCTGGAATCGTGACTATTTAATTGTAAGGCACATGGTTACTTAATTCTAATATCTAAGGGGCCATGGGTTCTCAATGTATGTATCTGGGGGAGTATTAACCTCTTGACGACCAGCTAACGCCGATTGGCGTAAACTGGTTGTCTGAGGGTTTCCATGGAAACGGCCGCTCGAACGGCGTTTCCATGTCAGTTCATGGAGGGTGTCTCCGTGAACAGCCGGAGAGTCGTCGATCGCGGCTCGCCGGCAAAATGTAAACAGGCGGGGAAGAAATCCCCGCTGTTTACATCATATGGCGCTGCTGCGATCAGACCCCCCCAGCAGGACATCCCCCTAGTGGGGAAAAAAGGGGGGGAGTCTGATCGCCCTGCTGCACTCCTGATCGGCGCTGCGGGCTGTAGAGCCCACGCAGCACCGATCACTGAAAAATCCCCTGGTCGGCAAGTGGTTAAACTCTGGTATTTGGGTAACCCAACTGCTTAATTCTGGTATCTAGGGACAACACAATTGTCGTACAACAGTAGTGTGGCCTACAGATACGTTACACTGCTCTCCTGCAGCATTTAATTGTGGTCTCACATTGCTTGTTGGACTGAGGTATTTCAACTTGCTTTCACCCTTTCAACCAATAAACAGGGAGGGGGGGGAAGGGGAAGAAGGGGGCACTTATTAATTGTTCTTCTTGGGGCCCTGTATGGTCATAATCCGTATCGGATTCAAAAACGTATTAGCTGTAATGGTAAGTGGAAAGGTTAGTGTTAGGAGGGGGGGGGGGGGGGTAGGAGTGGACAGGGGAGTTGCTAGGTTCCTGGGAGATCCGGGGCACCCCTAGGCACCAAGAGGGAATTAATGTGCGGCGCGGGCAGCGCAAAAAATTGGGCGTGGTCATGTCACAGGAAAGTGAGTGTGGTCATAGGTGGGGCCAAATGTACATGAACATAGCAGTGGTATAACTTAAAAATATTAAATAGGCAGTATTTGACATAAATAGGCCCCTCACCAGGATTCTGTCTTGTCTTTGGCAGGCTGGCCTGTGTGCTGTACACTGGCGGTTATGCTGGGCTTGCGTGCTCCGTGTCAGTGGGTAGCGTTTCCCATTTTTGCCAATCGGTGCTCCCCTCCATTCGATTTGTGCTGCATGGTGCTGTCGGGGATCAAAGTGTCGGACTTTGTCCAACTCTCTGATTCACATAGAGTGACACCATGCTAGAATAGATCTGGCAATGACACCCCTAGGGCTTAATTTACTAACCGGCGCTAAGTGTTAGCGCTGTAATGAAAAGCCACTTAGTGCCCGAAATGTAGCTTTGTGGGCACTAACAGCTTCGCAAAGCTACATCGCGTACAGACCCGCTCAGTGCGCATGCAGCGCGGTGCGCCGGTAATAACCCGCTGCCCTGTAAACGTTGCCCTGCATCAATGCACCATTTCGGGGGCACCTGATGCGCTGTTTTCGTCGCGCTGGGTGCAACATTTACAAGGCAGCGGGTGCGATGTTATCATCGCACAAAGCACTATTACCGGCACACCTGAGCAGGGCTGTGCACTATCTGTGTGCACAAACCTTCTATCGCTCTGGTTTTGCGCTCATAATGTGTTTAGGCTCACCAACCGGCTTAGCGCCGGTTAGTGAATCAAGCTGCTAGTGACAGCCCAAATGCGACTTATTTATATTATGTGGCACAGCGGCGGTGGGTGGGACCAGGACGTAGTCTGACCCTTTGACCTGAAGAGGTTGACACTGTGGTGTGATTTTATCTGTCAACAGTGCCACCTAGCGCACCTAGTCTTCCTATGTCGGACTATGTCCGATATTGGACCTGTGCAGGAAAAGATCAATGTCAGACATGGCGCTCAATTCACTAAGCTTTTCTCCTGTCTTTAATAACGTTTCTAGAGTTATCACCATGGTGATGAGGCATGTAGTATTCAGGAAACATTTTACCTCAGGCAAACCTAAAGTTAACTCTTCTGTGTTTAAGTTAACTCTTGGATCTTTAAAATAACTCCAGAATTGTAAAGTTAAAGACAGGCTGTTAATTAACTGCGTGTGAAAATAACTACAGAGGAGGCAACTTAAAGAGAATCTGTACTCTAATATTCTTACAATAAAAAGCATACCATTCTATTCATTATTTTCTCCTGTGCCCCTCTGTGCTGTTTATGCCACTCTCTGCTGCAATCCTGGCTTGTAATTAACAGTTTTAGGCAGTGTTTACAAACAAACTAACCAGCTTCTAATAGGCTCAGCTAAGCATAGTGTGTGAGTCATTCAGAGTGTGCAGGGGGCCTGCAGAGGGTGTGTATCGCTTCTACCAATCACAAGCAGCCCTGCACATTCCACACAATCAAGCCTTAGCCCGACAAACAGGACAGAGGAAAGATACATTGATTTATTACAGAGACAGTGCAGTTAGGAAAGACTGCAGTAAGCCAGAGCAGATTAGAACAGGCATAGGAACTTATAGGATAGAAGAACTAAGGCTGAAAAATTTGTTACAGAGTCTCTTTAACTACAGAGGAGGTAACTTAAGGAATGAAGAGATAAGATAACTCTCTCACTTGCCTTATTATCTCCAGCACGATCTTAGTGAATTGAAGCCATGGTCCGACATAGGAGCGCAAGGAGTAAAATGTACTTATAAAGCAGGAAGCAGCTTATCATTTATATTCTTAAAATAATCTCTAACATCCTCCTATAAACTTTTCATTTAGCAAAAAGCGCAATAAAACATCTTTTCAAGTAGAAAAAAAAAAACCTCCAAGTCCATCTTTGTGGAGCTTCTTGGCCCATTCTAAATATAATATAATCTATTATTATCAGTTCACTTTGGGGCAGCGAGTGAATTCTTAATAACTGTCATTCTTGATCCCTCAGAACCTGAACCCTTTGCAGTAAAATTAGAAGCCGTCTAATGGAAGAAAAAGGTGACATGGAGATTATGATGACACGTCCCCCCGCTCCGGTTCCCCCTGCTTTACCCCCACTCCGTTTTACATCGCCGGGCAGGATTTTTGCAGCTCCTTTGCATTAATTTAAGCCGGTTGGTCAAGAACATTCCTTCGCAGGTTCCTACATTAGCAGTGACCTGTTTCGGCACATTCTGACACGCGTAGATTAAGCTGGCAGGGCACAGCATGTCCACTGCTCCAATAGTTTTTACACTGAAGACTTAATTTATGCTACAGCGATAAATCACTAATGCAATAAGCTTGGCATGCTGTGTGCAGACAGTTTTTTTTCTTCTACGCAACAAAAGTAAAAGGCTATCAGAGCGACTGAAAAAATACGGTTCTCTTTCAATAGGAGATATTTTCTCTTTGGGTTCTTAAAGAGGAACTGAAACCAAGGATCGATTTTCATTCCAATTAGTAGCTGATCCCCCTTTCTCGTGATAAATCTTTACCTTTTCTCAAATAGATCAATGGGGGGAGGGGTGAATCTAGATAGCTGGATAAATTCAAGTGCACCCGAATTTGCATTAAGTATTCCGGGTATTCGACTGAATACCTGGTTCGAATGCCTAATTCGAATAGCGTATCCACGGAGATGACGTCCATTGACGTCATTGAGCCAATTAGAGGGCTCCCAGCCGAGGCCCTAGCAACCAATCACAGAGGCGAACCCTGGCCAGCCCCTCCTCTATATAAGGCGGGTGCCATGTTGAGAATCTCGTCCTTGCTTGTGTGACTCTGTCAGGCTCGGATTTGTACTTTGTACCACCCTAGGCCACTTTCACCAGCTGCCCCCCTTCAGTATAGGTATCGGGATGACTCCTCCCCCTTCCCTCTAGTATAGGTAGCCTGATGACCCCCCCAGTATAGGTAGCTGTTAGGAATCCGGTCATGCCACTTCCTGCCTGCTGGTGGCAGCATTATGTTGAACTCTGATGAACTTCCTTTATTCCACCAGCAGGTGGCTTTGGGGACTTTGTGCATCCTGAACTTTTATTGTTCCACCACTAGGTGGCCCTATGCTGCTCTGCCAATGCATTGGGTTGCTCTCTATGGACTTGGCTTCAATCATGCAGCAGGTGTGTCCTCCTTATATAAGAGCCCTGCAAGGAGCAACCTGTGCCAGAACTTTGTGCTCCCCAAGCTGGAGTATCTGGACAACCCTTGTTTCCTGGTATCTCGTATTCCTGTATCTGCTGATGCCTATGAGAAGGGATTGCCCTAATTGGCCGGTGGGGGGAGGGAGAGGGAAAAACAAAAAGAAAAGAAAAAGGTACCTTTTTGTTACAAAAATAATCATTATTAAATTAACAAAAAAAAAAAAACTGCAGCAACGAAAAGAGAAATCACAGAAAGGGGGGGGGGGGGGGGTAATTAATTTGCATGCTCAGTTGTATGGCTCGGTAGTGATCCATTAAATCTACAAAATTGTAAAAAGATAGCCTGGTCACTATTGGGGTGTAAGCTTACAGCCCTCAGGTGGTTAACCACTTAAGGACCAGCGGTCTCTGGGCACTTAAGGACCAGGGACCGCTGGTACCAGAACCACGGAATCCCGATGAATCGCTGCACATACCCGCCGCAACCGTCGTCATTGCCGCTCGCCGGGACCCCCAGGACATAGACTCTGCCGTCTCTATGACGGTAGAGTCATGTGAGCCGGTCAAGAGCCGCTTTCATTTGCTCCTGACCCTGTTTTTCAATGTAAGCCAATGGGAACGGCTTACATTGAAAGACTGGGCCAGGAGCTAACGAAATCGGCTCCTGACCGGCTCACATGACTATGCCGTCATAGAGACAGGCAGAGCCTGTGAGATGCGGCGAGTATCATTGGTTTTGAGCGGCGCAATTGGTGGGGAGCGGCGGAAACGGCGGATGCACGCTGCGGACAGTGATTAAGATCTACGCCCTGCCAGCCAAAAGCCCACCAAAACAGGGCGTAGATTTCAGTCACTGCGGTCCTTAAATGGTTAAAGTGTACCTGAGGGGAATGTCAAAAATCAGATACTTATGTAGGAAGAAGGAATCCTCTGGATTCTAAAGGGGCTCCCCCCACTGTCTTTTGGGCAGGGCTTGTCAGATTTCACATCCATTCTCCTTTTCAGGCAGGAGCACGGCCATACTGCGCCTGCGCAGTAAGCTAGAGCCACTCGCGCATGAGCAGCTTTATGCTACTGCACAGGCATGGCCGCGCTTAAACAGGAAGAGGAGCATGGCCCAGAGGGTCCCAGGCAGGGGCGGTAGGTGCGAGGAGCAGGACACAGGAAGCCTTTACAGGATCCAGAGGCTTTCCTCTACTCAGGTAAGTATATGATATTTTATCCGAGGTTCACCTCGGGTTCACTTTAACTAATTTGCAGCTGGAGGCTTCAATTACCTAATTTTCTTTACTAGATCAGCTCAACAATATCAAGGGCAAATATCGGTGGTCGGTTTTACCTGCAGCTTTCAGTTGAACTGAACTGGTTTAGTAATGTTTGCAGCTTCTTATCTCCGCATTGGGCATAAATAAATGCCAATCACTGAAGTCCTGAGTAATAGGGCCATTGAGCGAAAGCTATGGAGGTCATCTCATCATGCAATGCCATCGATCTAAAGTTAAAGCAATGCTGCCGGCCCTGAAGCCATAACAATGTGAAATTCGGGCTACACGAGCTGATTAAAAAGTGAATAAGCGCTCGTACTATCTGGATTTACGAGTACATCATTTTCGTTTGCATATTAAATTAAAGTAGCTTAGGAACATTGCTCAGAGTAAATAGTTGATAATTGCTTTTGACCCGATGAGGCCTCCTTGCCGACTTCCACGCTTGCCTTTCAAAACGTGCTAATGAGTTTTAACTATGTTTTCTTCTTGTTTTTGTTTTGTTTTCTAGAACAGAGTGAAATGGATGAGTTCTAAACTTTTGCCAACAAAAAAATAACAGTTGGACGTGCCAAGTTTGGATTCGGGCCTCCATTTTTTTTTTCAATGGGTTACAACTGTTGATAATAGTAATGGTTAATTTCGCTTTCGTGAACTTTCACATAATTTTCCCAATTACCATTCTGATCATCTTGATTTCATGCCATTTTTGAGTAATTTCCCCAAATTACATTAAACTATATTCAAGTAATTCACTTTACGTGCAGACATAAGAAAACGCATCCTCACTGAGGATGAAATAGTTCCTTTGCTCGAATGACTCACGAGCTGTCTGGAATGGGTGAAAGGCCACCACCAACTACAAGCCCCGACCCTCAACATGCAACACCTAGCTCTGAGTTAGCCTCGAAACTCAGTCATTTTAAACTGCAAACTAAAAAGGAAAAGGGTGTGTGCCCAGACCAGGCGACCCTGACTTGGGGTCCATTCACACCTAAAAACGCCGGCGAGTACCGTTGGCATTTTGCGGGAGTGTTTTTTCCGCGATTAACGTGGAAAAATCACTGGTCACTGTAGCGGTTTGGGAGAAATCGCAATTAGCGGTTGCATACATGCTAACCGCGATCGCGCCGGAATTGCCGGCAAGCCACTGCATGTAACACGTTTGCGGTTAACGCTAACCGCAAACGCGACAGTGAGAACACTGCCAAAGTGTTACATGTGCTAGCGGTTTTTAAAAACTGCTAGTGGTTTGCCTTGAGCGTGAACCGCGCGATTCCTGCTCAAGTGAGAACGAGCCCTTATATACTGGCTGCCTCATGTCTATTGACTTATGAAAATGGCACAGCATTTGCAAATGGATCGGCTTGTCAGAATATGTAGGATCTAAAGCTACCTTACCGCTGTGTCCTGCAGGAGTTGGCCTATGCAATATACATTGCATCTCAACAGGGGCACCATGTGTAGGCCTCCCATGCCCCCAAGAAATGGGGGGCAGTGCAGAAGCCCCCACAGAGAACCTTACTGCCCTTGAGCCTGACTGCACCTCCCCTCTCACATTTTGGTGCTGTCAGGCTCCCAGGACATGCATAACTTGCAGCTGGGGATAAATCACAATGGGTAAGTGTCTTTCCTTTGTGGGGGCAATGTGGATGGCCCCCCCTGGGCTCTGGCCATGCCTATGGGTGGGCTAACTATGTTTCTCTGCTTCACCCTCCCTTCGGGGGCAGCCATGGTACTCCTGAGCATGAGAGTGCTTGGGGGGGGGGGGGGGGGGTCAGCTCTGCTTGGCATTTCCTGGGGGCATAAGGAGGCCAACACTTTGCAATTGGTAGGTGTCTTTCCTGGGTAAAGGGGAGGGGGGCCCACTTGGGCTCTGACCAGGCCTGGGGGTGGGATGACTGCATTTCTTTGTTATTCCCACCCGGTCAGCCATGATGCCCCCTGGCATGAGAGTGCTCGAGGGATGTCAGTGCTGCCGGCCAATTCTTAGAAGTTCAAGGTCCCCCAACAACTTTAGGCCTGTGGCCCACTGGCCCTTAAATCCTTACATCAGTCATCATGAAAACCTTTGAAAGGGTGGTCCTGTCCCTCCTTAAAGTGTACCAGAGCTCAGTAAAAGGAAAAAAAAATTATACATACCTGGGGCTTCCTCCAGCTCCATCCTCTCGGATCGCTCCCACACCACTGTCCTCAGATGTCTGCAGCTCCGGTACTGGGTCCCCGCACTTCCATTAGTCAGAGCTAGTCTGGCGTAAGAGAAGTTTCTCTCCAGTAGCTATTGTTGTAGGGGTGGTTCAGCACCCGGTAGAAAAAGTCACAGGAGTCAAAACAATGGGAGCCCAGTAGTGCAATACATCAATAATCACAATGGAAGTAGGTAAATTAAAAGCACTACTCACAAAGGGAGGTTGCTGGGGGCAACCAACCACAGGAAGCAGGTGGAGACAACAAACCCGACTCCACTCGGGGTGGTCCAGGCCAGGACCAGAAGGATGGTCGCTCTCTTTGGCCCATACACACGGGGTACGGCCGTCGCCGCAGCCACGTGGCACGCGCGTGTTGCGGCGACAGGTCGCCCGTGTGTATAACGTGCGCGCCCCGAACCGTTGCCCGTTGGAGCTGTCGCCAGGCAATTGACATGTTCAATCGCCGGCTACAGCTGTCGCCGCGACTTCGCCGGAACTGTCGCTAGTCCCGCGTGAGTACGCGGGATAGCGACAGGAGACCTACGCGAGTGAATGGAGCATCCGGCTGGGGGATGCTCCATTCACAAACAGCTTCCGCCGCGTCTCTGCCTTTCTGGTGAGACGTGTGGACAGCTGTCGCCGGCAGGGAGCTGTCGCTCCCTGTTCGCGTGCGCGCATGCTACGGGGGACAATTGTCCCCGTGAGTATGTAGCTTATGAAGAAAACAAAGGACAGAGTCCACTGTGGAGACTCCACTAATGGTCTGTCACCACCCCTCAGACAGAGTATGTTCGGATGTATACTTAGCACAGCGAAGGAAAGAGGCGCCCTGGTGTAATAAAAGCATCTAAAAACAGCTTAAACGATAAGTAACATGAGGTAGCTTACCTCAGTGATGAAATCTCTGTAATTATTACAATAATTTTTATTAGCACAGGCAACGCGTTTTGTGGGTCTCAGCCGGCGTCATCAGGCCAAAAGCAGTGCCCAATGCAGTCCGTTACGTAGCCTGGCACCTCCAGCTAATGCTGGAGAGGAATGCAAAGAGCGCATTTCCCCTGCATAGACTGGCTCCGCCTGACGGAAGTCCCGGTACAGGAGCTGCAGACATCGGAGGACAGCAGTGTGGGAGCGATCTGAGCGGATGGGGCTGGAGGAAGCCCCAGGTATGTATAATTTTGTTTTCCTTTTACTGAGCTCTGAGTCCCTTTAAGCTCTACACATTGGCCCTACTGGAAGCATTTCTGTTTGCATCCACCGATGACGTCATCAATATCTGTCTGGAGCTCATCAGCCATCACTTGGATAGTTAGTTTAAACTCTTTATGCCAGGATCCTCCTACTAGACTTTAGCTTGGCTTTTATTACCATCTGCCCCCGTATTCTACAGGAAAATCTGGCAGCATTCGAGGTCAATCCAACCCTACAACTATGGATCACAGACTTCCTCACTAACGGGTTCCAAGTCATCAAGCTAGGTGCCATCTTCTTACAACCAAGAGTTACAAACATGGGTGCTCCACAGTGCCCCACAAGGCTGGGTCCTGACACTGGTCCTGTTCTCCCTATAAAGAATAACTGCAGATCCACTGCAAACTCAAGGTCAAGGTCATCAAATTTGCTGATAACACCACTGCTGGCCTTGCTAGTAAAACTGACAAACAGGCCTACTGTCAGCAAATTGATAGAATATGCCACTGGTGTAGAGAGAACAGGCTTTTTTGGATTGATTTCATTATTTCTGATCAGATTGGTTCGGAGAGTTTTGTCCATTAGTGGTCCTAAACTATAATATCGATAGTTCATACGAAGTATCATTTGTAAACTATCATTCTGCAAATTGTATCTTTAGTGGCCACCCTTAAAGTGAACCTCCGGACTAAAAATCGACTCAGCAGCACTGAAAAGGCCTGGTGTTTCTTTAACAGTTTCACAGCATCAGAACTTTGTTTCTCTTATCCAAGCCTCATTTTTAGCTGCACAAAAGAAAACTGCCCAGGCTTTTTTCCCCTGATGCTGTGCAAAGCATGATGGGATTTCTGATGTTGTTGCTCTCGTTCTGCTGTTTTGGTGCAATTATTATTTTTTTTTACATTTTGAATTTGACATTTGAAGCCTAGCGTGTGCAGCTGGGAGGGGTTATCAGGACACAGGACAGGTGGAACTGTGTCTCCTGCTCCTTGTCACCTCCTTTCAACCAAAAAGATGGCTGCCCCCATGACAATGATGGCAGCCCCCATGAATCACAAACATTTGCCTGTTCTTTTAAAACAGGGTGGGTAAAAAATTATATTACCCATCTATTCTAATTAATATAACTAATTGGATTATTATGGCTCTGTACAATTTAACAAGCTGACACATCATTGCATTCCAGCGGTTCTGGAGGTGTGTTTAGCTTCTAAGGGTACAATGGTTAATTTGCATATATTCAGCAGTGGTGCTCTGGGAGACATCTCGAGCTCACTCCAACCTGAATTATCGCAAATTCTTTCTGTTTTAGGAAAGCAATTTTTTGTTTTTTGTTTTTCTTAATATAACTAATGTAACTTAATGACAGTATGTTTGTTTAGGCTGAAGTTCCTCTTTAAGGTGCGTACACACATGCGACTATAGTCGTTTGAAACGATCGTTCCCCGATCATTTCAAACGACGATCGTTTAAAAAAAAGCAACCAACGACCATTAAGTCTAACGACGGACGAGCTAGATCGTTAAAATCTTCTTGGCGGTTTTTTTCCAACGACGATCGTTTGCAAAAGTAGTACATCTTTGGAAACGGTTGTTCGTACTAGGCTTGACACGCGCATTTCGCTATTTCTCCATGGAACTTTTCATTTTTATGCGCAGGCGCAATAGTTTCTTTACGTGATGTAACGTTCGTACTAACGATCAGATTGTTACACACATTTAAAAGCTAACTTTACTTAGATCGTTCTTTCCTCA
Source organism: Hyperolius riggenbachi (assembly GCF_040937935.1). NCBI lineage: Eukaryota > Metazoa > Chordata > Amphibia > Anura > Hyperoliidae > Hyperolius > Hyperolius riggenbachi. The sequence goes on along the minus strand of NC_090656.1, from coordinate 234,715,849 downwards.
ATTAAAAGTTTGTTCGTCGTTCACAACGAACGATCGTTGCTGCATGTGTGCACATAGCTTTAGAGTAAAAATTTCATCTGAGATGTCCTGGAAAATTATAATATACAACTCTTTTTGTTTTTGAATCTGGGCTGGGAGCTCAGCACAAAATACAAACATTTACATTTCACTGCATTTGCTATGCTTTGATGTGCATTTTTCAAATCGTGAATTATGTTGGGCTGTGTTTTTGTGCATTCTCCCTGAAGACTGTGTGGCTGAATGCAAAACACTTGCAGCCTGTGAAAAAAAAGATTGAACGCAGGCTTCTTTCTACAATGCAAACGTGAAAACGGAAATGTGAACAAATGCCAAAAAAAAATTGCGGAAATGCAATCAGCCCATATTACTGTTATTTTTTAAAATAAGGCTTTGTAATGAATCCTATAGTATAAGCAAACACACAACACGGAAAAAAATACACCTTTATTTTGAAATAAAATATTGTCACCCTACATTTTACTAGTAACATAATGTCAATTTTGTAATAACCAGGACAAGTGGTCAAATAAAATGTGTGCGGCAATATTTTTACTATCAAACTATAAAGGCTGAAAACTGACAAATAACTTGTAAAGCATAGCAGAGATGCCGCCGCACCAGGGAGCGGCATGGCGGCTATAGTATCTCCGCGTCTCAGCCAGCTGTTACATGATGGAACTTTGCCTGGTCCCTCAATCGCACATAGACTGAGGTCTACGCAGGCGCACGCGCACAGACAGGACCTTTATGCAAGCAGAAGGGGAGTCAGCTGATCAGCCGGTCAGCTGACTCTAACACTGATCCTGATTGGCTGAGTGACTGGGGCGGCGCTAAGGAGCGCTTCCATTATATATAGGACATGCCTGTCAGTTGTTCCTCGTCTGCTGTTGCATATGCTACGTGTTAGCACTCAGATCCATAGTCAGATCCGAAAGTGTGCTAGAACCAGCAGGAGCTGGGGATCCACACTTAGGGCTCTTTTCCACTATGAAATGCGATCGCGATCGTGATTGCGATCGCGATCACAAACGCGTTTCAATTTCCACCATGCGATTGCGATTGAGCTACTATACTCAGTATAGTAAAGCTCAATCGCATCCAAAACGCGACAGGACGACGATCGCGTTTTGACTAAAATCGCAATCGGATCGCACTGATGGAAATTGCTGCTGCAGTTTCCATTAGTTTAATGTACCTTGCGATTTGTGATCAGAATCAAATCGCAAATCGCAGGGTAGTGGAAAAGGGCCCTTTCTGTTGATAGCTTAAAGTACTAATTGAATTGTATTATTTGTTATGACCCTCTGCTAGCCTTGACTACTCTTCTGTCTTTTGATTCTGTGCCTTTGCCTATCTGATCTAGTTGCCGACTTAGCTTATACCTCACTCTGATTCAGTCTTCTGCCTTTGGACTGTATCTGTCCGTGTGTTGCCGAACCTGCTTGTCTGACTCTTCTACCCTCACCAGTGAGCTTAGTTCTGGTGAGGGATTCTCAGTTTAGTAATCACCTCCTCCTCAGGTTGATAGCTGCAGTATAGTCTGAATCACCTGCTCCTCAGGTTGATAGCTGCAGTATAGTCTGAATCACCTGCTCCTCAGGTTGATAGCTGCAGTACAGTCTTAATCACCTGCTCCTCAGGTGACTAGCTACGCGGTACTATCTGGATCTCCTGCCCCTCAGGTGATCACCTGCCGCAGTACAGTCTGAATCACTCGCTCCACGAGTGATCAGTATACATAGGGCCTGATTCACAAAGCGGTGCTAACAGTTAGCACGCAGGTGAAAAGCCCTTTATCATGCCTAAACTCAGTTTAGGCATGATAAGTTTAGGTGTGATAAGTTTAGGTGTGATAAGTTTAGGGGTGATAAGTGTAGGTGTGATAAGTTTAGGCATGACAAGTTTAAGCACCAACTGGGTTAGCACCGCAGTGCACAGCTGATCAAAAGTTTTGCGCTACCAAAGTCTGGTGCGCTTCGCATAGAGTTTAATGGTGCTGCTTTGCGTGCAGGATTTTGCACGCGATCTAAACTTATCTAAACTTAGCATGCCTAAACTTATCACGCCTAAACTGGCTTTCACCAGTGTGGTGCAATGGTTATCACGCCTAACGTTTCTAACTGGGTTAGCACCGCTTTGTGAATCGAGCCCATTGTCTTACTGTGCATCGCCCGTTTCTCGAGTAAACCTATCATCACTAACTCATTTGTGTCTCCAGCCTGCTGGAGTACTGTTTCTAGTGTTTTTTAGAGATACCTCCTTTTACCAGCTCCTCTGGGATAGTGGGTATCTCTATCTATATTTACTGTTGCACCAAACACTTACACCTGGGTGTCCTGTGTCTTGTAGAGATGTAGCGAACGGTTCGCCGGCGAACGGTTCCAGGCGAACTTTGGGGGTTCGCGTTCGCCTGGACCAAGCAAACTTTTGCGGAAGTTCGATTCGCCCCATAATGCACTATGAGGGTCAGCTTTGACCCTCTGCATCACAGTCAGCAGGCACATTGTAGCCATTCAGGCTACACTAAGCCCTGGAGCCCCACCCCCCCTTATATAAGGCAGGTTTGCCGTCCATTACACCCACTCGTATGCCTGCTAGAGACAGACTAGGGACAGCTGCTGCAGACTTGTTCTCCTAGGGAAAGATTAGTTAGGCTCTTGGTTTGCTCCTGGCTGATTGTTATTGCTAAAATAGCACCCCCAACAGCTCTTTTGAGAGCTCTGTTTTCCTGATGTGTTTTTTTTGTGTGTGTGTTGCTCACTGAATTATACAGCCCTATCTGTTGCAGCTGGACCTTGGTAATTGTTATTACTGTGCCAGCCAGGCCTTTCCTAACTATCTATACTGGGACACCTACCTATGCCTACCTAACTACTGGGGCACCTACTTACCTATACGGGGACACCTACTTACCTACCTATACTAGGGGACCTACCTATGCCTACCTACCTATACTGGGTCTCCTACCTATGCCTAGCTAACTACTGGGTCTCCTACCTATGTCTACCTACCGATATTGGGTCTCCTACCTATACTGGGTCTCCTACCTATGTCTAGCTAACTACTGAGGCACCTACCTATGCCTACCTACCTATACTGGGACTTCTACCTATGCCTACCTACCTATACTGGGACTCCTACCTATGCCTAGCTAACTACTGGGACACCTACCTATGCCTACCTACCTATACTGGGACTCCTACCTATGTCTACCTACCTATACTGGGACTCCTACCTATGCCTACCTACCTATACTGGTTCTCCTACCTATGCCTAGCTAACTACTGGGACACCTACCTATGCCTACCTACCTATACTGGGACTCCTACCTATGCCTACCTACCTATACTGGGACTCCTACCTATGCATACCTACCTATACTGGGACTCCTACCTATGCCTAGCTAACTACTGGGACACCTACCTATGCCTACCTACATACATGAAGATAATAAGGTCGTTGCTTCATTGTGGACAGACCAAATTTGATCAGCTGGACAGTCACTGTCATTCTATCATTGAGCTACCACAGCCTGGCGACCATATGGGCTTGAAAACCGCCACGGCCTGCACTCTGGCCACGATGCGCACCAGTCCAGCACGGCCGTCACTACGCAAACAGCTGTTTGCGGTGTGTTACACAGTGAGTTTGGTGCGTCAGTGTGAAGTAGTGTTGGGCGAACAGTGTTCGCCACTGTTCGGGTTCTGCAGAACATCACCCTGTTCGGGTGATGTTCGAGTTCGGCCGAACACCTGATGGTGTTCGGCCTTTTAGTTCGGGTTCGCCCGAACTACTCAATGCCCGGCCGAACAGGGCCCCTGTTCGGCCGAACAGGGCCCTGTTCGCCCGGATACGGCCCCCCTATGAACCGCCCGCTGCCCGGCCTCAACGCGGCTCCTAGACTAGTCGGACTCCTCCACTCATGATCCATCTCACCACAGCCAGCCAGCCAGCCCACCACTAGTAGGTAACTTTCCGCAAACTTTTTTTATGGGAAAGCGGGCAGAGGGGGGAGCGCTAGCGGAGGGGGTGGGGGGAATTTCTGACCCCCCCCTGCGATCGGGGCATGCTCCCCCCTTATGCCTGCGACCCCATAGGGCCCCCAAAATTGACATGTTCGGTGGTCCCATTGACTTGCATTGAGTTCGGGGTTCGGGCCGAACATGCCGAACATCTGGCCCATGTTCGGCCGAACGGACCCGAACCCGAACATCCAGGTGTTCGCCTAACACTAGTGTGAAGCAGAACTCTAATTACACTCCCTGGTTGATGTATACACATGCAAGCTGTTTGAAAGCACTTTAGGCCTGCAATTTAGCATTCAATGTGATTTCTGCCCTTAAAACGCTGCTTTGCGTCACATCCAGATTTTTCCCCGGGACTTTTGGCATGTATCCCACTCCGCCATGCCCCCCTCCAGGTGTTAGACCCCTTGAAACATCTTTTCCATCACTTTTGTGGCCAGCATAATTTTTTCTATTTTTCAAAGTTCGCATCCCCATTGAAGTCTATTGCGGTTCGCGAACTTTTCGGCGAACCGAACCTTCCGCGAAGGTTCGCGAACGGTGTTCGCAAACCGAAAATCGGAGGTTCGCGACATCTCTAGTGTCTTGCTATACTTGCATTATTGGGGATTCTGCAGATCACCACATAATCAGGTATAACATCTGTATTATTGGTGATACTACAGATCACCAATAATCAGAAAATCAGTTCTTGCTGACACCAATCATTACATAACTGTTTTTTTTTTTTTTCATTTTCTTAATCCCTTTAAAATGCATAGTAAATAAAATAATTTTCAGCAAAAAGTGCAACCCAAAGAAAGCCTAGTATGTCCCGCGAAAAAAAATAAATTAAAAATAAACAATTAAATATTATTTAGGTGTGAAAAGTAGCGATAAAATGATTGGAAAATTAATGGGAGGGGCATAAAAGGTTAAAATTCCTCTGTTCTTTAAGGGGAAACAACCTGTGGTAGGTATGTGATTAACTTTTTGCTGACCACTCCACGGCAAGTGGCGTGAACGCGGCGGCAGCCCCAGGACCGCTCAACGCCAATTGGCATGAAGTCTCTGTGCGGGATTTTGCAGGAGATCACGCGCCAGCACCGATGCACGCACATCTCCGCTTGAGTGACAATCGCCACTAGGAGACTGTTAGACAGCGATTTAAATTGTACAGCGCTGCAATCTTTGGCAGCATTGTATTGGGGACAGCCGTGTGACACGGCTGTCCCCCTCGGAGGCACAGAAGCGATTGGCTGCCAAAACGATTAAAAAAGGTGATATTTATTTAAAAAATAATGACAAATAAATAAATAAAAAAGAGCAAACAAACATGCCGACAAGGATCAGAGCCTACCAACAGAAATCTCTGTTAGTGGGCAGAAAAGGGGCGGGGGATCACTTGTAGCACACAAGTGATCCCCCCTCCCCTTTTTCTGCCACTTTAAGGCCTAGCTGCAGCCAGCACCAGCAACCAGCACGGGTTGTACAGCCCTGCAGCTAGGCCTTAAAGTTGCAGTGGTCTAAATTGTAAAAAAAAATAGCCTGGTCACTAGGGGGGGTTAAGCCTATTTTCCTGAAGTGTTTACACTACTTATAACAATACTGCAACATTTACCAACAAAAATATGTATTAAAAAAACAGTATTGTATATTTTGTTTATAAAGACAACGTTGTTTGTGTTTCAGAAATGGTATAACTTGAGTCATTTGTAGTTAGTGGACTATCTGTGTTCATTTTTTTGTGTACTTTTAACCCTTAATTAAACCTTCCCTCTTCCCTCTGTACAACCTTCCCTCCCTTCCTTTCCTTCCTCCTCCCTTCCCCACTAGGGAGGCTCATTCAGATTTTGAGGAATTGAAATGTCCTCATTTCCGATCAGAAATTGGCATTTCCAGTCAGAACTTGAAAATTGTAAACCTGATTTCTGCAGAAATAACGCATTATCACAACTTCGTAGTTTTAGCCCAATTGCAGAACTCGGAAGCAATGAACCAATCAAAGAATGTAAAGAATGTAGAGTCACCTTGGAATTATTTGGCTAATCAGAGGATGCAAAAAATTACCAAGAAATGACGGGTTTCTGTAGAAATACTGCATTACCACAACTAATTTTAGCTCAATCACAGAACTCGGAAGCATTGGTCCAATCAGAGAATGTAGAAACAACTCTGAAGTATTTGGCCAGAGAATGCAAAAAATTACAAAAAAAAAAGACTTCTTGGAAATCAGAAAACAGACATCGGAAATCCACAGAATTGGTAATCAGCTTTGGCGAAATCTGATTTTCCGCAGACGCTGATTTCTGACCATCCCTATTCCCTCCATCTCTTCCTGCCATCCCTCCTTCCATCCTTTTTTTAATTTCCTTTCCATCTGACTTCTTTCCATCCCTACTTTCCATCCTCCAGTCCTCCTTCTTTTTGTCTCTTCGTTCTTCTCTCTTCACGTGCTTAGTAGCCCCGCCCCCAATGCCTCCCCCGGCTGAAGTGTGCCCAAGTATTGCATGCCGTATTCATCTTCTGCCGTCTTGCTATTAATTTGCCCTTATAGTGCAATCTCCACCGGGAGTAAAAAGTAACAGCTAAAAATATCCCAGCGCCGTTTATTAAATGTTTACAAATACAAAAGAAATCCACAACTGGAGAAGCGGCTTCCCTTGAGGAGCGGCTATTTGTGGCACGGTCGCGGGAGAAAATGGAACAATGCATTATTAATGACTTGCTCTTCTCTAATTACCATTTCGTATGTTCTATCATATCCGTGTCATTTTCCCCTTCATCAGGATCCTGTTATTCCATCATTCCCGCGCCTCACGCTTGGCTGTCATTTTTCTTTCAGAGAGGCACGAGAAATTGGCAGGCCGACGACACCGGCACTGCATTCTATTTTATAGCACTAGATGGGGTTTGGCTCTAAAATTTTAATTCATTGCAAAATTTAGCATTAGAGATCGCATCTTTGAGTGCTCTGGAAGACGGATAGTTCCAAACTGTGTATGCACAGTATATAGGTCCATAGAACAATATTGCAAGTGCATCGCTCTGTATTTGATGCTACTGGCAACACGCATGCGACTAGCCCTAGTGTGTGCACAGCCAAAGATAAACTTGTTAAAGTGGTATGAAACTTAACATTTCTTATTTGCTCTAAAATATTATTTACAGCCTTAACCACTTAACGACCGTGATGTTAACCACTTAAGTCTATCTGGACGGATATATGTTTGTCAGCATGCAGACAGCTTATGCTGGTGTATGCGCATTGTGCACATGGACACATAACATTAGCTCCCTTGTGCGATTGGTAAGATGCACTGTCTTTCCCAGGAGAGGAAGTTAGGATGTGTGCTCCTAATCCATTGATAGGTTTGATGCAATGAATGTGTTTGCATGTCTGCACTATGCATGTTACAGGGCCAGAGTTAGGACACCTATGTTTACCTGGGTACTTCTGCGCAGTATAGGTGATTAAGCATAAGAATGCATTCTTCTGTGAACTAAAACCCTGGCTTTTAATTTAGCTGTAGGGATAACAGTTGTGCCTGGATGAGTGAATCTGTGAATGCAATTGTGTGAACATTTGCATGTGAGTGTGCGAAGGGTTAATAGATTTTTGCTGTTTTCTAGCCACACCCCCTTCAGCACCTCCCTTTCCCTAATAATTTATTTAATGTCCTAACTAGAGGCGATGTGCCTGGATATATGTATGTTTATTCTTATCATTGACCCCTGTGGCTAGGGTCCAATTCGGTGCACTCCCCCTTCCCCTGTATGTTTGTCAGCATGCAGACAGCTTATGCTGGTGTATGCGCATTGTGCACATGGACACATAACATTAGCTCCCTTGTGCGATTGGTAAGATGCACTGTCTTTCCCAGGAGAGGAAGTTAGGATGTGTGCTCCTAATCCATTGATAGGTTTGATGCAATGAATGTGTTTGCATGTCTGCACTATGCATGTTACAGGGCCAGAGTTAGGACACCTATGTTTACCTGGGTACTTCTGCGCAGTATAGGTGATTAAGCATAAGAATGCATTCTTCTGTGAACTAAAACCCTGGCTTTTAATTTAGCTGTAGGGATAACAGTTGTGCCTGGATGAGTGAATCTGTGAATGCAATTGTGTGAACATTTGCATGTGAGTGTGCGAAGGGTTAATAGATTTTTGCTGTTTTCTAGCCACACCCCCTTCAGCACCTCCCTTTCCCTAATAATTTATTTAATGTCCTAACTAGAGGCGATGTGCCTGGATATATGTATGTTTATTCTTATCATTGACCCCTGTGGCTAGGGTCCAATTCGGTGCACTCCCCCTTCCCCTGTATGTTTGTCAGCATGCAGACAGCTTATGCTGGTGTATGCGCATTGTGCACATGGACACATAACATTAGCTCCCTTGTGCGATTGGTAAGATGCACTGTCTTTCCCAGGAGAGGAAGTTAGGATGTGTGCTCCTAATCCATTGATAGGTTTGATGCAATGAATGTGTTTGCATGTCTGCACTATGCATGTTACAGGGCCAGAGTTAGGACACCTATGTTTACCTGGGTACTTCTGCGCAGTATAGGTGATTAAGCATAAGAATGCATTCTTCTGTGAACTAAAACCCTGGCTTTTAATTTAGCTGTAGGGATAACAGTTGTGCCTGGATGAGTGAATCTGTGAATGCAATTGTGTGAACATTTGCATGTGAGTGTGCGAAGGGTTAATAGATTTTTGCTGTTTTCTAGCCACACCCCCTTCAGCACCTCCCTTTCCCTAATAATTTATTTAATGTCCTAACTAGAGGCGATGTGCCTGGATATATGTATGTTTATTCTTATCTGGACGGATATATCCGTCCAGACAGACTGTGCAGCTGCCGTTGCCTGAAGCGCTCGATTGCGCAAGCTCCCGCGCACGCTCCTGCAGCCTGCCATTACCCCCCCTGATCAATGAATGGGAGTACACAGTAATTCCCATTCACCGATCTAAGTCCCCCGCAGAAAAAAACGACGCTTTCTAATCAGAGAGTGCAGTATTTCTCCCAAAATAAAATAAAAAAGTTACAGCCTCCTTGTAGTACCTGGTAGCGTTATTGTACCCTCCAGGACTTTTCTGACTGTGGCCATCTTGTGGCTAAATAGTAAACTACACCCACATACATTTTTTACATTACATTACATTATTTTACATTTAAAATTAGCTGTTTCAATCCCACACAAAAAATTACCCAAATAAATTTTTTAATAAAAAAATAAATAACAAAAATTAAAAAAAAAAAAAAAAGAAACATAAATAGTTACCTAAGGGTCTGAACTTTATAAATATACATGTCAAGAGTATCTTATTATATTTTTTAAAGTTATAAGCTTGTAAACGGTGATGGACACAAATTGAAAAAAATGCACCTTTAATTCTAAATAAAATATCGGTGCCATAAATTATGATAGGAACATAATTTAAATGGTGTAATAACCAGGACAAATGGGCAAATAAAATACATCAGTTTTAATTACGGTAGCACGTATTAATTTTAAACTATATTGGCCAAAAACTGAGAAATTATGATTTTTTTTCCATTTCTTTCTTAATCTTCCTGTTAAAATGGATTTAGAAAAAAATAATTCTTTGCAAAATGTACCACCCAAAGAAAGCTTAATTAGTGGCGGAAAAAACAAGATATAGATCAATCAATTGTGATAAGTAGTGATAAATATATTGGCGAATGAATGGGAGGTGAACTTTGCTCGGATGCATACGATTTTCGACACTGTAGGCTGAAGTGGTTAAACCCCCTTAGTGACCAGGCCATTTTTTACTAAATGGGCCACTGCAGCTTTAAAGGACACCCGAGGCGAAAATAAACTAAAAAAAAAAACTGAAATAAATGATTGTATCTATCTTCCTTCTCCTAGAAATGACTTTTTAAATTATTCCACAGTTTTATTTTATATTTAAATCTACTTTTTAAGTTTTAACTGTTTTATTGTGTTTGCTCAGTGACACATTCATTGAAGTATGCCAGAGCTCAAATCTATGAACTATTGACCCTTTCTATCTCTTTCTTGCTCTCAGAAGCCATTTTCTGCTAGAAAAGGGTTTTATAGTTGGAATTTCTTATCAGTGAGGGTCACACTGTAGTCACTTCCTGTCTGAGTCAGGACTGAGTCAGCCATTCACATTCCATGATATTTAACCCTTTCAGGCAGAGAAAGAAAAAAAGGAACACACCCTAGTTATTTGTGTGCTCGGCACTGTACATACCCATGTCTATCTCATCATATCACATGTCAGCAGGGCCGGTTCAATAACAATTGGGCCCTAGGGCCACATTAGCCTGGGGGCCCCCCAACAGAAACCCCCGACCAAAAAGCGTCATTAGAGGCCCTTTGTTGCAGCCAAATTTACCTCCTCCCTCCTAGGCCCCTGAGCTGGCTGCTGATCCTCCCCCAATCACCTGCCAACTTAATAGATTCTGCAGAGTCCCTGGGGAGCAACAGCTAAGATGGGGGATGGACACCTTGGGGGCCCCTACAGGCTCTGTGGCCCTGGGGCAATTGCCCATTTTTTCCTATGGTAGCTCCAGCCCTGCATGTCAGCTCAGGTATACTTTAAGGCCTCGCACAACTCAGCACACAAGTGACCCCCCTTTTCTGCCCACCAACAAAGCTCTCTGCTGGTGGGCCAAGACTGCTGCCAGGATGTTTTTTTTTTCTTTTTTTATATTTATTTTATTTATTTTAAATAAATTTGGCCATTTTTTCTTTATTATTTCCCCGGATCACCCCTGAGCCTACCAAGAGGACAGCCGTGTCACACAACGTACAGTCTTATTAGATGGCGGTTTTGCCTTCTAACAGTCTCCGAGCGGCGATCGCCGCTGGGAGACTGATGGCGGAGCAGAGCTCCGTCATTCCAGCAGATGCGCACGCAATCTCCTGCAATCCCCGCCCCTAGCACTTCACGCTGATCGGCGTGGAGTGGTCCTAGGGCTGCCGCCGTGTTCAGGCGGTCGGCAAAAGGTTAAACCTACTACCACCAAAAAAATTAGCAGAACAGCATTCAAACAGTTAAACACAACACTTTGTTCTTCAGTGGAAAGCTCCTAGCTTCAGTGGGCAGCTTCTGACTGCATCCTAAGAGGTGATAACAGTATCTTTTGTTTACAGTCTGTTTTCAGATACATTTAGTAAACATTAGCAAAGTGCTGAAACTGAGCTCTCTCTGCTTCTACTATGTGTGCAGCTGAGAAGTGATCACTAGATAGATTTTAATATATAAATACAGCAGCTATGCAATAAAATGCAATGGCAGCATTCAGAGCACATAAACTGTTCTTTGGGAATCTTTAATTTGTAAACCAAAAATATTACTTGTGCACAAAAGCAACTATGGTAACTGTATGGGTAATAAAAAACGAGGAAAACACATTTTTATTGAATGTTATGTCCCATGGTATGTTTTATCCCATTTTAAAGAGGGATTGTCAGCCACAAAATCAAATTTCATTTACCCACTGCACTGTGTTCATTATGCAGCCTGAAACTTCACACTGCTTTGCGAGCACTACAATCTATTCAGAAATGTTTCTTCCTTAATAAATGTTATCTCAGTTAGCCTGGCTCTATTTTTGCCATTGATGGCGAGAGGGAAGCTTGTCATCACCCCTCCTACCTTCCTGCTCCTAATTGATTGGCTAAGCTGCTGAAATCTTATCTATGCTGTGCTCAAATCTTTACAAAGCAAGCTAGCTATGACAGTGCAGATTCTAGGAGAAAAAAGCAAAAGAGGAAATAACATCAAGATTGGCTTCAGTCAGAATGAATCAAGATGGCAAATGCCAGGAACAGAATACCCTTTATTTACTATATAAAATTCACTAAAATCAAAACGTGGACAGTATACATGCAAAAGTTTGGGTAATCTTGTTATTCATCATGATTTTCCTGTATAAATCGTTTTATTGTTACGATAAAAAATGTCATTTAAATATATCATATAGGAGACACACTCAGTGATATTTGAGAAGTGAAATAAGGTTTATTGGATTTACAGAAAGTGCACAATAATTGTTTAAATAAAATTAGGCAGGTGCATAAATGTGGGCACTGTTGTCATTTTATTGATTCCAAAACCTTTAGAACTAATTATTGGAACTCAAATTGGCATGTTAATCTCAATGACCCCTGACCTACATACACCGGTGAATCCAATTATGAGTAAGAGTATTTAAGGGGGTCAGTTGTAAGTTTCCCTCCTCTTTTAATTTTCTCTGAAGAGTAGCAATATGGGAGTCTCAAAATAACTCTCAAATGACCTGAAGACAAAGATTGTTCACCATCATGGTTTAGGGGAAGGATACAGAAAGCTGTCTCAGAGATTTCAGCTGTCTGTTTACACAGTTAGGAACATATTGAGAAAATGGAAGACCACAGGCTCAGATCAAGTTAAGGCTCGAGTGGAAGACCAAGAAAAATCTCGGATAGACAGAAGCGATGAATGGTGAGAACAGTCAGAGTCAACCTACAGACCAGCACCAAAGACCTACAACATCATCTTGCTGCAGATGGAGTCACTGTGCATCGTTCAACCATTCGGCACACTTTACACAAGGAGATGCTGTATGCGAGAGTGATGCAGAGGAAGCCTTTTCTTCGCCCTCAGCACAAACAGAGCCGCTTGAGGTATGCTAAAGTACATTTGGACAAGCCAGCTTTATTTTGGAATAAGGTGCTGTGGACTGATGAAACTAAAATTAAGTCATTTGGACATAACAAGGGGCATTATGCATAGAGGAAAAAAGAACACAGCATTTCAAGAAAAACACCTGCTACCTATAGTAAAATATGATGGTGATTCCATCACACTGTTGGGCTTTGTGGCCAGTGTAGGGACTGGAAATCTTGTCAAAGTTAAGATATGCATGGGTTCTGTTATAAATCACCTATTTGCTTCGGCAATCGGCACCAGCAACTGCTTAGAGTTGCACCTCACAGAATGTGAGCTGACTCGACTCTCCCCACAACAAGCATTATAGGAGATAGAACTTCTTTAGGCTTCCGAGTTGTTTATTCAGTAAACAGATATACAGATACAGTTCGTTACATCTTAGCAAAGCAAAATCTTATGTTTAAGTCCGTTGCGTTACAAGCTCTTGACTAACATTCCTCCTGAATGCTAGTCAGTTATCTTCTTTCTATACTATGTTACATCTAAATTAAGTATATACAACATACAAGATAACTAACGAGACATAAATAAATATATATAAGTAAAGGGTTCTAGCCAGTAGATAGAAAGCAAGAATGCCCTCCGTTGGCAACTCATGACCTTTAATACTGACCAGGAAAGAGTTAACTGTGTCATCATCTGAGCCATCTATGATTGGTTCAGATGTCCTGATACACACCTACTCACTTAATATTTTATGAGCCCCCTTGCTCCAGTTGCAGGAATGTTATGTTTTATAAATATGGCCTATGTTGATTGTTCCCGTAGTCCATTTGTCTGGGGCAGTGTAGGCCTAAGACTTTGGACTAGGAACATCTTCTCAGTATCTGCTTGTATCATCTGCTTCAAGCAGACACTGAGATGCTTCTGCCTGCATCACGAAAAACTCTATTTAAAGGTATACTCTGCGAACATTTTACCTAAAACTCAGTCCAGATAACTGAGGCCTACTTAAATTATAACAGATTCCACTCAGTATCAGCAGATTCTGGTGACCAATGTCCAGGAATCAGTGACAAAGCTGAAGCTGCGCCGGGGCTGGATCTTTCAACAAGACGACGACCCTAAACACTGCTCAAAATCCAATAAGGCATTCATTTCAGAGGAACAAGTACAATGTTCTGGAATGGCCATCTCAGTCCCCTGACCTGAATATAACTGAAATTCTGTGGTGTGAGTTAAAGCAGTTTAAAACTCTGACATAATATTCACTAAAAACATGTTTTCCTACTTTATATATGCCATACATTTATCATATTTGCATTTGTGCATAAGTATTAGTATTCATTTAGAAATTATAGGTTCCCAAAAGTAAATTTTTTGCTTTGTGAGGAGCTGACTTTGCATTTTATTAATAACCGATTTTATTCATTCATTCATTCATTAATTAATTCATTCATTCAGGCAGACATGCTTTGACTCTCTGTCTGTGTTGAGCAGATTCTCCACAGTCAGAGAATGTGTCACATTCCTCACTTGATACATTTAAGTAAACATAAGATAACAGTATCTAAAAGTTTGGATGAGTCCACATTTCACTACACTGAACTTTCAAGCTCTGTGTGTAACCCTTCCAATGCTGGTCCAGTAAAAAAAAAAAATGCTGGTTGCATATGCTGTAAATAATGTTTTAGAGCAAAGATGAAATGCAGGATTATATTCCACTTTAAAGAGAGCTGCCCATGCTCAGAAGCCATCAAACCTGAATGAACTAGAGATGTTTTGTAAAGAGGAATGGTCCAAAATACCTTCAACCAGAATCCAGACTCTCATTGGAACCTACAGGAAGTGTTTAGAGGCTGTAATTTCTGCAAAATGAGGATCTACTAAATATTGATTTCATTTCTTTATTGTGGTGCCCAAATGTATGCACCTGCCTAATTTTGTTTAAACAATTATTGCACACTTTCTGTAAATCCAATAACTTTCATTTCACTTCTCCAATATAACTGTGTGTGTCTCCTATATGATATATTTAACTGACATTTTTTATCATAACAACCAATGATTTATACAGGAAAATCATGATGATTAACCTCCTTGCCGGTTATCCCGAGCTCAGCTCGGGGTAACCTGCGTAGGAGGATTTCTCAGGCCCCGCTGGGCCGACTTTCACAATTTTTTATTCCTGCATGCAGCTAGCACTTTGCTAGCTGTGTGCAGTTTCCGATTGCCGCCGCCGCTCGCCGCAGATTCCCTGCTACCCGCCGCGCCGCCCCCCCTCCCTCCAGACCCCTTGCGCAGCCTGGCCAATCAGTGCCAGGGAGCACTGAGGGGTGGATCGGGATTCCCTCTGACGTCCATGACGTCGGTGACGTCATCCCGCCCGGTCGCTATGGCGACCGGGGAAGCCCAGCAGGAAATCCCGTTCTGAATGGGATTTCCTGCTTACTCTGATCGCCGAAGGTGATCAGAGTGGATAGGGAGATACCGCTTGTCAGCGGCTATCATGTAGCGAGCCCTCGGCTTGCTACATGATTTAAAAAAAACCTTTTTTTAAAAAAAGTGCTGCGCTGCCCCCTTGCCGCCAGAATTGTAACGGCAAGGGGGTTAACAAGGTTACCCAAACTTTTGCATCCCACTGTATCTGTTGTGTAAGTAGAGCAAGTATTTATCTACTTATGGTATATATATATATATATATATATATATATATATATATATATATATATATATATATATATATATATATATATATATATATATTTTTTTTTTTTTTTTTTTTTAATTTATTTATTTTTTCCTAGCATAGTATGTGACCTGAGAGGGATATGGAGGCTGACACTTTAATTTCCAACAGCGGTCATCGGGGGAACCAGGACACCATGAGAAGAGAGAGGGAAGGCTCTATAGGATACATAGGTGAGTATGTGACTTTTTTTTTTTTTACATCAGCTTCAGTTTTGCTTTAAAGCGCAACTGGAATGAGAGTATATGGAGGCTGCCATATTTATTTCCTTTTAAACAATACCAGTTGCTCGGCAGCCTTGCTGGTCTACTTGGTTGCAGTAGTGTATGAATCACACCAGAAACAAGCATGCAGCTAATCTTGTCAGATCTGACAACAATGTCAGAAACACCCAATCTGCTGCATGCTTGTTCAGGGTCTGTGGCTGAAAGATATTAGAGGCAGAGGATCAGCAGGACTGCCAAGCAACTGGTATTGCTTAAAAAGGAAATACATATGACAGCCTCAAATATCCCTCTTTCTTCAGTTGTCCTTTAAGAGATTCTGTTCAGAGAACTCTCCAGCTCTGCCATCCACAGCCTGCTGTGTTCTCGGTTTAGCCCAGAGTGCCTCCTTAACCCTGCTTTAAAATTACAGCCAGCTAAATTGATTTGGTGGAAGGGTTCCAGTGGGTGATTAATTCTCATTGTGCTTAGTCAAAGAACAGATAACAATGGCCCAATCAGCATCTCCGTGGAATTTGGAAGCCTTTCAACTGCTGGAGCCATTGAGAATGAAGCAGACCTGTCACAATGAATTTACTTTTTACAATTCAACAGCAGAGACTCATTTACTAACAAGGCGACGCGTCATTCTAGTCGGGGGAAGGGGAAATCAAATGGCTTACTGTTTCCTTCCCTATAGAAACCTATATAATATACACTGCAAAGCCTGGGGCTAAAAGTGTGATAAAACAGCCAATCAGCTTTCAGTTTTGTTGGCCTGGGTTTAAAGAAAGGCATTGTGTAACTCTGTAATATGTAAAGCACACCCAAAGGCTATCATTCATTTAAGCATGTGCGGTAAAAAAAATCTGGGCAGGAAAATACCGCATTCAGTATTTTAGACTTCTGTGCGCTAATTCATAAAAATCTTCACATGTGCGGTAGAAATGCGACGTTTTACCGAAGCTGGTTGAGTTGATACATTAATGAGCAGCTGGCTGAGTTGATACATTGATGCAGAGACAGCATTACAATAAAAGAGGCATCCCCAACTTCCCTTTAGATGTGCATGTTTTGATATACTGCCTCTCCTTGCCCTGAATCTGTTCTGAATCTGTCTATTTGTCTTTCTAAACAATCTATGTAATTGTCACAGCGTAATTCCAGAAATTTTACACATGCAGGCTTTCTGATGTAAAAACAGGTACCTAGGATGTTAAAAACACGGCCTGGGGTATTCCGGGAAGCCTTGTATGTTCCGCCCTCCCCTGCTGCCTGGGAGATCTGTCTCCATTAACTTTGCTGTTATTGCTCTGTTATCTCCTGTTCAATAGGGATGGTCGGAATGCCAATTTCTGATTCCACGGTAAATCCGCATTCCGCCATTGCCAAATACTGATTCCGCTTTCCGCTACCAATTTCCGCATTCCAATTCGGAATTTCCGTCGGAAATCGCGGAAATTCTGCCCGACTTCAACATCGATTTTCTCAAAAACTATAAGGTCTTTTTACAAACTTTCTTTTTCATCTTGTTCGGAAGATTCTGTTTAATAAACCCTGAAAATTGGTGTTTCTAGGACTTACGGGGGCTTTGCTATTTACCGCTAAAGTCAGCGGATTTTTACTGTAATGTAAAATGCAGAAAATGGGCAGATGCAGATTTTCTGCATTTTACATTACAGTAAAAATCCGCCGACTTTAGCGGTTAATAGCAAAGCCCCCTTAAGTCCTAGAAACACAAAATTTACAGGGTTTATTAAACTGACCTTATAGGTTTTGAGAAAATCGTTGTTAAAGTCGGGTGGAATTTCCGCGATTTCCGGCGGAAATTTCCACGATTTCCGGCGGAAATCCGCCTACAGCACTTGCATTACCGATTTCCGCATTCCGATGCGGAAATGCAATTTCCGATCGGAATTTCGGAAATTGCATTTCCGTGGAATCCGAATGAGCATCCCTACTCTTCAAAGCAGACGGTATTCTCCGTCCTAATACCGCCTGCTCTAATCTTTATGAATTGACATTTACTGACATGTGGTGAGATAATCACCACACAAGGCAGTAATTTACCTCACTGCTCGGTAATTTGAGCTTTTTTATGCGGTAACAGCTTTTATTAATTGACACTTTGCTAAGTGCTCAGTAAAGTCAGCTGTTTTCAGCATTACCGCATGCGGGATGCTTTATGAATGATAGCCATTGTGTGCCTAAATTTAAAAAAAACCCAGACTAGTGAGGGGAAGGGATGGTTGGAAATGATGATTTCCGATTCTGTAGAAATTACGATTTCCGCCAATGCCAATTACCGATGCCGCGGATGACTTATTTTGATATTCTGATTTTAGAGAAGTCTTTTTTTCTGATTGGTCAAATACTTCCGAGTATACTCTGCATTCTCTGATTGGTCCAATGCTTCCTAGTTCTGAGTTTGGGTTAAAATTACAGAGTTGCGTTAATTTCACAGAAATCCTATATCAGTTTTACAAGTCCCGATCAAAAATGCAGGTTTCCCATCGGAAATGAGTGAGGGCTTTTTGGTCTCTTTTAGTCCTCTATACTTTCTTAGTGGTTTGGGTCACCCCGAGCTGCTTGGTTACTCTATCGTACCGGTCCAAGCCTCTATCATACCGGTCTAGTAACAAACAACGATGAGCAGGCCTACCGACCGGAGGTTGACAGAGTTTCCCAGTGGTGCAGGGAGAACAGGCTGGTCCTCAACTCATCCAAAACCGTAGAGCTGATTGTGGATTTAAGGAAGCATGCCCTCTCCCCCCCCCACCAATCTTTATCAACGGCACCGAGGTCGAAAGAGTAACCAGCGTTCGCCTTCTGGGCACCACCATCTCCAAAGACCTGAGCTGGAAGGCAAACACAGCCGCGACCCAGAAGGAAGCCCAGCAGAGGCTTTTCTTCCTCCGCCAATTGAAGAAGTTCGGCATGGCACAAGAGCTACTGACGTGTTTTTACACCGCCACCATCGAGTCCATCCTCTGCTCCTCCATCCTAGTCTGGTACGCTGGCTCCTCCACTAGGGACAGATACAAACTTCAGAAGGTCATTAGATCAGCAGAGGGAATCATCGGCAGACCTCTCCCTTCGCTTGTCCACCTCCACAACGCCAGGCTACGCTCAAGAGCACTGAGGATTGCCGGCGACCCCTCTCACCCAGGCCAGCGGTTCTGCTGCCGACTCCCGTTAGGCCGTAGGTTTCGGTCCATCGCCACCAAAACCTCAAGGCACAGGAACTCTTTCTTTCCCTCAGCTGTGACACTCCTGAACTCCCTGTAGGTCATTCCATCCCCTCCACCACTGCATTCTGAACTGCACCATGCCGCCCTTTATTTTGCTTTTTTCTTTTGTTTGCTTGTATCATGCTTTGTTTTTTGTATTTATGCCCTTCTGCATTTTATGCCCCTGTTATCTATACTCTGTTATCTATACCTTCTTATCTCTACTCTGTCAATTGCTTGTGCCAAACCCAATTCCGAACATGACCTTGTCGTGCCTGGCGAATAAAAATGATTCTGATTCTGATCCCATACAGCCATATCATTCCCTACCATGCACTGAGGAGGACCAACAGTCTGAAACAGGCTGTCTGCATGCAGGGTTGATGTGGTTCTGTAACATTTAAAGCTATAGGCTTACTATACACCAGCAGTTCTGGATGTAAGCCTGGCTTCAGGGCATAAAGAGGTGATTTGCATATTCAGTTGCGGTGCATTGTGGGTAACCACACATGTTCACTTAAAGATGAATTATCACAAATACCTTCTGTTGTAAGAAGGCAAACTACACTAAGCATTGCTTTTTGTAGGAGGGCTTTTCAGTCTCTTTTAGTCCCTTATACGTTCCTAGTGGTTTGGGTCGCCCTGAGCTGCTTAGTTACTCTGTAGAATCTGAATGAGCATCCCTAGTCGGGGGGCAAGTACACTCACCCCTGACCATCCTCATGCAGACACGTGGGAAAGCGCCACAAGCTAAAATGGGCGCAAGATGTATCCGATAGAAGAATATTAGTAACTTATTTCATTTTTTTGTTAGTAGAATATCTACATTTACCGATATTTTACTATCACTTACCATAGCCTAACTCTCTTATTACCCCTCCTCTACCTACTGCTAACACTACCCCCCCCCCGCCCCACACACACACACACACAAACACTACCACCTACACCTAACACTAACACCCCCCCCCCCGCCTACACCTAACACTTACCCCCATACCTACACCCAACACTATTCCCTCCACCAAGCATAACACTACCTCCCAAACCTATGCCTAACACGAGCGCCCATACCTAAAAAACTTAAACAGGATGGGTTTCCTTTTTTTTATTGTGGTCTGTAATACTCAGGGCCAGATTTCTGGTAAGGCCAGAAAGGCCCTGGTTTTGGGCAGATGCCACCCAATGGGGCACCTGAACATAAAAGCGGAGTTGCTACATAGGAAAAAGGAGGCTGAAAATGGGGAGCAAGACATGTAAAAGGGGAATCTAATGCCCAAGGGAGCTGTTCATGAAAGAGAGGGGCTACAGTACATGGATGTTACACATTGAAGAGGGGGCTGCACAAGGAATGGGAGGGGCTGCTGTACATGGATTATACACATGGAAGAGGGGGCTGCACATGGAATGGGAGGGGCTGCTGTACATGGATGTTCCACATGGAAGAGGGGGCTGCACATGGAATGGGAGGGGTTACAGTACATGGATAATACACATGGAATGGGAGAGGGGCTGCTGTACATGGATGTTACACATGGAAGAGGGGGCTGCACAAGGAATGGGAGGGGCTGCTGTACATGGATTATACACATAGAAGAGGGGGCTGCACATGGAATGAGAGGGGCTGCTGTACATGGATGATACACATGGAAGAGGGGGGTGCACATGGAATGGGAGGGGCTGCTGTACATGGATGTTACACATGGTGAAGGGGGCTGCACATGGAATGGAAGGGGGCTGCTGTACATGGATGTTACACATGGAAGAGGGGGCTGCACATGGAATGGAAGGGGGCTGCTGTACATGGATGTTACACATGGAAAAGGGGGCTGCACATGGAATGGAAGGGGGCTGCTGTACACAGATGTTAGATTTTGAATGTGATCAGCACCCAAGGCATCAGAAGAAAAGAAAATGGTCATTGCATCTGGGTCCAGGGAGGGTTTTTTGAGGAGAGGCCTGATGATTGCTTCCTTCAGTAAAGCAGGAAATATCCCTGATTGTAAGTAACAGTTAACAATTTTGAGGAATACCGGTAAGAACAGGTCGGGGCAGTTCAACATGAACTGTGTTGGGCCAGGATCCAGGTCACAGGTAGTTAGGCGGACGTGAAGGAGGATGCTTGATGTGACTTCTTCATCAATTTCTTTGAAGTTTGACCAAGGTGTTGCGTTGTCTCTGCTAGTGGTCTTCGGCGCTATATTAGGCTCAGATGCTGTAAGTTGGATGGCGGACCTTATAGCGGAGACTTTGTCTGTGAAGAAATGGGCAAATTGGTCACAGAGGTCCTTTGAAGACTCGATATTAAGTTTTTGACATGCTGGGTTGCAGAGTTTTTCCACTGTGCGGAACAGTTGGGCTGGTTTGTTAACTGCATTTGCAATCTCTTGTGATAGAAAGGATGATTTTTTTCCTGTGATTACCTTTTGGTAGCTCTAGATCATAGGAAACAGTGGATTGAAGGCACCCGGTGGTACGTAAACAGGTACAGGGAGGTATACCTGAGCACCTAAGATGGATACACGCTTTCTAATCGCACTGCTACTGACCTGAGGAAGCTGCTAGTAGCAGCGAAACATGACTAGTGCTGAAATAAAGTTACTTTTTTGATGTTTAAAGTTAGTCTTTCTTGAAAGTAGGACTTGTTTATACCTTCCTGTACCTGTTTATTTACCACTGAGTGCCTTCCATCCACTGTTCCCCAGGAAAAGTGTGGTTCATCAAGTAGAACCCATTTCTCCATTTCTCAGTCCATCTTAAAAACTACCCGCCCACCACCGGCCGTTCTAAAACACCCTTTTGGTCCCTCTTAAAGGACCATAGTAAATTTTAAAACATCCTACCCCCGCCACCGATACCGTTCCTGAATGATCGTCCCCTTGCCGCACGTACCCAACGGAACCCGCAAAGCCCTGATTGGGGAAAGGGAAGAAGACTTCCCTGAAACAATAAAAGAGCCCATAAGCAAAGATCATGGCTTCAACGAGAAGCCAGTGAGCTTCCTCATAGCAATCACTGTCTCCGTGCATAGAGACAGTGATGATGAGGACATCTAGAAGTAAACAAAAATGACATAGAAAAGTAAAAAAAAAAAATCATTTTAATTTACATTTACACTACATTTTACATACTTAACCACTTAAGGACCACAGGCTTAAACCCCCCTAAAGACCAGGCCATTTTTCACAAAATGGGCCACTGCAGCTTTAAAGGAGAACTGTAGTATATGGAGGCTGCCATATTTATTTCCCTTTAAGCAATACCAGTTGCCTGGCTGCCCTGCTGAACTGCTGCCTGTAATACTTTTAGCCCTAGACCCTGAACAAGCATGCAGCAGATCAGGTGTTTCTGACATTATTGTCACATCTGACAAGATTAGCTGCATGCTTGTTTCTGGTGTGATTTACACCTCTGCAGGCAAATAGCTCAGCAGGGCAGCCAGGCAACTGGTATTGCTTAAAAGGAAATCAATATGGCAGCCTCCATATAACTCACTACAGTTCTCCTTTAAGTCCTCGCTGCAGGGCCGTACAACTCAGCAGACAAGTTATTCTCCCCCCCCCTTTCTGGCCACCAACAGAGCTTTTTGTTGGTGGGCTTTGATACTCCCAGGATGTTTGTTTATTTTTTTATAAATATTTATTTCTATTTTTCGTTAATAAATTTTGCTATATATATATATATATTTTTTTTAACCCAACCCTCCCTCCCCCATCAGCCAATCACCATGTTCGGCTTAGTGATGGGCGAACAGTGTTCGCCACTGTTCGGGTTCGCCCGGATTTTGGCCTGTTCGGGTTCGGTTCGGCACCCCCCGAACACCTCATGGTGTTCGGGATGGTGCTCGGCCACGCTGCCCGAACCCAAACATGCCTTCTTTGTTCGGCCGAACACAGCCGTGTCCGGCCGAACAGAGCCCCCTAAAGGGTCCCAGCATAAAGGGAGAGCATTCCCCGAGCGCGGGGGGGGGGGGGGGGTCGGAAATGCCCCCACCCCTCCCCGCTAAGCTCTCCCTTCTGGTGGACCCTATAAAATTAAATCTAAGTCCCCCGAAGGTACCTTGCAGGCTGGCAGGAGGAGGGCAGGAAGCGGGCAGCCGGAGAGCATAGGCGCTAGTACCATCTGGTACTTCCGCCCTCTCTCTGACGCACTTCCTGTTTACTTTTGTAAATCGCGTCAAGAGACAGCAGGAGTACCGCGATGATGCGTACGAGGGTACGTGTCATCATGTAGATGACGCGTACCCTTGTACGCGTCATCGCGGTACTTCTGCTCTCTCTTGACGTGACTTACAAATGTAAACAGGAAGTGCGTCAGAGAGAGGGCGGAAGTATCAGATGGTACTAGCGCCTATGCTCTCCGGCTGCCCGCTTCCTGCCCTCCTCCTGCCAGCCTGCAAGGTACCTTCGGGGGACTTAGATTTAATTTTATAGGGTCCAGCAGAAGGGAGAGCTTAGCGGGGAGGGGTGGGGGGCATTTCCGGCCTCCCCCCCCCCTCGCGCTCGGGGCATGCTCTCCCTTTATGCTGGGACCCTATAGGGGCCCCAAAGGGACATGTTCGGGTTGGGTTCGGGGTTCGGCCCGAACATGCCGAATATCGGGGGCATGTTTGGCCGAACCTCCCCGAACCCGAACATCTGGATGTTCGCCCATCACTAGTTCGGCTGTCCTAGGCATCAGCCTATGACAGCCGATCACTTCTGAGCCTCTAGAGCGTCACACAGCTTTCCCCAGTACAGCGCTGCCATGAATTGCAGCGCTGTACATTGATAAAAGACAGCGGTTTCTAACAGTCTCCAAGCGGCGATCCGTCATCTAAGCGGAGATGCGTGTGATCTCCTGCAAAGCCCTGCCCCAGGACTTTACGCCAATTGGCGTTAGGCGGTCCTGGGGATGACACCGTGTACACACCCATCAGCATGACGCGGTCGCCAAGGAGTTAAAATGAAATAAAAATAAATTAATACCTCCTTCTCTCCTCCCCTGAAAACGGCCATTAACCCATAACAGCTTCCTGGTCAGCCGCTTGAGCCATAGGGAAACATGGACGTTACTTTGCTCATCAGCCATCCTTTCAGTTATAACTGACAGCAACTGATATATAACTGACAACAGTTGATATATTTCAGTTCTGACAAAATCCTGTCAGAACTGGAAGGAATCGTTGTAAGAAAAAAATGGTGAGCTTCTGAGAGGAACTGACAATGATAGGTAAGTATGTAATATTCATATGCCGGTACATCAGGTGTTTATTTATATAAATATATTATTATATAATTTTACTTGGTTCAGGTTACCTGTAAACACTGCCATGGATATGGTCCACGTGAGTAGTTTAAATAATACATTTACCTTTAATTATAAATCTACTGATTCTTATGTTCTTTTTCGGGGTTTTTTTTTTTTTTGGGGGGGGGGGGGTTGTTTGATACAATTTGGCAACTCAATCAACTGGACCCATCAACAACTTGGCAACGGACAAACACTACGAGGTATCTGCCATGTATAATAGAAGCGCTGTATTAAACATTCAAACTATCTGCAGATGCGGAATTAATTTTTAACAGGGGTTGGTTAATCAGCGCTGCCTTGCTACAGTTCACAATTATTCAGGTCCATTTATAGCTGAAAATAATAGACATATTTTATCTCCAATTAGGGTTAGTCATCTTTCTACACCCACTTCTGCTTCTACTGTGGTTGTAATTTCTCTGTGCTTTAATGCACCCAATTTAATCACAAGAATGCCAGGAATCAAATCACAAGCAAGCTGAACAGCAATTAACCACGTCAATCTTTACCCCGTAAAAAAAGAACGCACATCACACAGATTTGGAGGTTTCGCTCACAACATGGTGCCGGAACAGACTCTAAAAGAAGAAGAGAGCTGCGATCGGGGAATTTTACACCTTTCCAAAATATCTTACAAATTACAGAACACATTGCATTTGTTTTTTTCAAAGAATAATTATCAATGCCATTATATAAATAACAAAAAAAAAAGTTGCTAGTTAAAAAATAAAATGGTGGCTATCTTACAGCTGGGGCATAATTACAAACTATGGGGTTACCTGTGAGAATTTCAATCCCCCCCCCCCCCCCCCCAGGTTTCATCTACTTAGCCCCAGGCCGCCAATGAGGCAGGGTGAGGCAGGATCCTCAGGCGGTGGAAGTGTGTGTGGGAGGAGTGGGGGCCGTACCCGTCTGGCTGTGGGTGGGACTTTGACCTCTCACCCCAAAGTCAGCAGACACATGGCAGCCAATCAGCTATCCCTCCCACCTTGACGGCCCCCACCTATCAGAAAGCCAGCACAGCAGCCATTTTGCAGTCTGTGTTTGGCTTCTGTGTTAGGAGGATCAGAGAGAGTGTGCTGCAGATAGGGAAAGGGTTAGTTAGGCCTGTGTTCTGTGTCCCCAGTGGAGTTTCTTCCTGCTTGTTGTGAGTGACAATGGGTGTTTGGATTAGGACTGTAGGCTACTATGTAAAGTATATTATTTGGTGTCTCATAGAAAGCTCACCTTCCCCAACACTCTAGAGACATCAGAGATGCACCTTATCAACATTAAAGCCATTCCCCATCTAAGCTCCTTTGTAGTTCTCAGCAGGGGAGCAGACAGCTAGGCACCACTGAGGAGAGCTGGTGTCATGCTTGTATGTGAGGCAGTAGGATTGTGTCTGTGGAATGGAGAGCAGCTCCAGGATCTGTGGTGAGCCAGGGGAATCTCCCATGCGGCCAGGAACCAGAGAGGATTTGCTGAACTTAGTGTCCTCCTGAGGCCCTGGACTGTGGACTGGTGTATTTCGCCTGCATCTGGTCATGTGGACTTGGTGCATCTCTACTAGATGTTGGGACGGAGGAGAACTACATCTATTGGGATTGTTGAGATCTGTTGTGCACCCCTTGGACTTCTGCAATTTGTAGAGCTACTGGGGCTTTGAGACTTGTGTTGCTTTGCCTGTGAAGATGGGAATTGTGGCTGCTTGGTGGGAAGAATCTGGGAAACTCTCTTGCGGATTTATATACAGTGCTGCCCATAATTATTCATACCCTAAGCACATTTTGATTTAAAGTTACTTTTATTCAACCAGCAAGTCATTTTTTGATGGCAAATGACATGTGTGTCTTCCAAAAGATAATAAGACGATGTACAAGAGGCATTATTTTGGGGAAAAATATTTCTCAGCTTTTATTTACATTTGAACAAAAAGTGTCCAGTTCAAAGTTATTCATACCCTTCTCAATAATCAATAGAAAAGACTTTGTTGGCTATTACTGCAATCAAACACTTCCTATAATTGCAGACCAACTTTTTGCATGTCTCCACAGGTATTTTTGCCCATTCATCTTTAGCAATGAGCTTCAAGTCCTTCAGGTTGGAGGATCTTCTTGCCCATCTCCCTGACCTTTAGCTCCCTCCACAGATTCTCAATTGGATTCAAGTCAGGACTCTGGCGGGGCCACTCCAAAACGTTAATGTTGTTGTCTGCCAACCATTTCTTCACCACTTGTTCTGTGTGTTTTGGGTCATTGACATGCTGAAATGTCCACTGGTGCCCAAGGCGAAGTTTCTCTGCAGACTTCCTGATGTTGTTATTGAGAATCCTCATGTATCGCTCTTTTTTCATGGTGTTGTTTACTGTGATTAGGTTCCCTGGTCCATTGGCTGTAAAACACCTCCAAAAGTATTAGGTTACCATCACCATGTTTTGACATTTTTTTTTTCATCTGACCATAATACAGAAGACGAGAAGTCTTCTTCTTTGTCCAGATGAGCATTTGCAAAGGCCAAGTGCCTTATCTGGAGAAGTGGCGTCCTCTTTGGTCTGCATCTGTGGAACCCAGCAGTGTGCAGTGTCAGTTGGATTGTCTGCCTTGAGACATTGCCACCAGCAGAGCCCAGATTCACCAGGATGGCATTGGTGGTGATCCTTGGATTCTTTTTCAGCTCTCTCACTATCCTCCTGGCCAGCACAGCTGTCCCTTTTGGCTTCCGACCATGTCCTCTGAGATTTTCCACAATGCGGAACGTATTTTTTAATAATACTTTGCACTGTAGCCACTGGAACGTGAAAACATTTAGAAATGGCCTTGTAGCCCTTTCCTGATCAATTCCCAATTAATCAGGATAATTAGGATGCTTTAGAACAGCTTGGACTATTTGGAATGGTATAGAACTTTGAATTTTCCACAGACTGTGACAGTTTGTGAAGGGTATGAATACTTTTGAACTAGACACTTTTTGCTCAAATGTAAATAAAAGCTGAGAAAAGGGAATCCAGAAGGGAATAATAAGGGAAGGTAAGGCCTGTATTTACCCCATGGAAACTAAAAATATTACTGAAGGTGACAAACGACCACTGAAATGGCTGATGTCCAGGGAAGACCTGATATGTAAACCTGCCGACAAGGGGGGTAATCTTGTCATTCTCCCAAGTGAAATGTACTTGACAGAGGCATACCGCCAACTTGATGACACCCTAACTTATCAAAGATTGGACACTAACCCAATTGAGAAGGATAAAGGGAGACTGAGGACACTTCTCAGGGGCATTGAGTTGGGGTTCCTGAACAAGAGATTGGGGGAGGAACTTTTTACAGAGAGGCCCCATTATCCATTGTGGTACTATTTACCTGAGGTGCACAAAACGTTGGTGAACACACCTGGGAGACCGATTGTCTCTGGGGTGGGCTCACTGACGGAGGCCCTTTCAAGATACTTGGACCACAAGTTGAGGCCGTGCCTCAGAATGGTCAAGTCCCTGGTGCAGGACACAGTAGACATCTTAAATGTCCTGGAGGGTTTCCGTTGGCAAGATCGCTTTCATTTGGCCACAATAGACGTGGTCAGCTTATACAGCCGTATCCCACATGAAGCAGGGTTACGGGCTGTACATCAAATTCTGGGGAGATATGGCAAAACTGATGAGTTCTCTGACTTTCTGTGTGACTGCTTGGGCTTTGTTCTATCTCAAAATGCCTTTTTGTTTAATGGACAGTGGTTCAGACAGGTGTCTGGGACTGCGATGGGGACCCCGGTGGCCCCCACGTATTCTAACTTGTTTCTCGCGTTTTTTGGGAGGATGAAAATATTTGGTCCCCCTCCAATCCCTTCCTGAAAAATTTTAGACTATGGAAAAGGTACGTGGATGACATCCTTGTAGTCTGGGATAATAGCTGTGTCGAATTTAATAGGTATATGGAGTGGATTAATTCCAACCATGTAAATATGGAATTCACATCACACTTCAGGGACAGGGAGGTCTAATACCTTGACCTGAAGGTGGCAATTGAAAATGACCAGGTAATTACCAGGGGTCATAGGAAGAGGACTGATACAAATAGGTCTTCTACACTTCGACAGCTACCACCCTGGACACGTCAAGGATGCCATCTCGTACGGCCAATTCCTCAGATTGAGGAGAAATAACAGCTCTGACATTGACTTTGAGTCACAGGCAGAAGAATTGTGCCAGCGACTCCTCAACAGGGGTTATTTACCCCAGTCGATTTCACAGGCCCTAGATAGGGCAATAGGGACCGTCTCCTGAATAGGAGAGCAAAGAAACGCGGTGGAGAACTCAGGTTCAATTTCATCTTTGATTATTCGCCCCTCTCAAATAGAATTCGTCAGGTTATACGTGAGCAGTGGCACACTTTATACTCTGACGACCATCTTAAAGATCTGACTACACAATTCCTTAGAGTGAGCTTCCGTAGAGGGAAAACTATCAGAAAAGTGTTGGTACACAGTGACGTGGGAAAAAACCTCATTACAACTGCAGATAATTTGTTGACTAAAAAGAAATGGACGGGAAATTTCACCTGTGGACGGTGCAGTGCATGTCACTCTATGAAAAGAGGCGACACTGTACAGATGGGTGTAGTCACATGGAAAGTCAGACAGTCCATCAGTAGAGTTGGGCCGAACCTCCGATTTTAGGTTCGTGAACCTGGTTCGCGAACTTCCGCGGAAGGTTCGGTCCGCGTTAAAGTTCGCGAACCGCAATAGACTTCAATGGGGATGCGAACTTTGAAAAAAAAAAAAATTATGATGGCCACAAAAGTGATGGAAAAGATGTTTCAAGGGGTCTAACACCTGGAGGGGGGCATGGCGGAGTGGGATACATGCCAAAAGTCCCCGGGAAAAATCTGGATGTGACGCAAAGCAGCGTTTTAAGGGCAGAAATCACATTGAATGCTAAATGACAGGCCTAAAGTGCTTTCAAACATCTTGCATGTGTATACATCAATCAGGTAGTGTAATTAAGGTACTGCTTCACACTGACACACCAAACTCACCGTGTTCACTGAACAGAACAGGTATACAGTGGCGGGTTCACAGAACAGGTATGCAGTGGCAGGTTCACTGAACACAACAGGTATGCAGTGGCAGGTTCACTGAACACAACAGGTATGCAGTGGCGGGTTCACTGAACAGGTATACAGTGGCGGGTTCACTAAACAGAACAGGTATACAGTGGCGGGTTCACTAAACAGAACAGGTATACAGTGGCGGGTTCACAGAACAGGTATGCAGTGGCAGGTTCACTGAACACAACAGGTATGCAGTGGCGGGTTCACTGAACAGGTATACAGTGGCGGGTTCACTGAACAGAACAGGTATGCAGTGGCGGGTTCACTAAACAGAACAGGTATACAGTGGCGGGTTCACAGAACAGGTATGCAGTGGCAGGTTCACTGAACACAACAGGTATGCAGTGGCGGGTTCACTGAACAGGTATACAGTGGCGGGTCCACTGAACAGAACAGGTATGCAGTGGCGGGTTCACTAAACAGAACAGGTATACAGTGGCGGGTTCA
The DNA here is from genome assembly GCF_040937935.1 of Hyperolius riggenbachi. NCBI lineage: Eukaryota > Metazoa > Chordata > Amphibia > Anura > Hyperoliidae > Hyperolius > Hyperolius riggenbachi. Next base: position 234,686,162 of record NC_090656.1, on the reverse strand, counting down.
CAGAACAGGTATGCAGTGGTGGGTTCACAGCACAGGTATGCAGTGGTGGGTTCAATGAACAGGTATACAGTGGCGGGTCCACTGAACAGAACAGGTATGCAGTGGCAGGTTCACTGAACAGGTATGCAGTGGTGGGTTCACAGCACAGGTATGCAGTGGTGGGTTCACAGAACAGGTATGCAGTGGTGGGTTCACAGCACAGGTATGCAGTGGTGGGTTCAATGAACAGGTATACAGTGGCGGGTCCACTGAACAGAACAGATATGCAGTGGCAGGTTCACTGAACAGGTATGCAGTGGTGGGTTCACAGCACAGGTATGCAGTGGTGGGTTCACAGAACAGGTATGCAGTGGTGGGTTCACAGCACAGGTATGCAGTGGTGGGTTCAATGAACAGGTATACAGTGGCGGGTCCACTGAACAGAACAGGTATGCAGTGGCAGGTTCACTGAACAGGTATGCAGTGGTGGGTTCACAGCACAGGTATGCAGTGGTGGTTTCACTGAACAGGTATGCAGTGGTGGGTTCACAGCACAGGTATGCAGTGGTGGGTTCACAGCACAGGTATGCAGTGGTGGGTTCACAGCACAGGTATGCAGTGGTAGGTTCACAGCACAGGTATGCAGTGGTGGGTTCACAGAACAGGTATGCAGCCAGACAGGAACAAGTTAAGCCTAACTAATCTTTCCCTGAGAGACAGTCTGCAGCAGCTCGCCCTACTCTCACTAACGCAGGCAGCACACGAGTGACCGTAATGGCTGCCGCTGCCTGCCTTATATAAGGGGGGGGGGGGTGGGGCTCCAGGGGCTAGTGTAGCCTAATTGGCTACACTGGGCCTGCTGACTGTGATGTAGAGGGTCAAAGTTGACCCTCCATGTGCATTATGGGGCGAACCGAACTTCCGCAAAGGTTCGCCTGCGGGACGCGAACGGCCCAACTCTATCCATCAGTTGTCGTACCAAATATGTGCTCTACTGTGTGTGGTGTCCTTGCGGATGCTATTATATAGGGAAGATGGTACAACCTCTTCAAGAGAGTCTGAAGCGAGAATAAATATCGCTTCAGACCTCATAGATAGCAGGGGCATGTGTGCCCCTGCTAAAACGCCGCTATCCCGTGGCTTAACGGGGGTCCCTTCACCCCCAAATCCCCTCGGTGCAGCGGGGGAGCGCTTCCTGGTTGGGGCTGGGCTAACCGCCGCAGCCCTGCCCCACGCGCGTCTGTCAGACGCGTATCTCCGCCTCTCCCCCGCCCCTCTCAGTCTTCCTTCACTGAGAGGGGCGGGGGAGAAGCGGCGATGCGCGTCTGATAGACGCGACTGGAGGCTGGGCTGCAGCCGTTAGCCCTGCCTCCAGGAAGAAGAAGATTTACGACCAACTTGCGACCAAGTCTTGCGGGGGTGGGTTTGGGGGTGAAGGGACCCCCGTTTAGCCGCGGGATAGCGGCGGTTTAGCAGGGGCACACATGCCCCTGCTAACTATGAGCTCTGAAGCGAGATTTATTCTCGCTTCAGAGTCTCTTTAAGGAACGTTTATTTCAACATAAAAGATCACTGAAGAATGGGGAGGGTGCCACTCAGCTTATAGAACATGTAAGCGAGGTGCATAATGCTAATGCCGGTTGCTTAACCTTTGCAGGTTTAGAAACAGTGGAGATTGACAAAAGGGGTGGTTCGAGGGATGAGAGACTGTTAAAAAGGGAAGCTGCCATGATTGCACGTACTGATGCTTTGGGGAATCTTGGTTTTAACATGAGAAATGAGATGAATGCCTTTTTCAGATATTTGTGTCCTGGCTGTAATTTTATCTAGAGTGACTTTTTACTGCTGTCTTTTCCCCTACCTTATTATTCTTGTTATCCCCCCCTCTCTGTATTTAGGTGGATGAGTGGGGCAGGCCCCATGTGTCCTGAGGAGGCGTGTTCACACGCAAAACAGCTGTAGACAGGGGGCATGTGTTGTACCTGTAACGCATGTATTATTATTCATTTAGACATTATAACTTCCCAAAGTTCAGTTCATTAATTTTTAAAGCTGCTAGAGCATTTTATTCATAACTGTTGTAATTCTGTTGTAAATGCAGCCATCAGTGATTTCTGACCCGTGTTTCACCCCAGGACTCATCAGCTAAAGTCCTGCACAGCCAGAGAATGTTTACATAAATGTATCAAGTAAAGAATGTGTACACAAGATAAGCTTAACAGCAGTTCAGATGAGGGTTCTCCCTGCAGAAGAGTCAGCACTGTGATGTAACCCTTTGAATGCTGTTTCACAAAAAAAAAAAAAAAACATTGTGTTAGTATATTATATGCTGTAAATAATCTTTTAGAGCAAAGAAGAAATTCTGGGTTATATTCCGCTTTAAAGAGACACTGAAGCGAAAAAAAATGATGATATTATGATTTGTATGTGTAGTACAGCTAAGAAATAAAACATTAAGATCAGATACATCAGTCTAATTGTTTCCAGTACAGAAAGATTTAAGAAACTCCAGTTGTTATCTCTATACAAAAAAGCCATTAAGCTCTGCGACTTTCAAAGTCGTGGAGAGGGCTGTTTTCTGACTTTTATTATCTCAACTGTTAGTTAATTTTTTACTTTTCCTCTGCCAGAGGAGAGGTCATTACTTCACAGACTGCTCTGAAAGAATCATTTTGAATGCTGAGTGTTGTGTAATCTGCACATATTAGAGAATGATGCAATGTTAGAAAAAACACTATATACCTGAAAATAAAAATATGAGAATATTTTCTTTGCTGCTAATCTTCTAATAATTATTCATAGTACACAACTAATTCATTATATCATATATTTTTTTTCGCTTCAGTGTCTCTTTAAGGTCTTCTATAATTCTATAAATTAAATAAATCTACAATTTTCCCATGTATCTATAATTCCCTCAAAAAGCAGCAGCCAGCAGGTGATTTATATTTAAAGTTACTAAAAACAGCTTAAAATGTAAAAAAAAAAAAAACTTACCTCAAGGATGAATACACAGTGATGTACAAGATGAATGTAAAGTTCACTCAAAAAAAAACAGACAGCGGGTTTTGCTGGCATCAGCCTGATTCATCATGTCAATAAATAGTGTCCTAAGCCCCATGCACACGCTGAACAGCGGTCTTTTATGCAGCACAATTATCAAGCAACGTTTGTTGTGAAACCAGTTGAACAACCAAAAAAAAGTTGCTTGCTATTGTTCACACAACTGATAAGAAGTCAGACCAACGTTTGGCTTGATGTCTTATCAGTCTTTTCAGCTGTTTGAACAATAGCAAGCAACTTTTTTTTTTTTTTGATTGTTTAACTTGTTTCACAACAAAAGTTGCTTGATAATTGTGCTGCATAAAAGATCGCTCTTGAGCGTGTGTGTGGGGCTTTAAAGAGACTCTGTAACAAAATTTTCAGCCTTATTTCTTCTATCCTATAAGTTCCTATACCTGTTCTAATGTGGTCTGTCTTACTGCAGCCTTTCCTAGTTGCACAGTCGCTGTAATATCTCTGTTATCTAATCTAATCTTCTTTCCATTGTCAGCTTTGTCGGCTCAGACAAGAATGTGCTGCTCTGCTTGTGATAGGGAGAAGCTATACACACCCGCTGCAGGCCCCCTGCAGGCTCTGTATGAGTCACAGTCAGACTGAGCTTCTCTCAGCCTATCACATGCTGGTTAACACTGCCTAAAACTGGCAATTACAAGCCAGGATTGCAGCAGGGAGTGGCAGAAACAGCACAGAGGGGCCCAGGAGAACATAGTGAATAGAATGGTATGCTTTTTATTGTAAGAATTTTAGAGTACAGATTCTCTTTAGGCCCGTTACACACCAAAAGCGTGCAGGAGAACGGCTCCTGCACGCGTTGCGGCGTGTCGTCGGGAAACTCCGGTGCGACGCTGAGTAGCGGCGGTAGTAGTTAATTACCCCGAAGGGGAAACGGCGATTCCCGCCGATAAAATGTGCCGGGATGCGTCGTACCGCAACGTATCGAAACGCAGCGTCGGGTGTGAAAGGTAAAAGGTATAAATATAGTATAGACTTTGCGTTAAAAAGCCAGAAGTGGGCTCTGGTGTGAAAGAGCCCTAAAAGCAGATCCGAGATGAAAAACTAACTATAAAAAGTAACTTGTGTATATATGTTATCTAAAGTTTAGATAGTTTACACTATCTGCAACCAGCTTCAACAGTTTATGAATATTTATTCCTGTGATATAATGAGGGCAGCCATGTTCTGTTTGTCACATTGTCACAGGCTGAGGGCTGGAGATGCTATTATCTTGCCTCTGTATAAATTCAGTCCCCTCTCCTCCTCCCTCCTTCCCTCTGCCTCTGAAATCTCTGGCTAGTAACACCTCCCCCTCGTCCTTCCCAGACTGAGCTCCCTTAAGCCCTTGGTACTGTCTGAAAATGCCAAGGCACTGTGAAAAGCTGTGGGCAAGGCTTGTTTAGTTTATAGGGAATTAGAGATTTAAAACAAAACAAGTATTTGGTTTGAGGATTGGAATGCCCTATAAACTATATGAAAGGAACACAATTATGCAATGAATAAAAGTTTATCTCGGATCAACTTTAACCTTCCTGGCGGTAAGCCGCGCAGGAGGTTTTTTCAGGCCCTGCTGGGCCGATTTGCGTAATTTTTTTTTTTCTGAACGCAGCTAGCACTTTGCTAGCTGCATCAGCACACCGATCGCCTCCGCCCCGCGTCGATTCGCCGCTATCCGCTTCGCCGCAGAGGCCCCCCTAGACCCCTGCGCTGCCTGGCCTATCAGCGCCAGGCAGCATTAAGGGGTGGATCAGGACTCCCTTACACATCACGACGTCCATGACGTCGGTGACATCATCCCGTCCTGTCGCCATGGCGACGGGGGAAGCCCTCCAGGAAATCCCGTTTTTTTAACAGGATTTCCTGATTGCCCATCGCCGGAGGCGATCGGAGGGGCTGGGGGGATGCCGCTGAGCAGCGGCTATCATGTATTATGATTTAAAAAAAAATTTAAAAAACGGCAGCGCTGCCCCCTGGTGGTTTTTAATAGACCGTCAGGAGGGTTAAGTAAGTGCAGCAATGGCACAGAGCACCTGAAGTATTATTTAGTCAGTGTTTGCCCATTGTAAAATCCTTTCTCTCCCTGATTTACATTCTGAAATCTACACAGGTGGTGACATCTTTAGTACTGGCAGAGGCATCCCTATGGAATATTAGATTGGTGTGTGTTCCAAAGTAAGCAGAAACAAAACCTGGTCTCCAAAAGTGCTCTGGGAAGAGAAGGCTTAATGACATCATAGCCTAGGCTAAAAATCACTGGGTGGGTGGAGTAATATACCAATACATAGATATGGGAAAGTCAAACCAGGATAATGAATGGTAAAATTGGATAGCTGGAGTAATCTAGTAAATTCTTCTATAGGTTTTTATGGTACGTCTTTAAAGTGAACCTAAAGTCAGGATGAAAAAATGAGTTTAACTCACCTGGGGCTTCCCTCAGCCCCCTGAAGCTGATCGGTGCCCACGCTGACTCCATCAGATGTCCCTGGACCGGCCGGCGGCGACTTCCGGTTTCGCCGTCACCGGCCGACAGGCTGGGAACGCGAGTGATTCTTCGCGTTCCCAGCCAGAATATCATCCCCTATGCTGCTATTGCTATTGCAGCATAGGGAGGCTGCAATAGCAGCATAGGGGGCGCTATTCTGGCTGGGAACGCGAAGAATCACTCTCATTCCCAGCCTGTCGGCCGGTGACGGCGAAACTGGAAGTCGCCGCCGGCCGGTCCAGGGACATCTGATGGAGTCAGCGTGGGCACCGATCAGCTTCAGGGGGCTGAGGGAAGCCCCAGGTGAGTTAAACTCATTTTTTCAAGGGAAGAGAAAAAGCGCTCTCTGGTGCATTAACCTTTTTAATCTTTCTCTCTTTCGCAAGATAAAAAATAAAACGTACACAAATTGACAAGACAAGACAAATAACATTTATATTGCGCTTTTCTCCTTGCGGACTCAAAGCGCCAGAGCAGAGCAGCAGCCACTAGGGCGCGCTCTATTGGCAGTAGCAGTGTAAGGGAGACTTGCCAAAGGTCTCCTACTGAATTAGTGCTGGCTTACTGAACAGGCAGAGCCGAGATTCGAACCCTGGTCTCCTGTGTCAGAGGCAGAGCCCTTAACCATTACACCATCAGCCAACTGAATATCAATAAAACTTGTCACACTCAAGGTGTATATCACCATGTCCTGGAGATGGTATCGCCTGCTAGTTCGCCTCCACTCTATGGCCAGTAGCAGCGGGGATCCGGAGTTCCGGTAGCGCCAGCGGGGCCAGGAGCACGAGAAGTATCGGCAGCTGCCCTCTCTTAAGGAGCTATGGCGGCCATAGCCACTTAAGAGAAAGTGTCATTATGGCCTTGCTGTAACATAGATTGTAGTGTACCTATTTCAACTAATGTACCCTTCTTAAACTTGAAGATTGTATACAAATGTAAGAAGACTGCAGAGTGGTGCAGTGGAAGTGTGCTGGGCCCATAACCCAGAGGTTGATGGATCAAAACCATCCTCTGCTAGGCATGATTTCATTTTTGCACCTTGCTTTATCGCATGGGCAAAACGTTTTCCATAGCCCTGTAAGAGAAAGTGTAATAAGGGCCCTGCTGTAACATAGATATTACGATAGCTAGGACTACTCCTGGGCCTTAATTGTAGTTGAAGAGATCAGTGAACTGTGACACCACACTTAAAAAAACAAAACAAAACAAAAAAACAGCAAACATATTGGAGCACTGTATTTGGTAAAGTCTTAAGCCAATTTGTTGTAAGACACAAGTAAGCTTAAGGTTATCATAGGGTGACCATGTGTCCTCTTTTCCCCGGACAGGTTCTCTTTTTCAGACCTGTCCGGGGCATCCGGCCGGTTTTTTGAAATGCCCAGGGAAGAGCTCACGCAGGGGCGGTCAGCATATAGGCGAGGCACGCCCCCCGCTTGGAGCCTCACACTGCGGGGGGACCTCGCTCTGCTGCTACTGGCGGCGGGCGGACACTGGGCGGCGGGTGTGCGGGCAACTGGCGGAACAGCGAGAGAGAGAGATTTTCCCACTTACCTTCCTTGATCCTGCCAGCTACTATCTACTTCCTGTCCCGGCGTCTGTCGGTATGGTAACAGTGCCCCCTGTGATGACGTAACCACCTGTCATCACAGGGGGAGCTCTTACCAATGCGACGCGCGCCGGGAGAGGCTGAAGATAGAAGTTCTCTGCAGGATCCAGGCAGGTAAGTGGAAACTTCTCTCCCCGCCGCTGCGCACACCCTCCTGGCCTAGGCATCTACCTATCTAACCTATTTAACCTACACTGAGGGCATATACCTATCTAACCTACACTGAGGACATATACCTATCTAACCTACACTCAGGGCATATACCTATCTAAGCTTTACTGGGGGCATATACCTAACTAATCTGTACTGGGGCATATACCTATCTAATCTGTACTGGGGCATATACCTATCTAAGCTACACTGGGGGCATATACCTATCTAAGCTACACTGGTGGCATATACCTATCTAACCTACACTGAGGGCATATACCTATCTAAGCTTTACTGGGGGCATATACCTATCTAATCTGTACTGGGGCATATACCTATCTAATCTGTACTGGAGCATATACCTATCTAACCTACACTGGGGGCATATACCTATCTAAGCTACACTGGTGGCATATACCTATCTAAGCTACACTGGCGGCATATACCTATCTGATCTATACTGGGGGCATATACCTATCTAAGCTATACTGGGGGGCATATACCTATCTAATGTATACTGGGGGCATATACCTATCTAAGCTACACTGGCGGCATATACCTATCTGATCTATACTGGGGGCATATACCTATCTAAGCTATACTGGGGGGCATATACCTATCTAATGTATACTGAGGGCATATACCTATCTAAGCTATACTGGGGGCATATACCTATCTAAGCTATACTGGGGCCATATTCCTATCTAACCTATACTGCGGACATATACCTTGTCCGCACATTTGTGGGGAAATCTGCTGCCAATCTCATTGCATTTTGTGGAGAAATCTTCTGCGAATCTGATTGCATTTTGTGGTTGGCCGGCCCTCCACCATGTGGTCTGGAAAAAAAAAACGGCCCTCCATGCCCTTAAGCCAATGTGTTGTAAGACACACGTAAGTTTTAGGTTAGCAGGAATGGTTGCATGGCCACCTAGCTTTTCATCCTTCCCAGGCCAACTAGACTGGTTTCAGCATGTAGCGTTGGTGGTATAGTGGTGAGCATAGCTGCCCTCTAAGCAGTTGACCTGGGTTTGATTCCTGGCCAATGTATGTGAGTGTGTGTAGTGCTATATATTTTATGTGCTAAATAGTATATAGTGAGCCATCTTGTATGTGAATCTCTTCATTCGGATCTGCACATTGGTTCATTTGGGTCGGGTCTGGAGGATTTCCTTAATACTTGTTGACTAGAACTTAATACCAGATGTGTCCTTTAGTTCACATTAGCGCAAAGTACAATTACAACTACTAATGTGGAATAAGTGCTAATATAGCTCAGGGCGCCTTGCCCTTGTTTAACTGATAATACACTTTTAAGTATGAAAATAGAGATATTGTAGATTAAATGTCGAGAGTATAATGGCCTGAAAGGGGCCATGTAAGGTTACAATGAAAGTGATTATATTTGAATATGACTACCTAATTGTTGATAACAGAAGAGGCACTTATGAGCAGGTTGTAGAGTTGCCAGTCCAGGATGGCCGAGAGATGACTCTTTCTGGTGAGATTCCAGCCATTATCACTTGTTGATCGGCTAGGAGGGGTTTTTCCATACTCCATAGGCTGGCATGGGGCACCATGATAGTCTATGGGAGGAAAAACTATAAAACCCAAGCTGATATTTCAGGAGAGAGAGATTTCTCTGGACTCTCGCTGGACTGGCCATCCAGCGTTGACTTGACTGCCTGCTCTGCCCAAGGAACTTCTTAGCCATCGCGGGGGAAAGAGTCACTCACGTAGGACGGGTGGAAGTTGCTGCAACCTTGAGTGGACACCTAGAAACACAAGGTGATGTGTTGTGTTTATAGTATTGTATTGTATTGTACTCTTAATCTTTGCCTTCTTTAGTATAACCTTGTAGTTTGTATTTTATATCTTGTATCAATAAACTTGTTAACCTTGTTGATTGTGTCTGATGATTGGAGGGATCATAAAGAACTAGTAATTGCTGTCTGTTCAAGTGGTGTCATTTTTCTACGGCAATACAGTGTGCTTTTTACATCCTGCAAATCCCTGGAAGACAAGCTCCGGAGGAGGAGGAGGGAGATACACTTACTGATACTCAGATGTATACACATGCAAGATGTTGTAAAGCAGTTTAGGCCTGCAATTCAACATTCAATGTGATTTCTGACCTTAAAACAGTGGTGTATCCCACTCAAGCATGTCTCTGTCCAGGTATTAGAGCGCTTGAAACATCTTTTCCATCATTTTTCTAGCCAGCATAATGTTTTCTAAATTTTCAAGTTCGCCTCTCCATTGAAGTCTACTCTATTGCGGTTCGCGAAAGTTTGCGCGAACCAAACTTTCGCGGTAGGTTCGAGAACCTAAAATCAGAGGTTCGGCCCATCTCTAATAAGCAATTGTATCTATACTCCTCCTAAAAAATGACCTTTTTTAGATATCCTACAGTTTCATTTTATTTTTTAAATCTACTTTTTAAGTTTTTACTTTTTCATTGTCACTGCTCAGTGACACATGCATTGAAGTATGCCAGAATTATTGACCCTTTTTATCTCTTTCCTTCCCTTAGAAGCCATTTTCTGCCAGATAAGTGTTTAATGGCTGTAATTCCTTATCAGTAAGGGTTATGCTATAGTCTGACCCAGTCCAGACATGGTCAGAAACCTTCACTTGCATACCTGATTTTTAACTCTTTCAGGCAGAAAAAGAAAAAAAAAAGGAACACAGCATAGATATTTGTGTGATTGGCACTGTACATGCATATGTCTATCTCATCATGTCACATGTAACCTTGTTTATTCTTTAAATCACATTACCTGTCCCCAAAAATACCCTAAAGCTGGCCATACACTGGCCCGATTTACAGCCGTTTCGACAGCAGATTCGATCACTGGGATCGAATCTGCTGCCAATCGTTCGCGCTACACGCCGAATTTCGATCCATTTCGTCCGATCCCGCCGATCGCGCCGTGCGGAAAATAACCGTCGATCGCCCGCGGGTAAAGAGCGCATCGCTAGCGGCGTTCGAGTGCCCGACGACCAACGCAATAGAGCTGCATACATTACCTGCTCCGCCGGCGCGACTGCCCCCGCTCGTCTCCGCTCTTCTTCTCCGCTCTGGTCTCCGGCATGCCTTCACTTATTCCTGCCCGGCAGGAAGTTTAAACAGTAGAGGGCGCTCTACTGTTTAAACTTCCTGCCGGGCAGGAAGAAGTGAAGCATGCTGGAGCCGGAGACCAGAGCAGAGACGGAGAAGAAGAGCGGAGAGAGACCCGGGAGTCGTGCCGGCAGAGCAGGTAATGTAAGCGGCGGGGGGGGAGCGGCGGCAGCAGTACCACCACCACAGATTGTGAACGGTTTCAGGCTGAAATCTGTTCACAATCTGTTTGCAGTAAAGGTAGCCATACGATCCCTCTCTGATCAGATTCGATCAGATAGGGATCTGTCTGTTGGTCGAATCTGATGACAAATCGACCAGTGTATGGCCACCTTAAATGTTTATTTCTGGAGGAGTCTGCCCTCTAAGCAAGCACTGGGTTTCATTGTTTGCGGCGTGTAGCAAATCACTCTCCAGCCAAATCACCAGACTGAGTTAGGGCTCAGTAAATTAAGATTTAGAGTTCTTATTAGCGAGCAAGTCCTTGTTTGTGAAAGAGTAGCGGCGGGCTCCAGCGATTTCACCGCTGTAAGAACAACGCAGTCCCTTGAGGGGGGAAAAAATGCAGTCATTTGTAAATGTTTCTTATACAGCAGTGCGGTAAAATATTAATACGCGTAAAAGCGTTTCTCCTCTCTTTGTTACCTGGTTGTTTGTTCTGTAAAAAGAGGAAAGCTCTAATCTCTCTCTCTCTCTCTCTCTCTCTCTAATATCTGTTGCAACAAGAAACAGACAATGCCACGGAATATATTCATGATAAGTGACTGTTAGTGACTCTCAGAAAAAGAATCTCGGATCAAGCAACAACACAAAAGACAGGTTCACACGCTGAGCTGCGGAAGATGAGGAGGAGAACAAAATGGCTGCCATTTCATTGACGGAAGAACTCATTTTGCGAGCTGGAGAAACATTTATGAGAGTGGTGATGACTTTGCCATTTCACACCACATCAGTCTCTAACACTAGTGTTTCATTTTAACTTAAAGAGGAACTCTAGTGAAAATAATGTAATAAAAAAGTGCTTCATTTTTACAATAATTATGTATAAATGATTTAGTCAGTGTTTTCCCATTGCAAAATCTTTCCTCTCCCTGATTTACATTCTGACATTTATTACATGGTGACATTTTTACTGTTGGCAGGTGATGTAGCTGCTGCATGTTTTTTGGCAGTTGGAAACAGCTGTAAACAGCTATTTCCCACAATGCAGCAGGGTTCACAGACAGGAAACTGCCAAGAGTACGTACTCAGAATTTCTTTGTGGGAGGGGTTTCACCACAATATCAGTCATACAGCACCCCCTGATGGTCTGTTTGTGAAAAGGAATAGATTTCGCATGTAAAAGGGGGTATCAGCTACTGATTGGGATAAAGTTCAATTCTTGGTCATGGTTTCTCTTTAAAGCAAACCTGAAGAGAAAATAAACTTATGAAGTAATGAAATGTATGTGTAGTACAGCTAAGAAACAGAATATTAGTAGCAAAGAAAATAGTCTTATATTGTTTTCCAGTATGTAGAGACACAAAAAGAAAGCGACACAAAATGAAAGACATCGAGAGTCCCAATCGAGTATTATTGATGGTAACAATGATTAGAATGCCAAAAAACTCCCAGTAATATACTCTCTACATAGGCAAGACGTATGTCTTTTTTCAACCAAAATAACTATGTAACTATGTAACCACTCTAAGCACAAGTGGGGAGAATAAACCTGTCCCCACTCAGGTTAAAGAGAAATCGTAACCAAGAATTGAACTTCATCCCAATCAGTAGCTGATACCCCCTTTCCCATGAGAAATCCATTCCTTTTCTCAAACAGATCATCAGGGGGGTCTGTATGGCTGATATTGTGGTAAAACCCCGCCCACAGTGTGATGTCATGACCATGGTGCTGACATCACACTGTGGGAGCCTTGTTGCATTGTTGGAAATAACAGCTGTTTCCAACTGTCATCTCCTTCCAGTGACATCACCTGCCAGCAGTAAAAATGTCACCATGTGATAAATGTCAGAATGTAAATCAGGGAGAGGAAAGATATTACAATGAGCAAACACTGACTAAATCATTTATACATAATTATTGTAAAAATTAAGCACTTTTTTATTGCATTATTTTCACTGGCGTTCCTCTTTGAGAAGTCGCTCTCCATAGCTGTGGACATGAAAAAGGGTAATAACACCCATCCAACGGGTGTATATATATATATATATATATATATATATATATATATATATATATATATATATATATATATATGTATTTTTGGTAATGCAGAGGTGCCAAAACAGAGTAAAATATCAGTAAGCGCCTCTGTAAGCGCTTTACACATCTTTCTACACCATAGTTACTTCTTGTTGTATCTTGCCTGAGGAAGTGGGCTATAGACCCACAAAACACATTGCAGAATTGTTGGAGTATGAATAAACGTTAGATTTTATGATACACTATTGTTGTGTCTTCTCTGGGGAGGTTAGTCCACCAATACCCCCCATTTTAAGCTGTTCTTAATCATCATGTTTTCTAGTACAGGAAGAGTTAAGAAACTTCAGTTGTTATCTATGCAAAAGAGCGTCTCTGAGCTCTGACCCAACTCTCCAAGCTGCCATACTCCAACTCACCATACTGTCACCCAGAGATCAAAACAGGGCCGGATTTACCATAAGGCACTGTAGGTATGAGCCGACAGGCGCCTGACGATGGAAAGGTTGCCCACTCCCCTCCCCGAGTGGCTCCCTCCCTCCCTACACAGTCCCGATGAGATAGTAAATGATACATTACTTACCCTGCTCTCGGCATTCAACTGACGAGATCTCCAGTCAGCTACCTGATACTTGGGGACACCTCTAGCTACTTCATATTGAGGTTCCTTTTGCTACATAATATTTGGGGCAACTCTAGCAACTTAACGTTGACGGTACGTCTGGCCACCCAATACTAAGGGGCACCTGTAGCTACCTAGGATGGGTAAAGGAAGTAAGGGAGAAGTGACAGCTGGGACAGTCAGCACACTTGTGGTGTGGTTTGGCCGGGGTTTGTAGATTCCTAGAGGAGCAAAGTCTAAAGTGCCAGGACATCTATGACTATAGGCTCCTCTGAGGTAAATCCGGGCCTGGATCAAATCCCAATCCATGCAAGAGACAGAAATTGAAAGACTGTACCTAACTCAAGCTGCTCTACAACCAGGGCCGGCCCTAGACTTTTTGCCGCCTGAGGCAAAATTAGAAAAAATCGCCGCCCCCCCCCCCAGCCGTGGGGGGGGGGGGGCACCGAGCTGGAGGGGTAGCAGGTAGAAAGGGGGTATTGGGCCCAGCAGCAGGGAGGGGGGGTCGGACCCCCCCTCCCTCGCCTGGGTCCCCCGATCTGTGCTCCCCTCCAGCGTTAAGTACAAGCCTGCATTATGCATATGATGAAGAGGCAACGGGCGGGGGAATCACTCACCTCTTCCGCGTTCCATCGCGCGCTCCACTGACGTCACTTCCTGCAACGCCGCCCACTGCATTGTAAGTGGACGGCCTTGCAGGAAGTGACGTCAGTGGAGCGCACGATGGAACGCGGAAGAGGTGACTGATTCCCCCGCCCGTTGCCTCTTCATCATATGCAGGCTTGTACTTAACGCTGGAGGGGAGCGCAGATCGGGGGACCCAGGTGAGGGAGGGGGGGTCCGACCCCCCTCCCCACCGCTAGGCCCAATACCCCCTTTCTGTCCGCTACCCCTCCAGCTTGGTGGGCAGCCCCCAGCGCATGGACAGGCGGGTGCCGCCCCCCCAGATTGTGCCGCCCCCCCAGATCTGCCGTCTGAGGCAAATGTTTCACCCCGCCTCATGAGCGGGCCGGCCCTGTCTACTCTACAACAGCAATGGGCAGTTCCAAAAGACAGACCAAAAGAAATATGTGCATGCACACTTAAGTTCTCATGCTTGCAAACAGTACACTATGCCGTCTACCCTATGCATGAGGCCACAATCAGGTCACAAACTCACCCTCTTCCTGGTAAATGGATTCATCTAGCATCCTTGGAATTGTGGATAGGAAATTCAGCATTTTTTTCAAAACATTTAATTTTTTTTTAAGTTTGTAGTACATTTGATTGACCCAGTTAACACAATTGGCATTACATTTGCATGCAAGTTGAGATTATTTGCATCTCATTGAGTGAAAAGGAAGAGGAACATTTCTCAAACTTTTGTCCTCAACTTTTGTCCTCAACATTTAAGTTGAATATCGCTTGTGGCAGTGCTCCGCTCAGTGTATGGGCATAGCATCACTGCACAGGCACAAAGTACAGCCCCCACCAGCATGTTTTTTTTCCATGCACAAGTGGCTCCATGCTACTGCACAGGTGTGGGCCGTAATTTGCGGCCTGCCCAATATAGCTTCACTTTTACAGACAGAGGAGGGGAGCACAACTGCAAAGAGGAATAGGGTCCTGGATGCCAGTGGAGGGTGGAGTTTGTGGACATCAGGAAAGCCTCTGGAGCTTACAGAGGTTTCTCCCTACTGACATAAGTGTGTAACTTGTTTTTTTCTATCTGCTTGTTTTTTGTATAACCCTACATGTTTTCTTTAATAATCTCCAGTCACACTTTGATGAAACTCAAAGTCACACCTCCATACCACACTTTCATCCACTTGACCATTACACCTCCAGTCACATCTTCATCATATGTCCAAGTGACACCCTTGCACCATACTTTCATTAAATTTCCAACCACACCTCCATCATACCTCCATCACACCTCCAACCCCAACTTCATCACACCTCCAGCACGCATCCAACCACATTTTCATCACGCCTCCTAACACACCTCCATCACACCTCCAACCACATCCTCATCATGTGTCCTAACACACCTCCATCACACCTCCAACCACACTTCCAGCCACACCTCCAACCACACCTCCAACCACATCTCTAAACATGCCTTCAACCACACCACCAATCCCACCTTCATCACACCTCCGACAACATATCTAACCATACTTCAAACTACACCTCCATCACACCTCTAACAACATCTCCATCATACCTCCAACCACACCTCCAACCTCTCCTCCATCACACCTCCAGCCACATCTCCATCATACCTCCAACCACATGTTCATCACGCCTCCTAAATCACCTCCACCAAACCTAGTCCAACCACACCTCCATCACACTTCCGACCTTATCTCCAAACATACCTTTAACCACTCCACCAATCTCACCTTCATCACACCGCAAAAGACAAAGCTCCAACTACTCCTCCATCACACCTCTTACTACATCTCCATTAGTGTTGGGCGAACAGTGTTCGCCACTGTTCGGGTTCTGCAGAACATCACCCTGTTCGGGTGATGTTCGCGTTCGGCCGAACACCTGATGGTGTTCGGCCTTTTAAGTTCGGGTTCGCCCTGAACTTCTAATGGCCGCCGAACAGGGCCGAACAGGGCCCCTGTTCGGCCGAACAGGGCCCTGTTCGGCCGAATACTGCCCCCCTATGGGGTCGCAGGCATAAGGGGGGAGCATGCCCCGATCGCGGGGGGGGTCGGAAATTCCCCCCACCCCCTCCGCTAGCGCTCCCCCCTCTGCCCGCTTCCCCATACAAAAGTTTAAGCAAAGTACCTGTAGTGGATGGCCTGGCAGTGGGCAGCACTGTGGAGTGAGGAGGAGGAGTCCGGAGAGTGACGAGTTGAGGGAGGCCGGGCAGCGGGCGTGAGGTCAGAGAAAGGGCGGAAGTACCACAAGGGTACTTCCGCTGAACCGCCCGCTGCCCGGCCTCCCTCAACTCGTCACTCTCCGGACTCCTCCTCCTCACTCCACAGTGCCGACCCCCCCCCCCCGCGATCGGGGCATGCTTCCCCCTTATGCCTGCGACCCCATATGGCCCCCAAAAGCTGGATGTTCGGAAAGTTCGGGGTTCGGCCCGAACATGCCGAACATCTCGGCCATGTTCGGCGAACTTTCCCGAACCCGAACATCCAGGTGTTCGCCCATCACTAATCTCCATCATACTTCTAACCACACCTCCATCATGTCTTTGACCACACCTCCATCACACCTCCAACCACACAGGCATGACCATTTGGACCACACCTTCAGCCACCCTTTCATCACACCTTCAACTATAACTTGAACACACCTCTAGTTAAGCACACCATGCAGAATTTGTGGGCACTGGGCAAAACATGCATTTACATTTTTCAGATCAGTTCTCCCTTTCTCAATCAGTAACTATACCTTATTAAAACATTTGGAACATTTGGAACAATCAAAACCATTGTGCATAATTTACTCATAATGATGGGTAAATCAGGCCAATACAATAAGAGAGACAATCATTGACTAAAGATGGGTTTTGCTTCCAGAAGAGGTACTGCCGCTTGAGAAGTGGGACAGGTGTGAGCTATGGCATCAGTGTGCCAGTCTCAGAAACAGTAACAGCGGGTGGCCATATTCTCCTCTGTCTTTCTAAAGGCCAAACAGGGACAGATGTGAGCTATGTCATCAGCGTGTCATTCTCAGGAATGGTAACAGTGGGTGACCACTAGAGATGTCGCAAACACAGAATTTTCTGTTTGCAAACGGTGAACGCAAACTTCAGCAAAATGTTTGCGAACAGGCGAATCTGGAGAACCGCCATAGACTTCAATGGGCAGGCAAATTTGAAAACTTACTGTGTTTCTCTGGCCACAAAAGTTGTTTCAAGGGGTCTAACACCTGGACAGGGGCATACCCGAGGGGGATCCATACCAAAAGTTTTACCAAGAATTACTGAGTTGACGCAAAGTCGGGTTTTAAACCCTTAAGGGCAGAAATCACATTATGCACAGCTCTGGGTGTCAGTGGGCTGTGTGGAATGTCTCACACAGAGAAATGCAACAGTACTATCAGAATACAGTGAGATAATAATGCACTGGAGTGGTTCTGTGCCTGCAACTTAACCAGCTGAGCGGTCTGGACGAGCTCAGCTCGTCCAGTACCGCCGGAGCCTGCCGCTCAGGCCCTGCTGGGCCGATTTGGCTCAAATAAAAAGCAGCACACGCAGCCGGCACTTTGCCAGCCGCGTGTGCTGCCTGATCGCCGCTGCAGTGCGGCGATCCGCCGCATGCAGCGGCGAAAGAGGGTCCCCCCAGCCGCCTGAGCCCAGCGTAGCCGGAACAAAAAGTTCCGGCCAGCGCTAAGGGCTGGATTGGAGGCGGCTGACGTCAGGACGTCGGCTGACGTCCATGACGTCACTCCGCACGTCGCCATGGCGACGAGGTAAGCGAAACACGGAAGGCCGCTCTTTGCGGCCTTCCGTGTTATTTCTGGCCGCCGGAGGCGATCAGAAGATCGCCTCCGGAGCGCCCTCTAGTGGGCTTTCATGCAGCCAACTTTCAGTTGGCTGCATGAAATAGTTTTTTTTTTAATTTAAAAAAAAACCCTCCCGCAGCCTCCCTGGTGATCTTAATAGAACGCCAGGGTGGTTAATAAGGCAACAGCAGTAGTGTGCACACAGCTCTGGGTGTCAGTGTGCTGTGGAGGGTCACACACAAAAAAAACACAGGAGACCGATGTGCTAGCCCTTAAAAGGGCTGTTTGGGGCGGATCAGTGAATAATGGCGCACAGCGCCTATGCATACAAATGGCGCCGCATTAAAAAGACACGCTTATCACTATTTATTGTTAGTACTGCATAATAATGGCGCACAGGGAAAAAAGAAGAAAAATGGCACACACTAACGTTAATTATCAATAGTGGCACACACTAACGTTATTTATCAATAGTGCCGTTCATTTGCCAAACAGCAGACGTTATTGCCCACAGTAACGTTATTTATCAATAGCGCCCTACATAAGCCAAACTGCAGACGTTATTTATAACTGCAAAACGGTGAATGGATTTAATGTAACACTGTCAAGGTTAGGATTAGGCGCCACCAGGGGGGTGGTTAGGGTTAGGCACCATCAGGGGGGTCTTAGGGTTAGGCACCACTGGGGGAGTCTTAGGGTTAGGCACCATCAGAGGGGTCTTAGGGTTAGGCACCACATGGGGGGTCTTAGGGTAAGGCACCACCAGGTAGGTCTTAGGGTTTGGTACCACCAGGGGGGTGGTTAGGGTTAGGCACCACCAGGGGGGTGGTTAGGGTTAGCCACCACCAGGGGGGTTTAGGGGTTAGGGATAGGTACAGAGAGGGTTCTTTGTGTTAACGCTAAATAATGATAAGGCTTTAACGCTAAATAACAATAAGGCTTTAACGTTAAATAATAATAAGGCTTTAACGTTAAATAGCGATAAGCGGCAAACGGATTAGCGGCAACATCGTGCGCCATTATTCGCAGGCGCCATTTTCAGATGGATCCGTTTGGGGTGCTATCACAGCAAGTGAGGAACAAGAACACAGGCCTAGCTAATGCTTTCCCTACCTATCTGCAGCAAGTCTTACCCCGCTCTCACTAACAGTCAGCAGCCAGCAAAGGATTGATCCAATACGGCCACCGCTACTACTTTTTGATAAAGGGATGGGGGGTCCAGGAAGAGGTGCTAGCTGACTGGCTGCCATGTGTCTGCTGACTGTGGGGTAAGGGTTCAAAGTTTAGCTCACTGATGATGTATAGGGGGCGATCGAACACACCAAATGTTCGCTGTTTGCCGCGAATGCGAGCAGAAAATGTTCACAGAATATTGCTCGCTGGCGAACTGTCTGGGCCATCTCTAGTGACCACATTCTAATCTGTCTTCCTACAGGCCAAAGAGGGACAAGTGTGAGCTATGTCATCAGTGTGCCAGTCTCAGGAATGGTAACAGCGGGTGACCACATTCTCCTCCGTCTTTCTACAGACCTTCTTCTTGCCAATTGTTCTCGAGTTTGAAGAGCTTCAGTAATGAATATGCTGTATGTGTTGTCACTGCTCTTCCCTGCATGATAAGCATTATGAAATTCTCTGCAGACAGATCTCCTCTCCATGACAATGCATAGCAGGGGCGGGTATCACGGTAGCCTGCAATGAATTCTGAGCACTGAAAGGTTGAACGACTCTGCATTTCTAGCAAAGAGAAAGTGATATGACAAGGTTTTGGGATTTTGAAGTTACTGAGGATCAGATTTGCTAAGATTATCCAATGGTGAGTTAAAAATTTAAACAATATAGAGTAAAATATTTAAAAACAGTTTAAGAAGGGAGGTAGTGGTGGACTTACCTGCATACATTTGTTTTTGGAGCACCACCCTGCTGCCGCTGAAATACTAGGTGTGGTTAATTACTACTCCCCCTCCTGAGTCATAGCAACTCCGGCAAATCAGACTATAACAGAAGTGACTGCTAAATGCTAAATGAGTCCAAGACAGCAAAGCACCTCCCAGCTTTGACTCATGTAGTAGTTGCTCCTGTTATAGCCTGATGAAGCGGGTATAGACCTGCGAAATGCATTGCATTTTGGAGTTGTGAATAAAATAATTTTTCTAGTAAAATGTAATCATTTTGAGTCAGCTTGGGGAGGGAAGTTGACCACTAAACACCCCCCCCCCCTTCCTTTGTAAACTGTTTTTAAATAATTTACTCTATACCAATTTTTACCTAATATCGTAAGTCCACCCTCGGTGGAGGAGGGGTGTCACCACCCATTTTTTCTCCTGTCTGCAGAGAGTGACTTTTAACCTAAGTGGGGTTGGGACTAATCTGCTCACCTGCTGTTAGGCCAGAAACCCACTGGGAGCGATTTTCTGAGTGCTTTGAGATTGGAAAACTCTTGCTAATGTAATGCTATGGGTGTGATCCCACTGGAGCGATGTGATATTATAAAAATCCCCCATAGCATTGCATTAGCAAGGGCTTTTTCAAACCACTAGCGATAAGAAATCACTCCTAGAGGGTTTCTGGCCTTACAGTGGTTGTCCACCTTTGTGAGTATTCTTTCACAACATCTGTGTGCCACACTAAGGGTAGAGATGAGCGTAATGACTTAATTACGATTTCGCGAAATTTCGCGTAATTAGTGTAATTACGATTATGGCCGTAAGTACATAAACGTAATGAAGAAAGATTTCGCGAAATTCTGCGTAAGCGTAATTTTCGCGTAATTCTCGCATTACAGTGGGTATCGCGAAATTACGTTTGCCTTGCATGCAACCATTTGTAAGCGTAGTTACATAACGTAATTTCGTGATAGTTCATATTACTGTAAGCGTTAATTTTCGCGTCGTTTTCGCATTACGGAATGCTATTTCGCATATAAAATTCGCCATGTAGTGATATTTCGCATCAAAATTCGCCATACAGACGAAAATGCCTTCGGCGAAAATTCGCGAGCAACCCTGCTAACAAGTAATTACGAAATTTGTGAAATTACGAAGAAATGCGAAATTACGTTATGGTTTAACGCAAAATTACATTATGGTTTAACGCGAAATTACGTTATGAACGAAACGTGAAATTACGCGTTGAAAATTACGCTTACGGTATTTTCAATTACAATTTTAATGGCAATTACGCTACCATCATTTCGCATCGTAATAGCAAATTTCGCATGCGTAATTATAGTAACGCGAAATTTCAAAAATTTCGGCTCAACACTAACTAAGGGCCCTTTTCCACTGCATAGCTGAATTGCAAAATCACAAAACACTAGAGATTGTTAAATCACTAGGTTTTGCTCTTAACATAGGAATCGCAGTAGGTATTTTCCACTACCGCAATTCGATTTTGCCTAAAGCACGATCACGTTCGGGAGCAATTTTTAAAGAACAATCTACACCCATGCTAACCTAGAAATAAAAAAATAATAATATATAAGTAGATAAATACTAGTTCTACTCGCATAACAGATGCAGTGGCGTTCCTACGATAGAGCAAAGGGGGGCAGGGCGCACTGGGTGACAAACAGCTAGGGGGTGTTGCCACGACCCCCCACAGCGGCAGAGCAGGAGGGGGAAGCTGTGCTAGAAGGTCGGGCAGTGGGGGCAGCGGCAGGGAGGGGGGCCAAAACCCTCCCTCCCTCACCTGGGACCCCTCCTTCTGCCTCTATCCCCCTCCATAGATTACCAGCAAGTGCAGGCTCGGCGAGATGCGTGCGGAGAATTACTCACCTCATTTCCGCGTTCCAAGCACTGGAGCGCAGCGTCATGTCATCACATGTTTTCGTCTTCAATGCCGCCCACTGTGCTTCCTGATTAGCGGAAGCACAGTGGGCGGCATTGAAGGCGGAGATCTGTGACGACATGACGCTGCCAGCGCTTGAAACGTAGAAGTGAGGTGAGTAATTCTCTGCACGCCTCCCGCCGAGCCTGCACTGCCTGGTAATCTATTGAGGCGGATAGAGGCAGAAGGAGATGTCCCAGGTGAGGCAGTGGAGGGGGGGGGGGCGGGTGTCCATGGCCCCCCTCCCTGCCGCTGCCCTCACTGCCCCTCCTTCTAGCGCTGCTTCTCCCTCCTGGGGCATCTATACTGGGGGCAACTGTACTAGCTATACTAGGGGCAACTAAACTAGCTATACTAGGGGCATTTAAACTAAGTTTACTGGGGGCAACTATACTAGCTATACTGGGGCAACTATACTAACTTCACTGGGGGCAACTAGCTATACTGGGGGCATTTAAACTAAGTTTACTGGGGGAAACTATACTAACTTCACTGGGGGCAACTAGCTTCACTGGGGGCAACTATACTAGCTTCACTGGGGGCAGCTATACTGGGGGCAATTGTACAAGCTACACTGGGGGCAACTGTACAAGCTACACTGGGGGCAACTGTACTAGCTATACTGGGGCAACTCTACTAGCTATACTCGGGGCAACTGTACTAGCTATACTGGTGTACTGGTGGCAACTGTTCTAGCTATACTGGGGGCAACTGTACTAGCTATACAGGGGGCAACTGTACTAGCTATACTGGAGGCAACTATACTGACTTCACTGGGGGCAACTATACTAGCTATACTGGGTGCAACTAAACTACATACACTGGGGGCAACTGTACTAGCTTCACTGAGGGCAACTATACAACCTATACTGGGGGCAAGTATACTAGCTATACTACTAGGGCAACTATGCTACCTTTACTGGGACAACTAAATTACCTGTACTAGTGGCACCTATATCTGGCATTACCTGACATGGCACACTTAGTATGCCATATGTGCTTCTTTTTTTTTTTTTGGGGGGGGGGGGGAGGGGGGGTCTTATAATACCCAGCATCGGGTGTCAAGTGCCCTAGGTATGCCACTGAACAGATTTATTGTGCTATCCACGCAATGATTCCTGTGAATTTTATAAAGGAAAAGCAGAAAATCCTATTCTAGGCAGTGGCCATCTTGCTAAGCTAACACTGACATCATATCCTCCCTGACTCTTGTTTTCCTCCCTCCCTTCTCTTGCTCATTGTGTATTCATTAGCTGCCCTCCTCCCAGAGTCTTCAGACACTCCCACTGAGGTGTATACTAGGAACTGCACTGTCTTTTTTTTCTTTTCTCCTCCAATCGCTGAGTCACCTCAGCCTTGCTTGTAAACACAAGTGAGCAGGTTTCAGATAAGCTAGGCAGGGAAATAAATGGAAGAGGAGGAATATATTATAGATAAAAAGAACCCCCAGCATTCAACTGTTTGGCACTGACTACTAAAGGGCCAGTGCTCCTTAAGTATGTGATAACTCCCTCCAATCATAACAGCAGAAAAAGTTTTGCAAGTTTTGAATGCAGGATTAGCATCTTTATCCTTTAATACACTCAAACCAGTTGCTTTTGAAATTTGATTTTTATGCTGACAATACCACTTTAAAGTGATTTTGCAATGCAAGTGTGTTGCATATGCAAAATGGCAATTGTTTAAAAAAATTAGTGACAAAACGCAATTGCAATAGCTAGCATTTATCGATTTTGATTGCTAGGGGAAAAGGGCCCTAATTGTGCTACCTATCACTATCAAGGGCTCTCAAACATCTCTCCTTTGTATCCAGTTGAGAGGCACACTGATGAACCTGAGTGTTGCAACCAACCCGCCACAGATGAGTTTAGACAGCCCCCTCATTTGTGGGTGTGTGTGTAAGGGGACGTATCAAAGCAAAGTATGGGAGTAGGTGGCAATTTTTAAAGTGGTATGGAATTCAAAATTGCTTCAGTAGTAATAACCATATGGGGCAAGAGCCACTGTTACTCATTTTTGACACGTAGAACTATCCATTGAAGAGTAAAATTTCCCTTTCAGATTTTCCGCGAAGGAAAACATTCCCATTATGGTTTAGCGCTGATGGATGAAGAATAATGGTAATCATTTTCTATACGCAGCAGCGAGCGCTATGTAAAGCCCTTCTCCAGCCGGCGTTCCCCCATCTGTGATAACAGTGCAAATTATTACATGCAAATGATTAGTATTTGTTTGCCAGCAATGGTGTCCCTGCAGGCTTGCGTCCATAAGATCCATAGAACATAACAAGTGCTTGATACAAATGAAAGCAAACAAAATATCAAATTAATTATGGATCATTCATTGACCTGAAACCGTTTAGTGTGTAATTTCCTTATTGCACAGATAAGCTAAACATATATTAGTGTTTACCATCTAAACATGCAAACCGGCGGCACTTATTTTTTCTTTTTTTTCTTTAAAGCGATACTCGTTCTTGTTTGTTTGTTTTTTTTGTTGTTTTTGTTTTTGTTTTTTGTTGTTGAGTAGAAAATAGAAATACAGTCAGGGGCATAACCTAAAATCATGGGGGGCCCACAAAAACTTTGAAGGGGTCCCTTTTAATATTCACAACCCTTCCTTTGCCTCCTCCTGGTGACCCTCACAGCCTGCGGGCCCATCTCACAAGGGTCATAAGACAAGTGTGGCCATCAGGGTCGTCACACCCATAATAAGTGTGGCCACAAAAACACCTGATCTGAAGGATCAGAGAAAGGCCCCGTTCACATCTAAAAGTGCAAAATGAAAGTGCTTAGCGCTAGCACACTGCTGGGCCTCCCTGCAGAGGCAGCGGTTATTACCCCCTAGTTACACCACTGGGCCCCCCTGCAGAGGCAGCGGTTATTCCTCCCTAGTTACACCACTGGGCCTCCCTGCAGAGGCAGCGGTTATTCCCCCATAGTTACACCACTGGGCCTCCCTGCAGAGGCAGCGGTTATTCCCCCCTAGTTACACCACTGGGCCTCCCTGCAGAGGCAGCGGTTATTCCTCCCTAGTTACACCACTGGGCCTCCCTGCAGAGGCAGCGGTTATTACCCCCTAGTTACACCACTGGGCCCCCCTGCAGAGGCAGCGGTTATTCCCCCCTAGTTACACCACTGGGCCCCCCTGCAGAGGCAGCGGTTATTCCCCCCTAGTTACACCACTGGGCCTCCCTGCAGAGGCAGCGGTTATTCCTCCCTAGTTACACCACTGGGCCTCCCTGCAGAGGCAGCGGTTATTCCCCCCTAGTTACACCACTGGGCCTCCCTGCAGAGTCAGCGGTTATTCCCCCCTAGTTACACCACTGGGCCTCCCTGCAGAGTCAGCGGTTATTCCCCCCTAGTTACACCACTGGGCCTCCCTGCAGAGTCAGCGGTTATTCCCCCCTAGTTACACCACTGGGCCTCCCTGCAGAGTCAGCGGTTATTCCCCCCTAGTTACACCACTGGGCCCCCCTGCAGAGGCAGCGGTTATTCCCCCCTAGTTACACCACTGGCCCCCCCTGCAGAGGCAGCGGTTATTACCCCCTAGTTACACCACTGGGCCTCCCTGCAGAGGCAGCGGTTATTACCCCCTAGTTACACCACTGGGCCCCCCTGTAGAGGCAGCGGTTATTACCCCCTAGTTACACCACTGGGCCTCCCTGCAGAGGCAGCGGTTATTCCCCCCTAGTTACACCACTGGGCCTCCCTGCAGAGGCAGCGGTTATTCCTCCCTAGTTACACCACTGGGCCTCCCTGCAGAGGCAGCGGTTATTACCCCCTAGTTACACCACTGGGCCCCCCTGCAGAGGCAGCGGTTATTCCCCCCTAGTTACACCACTGGGCCCCCCTGCAGAGGCAGCGGTTATTCCCCCCTAGTTACACCACTGGGCCCCCCTGCAGAGGCAGCGGTTATTCCCCCCTAGTTACACCACTGGGCCCCCCTGCAGAGGCAGCGGTTATTCCCCCCTAGTTACACCACTGGGCCCCCCTGTAGAGGCAGCGGTTATTCCTCCCTAGTTACACCACTGGGCCTCCCTGCAGAGGCAGCGGTTATTACCCCCTAGTTACACCACTGGGCCCCCCTGCAGAGGCAGCGGTTATTCCCCCCTAGTTACACCACTGGGCCCCCCTGCAGAGGCAGTGGTTATTCCCCCCTAGTTACACCACTGGGCCCCCCTGCAGAGGCAGCGGTTATTCCCCCCTAGTTACACCACTGGGCCCCCCTGCAGAGGCAGCGGTTATTCCCCCCTAGTTACACCACTGGGCCCCCCTGTAGAGGCAGCGGTTATTCCCCCCTAGTTACACCACTGGGCCCCCCTGCAGAGGCAGCGGTTATTCCCCCCTAGTTACACCACTGGGCCCCCCTGCAGAGGCAGCGGTTATTACCCCCTAGTTACACCACTGGGCCTCCCTGTAGAGGCAGCGGTTATTCCTCCCTAGTTACACCACTGGGCCTCC
The DNA here is from genome assembly GCF_040937935.1 of Hyperolius riggenbachi. Lineage (NCBI taxonomy): Eukaryota > Metazoa > Chordata > Amphibia > Anura > Hyperoliidae > Hyperolius > Hyperolius riggenbachi. The sequence continues at coordinate 234,660,205 of NC_090656.1, read as the reverse complement.
CTGCAGAGGCAGCGGTTATTACCCCCTAGTTACACCACTGGGCCTCCCTGTAGAGGCAGCGGTTATTCCTCCCTAGTTACACCACTGGGCCTCCCTGCAGAGGCAGCGGTTATTACCCCCTAGTTACACCACTGGGCCCCCCTGTAGAGGCAGCGGTTATTCCCCCCTAGTTACACCACTGGGCCCCCCTGTAGAGGCAGCGGTTATTCCTCCCTAGTTACACCACTGGGCCTCCCTGCAGAGGCAGCGGTTATTACCCCCTAGTTACACCACTGGGCCCCCCCTGCAGAGGCAGCGGTTATTCCCCCCTAGTTACACCACTGGGCCCCCCTGCAGAGGCAGCGGTTATTCCCCCCTAGTTACACCACTGGGCCCCCCTGCAGAGGCAGCGGTTATTCCCCCCTAGTTACACCACTGGGCCCCCCTGCAGAGGCAGCGGTTATTCCCCCCTAGTTACACCACTGGGCCCCCCTGTAGAGGCAGCGGTTATTCCCCCCTAGTTACACCACTGGGCCCCCCTGTAGAGGCAGCGGTTATTCCTCCCTAGTTACACCGCTGAGTATAGTATTCCTCCCTAGTTACACCGCTGAGTATAGCTGTGAAATGGGAAATGTGGGCTCTGTAAGTACCAGGACAATCTGGGATGATTAGCAGCTATAACTGGAAATTTCGACACTGGGGTCACCCAATAAAATAGTGAGTGCTGGGCGGCAGAGCCGGATTAAGGCTGAATGGGGCCCTAAGCGGACTTACAGATTGGGCCCCCCACCACCCGCCGCCCCCCTCCCCCCCGACATGCAGCCAACCGAGAAGCCAGCATCTTACCTACTATCAGCTGCTCCCTGGCTGGAGTCCCTCCGTGCTGCAACTCCTCTCTGAATTCGGCTGACTCTGCAGCAGCATGTGATCCAGCCCAGACGAATGAGCGAGCAAGCAGCGGCCATTGCTATGGTGATGTGGCCACATGCGAGCCCCGCTCTCTCCAGGCCAGCCTGTGCAATCAGACGTAGACTGATGATGTCAGCAGCGTCAGCCATGTTGCGCACACTGACTGCACAGGCTGGGCTGGAGTGAGCAGAGCTGGCATGTGGCCCCATCACCATAGCAATGGCCGCTGCTTGTTTGCTCATTCGTCTGGGCTGGATCACATGCTGATGCATCGTCAGCAGATTGCGGAGAAGAGTTGCAGCACGGAGGGGCTCCAGCCAGGGAACGGCTTATAGAATGTAAGATGCTGGCTCCTCGGTTGGCTGATGGGGCCCTTAGATAGGGCCCTTAGACTCTTACTGGGGCCCCAAGCTAATGCTTGATTTGCCTGGTCGGTAATCCAGCCCTGCTGGGCGGTTCCAGAGCCCGCTATACAAATTGCGGCTGCAAACAGCTGGTGCGAAATTTGGCCTCAGGTGTCCAAATGTCCTGTTATAGCTAGTGTTGGGCGAACATCTAGATGTTCGGGTTCGGGCCGAACAGGCCGAACATGGCCGCGATGTTCGGGTGTTCGACCCGAACTCCGAACATAATGGAAGTCAATGGGGACCCGAACTTTTGTGCTTTGTAAAGCCTCCTTACATGCTACATACCCCAAATTTACAGGGTATGTGCACCTTGGGAGTGGGTACAAGAGGAAAAATTTTTTTAGCAAAAAGAGCTTATAGTTTTTGAGAAAATTGATTGTAAAGTTTCAAAGGAAAAATTGTCTTTTAAATGCTGAAAATGTCATGTTTCTTTGCACAGGTAACATGGTTTTTACCGCCAGGCAGTCATAAATGTAATAAAGAGAAGAGGTTCAATAAACAGGGACTGGTAACGCTAACCCAGCAGCAGCAGCAGCACACGTGATGGAACAGGAGGAGGCGCAGGAGGAGAAGGCCACGCTTTTTGAGACACAACAACCCAGGCCTTGCATGAGGACAAGAAGCGTGCGGATAGCATGCTTTTTACCGCCATGCAGTCATAAATGTAATAAAGATAAGAGGTTCAATAAACAGGGACCGGTAACGCTAACCCAGCAGCAGCAGCAGCACACGTGATGGAACAGGAGGAGGCGCAGGAGGAGAAGGCCACGCTTTCAGGTGCAACTCAGGCCTTGCATGAGGACAAAAAAATGTGTGCGCAAAGCAATGCAATGAGTAGTTTTCAGGACACAATGGGCTATTCGGAGGAGCTATTCCCACCCCCACAATCTTCTACCTGTGAAAGGTCAATGGAACAGCCACAAATGTTGTGCCCGGATTCACAACCTTTTTCTGTGGAAAATGCACCTCGCACTGAAATGCAAGGCGAGGCCGAGGATGAACATGACATCAACAACTCAACATGACGCAAAATGGGGGCGGAACAGAAAGCTGCTTTCAATGTTTTGAAGGCCTTAATTGCCTCCGGTGGCCAGTTAGATGCATCATTCATCACACCCAAATCCCAGAGCAATGTGTGCAGGAATTTGAATCGCAGGAGGTGTACCGAGATCATCTGGACAAGTGACCAAGTGACCAAGTGACAAGTGACCAAGTGATAAGTGACAAAGTGAAAAGTGACAAAGTGACCAGTGACAAAGTGACAAAGTGACAAAATGACAAAGTGACAAGTGACAAGTGACAAGTGACAAGTGACAAAGTGACAAAATGACAAAGTGACAAAGTGACAAAGTGACAAAGTGACCAGTGACAAAGTGACAACTGAGAGGTTGTTCTGGGGAGATCCACTGCACTCAGTCGCATATGAGGAGAGGTCTCGTCGGGACTGCTGATCCTCCTCAGCTTGCTCAAAGCCTTGAGGGTTCCTGAAGATCCTCTGCTTGGAGTTCGCCGGGGTTCAGCTTGGTGTCGGGGTCGGCGGCGTCCTCCTCACTCCAACGTGGCAGATCTGTTGAAGGAAAAAAAAACAAACATTGTTAAAAGTCCAGTACCGCTTCTGAAGGACTCACCAAGAGATGCTAGCGCACCATCGCTCGCTGGGTGATGTCCCTCCCTACGCGCTGGAATTCTACGCTGCACATGCTAGCACGCTTTTGCGCAGTGCCGAGGCGCATTCCAGCAGCTAGCTAGCTACCAAGCTTCTGTGGATCTGATTGGGCCACCATGTTGGATCTCTGCCAAGTCCTCCAAAATTTTGAGCAATCCACGTTGCTTGTGACTGAGCAGTGACAACTCTACAGTCAGCATTACAATACTACTGCTGTGTTTACTGAAGAAATCAATGTTGAAGATGGAAACCGCTGGCATGATGCAAGTGGGGGATTCTGAAGATGAAAACGATCAGCGTGATGATACCAACATCAGGCAACCTGCCTCAGGAAACGCTGGTCCCAGCTATGACAAAGAACAGGACGAGGAACAGCTGGAGTTGGAGCAGGAATTGGATGCCCCCACTGCCGAGGGACAGAGCGGTGCACGTTGGACGTTGGACTTCCACAATTTAGCGGGAATGGACAGCAGAAGATGAAGAAAGTGATGCTGGTGACGAATATGGTGCATCACAACAATCACAACGCTCACAAGAACATGAAGACAGAGGAGTCTGGCAGGACTCTCTGGCACACATGGCTCAATTCATGCTAGACTGCATTGAACGCGGCCCGCGCATTATTCACTATTCATTATTATTCATTATTCTGGAATCTGGACAACACCAATTACTGGGTTTATACCCAGTTTATACAAACACAATGTTAAAAAACTGATTGAAGAAAGTGTCAGACAAGTCAAAAATGGAACAATTCCAGCAGGCCCTTGAGGATGGAGACTTTAGAGAGGAGATTGACATCCTCCTCCTTCTCTAGCCAGTTGTACGTCGACAGACTGACTTCAGCAAACCCAGGAGGACCAGGAGGGCAGCAAAGAACACAAGCTGCTGCTAGTGCCGAAAAGGGAATGGTATTGGCAGTGTCCTTGGAGTGGGAACATTTTCTGACACCCATGCAGCAGCCCACAGAACAGCAATCGGGCAGTTCCACGTCCTCCAACACCAATCGCCTGGAGAAGATGGTCAAGGTCCAGGACTACATGTCAGATGGCGTAGCTGTGTTGAACAATCCATCTGCAGACAGACGGTGAGTGTGACAGGCAGCACAGAAGGACCATGGCAACTCACTCATAGTACCACAGTTTGATAGTGCTGCCCAAAAAATTATATGGATCCGTGAACCCGGGCACTGCGGGCAGTACTGGGAAGTGGGAACGCAGATTTTAGTACCTAAACACACGATACAACATGTTTTCCGGGGTCGGACTCTGAGGCACATACAGATGGTCCCGATCATCATCCTCATCATACAACTCTTCTCCTGAGTCTGACCCACCCACCACCTCTGCCACCCCAACATCCCCAGACACAGACCCCTCATCGTCCTCAACATTAACTTGGGATGCTGGCCTGAGCCAGACCTCCTCCTCCACATCAGGCCCCATCATCTCCTCAATGGCAGCCCTCATTAATCGCTCTGGCGACGGACCGATGGACACAACGTTCTCCTCCGGGGAGGGCTGCTGCTGACCACTGGCTGCTGGGGTGGATGTTATAGCTTGCGTGGGGCGTTGGCTGTTGCTGTTGTTGGGAGTGCTGCTCACAGCGGAGGTCTCTGAGGAACTCATGGTGAGCTCATATAGTGGTTGGCGGTGAGTGGAGTATTACTGATCCCAGCAATATACACACTGACTGGCAGAGTACGCAATGCTATATAGTCTGGCTGAGCGGTGTACACAGAGTGGCAGTACACACAATGCTATATAGTGTGGCTGAGCGAGCGGTGTACCACTATTCCCAGCAGACACAGAACAGTAAACAGAATGCTATATAGTGTGGCTGAACGAGCGGTGTACCACTATTCCCAGCAGACACAGAACAGTACACAGAATGCTATATAGTGTGGCTGAACGAGCGGTGTACTACTGTTCCCAGCAGACACAGAACAGTACACAGAATGCTATATAGTGTGGCTGAACGAGCGGTGTACCACTGTTCCCAGCAGACACAGAACAGTACACAGAATGCTATATAGTGTGGCTGAACGAGCGGTGTACCACTGTTCCCAGCAGACACAGAACAGTACACAGAATGCTATATAGTGTGGCTGAACGAGCGGTGTACTACTGTTCCCAGCAGACACAGAACAGTACACAGAATGCTATATAGTGTGGCTGAACGAGCGGTGTACTACTGTTCCCAGCAGACACAGAACAGTACACAGAATGCTATATAGTGTGGCTGAACGAGCGGTGTACTACTGTTCCCAGCAGACACAGAACAGTACACAGAATGCTATATAGTGTGGCTGAACGAGCGGTGTACTACTGTTCCCAGCAGACACAGAACAGTACACAGAATGCTATATAGTGTGGCTGAACGAGCGGTGTACTACTGTTCCCAGCAGACACAGAACAGTACACAGAATGCTATATAGTGTGGCTGAACAAGCGGTGTACTACTGTTCCCAGCAGACACAGAACAGTACACAGAATGCTATATAGTGTGGCTGAACGAGCGGTGTACTACTGTTCCCAGCAGACACAGAACAGTACACAGAATGCTATATAGTGTGGCTGAACGAGCGGTGTACTACTGTTCCCAGCAGCGACACACAATGACTGGGGGGGACCCTGGCTAGCGTGGCTGGAGCGCGAACTACCCTGCCTGCCTACCCAAAGCTAAACCCACAGACAAATGGCGGAGATATGACGTGGTTCGGGTATTTATTTACCCGAACCACGTGACAGTTCGGCCAATCAGAGCGCGTTCGGGTCCGAACCACGTGACCCGTTCGGCCAATCACAGCGCTAGCCGAACGTTCGGGGAACGTTCGGCCATGCGCTCTTAGTTCGGCCATATGGCCGAACGGTTTGGCCGAGCACCGTCAGGTGTTCGGCCGAACTCGAACATCACCCGAACAGGGTGATGTTCTGCAGAACCCGAACAGTGGCGAACACTGTTCGCCCAACACTAGTTATAGCCAGCCACTAATCGCAGCTATTAACGTGGGTGCCTACGGTGCTGTCCATACTTTCCCAGTGCCCAATTAAATACAAATGGATATAGGTGGAGATTGTGGTCAGGGGATCGTTAGGCATCAGTTGGGGGTGTCAGTTAGGGTTAGGCAATGGTTGGGCAAGGTCACTTAGGGTTAGGTATCAATCAGGGGTGTTGGTTTGTATTAGGCATTAGTTGGGGGAGTAGGTTGTGGTGGGTTAGGCATTGGTTGAGGGTTTTGGTTGAGATTAGACATTGGTTAAGGGTCAGTTAGGGTTAGACATTGGTTAAGTGGGTTGGTTAGTGTTAGGTATCAGTTGGGGGATCGGTTAGGGTTAGGCATTGGTTGGGCAGGTCGGTTAGGGTTAAGTATCGGTTGGGGAGGTTGGTTATGGGTTAGGCATTGAGTGGAGGAGTCGGTTGTGGGTTAGGCATTGGTTGGAGGTTTTGGTTAAGATTAGGCAGTGGTTGGGGGTCAGTTAGGGTTAAGCATCAATAGAGTGAGGATTCAAAGGATAATGGGGACAGGTTAGGTGATAGTAAAATACGGGGTAGAATCAGCAATATTGTACTATCATATTTACATAAAGCTCATAGTAGAATATCAGTAATTTTACCAATATTCTACTAACAGCTATTTCTAGCACCCATTTTTGTGGGTGTGGTTTTTGCATGTGCGCAAATAGATGCCTATTCATAATGGGAAAATCAGAATTATAAGGATTTTTTTCAACTTTTTAGCAATTTTTCCTAAAAGAGATTACTTCCATCAAGTTCACGCTGAATGCATTGCCGAGGCTCATGCGGCAAATCACAACCGATCTCAAAAACAGCCGTAACCAGGGACGCGCACGGCACAATGCACAGTACTACTTTGCTATTCATTTGTAAAATGGCAGAACGTGCGCAGTGTCCAGTGACACACACAGATGGACTTGCATTCTTGCAATGGAATTTGATTGTCTTAGTGGCGATTGCACACAGTGAATCCAGCGCAGGAGACTTGGGTGCACAGGGAGTAACTTCGGTGCTGTCAGAAGACGGAGCTGAAGTTACTTTCAAAACACTATAATCTGGCTTCCAGCAATAGCTGGAAGATGAATTATTTCATTCCCCCACTATCCATGGTGGCCTGGAGGGGGGAATAGTAATTAACACGGCCGGGACTTGTGCAGCAGCAGGATCAGCCATATACTTGCTGTATCCTGCGCCCAAGTCTACCGGCGCCAATTCCTCTTGTACACAGTGGTGATGCACATGTGCGAATGCACCCATCAGTCAATTTGTGGCACTTTGCTTTGCAGTTATAATCTATGTTATAGGCGCTGCGCAGGACGGTAGTGATGATTCGTAATGTGCTGATTCCGATTTTGCTAAATTTCACATCTTAGAAAAATTGTAATAATTAAATATGCATCCATCTGAAAATGGCAGCTGTGAATAATGGCGCACAGTGTTGCCGCTAATCCGTTTGCTGCTTATCGCTATTTAACGTTAAAGCCTTATTGTAATTTAGCGTTAAAGCCTTATCGTTATTTAGTGTTAACACACAGAACCCTCTCTGTACCTATCCCTAACCCCTAAACCCCCCCGGTGGTGCCTAACCCTAAGACCCCCCCTGGTGGTTCCTAACCCTAAGACCCCCTGGTGGTGTATATTGTACTGTAACTATACCTAACCCTACTCTCACACAGAACCCTCCCTGTACCTAACCCTAACCACCCCTTTGGTGGTGCCTAACCCTAAGACCCCCCTGGTGGTGCCTAACCCTAACCTTGACAGTGTTACATTAAATCCATTCACCGTTTTGCAGTTAAATAACGTCTGCAGTTTGGCTTATGTAGGGCGCTATTGATAAATAACGTTAGTGTGTGCAACTATTGATAAATAACGTTAGTGTGTGCCACTATTGATAAATAACGTTAGTGTGTGCCACTATTGATAAATAACGTTAGTCTGTGCCACTATTGATAAATAACGTTAGTGTGTGCCACTATTGATAAATAACGTTAGTGTGTGGCACTATTGATAAATAACGTTAGCGTGTGCCACTATTGATAGATAACGTTAGTGTGTGCTGTTTTTCTTCTTTTTTCCCTGTGCGCCATTATTATGCAGTACTAACGATAAATAGCGATAAGCGTATCTTTTTAATACGGCGCCATTTTTATGCATAGGCGCTGTGCGCCATTATTCACTGATCCCATTAAATATGGCCCTAAATCTCCTGCAATTTTGACCATACGATCATTTCGTAATTATGATAATTTTTGTAATTACGATAATTTTTCATGAAAACATTTTCATAATTCTGAAAATTTTTGGAATTATGAAAATCTTTCAGGACAAAGTTTTGTGTAAAAGGTAATTTCAGGTGATTTTCTTGTTTTACAAGAAATTACGAAATTATGAGTAACGTGAAATTAAATATGCAGTTACGATTTAACGACACAAAATTACAAATAATAAAATAATGAATTACAAACATTTCCTGATAATTACAAATTTCAATTTTGTGTCGTAATTACGAAAAATGCTAAATTGTGGCTTACCACTACAGAATGGGAACCCAGCCATGTATGGGACTCTCAGCTTCTGGTGTTTAACCACTTGAGGACAGTAGTGTTAAACCCCCCTAGTGGACAGGCCATTTTTAATTAAATAGGCCACTGCAGCTTTAAGGCCTCGCTGGAGGGCCACACAACTCAGCACACAAGCGATCCCCCCACCCCTTTTCTCCCCACCAACAGAGCTCTCTGTTGGAGGGGTCTGATCGCTCCCCCATGTTTTTTTTTTTTTTTTACAAATATTTTTATTATTATTATTATTTTTTTTTTTATAAAAGTCCCAGTTTCTTTAATATTTTTACCCTCCTCCCTTCCTTCTCTCCCTCCCCCTGCTAGCCTATCACCGCCGATCGCTTCTGTGCCCCCAGGGGGACAGCCGTGTCACACGGCTGTCTCTGGTACAGCGCTGCCTTAGATCACAGCGCTGTACTACCCTATTCGCCGTCTAACAGTCTCCAAGCGGTGACCGGCGACCAGCGCTGGGAGACTGAAGGCGGATCGTAGCTCCACCTTCCAAGCAGAAGATGCGCACGCAGCCTGTGTGCGCTCTCCTGCTAGCCCCATAGAAGACTGTTCACGCCAATCGGCATGGAGCGGTCCTGGGGCTGCCGCCACACTGCTCACTCCAATTGGTGTGGAGCGGTCGGCAACAGGTTAATAGGCATGAGCTCTCAGAATCAAAACAGTTCAGATTTTTGCATCAAAATTTGGCAGCTACGAGATAATCAGAAATTGCTCTGTTCTGAGTACCGCGTTTCGTTCTTCCACTGAAGTTAATAGCGTTGACTTCCGTGGGTAATAACAAAGCCGCCATAAATGCTACCATCGCAGGAATGTTAGGGAGATTAGTAGGAACATTGCAAAAAAAGCTACATTTGTGAAAAGACTTGTAGCAGCAATCATTCACTATCAGGAGAGTGCATGAGAGTGCACGTGCACAGGAGACGGGTGCACACGGACAGGAGATGCACACGCGCGCACACATGCATGCACCGGGCACGCGAACACCAGCATTCTGCACTGGATGTATCTCGTATGTCTGGGAACACTGAGAGGCTCAGGTTTAGTCACTACGAGGTACGTCCAGGAATGGGAAGAGGTTAACACCATAAACTCCTATGTCATTATTGTTATGATATAAACGCCCCCCTAGAGGGCATAGTTCCTTTAACCTCCTGAGCGGTATGCCCGACGATCGGGGGATCGGGGCGATTGGGGGGTGCTGGCCCCCTATGCTAGCTAGCCTAGTGCTAGCTAAACCTTATGCAGACATTCAATCTATTAGATTTCGCCTGGGGGACTCTGAGGCTAGCAAAACCTCCTGAGCCTCGTAAAGCTACGTACACAGATACGACAACTATCTTTGTTGTGAACGACGAATGATCTTTTAATTGACAAAAGAACGGCCTAGCTTTTAAAGGTGTGTAACGATCTGATTGTTTGTTAACGAACGATCTGTTCCGCCCGCACGTAACGAACAGTTCAAAACGTACGTTACACTGTAAAACTAACGTTACGCATATGACATAACTAAATTTCTATTTCATACTGTCAGTATGTAGTAGAGCATCTAGATAATATCGTGTTGACAAAACATACAACAATACACTTTGTCCTGTTAAAATAAAAATGATGGTATAATCATGTAGTATACAACGCATCACTGGGCACAATCATAGAACGAACGTTACATCGCGAGGGGAAAATGTAATGTGCAGTGACAATAAAACGAAGTGCGCATGTCTTGCCTGCTACGAACGACCGTTTCTTAACGATGTACTACTTTTGCTAACGATCGTCGTTTAAAAAAATCCGCCAGGACAGATCTTTCGTTTTTAACGATCTCGCTCGTCCATCATTTGACTTAATGATCGTTGGCTGTTTTTTGTAAACGATCGTTGTTTGAAATGATCCGGGAACGATAGTTTCAAACGACTATAGTCGCATTTGTGTACACACCTTTACGCTCAGGAGGTTAAAAAAGTGAACCCGAGGTGAGAGTGATATGGAGGCTGCCATATTTATTTTCTTTTTAAAGGACTTACGAGGCCAAAAGCACTAAAAAAAGTAAAGTACCTGCATGATGTTTAAATACACGGAGGACACCATCCGCGCCCTCCGTGAAGTTCCGCCGGGTCCCCTTAGTGAAATCGGCCCCCGTGCCGCTCGCGACCCCACAGGCCGGGTCAGCTTTCCTGCCTCTCCTAATATGGCCGCCGGAGCTGGCCGCAGCTGCGCAAACCGCATTGCCGATTTCACTAAGGGGACCCGACGGAACTGCACGGAGGGCGCGGATGGTGTCCTCCGTGTATTTAAACATCATGCAGGGACTTTACTTTTTTACTGCTTTGGCCTCGTAAGTCCTTTAAACAAAACCTGTTACCTGGCAGCCCTGCTGATCTATTTGGCTGTAGTAGTGTCTGACACATCAGAAACAAGCATGCAGCTAATCTTGTCAGATCTGACAATATTGGCAGAAACACCTGATCTGCTGCATGCTTGTTCAGGGGCTAGGGTTAACAGTATTAGAGGCAGAGGATCAGCAGAACAGCCAGGCAACTGGTATTGCTTAACCCTCCTGGCGGTATGAAAAATTCCGCCAGGAGGCAGCGCGGCATCCCCCCGCCCGCTTCGATCGCCTTCGGCGATCTCCGATCAGGAAATCCCGTTCAAAGAACGGGATTTCCTGGAGGGCTTCCCCCGTCGCCATGGCGACGGGGCGGGATGACGTCAACGACGTCAGCGACATCGTGACGTCATTGGGAGTCTTGATCCACCCCTCGGCGCTGCCTGGCACTGCTTGGCCAGGCAGCGCACGGGGTCTGAGGGGGGGGGCGCGCGCCGCAACGGATAGCGGCGATCGGGCGCGGGGCAGCGGCGATCAGTGTGCTGGGGCAGCTAGCAAAGTGCTAGCTGCGTCCAGCAAAAAAAAAATTATGTAAATCGGCCCAGCAGGGCCTGAGCGGCACCCTCCGGCGGCTTACCCCGTGTCACACACGGGGTTACCGCCAAGGAGGTTAAAGGACAACTGAAGTCAGAGGAATATTGAGGCTTCCATGTTTATTTTCTTTTAAGCAATACTCATTGCCTGGCTATCCTGCTGATCCTCTGCCTCTAATTCTTTCTGCCATAGACACTGAACAAGAATGCAGCAGGTCAGGTGTTTCTGATATTATTTTCAGATCTGACAAGATTAGCAGGACTGTCAAGCAACTGGTGTTGTTTAAAATGAAATAAATATGACAGCCCCCATATTGCTTTCACTGTGCGTTCACTTTAAGATTGCAGAGAATTCTGGAAGAGAGGGTGGAGAGAGCAGAGGCTTCTGGGAGCTGAGAGCACTGAAGTTACCTGGAACTGATTTTCAGGCCTAAATCCATTGGACTGGTCCACATTTCATTGCTGAGTGTGAAAAAGGGATCCTGTAACAGATTTCTCGTAACTGATCCTGGTGGGAGAATACTGCTGCCAGATCCAAACTAAGAGAGCTTGTGAGGTTTGTGGAGTCTGGATTGTGCAAGCCTTGGACCATTGTAGCTGGATTACGAAGATTGTGAATCTCAGGGCCCGTTTCCACTATCGCCAATTTGCATGCGCATCCCGCATGCGCAATACAAGTGGATGGGACTGTTTCTACTTGTCAGGATTTTCTGTGCAGAAAAAATCTGCACGGCAGAGCCATCAGAATTTGCATACCGCTATGCGATTCGCATACAATGTATTTAATAGGAAATTCGCTTACGGTTTTAGTATGTGTATTTTCATGCAGATTTGCATACGATTTTGCATAGAAACAATGGAAAAGCACACAAGCACTGCCATGGCTAAATTTGCATACATAGTCATACATGCGAATTCGCATGAAAATGTTCATACATCAGCATGCAAATTTTTTCTGCGGCGATTCCCACCGCACAAGTGGAAACGGGCCCTCAGTCTCTCTCCTCAGAACTAATGGCCTGTGAGTTCTGCACCTGATGAGTGACTGTTATCAGGGACTGGCCCTGCACCTCACGCTGACCTGCGAGTTGTGCACCTGCTGAGTGACTGTTATCAGGGATCGGCCCCTGCACCTCATGCTGACCTGCGAGTTCTGCACCTGCTGAGTGACTGTTATCAGGGATCGGCCCTGCACCTCATGCTGGCCTGTGAGTTCTGCACCTGCTGAGTGACTGTTATCAGGGATTGGCCCTGCACCTCATGCTCCTCTGTGAGTCCTGCACCTGCTGAGTGACTGTTATCAGGGATCAGCCCTGCACCTCATGCTGGCCTGCGAGTTCTGCACCTGCTGAGTGACCATTATCAGGGATCGGCCCCTGCACCTCATGGTAGGATCTATTTTTTCAGTGATAGAGGAGCATTATTTTGGCTGAGACGTTTGGGTATTATACTACTCCGCTTGCAACAATCTGTGTACAATGTATAGTGATGAGCAGAGCACTATGTTTGCAGAATCGTAATTTGCAATTTGCAAAATTGTAATGTGAAATTTTGGGTAAAATCCAAATTGATTTCATTTGAAAACCTAATCAGGAACAGTAATTTTGCAGTTTTTCTTAATTTTTGTGTAATTTTGTGCCAAATTTAGTGCTTAATAGCAAAGCCCCCTTAGGGTGCGTTTCCACTAGTGCGGTGGGAAATCGCCGCGGATTCTCCGCGGACGAATTCGCATGCAGGAGTGAAATCGCATGCGGTTGTATGCGAATTTTCATGCGAATTCGCATACGATTTCGCATGGATGACGCTGTGTGCGAATTTAACCATGTCAGTGCCTGTGTGCTTTTTCATTGATTCCATGCGAAATCGTATGCGAATTCGCATGAAAATTCGCATGAAAAACACCATGCGAATTCCCTATTAAATACATTGTATGCGAATCGCATGCGTGTGTGCGGTGTCCGAATTCGGATGGCTCTGCTGAGCAGATTTTTCCTGCACAAGAAAACGCTCCGTTTTCCTGACAAGTGGACACAGGCTCATTCACTTTTATTGGTTATGCCAATTTGCATGCGGGGAACGCATGCGAATTCGCGTTAGTGGAAACGCACCCTCACATGGTGAATTGCTATGTATGTTAAGGAGAAGGGTGGAAACAAGGATAACAATATTTTTTTCAAAAAGACCATGTCGTTTTTGAGAACATTGGTTTTAAATTGCAAAGGAAAAATGTTTTTTTAAACTTTTTTTTTTTTTTTAACAAAAAATATTTTTTCTTTGCATTTTTGAAAGTGTTTTTCTCAAAACCACAAGTTCTTTTTAAATTTTGTGATGAAAGTATTGATGGGGGCTTTGCTGTTAACCAGTAAAGTCGGCATAAAATTAACACAAAAATGCAGAAATTATGAATAAATTACACGAAATTGGTTGAATGTCAAAATCATAATTACGTACGACCTTAATTGTGAAAATATACCCAAAATGTTGTGTTATTGTATTTAATAGATTTCAATCATCCCTGAGGTCCCGTTCACATTACAGGTGTTGCCGTCCGTATTTTGGCAACGTGTGCAGGAGACAGACGCGCACGAACATCAGAAGTGCATAGACTGTACTGTCTGATGTTCACACTGCATGCGTTCCGGACCAGTGCGGTGCGCAAACGCATGCTGCACGCATTTTTTTTTCCAAAACGCGCGGCTGGCCCATTCAGTACAGTAAATGGTATCAGCCAAGTGACGCATGCAAACGCAGATGACGTGCGATCGTACCCATTGCACGGCCATCTGCATCTGATAATGTAAATGAGACCGAACCATGTATGTCAAGACTGTTCTTGCCTGCCAATTAGAACTGTAGCCTGGTTAACCTGTCCCCTCTCCCCTCACTGGCATCTGCGCTGTTGTTGCTGGGCACATCAGGAGTCTACTTGCTGCTGCAACTCTCCCCACAGGGCGCCCAACTGTGCACATGTGTCCTCCTTTAAAGGGGTACCCCGAGTGCAGAACTGCATTATAGCCCACTGGCCAGTTATGGGTTAAATAATGCAATGCAGTTTAATGCATTTACTTAAAGAGACTCTGAAGCGAGAATAAATCTCGCTTCAGAGCTCATAGTTAGCAGGGGCATGTGTGCCCCTGCTAAACCGCCGCTATCGCGCCGCTAAACGGGGGTCCCTTCACCCCCAAACCCCCCACTGCGGCACTTGGTGGCAGACTTGGTCGCTCCTGGAGGCAGGGCTAACGGCTGCAGCCCTGCCTCCAGTCACGTCTATCAGCGGCGCATCGCCGCCTCTCCCCCGCCCCTCTCAGTGAAGGAAGACTGAGAGGGGCGGGGGAGAGGCGGAGATATGCGCTGACAGACGCGCGTGGGGCAGGGCTGCGGCGGTTAGCCCTGCCCCAACCAGGAAGCGCTCCCCTGCTGCACCGAGGGGGATTTCGGGGTGAAGGGACCCCCGTTTAGCGGCGCGATAGCAGCGGTTTAGCAGGGGCACACATGCCCCTGCTATCTATGAGGTCTGAAGCGAGATTTATTCTCGCTTCAGACTCTCTTTAAATACTCCTGTTTGCTGTGACGGTGCATTCTGTGCCGGTGCAGTGTGCGTACTGTGCCAGTGTAGTGTACACTGGTCTGAAGTGACTGTAGAGGTCTGAAGGAGGTTGCTATTTAACCACTTAAGGACCACACGCTTCTCTCCCCCCCCCGCCCCCCCTTCCCCAGTGACTAGGCTATTTTTTACTAATTAGGCCACTGCAGCTTTAAGGTCATACAACCTTAGCACACAAGTGATTTCCCCCCCCCCCCTTTCTGCCCACCAACAGAGATTCTGTTGGTGGCTCTGATTGCTGCTCTGGGATGTTTGTTTATGTATTTATTTTTTTAAATATATTTTACTATTTTATATTTGTTTGTATTATTTTCTATTCCACCCTCCCCCGGCCAGCTAATTATAGTGATCAGCTGTCATAGGCTTCAGCCTATGACAGCAGATCGCTTCTCTGCCTCCAGAGGCACACGGCCATCCCCAGTACATTGCTGCCATAGATCGCTGCGCGGTACCATGTAAATAGATGGTGTTGTCACCGTCTAACAGTCTCCTATCGGCAATCGCCGCTGGCAGACTGATCATTCAAGCAGAGATGTGCACGCATCGGGCACGCAATCTCCTGCAAGAACCCGCCTCCAGGACGCTAATCGGCGTTGAGAGGTCCTGGGGCTGCCGCCGCGCCCATGCCGATTGGTGTGGAGCAGTCGTTAAGAGGTTTAATAGACACAATTTGTGCACCTTGTATGTGTTCAACCTGTTTCTCTCACGCAATGCGCTGTATGGATGCATAAAGCCTATTCTATACTGTTGTGATTTGGCTGAGCTCACAAGTGTTTGATTAGTGGTCTGTGATCCTTTTATTTGCTTATTCTACCCTATTAGACCACATCGGTCTGTAGGGAATACATATATTGCATTGTTACTGGTGTCTGCATGTCTTTAGGAGTGCCACTGGAGACGGTAACTAGGGATGGTCGGAAATTTCTGATTTTTCCAATCTGAAATCGGCTTTCCGATCAGAAAATCCGCATCAGAAAATCAGATTTCCATGAAAAATATCTAATTTTACAGGAACTTTGTAATTTTAGGCCAATCACAGCTCTTGGAAGCATTCAACCAATCAGAGAATGCAGTAATTCTTTAAACGGAAATCGCATTGCTGTGTTTATTATAGACAAATCAAAACAATCAGTCTTCTAATTGGCCTAACATTTCTGAGGTTTTCTGTGGTGTTTTTTTTTTTTTTTTTTTTTTTTCCCCGCAGTAAATCACTGCATTCTGGACACTAGTCTGCTTTAGGGGACGGAGCAGGAATCCTCATAGGGAACGTCTGTCCAATCACAGCACACTTTACAGCACAAAGCATTGTGATTGGCTGAATTGTGTGGGCATAACCTATTGGAAACCTAGCAGTTTGAGAGGGTGCCATCCACCCAATCACGTTAGCTATAATTCCCTTTGAGGTTCCTTGCCTGGTCCTCTAAAGTAGACTAGAATTCTCTGATTAGTCCAATACTACCTTGTATTCCCAATTTTTCCGATAATTATAATTTTTTTTTTTTCCTTACATGAAAATTTGAGAAATATTTTGAAGTATTGGACCAATACAAGAATGCTGTGATTTACCGTGAAAATCGGAAAACCTCAAATTTTAGGCCGATCAGTAGACTCTGTAGTATCCGAGTTTTTTGATGGGCCTATAATTACTGCGGTAATCCGATTTCCATTTGAAAAAATCTGCATTCTCTGATTCGTTCAAATACTTCTGAGTTCGGAAGTATTAATCCAATTACCTGTTTAAGTAAATTGTAATGTACAGTATCATTTTTTTTTTTACGTTGTCTATAATATTTTGCAGATATTGGCAAAAAAATGACGGCCATCTGCAAAATATTACGAATTTTGTTAAAACCCAACATGTTTTTTTTCAGAAATCACATAACCGTCGGTATACCGCAGTAACGGAAATCAGCATTTTTGACTATCCCTAATGATAACCACTAAGAGGCCCCATTACATTCACTAGCGATTAAGTCTGCTACATACGGGTTATGCACCACTTTTCTGGATTGGACGAAGCGGATGCCTATAAAAGGCTGTGAGAACGGACAGCGCTCTTACTAGGCTGGTATGTTGCAGCATTTCTTTATTTTTACTCACCTGCCGGTATCACATTTCAGAATGTATCAGAAGCACCAGGCTCCCACTGGATAGCAGCATACCGATGAGAATCCTGGGGACAAACACATTTTTTTGTGCCCCCGTGTTTAGTGTAGTGCTGTGGTGTGCGAAGACGGCATGCAAAAAAAAAAAAAAAAAAAAAAAAAAGTGTGGCTATGCAGCATGAATGTGGGCATGGTCATGGGTGGAGCCAAATGTACAATTTGCTGCAGAAGATTGCAGTATAGCCAGATGTCACCCTTTTCCCCTTATAGATAGATACATTAGGTGTGCCCCCCTTCCTCCACCCATAGATAGCTAGAGGTGCCCCCTCCCCCCGTGGATAGCTAGAGGTGCCCCCTCCCCCCGTGGATAGCTAGATGTGCCTTCTCCCACCAATGGATAGGCTAGCTAGATTTGGCCCTCCCTTATAGCTAGCCATATGTGCCCCCTATAGCAAGCTATACATGCCATGCGCCGCCTCCAATCCCTCTGCCACTTCTTCTGTGGAGCGCGAGCAGAAGACACACCGGCGTGAACGTTCCAGCGACGTCATCTCTTCTCTGCAGCATGCCTAGCGTCCTCTCCTTGGTAACAGCGGCGTCATGTGACAAGGTACGCAGCTGCTACCAAGGAGAGGATGCTGGGCACGCTGCATAAGAAAGATGACATCACCCATCACTGGAACGTTTGAGCCGGTGATTCTTATGCTCCTGGAGAGAGAGAGAGAGAGAGAGAGAGAGAGAGAGAGAGAGAGAGAGAGAGAGAGAGAGAGAGAGAGAGAGAGAGAGAGAGGCCACTCCGGGCAGCCAGTGGCAATGTGCCACCTCTCACACGCCCTCCCCAGTGCTGTGCCTAGGGACATATGTCCCCTCCTGCACCCTCCCCCCCCCCCCCCATCCTCTTGGTTAAAGGATCCCCATTGGCAGGCCGGGCCCTAGACTTTTTGCCGCCTGAGGCAAACTTTAAAGAAATCGCCGCCCCCCCCCCCCAAGCCGTAGGTGTAAGGGGCCTGCCGAGCTGGAGGGGATAGCGGGCAGGAAGGGGGTATTGGGCCTACCCCCTCCCTCACCTGGGTCCCCCGTCCTCCGCTCCCCTCCAGCTTTAAAAAGTTTAGTTGCTGCAGCTATTGTAAGAGGCATGGGCGGGGATCACTCACCTTTTACACGTTCCAACGTGCGCTCCACTGACGTCACTTCCTGTAACGCCGTTTACTTACAATACAGTGGGCGGCGTAGCAGGAAGTGACGTCAGTGGAGCGCACGCTGGAACGCAGGAGAGGTGAGTGATCCCCCGCCTGTGCCTCTTACAATAGCGGCAGCAAGTTAACTTTTTAAAGCTGGAGGGGAGCGGAGGATGGGGGACCCAGGTGAGGAAGGGGGGTCCGACACCCCCCCCCCTCCCCGCCGCTAGGCCCAATACCCCCTTCCTGCCTGCTATCCCCTCCAGCTCGGGCGCCCCCCCACACCCACGGACGGGCGGATGCCACCCCCCCAGAAGTGCCGCCTGAGGCAAAAGTTTCACCCAGCCTCATGGGCGGACCGGCCCTGCCCATTGGTCTTTTGCAATCCACTGGGAGTGTCTGTCAATACGTCCGTTGGGGCTCTGATCTGCGTACCGGTGCTTCTCCCGTGCAGGAGACCCCGAGCAGCGGTGTAATTGATGGTGGAGGAACGATAATGTGACTGCGATAGGTATGCCGAGTAGGAGGCGACGTGAAACAGAACTGATGCCCAACGTAACAAATAGTAATGAGCGAAAATGCTGATATTCTTTTTGCATTCATTTTTGCGAAAAGGATATAAAATTCGACTTTCGAGTGAAAATGCCTTAGAAAATCATTTTGTAAACGCTCATTTTTTGTGTGTTTCTTATAAATTTTTGACTTTGAGGCTGCATTTCCACTTGTGCGGTGCGAATTGCCGCGGTAAAAATTCGCATGCGGGTCTATGCAAAATTTCATGCGAATTCGCATGGATGATGATGTATGCGAATTTAACCATAGCAGTGCTGGTGTGCTTTTCCATTGTTTGTATGCGAATTCGCATGAAAATTTGCATACCCAAACCTCATGCTAATTTTCTATTAAATACATTGTATGTGATTTGCATAGCGGTATGCTATATCGGATCAGTGAATAATGGCGCACAGTGCCTATGCATAAAAATGGCGCCACATTAAAAAGATACGCTTATCGCTATTTATCGTTAGTACTGCATAATAATGGCACACAGGGAAAAAAGAAGAAAAACGGCACACTAACGTTATTTATCAATAGTGGCACACACTAACGTTATTTATCAATAGCGCCCTACATAAGCCAAACTGCAGACGTTATTTAACTGCAAAACGGTGAATGGTTTTAATGTAACACTGTCAAGGTTAGGGTTAGGCACCACCAGGGGGGTCTTAGGGTTAGGCACCACCAGGGGGGTCTTAGGGTTAGGGATAGGTAATGGGAGGGTTCTGTGTGAGAGTAGGGTTAGGTATAGTTACAGTACAATATACACCACCAGGGGGTTGGTTAGGGTTAGGCACCACCAAGGGGTTGGTTAGGGTTAGGCACCACCAAGGGGTTGGTTAGGGTTAGGCACCACCAAGGGGGGTGGTTAGGGTTAGGCACCACCAAGGGGGGTGGTTAGGCTTAGGCACCACCAAGGGGGGTGGTTAGGCTTAGGCACCACCAAGGGGGGTGGTTAGGGTTAGGCACCACCAGGGGGGTTTAGGGGTTAGGAAAAGGTACAGAGAGGGTTCTGTGTGTTAACGCTAAATAACGATAAGGCTTTAATGCTAAATAACAATAAGGCTTTAACGTTAAATAGCGATAAGTGGCAAACGGATTAGCGGCAACACCGTGCGCCATTATTCGCAGGCGCCATTTTCAGATGTAAGCATGCTATATGCGAATTCTGATGACTCTGCCATGCAAATTTTTTCTGCACAGAAAAACGCAGAGGAATCCTGACAAGTGGAAACAGTCCCATTCACTTTTCCCACTCGCGATAGTGGAAATGGGCCCTGAAAGTTTTTTTTTTTTTTTTTTCACTATTTTTAGCTTTAAAGGGTAATTTTCCTCTCAAAGTGTGAATGGCAATTTTGGCGAAAATGTTGACAATTTTTCTTTGCAAAAATTAACATTGCTTACATACAATGTATTTTCACGAATATATTTTTGAAGACGAAAATGCCATTTTTGATGTGAAAATGACTGTAATGAGAATTTGCAAATCGCAAGCAACAATGGTAACAAACTGGTCTGTTTGAAACGGAAAAACAGATCAGCTTTACGGGATTGTTTATTAATCCGGTACAGTGTGAACCGGGTCTAACAGCACCCTTCCCCTCCCCCCTTGAATCCCGGGGAGGATAAGTGCTCCGAGCAGCGCTCCCGAGGTAATAGCCGCCGCGACGGAACAGGTCTCTGGCTTAATGACGACATCTCTGTAGAAATGTATTTGTGTTTCGTCTTTCATTTGCCATGCGGGGAAGAAGTCTCTTTACTTTTGCAGATGAAGCAATTATTGGAAGTGAGGAGTCTGAATGGATGTGTTTTAGGAAGTTAAACATGATAAAATTGGATTATAGACACTCTTGTCTCACATTAAACGGATAAGCCGGGAATCTGCGGAAATACTTCAGGGTATTGTTCGGCAGGCTGATTGCTCAGTGCGTGGTTCGCGCAATTCTTTATTAAATGGGAAATTCCACTTTTGCTGTTAACGCTTTTACAATTCAGTTACGGCAAGTTTTACTTCATCCTTTTACGGGCTTGGAAAAGACAGCCATTCCATAGTGTTTCCAGCAGAAAGTGACACATGGGAGTGGCCACTGGCCAGGAGTAAGGGGCGCTCCTCCCGGGAGTTCAAGCCACGTTAAATGACGATCTTGGTGCACGTTGTTTAAGCACTGTCCAGTAAAGGGACTCCGAGCACCTCTCATGGGTAAGCCTTTAAGCCATTTTTACACGCAGATTTGGACACGCACCATCCACTTGACTTCAATGTTAGGCTTATGGTATTCAATAAACTAAAGCCAATAGTGTGCAGAAAGGCCACAAAACATGATGAATACATACAAAAGCAAAGTTTGTCCCTACAGAAACCGCACCACAAAGGTTTATAGAAATATTAATGAGCCTTTATTTATCCATATCAAAAGTATTAAAAAACCATAACTTTAAAAACAATGGCACAATGTAGTATTATACATATAAATGTATAACCAGTATGACCCTCATAATAAACTGTAAGAATACAATCACAAAATAAATGACATAAAAGTATAGCAATCTCAATCCACAATCAGTAGTGGGAGTGAATAGGTGATAACTGGAAATGACTGTGCACGAGAGGAAGGCAGAGTGGCCATGTGTGAGGCCACCCTGCACAAAGACCGTTAGGATGTGGGAAGTGAAACGGGGCCCGTGCATGGACCTGTGTGGAAAATACACTCAAACTGGTGGCCGCGGACATAGTTAAGTGGGGCAAGATGGCCCATCTTGCCCCACTTAACAATGTCCGCGGCCTCGATGGGCGGTGATTCGGGGGTGGGGACTGCCTACCACGTCAGTCTGCACGTGGAGACCAGTCCCTGTGTGTGGCCACACACCTTACTCAGCCCTCTGCTCCGTCCCATCCAGGCCGCCGTCATGACGCGCGGTGGCGCGTCACTACACTGCGACTATTTATTCACTGGGCAGATTGGACTTACTTATGCCCAGAAGAAGCCGCATATAGCGGCGAATCGCGACGGCTACAGGCACGCACGCCCTCTTCTCTCTCTCCACACTCGGTAAGTTGCTGGATCACGGGCACGCACGCCCTCTTTCCCTTTTCTACCCGGCACATGTTGCCAGTACATTCCATCTGGCACACGTTTCCAGGCTCACACCGCTTCCCTCACCAGTTTGAGTGTATTTTCCACACAGGTCCATGCACGGGCCCCGTTTCACTTCCCACATCCTAACGGTCTTTGTGCAGGGTGGCCTCACACATGGCCACTCTGCCTTCCTCTCGTGCACAGTCATTTCCAGTTATCACCTATTCACTCCCACTACTGATTGTGGATTGAGATTGCTATACTTTTATGTCATTTATTTTGTGATTGTATTCTTACAGTTTATTATGAGGGTCATACTGGTTATACATTTATATGTATAATACTACATTGTGCCATTGTTTTTAAAGTTATGGTTTTTTAATACTTTTGATATGGATAAATAAAGTCTCATTAATATTTCTATAAACCTTTGTGGTGCGGTTTCTGTAGGGCCAAACTTTGCTTTTGTATGTATTAAGCCTTTAAGCCAGACGATTTCCTACAAAGTCGTGCTATGACTCCTCCCTCTGGAGGAGCCTCTTGCAATGGCCATGCGTGTTCCTCTTCCTGCTTCATTCAGTGATGCACTTCTCTAACAGAAGACAGGGGTGACCTGGAAGGTATAACATTGCCAAGATGGCAGCCGCAATTTTTTATAAATTAAAATCGAACTATTTGGTATAGAACCAGGCATGCTCAGATGTACCAAAATTCGGTTCGGGTACATTCGAATTCGGGTCCGCATGACATTCGAATTCGCCTTCGACCACGAAATTCGGTTCGGATTCATATTCGGTTCGGGGTTACGCCTCAAAATTCGGTAAAAATCCGTGTTTGCGAATTCAGGGGGTTTTTTTGTGTTTTTTTTTTTTTTTTTTTTTTTTTTAAAGGGAAATCACATTGAAATAGGTGTACTTAAAAAAAACAACAAAAAAACAAAAAAAAAAACAAAAAAAAAAACGTGAAGTGTGGCACTGGCAGCAGGCAATGCATTGTGTGGACCCTGGCGGTGGGACCACTGACAGCAGGAGGATAAATACAGCAGCAGGAGGAGGAGTGACGTGTGGCACTGGCAGCAGGCAATGTATTGTGTGGACCCTGGCGGTAAGAGACCACTGACAGCAGGAGGATAAATACACCATGGCACAGCCACAAGATGGCCAGACCTATGGCACAGCCACAAGATGGCCAGACCTATGGCACAGCCACAAGATGGCCAGACCTATGGCACAGCCACAAGATGGCACACACAGTATTACAGCGCTAAAGATCAAGTCAGTAGTAATAGGTGGGGCGCGCTATATACAGTTACCAGTCCAGTTTAGAAATTATTCCAAAATTAGCTTGCGCTCGGTCCATACATCCAGGGGTCGACTTGCTCCTAAAAGTTTCTCTCCTGGGCACAGAACACCTCAAAGAATGAACACACACAAAGCAAGAAAATAGTGCAGACTGTTACATAAAGGTATACACCCCTCTGGTGTGGATATAACACAGGCTCACAATACTTGTGAAGGTATAAGGGCAGGGACCACCACCACCAGCTAAGCTCAGGCTCTCCCCTCTAGTCTGATATCCTCCCTGCTCACCATCAATGCATCAAGTGAAAGACTGGCAAGGTCATCAGAAAGCAGCCTCCTGTTTAGCCTTCTTACTCACAGGTGATAGGCCCATTCAATATCCGCATCCCTTGAGTGTCCTCAGATCAAAGCACAAACAATGCCAATGTGTAAAACCATAACATTTAATATCATGGCACAGCCACAAGATGGCCAGACCGCGTACGTTAAAAAGGGGCGCTGGGAAAAAAGGGCGCGGGGTTTTAAACGATAAGCATGGATAACGTTTAAAAATGTATTGTACTGTATTTCGTTTAAAATTAATTTTTATAAAGTTATAAATCATTAAATAATGTGCATTAAATCGGCAATTGTAAAAACGTTAATCTTTCGTTTAAATAGTGAAACGTATAATAACGTTTAAAAAAAAAATTACTAAGTAACCCTCCCTGTACCTACCCCTAACCCCTAGACCCCCCTGTTGATGCCTAAGTAACCCTCCCTGTACCTACCCCTAACCCCTAGACCCCCCTGTTAGTGCCTAAACCTAAGACCCCCCTGTTGGTGCCTAAACCTAAGACCCCCCTGTTGGTGCCTAAACCTAAGACCCCCCTGTTGGTGCCTAAACCTAAGACCCCCCTGTTGGTGCCTAAACCTAAGACCCCCCTGTTGGTGCCTAAACCTAAGACCCCCCTGTTGGTGCCTAAACCTAAGACCCCCCTGTTGGTGCCTAAACCTAAGACCCCCCTGTTGGTGCTTAAACCTAAGACACCCCTGTTGGTGCTTAAACCTAAGACACCCCTGTTGGTGCTTAAACCTAAGACCCCCCTGTTGGTGCTTAAACCTAAGACCCCCCTGTTGGTGCCTAAACCTAAGACCCCCCTGTTGGTTTTTTTGTTTAAAAATAATGTAAAAAAAATTGTACTGTTTTTCGTTTAAAAATAATATTTAAAAATGTATAAATCATTAAATAATGTGTAATCATGAGAAGCAGTAATAAAACATTAAGTCTCCGGGCGCCGCTTTTAAAACGTTATTTTTCTCCGGCGCCCTTTTTTCCTATCGGGCGGCCATTAAACGATATTTATTATAGGAGTGAATGGCGGCGCCCGATTTGTCCACTAGCCTCCTGCGCCCTTTTTTACTGTTACCGGCCAGACCTATGGCACAGGGACAAGACGGCCACCCCATGGCACAGGGACAAGACGGCCACCCCATGGCACAGGGACAAGACGGCCACCCCATGGCACAGGGACAAGACGGCCACCCCATGGCACAGGGACAAGATGGCTACTCACTTTTTTTTCTTTTTTGTGGGGGAGGGGGGCATGGTGGTCACACTTGTTATGACTCTTGGTAGATAAGCCCTCTGGCTGTGGTGGCCACATGGGAGAAGGAGAAAGTGGGTGTAAACATGAGCAAGCCCCATCAACATGATTTGAAGTCAGGGTCAGGACAGTTTTAGGTAAAATGGGGACCTAGGCAAAAATAAATGTGGGCCTCTTACACATACTGTACTGAAAGTGAACTTGTGACTTCTACAATGCCTGACTTGTCTGCAGTAGAGTTGGGCTGAACGGTTCGCCTGCGAACGGTTCCATGCGAACTTCAGTGGTTCGCGTCCCGCAGGCGAACCTTTGCGGAAGTTCGGTTCGCCCCATAATGCACATGGAGGGTCAACTTTGACCCTCTACATCACAGTCAGCAGGCCCAGTGTAGCCAATTAGGCTACACTAGCCCCTGGAGCCCCCCCCCCCCCCCTTATATAAGGCAGGCAGCGGCGGCCATTACGGTCACTCGTGTGCTGCCTGCGTTAGTGAGAGTAGGGCGAGCTGCTGCAGACTGTCTCTCAGGGAAAGATTAGTTAGGCTTAACTTGTTCCTGTCTGGCTGCATACCTGTTCTGTGAACCCACCACTGCATACCTGTGCTGTGAACCCACCACTGCATACCTGTGCTGTGAACCCACCACTGCATACCTGTGCTGTGAACCAACCACTGCATACCTGTGCTGTGAACCCACCACTGCATACCTGTGCTGTGAACCCACCACTGCATACCTGTGCTGTGAACCCACCACTGCATACCTGTGCTGTGAACCCACCACTGCATACCTGTGCTGTGAACCCACCACTGCATACCTGTGCTGTGAACCCACCACTGCATACCTGTGCTGTGAACCCACCACTGCATACCTGTGCTGTGAACCCACCACTGCATACCTGTGCTGTGAACCCACCACTGCATACCTGTGCTGTGAACCCACCACTGCATACCTGTGCTGTGAACCCACCACTGCATACCTGTGCTGTGAACCCACCACTGCATACCTGTGCTGTGAACCCACCACTGCATACCTGTGCTGTGAACCCACCACTGCATACCTGTGCTGTGAACCCACCACTGCATACCTGTGCTGTGAACCCACCACTGCATACCTGTGCTGTGAACCCACCACTGCATACCTGTGCTGTGAACCCACCACTGCATACCTGTGCTGTGAACCCACCACTGCATACCTGTTCTGTGAACCCACCACTGCATACCTGTTCTGTGAACCCACCACTGCATACCTGTTCTGTGAACCCACCACTGCATACCTGTGCTGTGAACCCACCACTGCATACCTGTGCTGTGAACCCACCACTGCATACCTGTGCTGTGAACCCACCACTGCATACCTGTTCAGTGAACCCGCCACTGCATACCTGTTGTGTTCAGTGAACCCGCCACTGCATACCTGTTGTGTTCAGTGAACCCGCCACTGCATACCTGTTCTGTTCAGTGGACCCGCCACTGTATACCTGTTTAGTGACCCCGCCACTGCATACCTGTTGTGTTCAGTGAACCCACCACTGCATACCTGTGCTGTGAACCCACCACTGCATACCTGTTTAGTGAACCCACCACTGCATACCTGTTGTGTTCAGTGAACCCGCCACTGCATACCTGTTGTTGTGTTCAGTGAACCCGCCACTGCATACCTGTTCTGTTCAGTGGACCCGCCACTGTATACCTGTTTAGTGACCCCGCCACTGCATACCTGTTGTGTTCAGTGAACCCGCCACTGCATACCTGTGCTGTGAACCCACCACTGCATACCTGTGCTGTGAACCCACCACTGCATACCTGTGCTGTGAACCCACCACTGCATACCTGTTCTGTGAACCCACCACTGCATACCTGTTCTGTGAACCCACCACTGCATACCTGTTCTGTGAACCCACCACTGCATACCTGTGCTGTGAACCCACCACTGCATACCTGTGCTGTGAACCCACCACTGCATACCTGTGCTGTGAACCCACCACTGCATACCTGTTCAGTGAACCCGCCACTGCATACCTGTTGTGTTCAGTGAACCCGCCACTGCATACCTGTTCTGTTCAGTGGACCCGCCACTGTATACCTGTTTAGTGACCCCGCCACTGCATACCTGTTGTGTTCAGTGAACCCACCACTGCATACCTGTGCTGTGAACCCACCACTGCATACCTGTTTAGTGAACCCACCACTGCATACCTGTTGTGTTCAGTGAACCCGCCACTGCATACCTGTTGTTGTGTTCAGTGAACCCGCCACTGCATACCTGTTCTGTTCAGTGGACCCGCCACTGTATACCTGTTTAGTGACCCCGCCACTGCATACCTGTTGTGTTCAGTGAACCCGCCACTGCATACCTGTTCTGTTCAGTGGACCCGCCACTGTATACCTGTTTAGTGACCCCGCCACTGCATACCTGTTGTGTTCAGTGAACCTGCCACTGCATACCTGTTCTGTGAACCCGCCACTGCATACCTGTTGTTGTGTTCAGTGCGTTACATGGTGAGTTTGGTGTGTCAGTGTGAAGCAGTACCTTAATTACACTACCTGATTGATGTATACACATGCAAGATGTTTTAAAGCACTTTAGGCCTGTCATTTAGCATTCAATGTGATTTCTGCCCTTAAAACGCTGCTTTGCGTCAAATCCAGATTTTTCCCGGGGACTTTTGGCATCTATCCCACTCCGCCATGCCCCCCTCCAGGTGTTAGACTCCTTGAAACATCTTTTCCATCACTTTTGTGGCCAGCATAATTTTTTTTTTTTCAAAGTTCGCATCCCCATTGAAGTCTATTGCGGTTCGCGAACTTTAACGCGAACCGAACCTTCCGCGGAAGTTCGCGAACCTAAAATCGGAGGTTCGGCCCAACTCTAGTCTGCTGTTACATCCCTGGGTGAGCAAAGTTAGACGGCAATGTGCATTATTAAAACCTGTTATTTCGGCATGTTGAGCTTGGCAGAGAAGAGACGAGGAGAAGGAACATTTAGTTCAGATTTGCTTTGAGCCTCGGGCAATAAGTGAAGGTTAGGACAAGTTCGGGAAAAATTCTGTTATCATTTTCACTGAAATAAAAGCAAATGTGACTCAGTCATTTTTTCCCCTGCTTTTATTTGTTCTGTTAAAGCATGACAAAATTGAATGAGTAACAATAAAATGCAAAACGATCGCAGATGCCAGCTATCAATCTTAGATTTGATCCAATTTTATGAAAAGCAATTGCAACGTTTTGTAATTCTACCAAGGCACTTCTGATATTGGTCTTATTTTGCACCCAAACAATGATTCTTCTTCCTGTGCATCCCACCAGAATGATCGACACCATCCTCCACGCTGCATGATCTCCTAATGGTATTAGGGAATAGCGGAAAGGGCTCGGCCCACAGACTCCTATTCTCAAGGCCACTTAGCGTACAAAGTCACGATGCTATTTTAATAATATTGCAGGGAATAGAGGCGCAGTGATGCAAAACCGCCGTCTCTGTAGAGATTACAATCTGAGATTTTTATCAAAACTTCTCAACTATAACCTTCATTAATGTCCTCTCAATGTGACTGTTCGTGGGTGCTCTGCGAACCAGTGACAAGCTTTTCGTAATGTTTATCACATCCTCATAAACGTTGCTCGGTATCGAAAGCACGTGATCGCCGAGTAAGTGTAAAGTCAGCTTTAGCATGGATTTTTTTTTTTTACATGTATTTTCTAGCAGAATCTGGATCTGCACGGGATAAATACAGGGTATGTAATCTTCTCTCTATTCACCGTGGGCCAATGTTTTCCTACGCCCCCAGGCCTCCGAAGTGTAGAGAGAGTCGGTCGCAATTAACTCTTATTTTCTCTATTATTAGAACGAGGTCCAATGACCGGGTTCAGGTTGAGCTAATTGAAGAATTTTAGTGTATAGGGGGGAAAAAAATTACAGGTTCAAATTGTTGGAGGTAGCATGTTATATTTATTTCAAGGTTAGATTTAGAAATACTGTTAAAGGGGTAATTTTGCTTTTGTACATTTTCGTATAATTTTCCCATGATACAGACCATAAGGGCTGGTTCACACTTGTTCAGGAACCGTATCCATGTTGTAAGGTTTTTTTTATCAAAACTGAGCCAGGTATCCCAATGTTATAAATAGCGGGTTATAAATAGCGGTGGTCTTCAGTCTGGTAAAAAAAAACCAGATCAGTGGGATCCGTGCATGAAAACTGAACGGAGAGTCCGGACTTTGCACTTTTTCCTGGAGCCCAGATCCCCACGTCACAAAATGGATCTCCCTTCACAGACACAACTTTGCACATAAAACGGATGCCAAAGCGGATTGCCTACTGTCTGCTCCTCCCCTCAGCATCAACTTTGCGGACCTCTTATCCAATAGAAACACAGGAAGGAAGGACATGCTTTTGACATATGTTTAAACGGACTGGAAACGTATGCTACAAAAGCACAACATTTTCAAAAACAGATCAGTTTTTAGAAAAACTGATCCGTTGAAAACGCATTCCAACCTGCGACCTGACAAGTGTGGACCAAGCCTTGATCAAGTTTTTGGGGCAATTTTTTGATTTTACGTAACTTTTGTATAATTGTTTCAAGTTGTGCAAAATTATGTTCACGTAATTCACTAACATATTTTTGCCTAACTTGCCACGTGGTCCCGCCAGTGACGTCCGCACAGTGCGGTGAATATGAATTAGCCATGTGGCTAATCACTGCGCCTGTGCAAGCAGGCTAACGTGGCAAAGCCGCTCTAACGCCGTAGCATGCTGCACTTTAGATTGACGTGGAGCGTTACAATGTAACGCAACGTGGGCACTGTGAACAGCACATTGATTTTTCATTACTGTGAGTTGGGCTGCGTTACAGGCTGCTGTAACGTGCGCCTGTAACGTCCCGCTGTGAAAGCAGCCTTAACCACTTAAGAACCACGCTAGTTTGTAATGATCGGTGCTGCGTGGGCTCTACAGCCCGCAGCACCGATAAGGAATGTGGCAGGGCGATCAGACTTCCGACCCTTTTTTCCCCACTAGGGGGATGTCCTGCAGGGGGGGGTCTGATCGCCGCCGGGTACTATTGATTTGCGGGGGGGGGCTCCTCAAAGCTCCCCTCTGCAGCGTTTTCCGGGCTCTCCTGCTTTCCCTCCCTCTCCTTTCTCCTTTGAGCGGCGCAGGACGGATATCCGTCCTGCGCCTGATAGGATATGCTTCTGCCTATCAGATGCCGGCGATCCCCGGCCAATCAGAGGCCGGGGATCGCCGATCTACGTCACGGCGCTGCTGCGCAGCAGCGCCGTATGATGTAAACAGCGGGGATACCTTCCCCGCATGTTTACATTATGCGTGCGAGCCGCGATCGGCGGCTCGCACACTGTTCACGGAGGCAGTCTCTGTGAACTGGCTTGGAAAGGCCGTTTCCATGCTATACCACTAACAACCCGCCGACGCCTGTCAGCGTTAGGCGGTCGTTAAGTGGTTAAAGTGGATCCGAGATAAACTTTTACTCATTGCACAATTGTGATCTATCTATCTATCTATCTTTATCTATATCTATATATCTATATCTATATCTATATCTATATCTATATCTATATCTATATCTATATCTATATCTATATCTATATCTATATCTATATCTATATCTATATCTATATCTATATCTATATCTATATATATATATATATATTCTCTTTTTTTTTTTTTTTTTTACTCTAATTCCCTATAAACTAAACAAGCCTCGCCCACAGCTCAAAGTGCCCTGGCACTCCATGTAGCAAGGGCTTATGGGAGCTCAGTCTGGGCAGGAGAATGAGGTTACTAGCCAGAGATTTCAGAGGCAGAGGGGAGGAGGGCGCAGGAGAGGGGAGTGAGCTGAGGGCTGGAGATGCAGTTGCAGCTTGCCTCTGTGTAATGTGACAAACAGAACATGGCCGCTGTCATTGTATCACAAGAATAAATAAACATGAACAGTTGAAGCTGTATGCAGCTAGATTTGCTGTGTAAACTATCTAAATGTTAGATAAGATATATACACAAGTTACTTGTTTTAGTTAGTTTTTTATCTTGGATCCACTTTAATAAGGTTCCTATTGTTGTGCAAATGTGTATCTTGTAAGAATCAGTTATAGTGCCCTTTTCCATTGAGAGCCATTTGCTTCAAATTGCAAAATGCTAGTGATTTTTTTTTTTTTTTTAATCGCTAGGGTTGCTGCTTTAACATAGGAATCGTAAATTTTTTTTCCCACTACAGTGACTTGATTTTCTGTAAATCGCAATCCCTTTTTGGAGCGATTTTTTTTTTTTTTTTTTTTTTTTTTTTTTTTTTTTTTTTTTTTTTTTTTTTTTTTTCTTCCCCCAGTAATTGTGCTTTAACCACTTAAACCCCCGTGGTACGAATTTCTCCGTCCCTTTTTTCCCCCCTAAAAAACCAGGGATGGAGAAATCCGTACCTTCCGCGCTACCGCCGCTGTCCGCGCTCCCGCCGCTGCTGTCCGCGCTCCCGCCGCTCGTGCACGCCGCCGCCTGCTCGCACAGAGATCAATGAACGGGAAAATCCATTCCCGTTCGTTGATCTAAGCCCCGCAATGATCGCGCTGCTTCTATTAGAAACAGCGCGATCATAGTGATTCTCCCAGCCTCCTACTGCTTCCTGTAAGCGTCCGGAAGGACGCTTACAGGTCGCATGTAAACAAACACACTGTGGCCATCTTGTGGCCAAATAGTAAACTACACCCTAAAAGCATTTTACATAAACAAACATTACATTTACACAATAAATTAACTCATTACCTCCCACACGCCCCAATTTTTTTTTTTTTTTCCTTGTAAGGAAAAAAAAAAAAAAATACAATAAAAAAAAAAACATAAATAGTTACCTTAGGGACTGAACTTTTTAAATATTTATGTCAAGAGGGTATAACACCGTTACTTTATAAACTGCGGGCTTGTAATTAGGGATGGATGCAAAACTGAAAAAATGCACCTTTATTTCCAAATAAAATATTGTCGCCAAACATTGTGATAGGGACATAATTTAAATGGTTTTATAACCGGGACAAATGGTTAAATACATTTCATGGGTTTTAATTACAGTAGCATGCTTTATTTAAAAACTATAATGGCCGAAAACTGAAAAGTAGTAATTTTTTCCCACATTTTTTTCCTATTTTCCCATTAAAACACATTTAGAATAAAATAATTCTTGGCATAATGTCCCACCTAAAGAAAGCCTAATTGGTGGCGAAAAAAACAAGATATAGTTCATTTCATTGGGATAAGTAATAATAAAGTTATAGACAAATTAATGGAAGGAGTGCTGAAAGGTGATAATTGCTCTGGTGGTCAGGGGGTAAAACCAATCAGTGGTGAAGTGGTTAATATCAATTGCAAAATGGCAATCACATAAAAAAATTGATGAAAAATTGCAATCGCTTGCATTTGTGATTTTTCTCTTTCAATTGCTAGTGGAAAAGGCAGGATCCATATACTGTATTTGGGGAATCACAAGTCATTGCGAAATTATGTATTAAGGATTACATGCTAAATAAATGTTGCGATAGTTTGAGATTTCACACAACATTTTTTGCACCATAAGTATTTGTTTTAAAAGGACATCTGAATTGAGAGGAATATGGAGGCTGCCATATTTATTTTGTTTTAAACAATACCAGTTGCCTGGCTGTCCTGCTGATCTCTTTGGCCGCAGAAGTGTCTGAATCACACACCTGAAACACGCATGCAGCTAATCCAGTCACACTTCAGTCAGAGCACCTGATCTGCATGCTTGTTCATGATCTATGGTTAAATGCATTAGAGGCAGAGGGTCAGAAGGGCAGCCAGGCAATGTGCATAAATTAAAAGGAAATAAATATGTCAGCCTCCATATGTCGCTTCCCTTGGATCTCCTTTAAATACAAAATTACTGTCATGGCTGGATGATGCAATGGTTAAGGGCTCTGCCTCTGACACAGGAGACCTGGGTTCGAATCTCGGCTCTGCCTGTTCAGTAAGCCAGCACCTATTCAGTCTCTCTATAGGCAAGTCTCCCTAACACTGCTACTGCCTATAGAGTGCGTCCTAGTGGCTGCAGCTCTGGCGCTTTGAGTCCGCCAGGAGAAAAGCGCGATATAAATATTCTGTATCTGTTTGTTTGTTTGTTTGTCATGCATCTGGTCTCGTCTCTATTCTACACTACATTACCATTATACAGGAATTGCAGAAATGAACAACTTACGAGAATAGTCGATGTGTCCGGTAAGGGGATCTCTGCAGACGAACTCCAGAACTGGAACATTAAAAAACAAAAACACAGAAAACCAGGAATGCCAAAACATTGTAGTCAATATAGTGAAGTATTTATAAACAACAAGATGGTTACATAGTTATTTGGGTTGAAAAAAAGACATACGTCCATCGAGTTCAACCAGAAAACAAAGTACAACACCAGCCTGCTCCCTCACATATCCCTGTTGATCCAGAGGAAGGCGAAAACCCCTTACAAGGCATGGTCCAAATAGCCCCAAAAGGGAAAAAAAATCCTTCCAGACTCCAGATGGCAATCAGATAAAATCCCTGGATCAACATCATTAGGCATAACCTAGTAATTGTAGCCATGGATGTCTGTCAATGCAAGGAAAGCATCTAAGCCCCCTTTAAATGAAGATATATAATTTGCCATAACTACTTCCTGTGGCAATGCATTCCACATCTTAATCACTCTTACTGTAAAGAACCCTTTCCTAAATGGCTGAAACTTTTTTTCTTCCATGCGCAGATCATGTCCTCTAGATAAGGCGCAAAAATAATTTTACTTACTAAGGTGTGTTTGTTAAAGCATACGTCCGAGCAGTAAAAAATAAAATAAAAAACGTTTTAGCCACCTGGGGCTTTATCCAGCCCCTAGAAGTGTGTAAGGTGCCACACCACGGTTCCGCTGTCAGCCAGGGCTCCCGGTCTCCCCTCTAGTAGATCATGACCTGCGGCTACGTTGGGTTCTTCTGCACATGCACGGTGGGCCGGTGTGGGATCTTACACACTTCTATGGGATGGATGAAATGATGCCCCAGGTGAATAAAACTGTTTTTTGTTTTTTACTGCTAAGACGTATCCTTTAAGAGCAACCACAATAGAAAGCCAGTCGAGAATACCGTCTCCACCACACAGATAGGATTGGGCTCTCCTCTATGAGGTGGTCAGTCGCTCTCTAATCAAAACAAAACCCTGGATGAAATCTCAGGGGAGGACCCCTACCTAGTTGGGGAATAGATAATACACTGGTTCAGTACATCGAATAGATGATACCATCTTACAAAAGTCATTACACCCCTCACATTTTAGTAAATATTTTATTCTAACCACTGGCAACAAGTGAGCACACCCCTAAGTGATGAATGTTAAACTTGGACCCACCACCATTATTTTCCAGCTCGGTCTTTGCTCTCTTGGGTCTGAAGGTCACTAGAGCTTAGCAAGTTCCCACTGCAACCCTTTTCCACTCCTCCTTGGTGAAGGTGGTGGACGTTAGAGACCTTGCACTCTCTACAACTTGTCTGAGAATGCTCCATAGATGCTCAATAGGTCCATAACATACTTGGCCAGTCCAGCACCTTTACCCCTTAGCAAGGCAGGGGTCATCTTGGCTCTGTCTTGGGGGTCATTATTGGGGGTTGGCAATCTTCTTATAGCCTAGGCCATCTTTATGTAGAGCAGCCATTCTCTTTTTAAGACCTTTAGAGAGTTCTCCACCATGAGGAGCAACGCTGAACTTCCAGCGACCAGTATGAGAGAGTGTGAGAGCGATAACACCACATATACCTGATCTGCTTCCCATTCATGCCTGAGCCCTTGTAACACTAACAAGTCACATGACCCTGGGGAGGGAAAATATCTCATTGGGCAGAATTTTGACAATCTACAGTGAGGGGTGCACTCCCTTCTGTTGCCGGCAGTTGAGACATTATTGGTTGTGTGTTGCATATTTTTGATGGGACAGCAAATTTACACTGCTATACAAGCTGTATACTGACTACTTTACATTGTATCAAAGAGTTATATCTTAAAGGACCACTGTCTTGAAAATCATAAAATGTAAAAGCCTACAAATAAGATGTACTGTATGTACTCGCATATAAGCCTACTTGCATACAATCCGACCCCCCCCCCCCCCCCCCCAACTTTTACCTTAAAAAAACACTGGGAAAATGATTGACTCGCATATAAGCCGGGCAATGCAGTGGCTCCTGAGTTTCAATAACCAAAGTACAGTAAATGCATAAAAAGAAACAGATAGCGTGCATCTTCCGTCTTAAGCATACATATTTATTCCCAGTGTTCAACATCAAAATGGATTCTGTGCATAGTATATTCCATGATTGCATATAAAGACTGCAAATATTGTGGATATGATACCTTTTGAATCCAGGTGTAGGCCTGTCAGCATGGGAGGTGGGAGTGTGGGACAGATGTGGGCCTGGAGACGGCCGTTTCGCGTCCTCCTGGATGCTTGGTCACACCGTGTTCCACCTCCCATGCTGACACCTCCCATGCTGACAGGCCTACACCTGGATTCAAAAGGTATCATATCCACAATATTTGCAGTCTTTATATGCAATCATGGAATATACTATGCACAGAATCCATTTTGATGTTGAACACTGGGAATAAATATGTATGCTTAAGACGGAAGATGCACGCTATCTGTTTCTTTTTATGCATAGTTCAAGTTTCTTCCTTCATATTGTGGAGCGGAGCACACGTCATGTATGAGCATTATATTTAGTGTACAGCCTGTCAGCAACAAATTGGCCACTTTGGGCACACCATACTCGCACAGAAGCTGGATGCAGTACACCCCTTAAAGGAGAAGTGCCACGCCATTCTGTTTCTTCTTCAATAATAAAAGTACAGTAAATGCCAATCAAATGTCCACATTTACTGGAATCTTACATAATAATACTTTGTTCTCTGGTTGAACTCGATGGACGTATGTCTTTTTTCAACCCAAATAACTATGTAATACTGGTAATATAGTGAATATGAATCTGTGTGGCAGTGCACTATACTGGGCTGATGGCAGGCAGCTCTAGTTAGGCATGGTCAGAGCCGGGACAAGGTCCTCCAGCACCCAAAGCTGAGACACCAAAGTGCTCCCCTCCATCCCTCCCACCCCAGCCGTCACACACTAATTGCTATTAGACTAAGAGAGCCACAGGGCCCACAACCTCCCCAACACCTTAATATCTAGTTATCTGGCTTGCAGTCACTGCCATGTATCCCCTTTTCTTATTTCTTTCTGCTTCAAACACAATTAGGAATGACAGCTGAATGAATTGTGCGCCCCCTCCTACACTGCGCCCTGAGGCTGGAGCCTCTCCAGCCTATGCCTCGGCCCGGCCCTGGGCATGGTAAATCTCCAGGACCATCTGCAAGTTGGCTGTATGCAGGTACATAGGCTCACTGTTAACATTACAGTGAGCACATGTACTGCATGCAGCCGATTTGCAGATTGCCCTGGAGATTAACCACATAAGGACCGGGCTTGTTTTCTTTGTGTGCTGCGTGGGCTCTCCAGCCCTCAGCACAGATCGTGTTGCAGATAGACTTCAGCCTATCAGATGCCGGCGATGGCCGGCCAATCGGAGGCCGGGGATTGCCGATCTGCTTTACGGCGCTGCTGCGATTTCCTCCCCCCGTGTTTACATTTAACCTGCGAGCCGCGATCGGAGGCTCGCAGGCTGTTCACGGAGACACCCTCTGTGAACTGACTAGGAATGAGCAGCCGTTTCCATGTAAAACCACTTACGACCTGCCGCCGCCTATCGGCGTTAGGCGGTCGCTAAGTGGTTAACTTTGCCTAACAAGATCTGCCTGCCATCAGCCCAGTACAGTAATCTCAAGTGCCAGCATTTTTTTTTTTTTTTTTTTTTTCTTTTTTTTTTTTTTTATTCTTACCTGTCTCTGCCAGCTGCTGGACGCCCGCTCTGTCTCCGCTAATTTCCGGCCACTCGTACCCTGCAACAGCTGCTGCGCATACCGCCGCTGCACAGCCACCTCTGCCGCCTGCCAAGTAATATGTCCCCGCTCATCCCTGCTGGTTCAGCTCACTCCAGCTCTCACGACAGGCGCCAGCAACAACCCAGGTATACATTGGGGGCCCCGCAGCAGTCCTAAATTGCACACCTAAATTGTATATGACCCGCATATAAACCGCAGGGGGGGGGACTTTTGAGCATATTTTTGGGGGTCAAACTTTCAGTTTATATGCGAGTATATACGGTATGTTTCTTTTCAGAGTAAAATGAGCCATAAATAACCTATTTCCAATGTTGCTGTCACTTGCAATAGGTAGTAGAAATCCGAAATTACCGAGATGGGCTAGTCCATCTCTCCATGGGGGATTCTCAGCATGGCCTTTATTCTTTATAAAGACATTCCTTGAAAAAGATTTATATAATAAAGAAGCTAGCCAGCCTCCCTGCTCACCATATACTTGTTTGGCAGTTTGACAAAGCAACTGCCATTCACTCAGGGCTCGTTTCCACTATTGCGGTGCGGAATCGCCTGGATTCCACCGCTGATGAAATCTCATGCGGATGCGATTCTCCATGCGTTTTTTGCCGCGAATTCGCATAGGTGAGGGTATATGCGATTTTTAACCATATCACTGCCTGTGTGAATTTACATTGGTACCTATGCGAATTCGCGGCAAAAAACGCATGGGGAAACCGCATGCGATTTCCCTATTAAATACATTGCATGCGATTCGCATGCATTCCACTCGCAGGCGAATTCTGCGGCTCTTTTGTGCGTTTTTTCACCGCTGAAAAAAAAACTTACCTCAACGCTACAGTGGAAACAGGCTTGCATTACATGTGCGATTCGCGATAGTGGAAACGAGCCCTAAGTGCTTTTGAAAATAAAGAAAACCCTAGGACCCCCCCTTCATGAGGAGATGAGCTAGTCCAAACCTTGCCGGTTCTGTCAGATTTCTACTACTTACTGTAAGTGACAGCAACATAAGAGAAAAGTAAAGTATAGCTAATTTTTACTCTGGAAGAAACCTGTTTCTTATTTGCATGTGTTTACATGTATCTTAGATTTTAGGATTTTCGCAACAGTGGTCCTTTAAGTCTTGTCCCATGAAACGATAGAATACAATATTTACAAAACTGTGAGAGGTGTACTCACTTTTGTGAGACACTATCTATATATTATTTTTTTGTTTTGCGTTTTTTGTAGTTGCTGCATCTTGAGAGGGAGGCACTAATGTCACAGGCTTCAGAAGGGGCTGATCGATGGGGTATCAAATTAGTTGATACAACTGTGACTGTTTCTCATGGGAGTTAATCAAGTTAACAGTATAGGCAGATCATCCATTAAGGGGGCTTCTTATCAACGTAAAATCAATTTTGGGTGTCTGAAAACACATTGCGGACAATTCATCATGACAAAGAGAATAACTGGAATTTGTCCTGATTCATTGCGGTGCCCCAAAAAATAAATAAAATAAAATGTTCTATCTACACCCAGCTGAAAAGCAACAGCTTTCAGAAATAAAATTCAGTTAGGGCCCAATTGCACGTAATCAGTTGCTCTCAGTTAAAACTGGAAGAAAACTGATTTTCAAAGTAATGCTCATGTTTTCCTATGGCTCAGTTCCCACTACACGCGTTTTAACTGAAATCTTTTTTTTTTAATTTTTTTTATTTTTACAATGCACTTCTATGGAAAAAAAGCATACTAACACATTAAGGGCTTGATTCACTAACCGGCACTAAGTGTTAACGCTGGTGTGAAAAGCCATTTTCTGACCCTAGTGCGCACAAAGCTACTTTGCGCACAGCCCTGCTCAGTGCGCGCACAGTGCTGTCCGGCTGTATTAGTGCGCGGTCCGACGATAACGTCGCACCCGCTGCTCTGTAAACAACGGAGCATCGGGTGCCCCCGAAACTGCGCATCAATGCACTGCTTTAGGGGCACCCAATGCACCGTTTTCGACGCACCGGGTGCAATGTTTAAAACGCATATAGTGTGAACTGTGCCATAGGAAAACATGGGACTTACTTTGAAAATCAGTTTTCTTTCAGTTTTAACTGAGAGCAAAGGGGCCTTAGAGGAAAAAGGGGTTGTCACCAGGGGTGTAACTAGAGGGGAAAACCCCCTGCAGGGGGCCCAGAGCTGTTTTGGAGCCCCAACAGTCAACCTTCCCTTCCACTGCTAGGAGACTATACTTTACATCAGGAGTTTTTCTGCCTACACTTGTTATGGGTGTGAAGATCATGATGGCCAGTGGTGCTTGTGAATTTTCGATTTCAAGACAATTTACACGAAAACCGCTTGTACTTTCACATTTTTCACCAAAAAACAAGAAAAACCGACAACACGTTTCACGAGTGTAGGCGCTTCCACTCTATCCCCTATGCTATCAAGGCATTTTCTATTGACCTGAAGAAGCAGGCCATGACCCCTGAAATGCATTGTCCCATTGCATTTTGAATTAAAAAAAACAAAAAATTCCAGTTGAACTGGTGTGTCTATATCCTCTGGGGAGGTAAGCAATTACCTCTCTCTTTTTTTTCTTTTCTTTGTATTTTAAAATACTTAAATAGAACACACAATGGGCGCCTCCATTCTACCTATTAGGGTGAGCCGGCATTCAGCTCACCCTCCGCCAAAGTGAAAATCTAGCATGTGTGCAGGTGTCGCTCTCCATCCATGGACACCACTTTTTGCTTCAGGAATGTTGTATACTGATATTCTATGATATTTATTTATTTTATACATGTATATTTTCTTTTTTCATGAAGAATTGTAAAATGTAAAATACATGAAAATGCACAAATAGAAAGTCCATTTCTCCCAGAGTAAAATGTCCTATAAATTATTTTTTTTCCTATGTTGCTGTCACTTACAGCAGGTAGTAGAAATCTGACAGAACCGACAGGTTTTGGACTAGCCCCTCTCCTCATGGGGGATTCTCTGGGATTTCAAAAGCACTTAATGAACAGCAGTTGCTCAGTCCAACTGCCAGAATAGTGTGCAAACAGGTAGGCGGGGCAGCCTGCATCTTCCTAGAGATCCTTTCCAGGGAGTGCTTTTGTAAAGAATAAAATAAATGCTGAGAATCCCCCATAAATAGATGGACTAGTCAACAACCTGTCATTTCTGTCAGATTTCTACTAACTACTGTTTTTTTTTTCTTTTTTGCGTTATTTGGTGAATTTTTGATTTGTAGTAGGTGAAGTCTCTCACTGCATCTCTCACTATGCGCAGCTGATAGAGCAATGTTGCCTTGCTGGACAGAGAAATACAGAACAGGCTTTACTTACAGTAGCTAGCTGGGTTGCATATATTAGCACTGAGCAGTGATTGGCCCTGGTGATGGTGCCGTGGTCCCGCCTCTGAGACCATCGGATCCAGTCACAACACGGAGCAGCAGACAGAAGTGATTGGTGGATCTGCTGCCAGTGTTGCTGTCTGAGGCTGAGGACCCCTTAGTGAGTGCAGATTGGCTTAGGCGGCCCATCTATGGCCCACTCACAGAGATATCGGAGCCACTTAGTGTCTCAGGCCGGGACATTTGAGCTCAGTGTCATCCATCACTATGGTGATGAGAAGCTGCGTGCTGATTGGCTGCCACGTTGTAAGGATCTTCCACTTGCAGGGGACTGTGATTAGTAGGGCAGCAGACTGCTGCTGTATGTGCTTGTTGAGGGGGGAGGGAGACCTAGGACAGATGATATATAAGCAAGAGAACCGCCTCCACCGCCAGGAATCGCCGCAACCTCTAGCTCACACCCTCCAGAAGCATCACATGAGTTTTAGACTTCAAGTCTCGGCATTCTTCACAGTCTAGTGTGGTATTGCTGGAGATGTTGGCAACCATGATACTTGAGGCGACGGGCCTATGTATTTGGGTGGAGGGCCTTCACAAGACACTCCTGCACCATGTTTAGTATCTTTTTTTTGTTCCTGGTTTATAGCCTCTAAATTATACATGTTAAACTCTGGCCATTAAATTTGGCCCTCAAGAGGTTTACTCACTTTGCATTATGTTTGGCCCACTCTAGACCACCTGGGCGGCTATAGGGGAACTGTATTGGGGAAGGAAAAACACTAGACACCAGGGAACTGTATAGGGACTGGAGGGGGGCCACTAGACCTCTGGGAACTTTATAAGGGAGGTGGACACTAGACACTAAGGTTGGTCCACGACTATGTCCCAGTATACAATTGCGGCCCACTTTGTGTTTGAGTTGGACACCCCTGAGCATGTAGCGGGAAAGTCTAGGTGTGTCTTATGGTCAAGAGCATCTGCAAAATACGATAGGTGCCAATAGTTTGTGTAAAATGCACCGCCATCTGTGTTGCAGAGCAACACGGTTCTGAGCCCAGGCCCTTATTATGACATCTCATATTGCCGTTTGTATGTTAACAAGTACATTTTTTAATTAAATGAGAGGGCACTTCAGCTGGTGCCTCACTGGGCAGGCCCAATGTCTTTAAGTTACACTGCTGCTAGATTTATGTACATTTGGCCCCATCTGTGACTTTTCCCACTTTCTCGCTACATGGTCACGCCCATTTTGTGCACCACACATTGACTCTGACTGGGTGCCCAGGGGTGCCCCTGATCTCCTAGGATCCTAGCAACAACCCTGCTGCTAAATAACACAGTATGCTTCCTTTCTTGATCCGAACCTGTTAAATATCTTCTCCGCTGTGACTATGCTGTGTGATGGGCTGCTATCTACAAACGAGTTACATTAAAGAAATACATATATTTTTGTAGTAGATAAAACCACATCACCCCCCAACCTCTTAGAGAGAAACATCTGCTGGAAAGGCACCCTTAAGAATGCTAGAAGGTAGAGGGAGCTGAGGCATATTAACATCTGCCTTTTGTGTATAATTAACGCCAACTTGCATACATAAGTGAGATTGGTGCGCATAACCTGATTAACTCAAATAAAAAAACAGATGAAACTGAGCTTAGCTGAAAGGTCAATGTTCAGTATCATAATAATAATAATAATAATAATAATAATATCTTCTACAATACTAATAATAATATTAGCTTCTATAATAATAATAATAATAATAATAATAATAATAATAATAATAATAATAATAATAATAATAATAATAATAATGTTTTATTATTATTATTATATTTTAAAAGGGTTTTTCTACAGCAAAGATAGGAGTTTTATAGAGTAGGGGATACCATAACAATTAGTGATGAACGAAAAAGCTATTTTCGTATTCATTTTCATGAAGAAAATCTAAAATTCGACTTTCAAAGTGAACATGCCATCGGAAATGTTGTAACAAGTTTGTAATTTTTCACATTTTTGTGAATTTTCATGCTAAAATTCTGGATTTTAGCACTTTTGCGAATTTTCACGCTAAAAAAAAAAAAAAAAAAAATAATCCTACTAATATATTAAATGGGAAAGTTCGGATGTTTGGATGTTTGTTACTCGATCACGCAAAAATGGCCGAACGGATTTGAATGAAATTTGGAACACACATAGTAAATTACCTGGAATAAAGTATAGGATACTTTTTATTTCCATAACCAAAAAAGGGGCGGAGACAAATACAAATTTCACTGGAAAATGTAAACTGCAGCCATTCTTACACTGTTAATGGGAGGGTTCTCAAACTTTGCACAGTTGGTCACTGGGTGACTGGGATTAATATTCAGAAAAGTGGGTGGAGCCTATAAAAGCCAATCAAAATCCACCTATTGATTTTTAAGGGGAATATTTAATTGCTGTCATTCTTGCACTGTTAATCACCTGTACCTGGTACAGTTGGCCATTGGATGATTGGCGTTCAAATTCAGAAAAGGGGTGGAGCCATATCCAATCAGATTAATTTTATTTCATTGCAAATTATTGATGCCAAAGACCGCAAAGCTCACATACTTGGTCATTAAGTAATTGTGTGTTAGGGTTAGGAAAAGTGGGCGCAGCCAACACTAGCCAAATGCATACCCGGGCAACGCCGGGCGTCCAGCTGATAGATAGATAGATAGATATTTCACTTTTTTTTTTTTTGCATTGGAAGGAAAAATAGGTTTTCTTTGACCATATTGCAAAAATACTTTGTATTTTCACATGTATTTTCTCGGAATCGAAAATGGCATTTTCTAACGTGAAAATGACTTTGGCGAAAACTCACAAGCCACACTGCTAACTATATGCTCTGTTAGGGGCGGTTCGCACTGGCACTTTTTGGTAAGTGTTTTTTACTGTGAATGTGAACCGGGCCTTAGTATTTTTAAAGTGTAACTGTCGGGCATAAAATCAAAAATCAATTCTTTATTTTTATCTGGTAAACCAGTAATAAGGATGCTAACCAGCCGGGCCAAGGCAGAGGCGAGAGAGGCTCCAGCCTCAGGGCACAGTATAGGAGGGGGCGCAGGGCGGGGCAGAGGCGAGAGAGGCTCCAGTCTCAGAGCGCAGTGTAGGAGGGGCGCACAACTCAATCAGCTATCATTCCCCTATTGTGTTTTAAGAAGAGAGAGATAAGAAAAGAGGATACATGACAGTGACTGCAAGCCAGATAACTAGAGATTTGTTTGGGGGGTTGGGGGCCCTGGGACACCTCTTAGGGCCCTTTTCCACTAGCAATCGCTAGCGTTCACGCTGAACGCTAGCGATTGCTGAATCGCAATTACCGGCGATTCCCCGACGTTTGCGGCCGCGATTTTGCTATGCACTGCATAGCAAAATCGCGGCAATTATCGCTCCGCCGCGCGTTCGCGTTCCCCGCAAAAACGAATCGCGGTAGTGGAAATGACCTACCGCGATTCCCATGTTAAAAAGCAAACCGTAGCGATTGTAAAATCGCTAGCGGTTTGCGTTTTTGCGATTCAGCCAGCGCAAACGCGCTGGTGGAAAAGGGCCCTTAGTCTAATAGCAATCAGTGTGTGACGGCTTGAGTGGGAGGGATGGAGAGGCGCACTTTGGTGTCTCAGCCTTGGGTGCTGGAGGACCTTGTCCCGGCTCTGCTAACCAGGCAATCCAAAAGATAAAATCTTTTACTTTTCTTGTCTATAAATGATCATTCCCCAGTTTACCTGACTCTCTTATTTGGTACGTTGCCGCACAAAGGAAGTTGCAGGGCATGCTGGGTTGTCCATTTTTGCTTTTGTACATTAGTTAAGTCTGAGGGGAAATAAAGAAGCAAAACAAAAGACAACCCAGCATGCCCTGCAACTTCATTTGTGCGGCAACGTACCAAATAAAAGTCAGGTAAACTGGGGAATTATCATTTATACACAAGAAAAGTAATAGAGATTTTAACACTTTGATTGCCTGGTTAGCATCCGTATTACTTGTTTACCAGATAAAAAGAAAGAATTGATTTTTTATTTTATGCCCGACAGTTACTCTTTAACCTTCCTGGTGGTAAGCCCAAGCTGAGCTCGGGCTATGCCGCTGGAAGGCACCGCTCAGGCCCCGCTGGGCCGATTTGCATAATTTTTTTTTTTTTTTTTTTTTTTGCTACACGCAGCTAGCACTTTGCTAGCTGCATGTGCAAACCGATCGCTGCCGATTCGCCGCTATCCATCACGCCGCAGCCGCCCCCCCCCCCAGACCCCGTGCGCTGCCTGGCCAATCAGTGCCAGCCAGCGCTGAG
This sequence comes from Hyperolius riggenbachi, assembly GCF_040937935.1. Classification (NCBI taxonomy): domain Eukaryota; kingdom Metazoa; phylum Chordata; class Amphibia; order Anura; family Hyperoliidae; genus Hyperolius; species Hyperolius riggenbachi. The sequence continues at coordinate 234,615,695 of NC_090656.1, read as the reverse complement.
GGGTGGGTCGAAATCCCCTTTGACATCACGACGTCCATGGCAACGGGGGAAGCCCTCCAGGAGATCCTGTTCTTTGAACGGGATCTCCTGATCTCCAATCGCCGGAGGCGATCTGAGGGGCTGGGGGAATCCGCTGAGCAGCGGCTATCATGTAGCGAGACCTTGTCTCGCTACATGATATAAAAAAAAAAAATTTGAAAAAAAAACGGCTGTGCTGCCCCCTGGCGGATTTTAACAAACCGCCAGGAGGGTTAAAAGACTGTCATACTGTCCTCAATGGACTTAACAGTCTAGTCCCTCCTTAGTTGAGGGACGATTTATACTACTTTCTCAATAAGGCATTGGGATTAGTGATAAGTGATGGCCCGAACAGCTCACCGGTGGACAGTTCCTGGTGAACCTGGGCTGTTCGCCGTCACATATAATGCAATTTTGTTTTTGTCAAGAATTTGCACTTCACATTTTTTACATTAAAGTCAATGACCGCCGACTTTAGCGATTAATAGCAAAGCCCTAATATGTGCTAGAAACGCCAAATGTTAATGAGGACAGTGGGAACAAGAGTAAAAAAAAAATCAAAAGACCTTATAGTTTTGGAGATACTCTATTTTAGGCTCCCTGCACACTGCATGCGTTTACTATTCAGATTTTTTTATCGTTTTTTACATCCTTTTAATCGTTACTTCATGCTGCGTTTTTGACTCTGTTTTTCTGTTGCTTGCATTCATGGAAAATCGGAATTGCAAATCGGAATCAGAAAACGGATTTGCAGTATGCAGGGAGCCTTAAAGTTTCAAATGGAAAAAAGTTTACATTTAACCACTTCACCACTGAGGGGTTTTACCCCTTGAACACCAGAGCAATTTTCACCTTTCAGCGCTCCTTCCATTCATTCGTCTATAACTTTATCATTACTTATCACAATTAAATGAACTATATCTTGTTTTTTTTCGCCACCAATTAGGCTTTCTTTAGGTGGGACATTATGCCAAGAATTATTTTATTCTCAATGTGTTTTAATGGGAAAATAGGAAAAAATGTGGGAAAAAATATTTTTCAGTTTTTGGCCATTATAGTTTTTTAATAATGCATGCTACTGTAATTAAAACCCATGAAATGTATTTGCCCATTTGTCCCAGTTATAAAACCGTTTAAATTATGTCCCTATCACAATGTTTGGCGACAATATTTTATTTGGAAATAAAGGTGCATTTTTTTCAGTTTTGCGTCCATCCCTACTTACAAGCCCGTAGTTTATAAAGTAACAGTGTTATACCCTCTTGACATAAATATTTAAAAAGTTCAGTCCCTAAGGTAACTATTTATGTTTTGTTTGTTTTTTTATTTGTATATATATTTTTTTTAATTACAAAAAGTTCACATGTACATTGCGAAGTCAGTTACGAATGTGCTATATGCGTACATTTTTGTGTACGGATGGAAATCACGCATAGGCTTGTGCATTCGGATATATTTCCTGATGCACGTAAAAAAACAAACAGTTAATGAATGCGGACATTTTTTTCGCATACGGACTTAAGCATCCGCAGACACGTTCCAGCTTACGTGTAATTTAATGCGTAATTACGCTTGACAACCGTAGATGAAAGCTGGGCACAATTACGTAATTCCGCTATGCGTAATTGCGGAAAATTATGCATAATTAAACGTAATCGTAGTTTGCTCGTTACGAGCAACCCTAGCGGTAAATGACAAATGTATCAACCGAATGGCAGATTTTCATATATCAAAAGGTAGAGCAGTGAATTTCATGACGGGGTTTCCATTGGGTCAGTACACAGTGCTGTGTGTATATTTTTTTTTTATTATTTATCTAAGTATTTATATAGTGCCAACATATTACGCAGCGCTGTACAGAGTGTATTGTCTTGTCACTAACTGTCCCTCAGAGGGGCTCACAATCTAGTCCCTATCATAGTCATACTGTATGTGTATGTATGTATTGTGTGGTGCATGTCTAAGGCCAATTTAGGGAGAAGCCAATTAACTTATCTGTATGTTTTTGGGATGTGGGTGGAAACCAGAGTCCCCGGAGAAAACTCACACAGACACAGGGAGAACATAGAAACATACAAACTCCTTGCAGATGTGGACCTGGCTGGGATTCGAACCGGGGACCCAGCATAGCAAGGCGAGAGCGCTAACCACAATGCCACCGTGCTGAGATTTTTATTTATATTTTAAACAAAACCCTTTTGAAAAAGTGTGTGTGTGTGTGTAGGTGTGTGTAGGTGTGTGTAGGTGTGTGTAGGTGTGTGTAGGTGTGTGTAGGTGTGTGTGTGTGTGTGTGTGTGTGTGTGTGTGTGTGTGTGTGTGTGTGTGTGTGTGTGTGTGTGTGTGTAGCTTTGTCACTGATTCCTGGATATTGGTCTCCAGAATCTGCTGATACTGAGTGGAATCCATGCGTCCCTCAACTCTGACATGGTTCCCAGTCCCTGCACTGGCCACACAGCCCCACAGCATGATGGAACCACCACCATATTATCCAAAATGAAGCTGGCTACCTCAAGCAGCTCTGTTTGTGCTGTGGGTGGCGAAAAGGCTTCCTCTGCATCACTCTCGCATACAGCATCTCCTTGTGTAAAGTGCGCCGAATGGTTGAACAATGCACAGTTGTCCCGCAGAGCGATAAAAATTGGCCCGCCAGTGCTTTTATGAGCATACATTGATTTTGGCCCGCAGCCACATTCCCAGCTCCGCCCCTCCCGTTCCTCATCTGCTATTCTGGTGGCCGGTTCTGCCCTCCCTCCTCATATGAGTGATAGAGCGTGGCTACGCTCTATCACTCCCTTGCTCCGCCTCTCAAGTAAGGAAGACATAGCCTTCCTCCTCGGCCTGCTAGCCGGTCTCCCTCCTTCCTCGGCTGCCACTCCTTTACCTCATGGAGTCGGCGGTCCGTCCTGCACCGAAGCCTGCTCCCTTCATCCTCTTCACTACATCCCCGGCATGCAGCACAGGAATCCCCTGTGACGCGAAGACACCAGAGCGGCTCCCTCGGTAACATCGCAGTAAGTATGCGACGTTACTGAGGAAGCCGCTCTGTTGTCTTCGCGTCACAGGGGATTCCTGTGCTGCATGCCGGTGGCCGGGAATGTAGTGAAGAGGATGAAGGGAGCAGGCTTCGGTGCAGGACGGACCAGCGGCGGCCGAGGAAGGAGGGGGGAGGATAAGGTTGGCTACCTACTGGGGGCACCTACTTGCCTGGCTAACCTACACTGGAGCCACTTGCCTAGCTAACCTACACTGGGGCCACTTACCTAGCTAACCTACACTGGGGCCACTTACCTAGCTAACCTACACTGGGGCCGCCGTAGTAGCTAACCTATAGTGGGGCCACCTACTCAGCTAACCTATAGTGGGGCCAGCAACCTAGCTAACCTATAGTGGGGGCACCTACCTAGCTAACCTATATTGGAGGCACCTACCTAGCTAACCTATTTTGGGGTCACCTATGCCTGACTAACCTACACTGGGGGCACCTACTTAGCTAACCTATCCTGGGGGCAACTATCATGGCTACCTATACTGGAGGTGTTTACCTGGCTATCCTATACTGGTTGCACCTATGCCTGACTAACCTATCCTGGGGGCACCTACCTAGCTAACCTATACTGGGAGCACCTGTGCCTAGCTAACCTATAGTGGGGGCACCTACCTGGCTAACCTATACTGAGTGCACCTATGCCTGTCTACCTATATTGGGGTCTCTTACCTAGCTAACCTAAACTGGGTGCACCTATGCCTTGATACCTATACTGTAGGCACCTGTCTGGCTTCCTATACAGGGGTCACCTATATCTGGCTACCTCCTGCCTTCCTGTACCAAGGGTGTTTCCCCCCCCCCCCACCACCACGGCTATAGCACGCGGTGCAAATTCAGGTGTTGTGCGATCATTCCAAATTGGGATTGGGGGGGGGGGATAAATATGACTGTTGACCCTCGACCTGGTCTAAGTTTTTCATTTCGGCCCTCCACCTTTTTGAGTTTGACACCCCTGATCTACAGCAAGATGATGTTGTAGGTCTTTGGTGCTGGTTTATAGGTTGACTCAATGACTCTAACTGTTCTCACCATTTGTCGCTTCTGTTTATCCAAGATTTTTCTTGGTCTGCCACTTCAAGCCTTAACTTGAACTGAGCCTGTGGCCTTCCATTTTCTCAATATGTTCCTAACTGTGGAAGCAGACAGCTGGAATCTCTGAGACAGCTTTCCGTATCCTTCCCCTAAACCATGATGGTGAACAATCTTTGTCTTCAGGTCATTTGAGAGTTGTTTTTAGACCCCCATGTTGGTACTCTACAGAGAGAATTAAGAGGAGGCCTGCCAAGCACGCACCATATATAGGATATACAGTGGGGTGCGAAAGTTTGGGCAACCTTGTTAATCGTCATGATTTTCCTGTATAAATCATTGGTTGTTACAATAAAAAATGTCAGTTAAATATATCATATAGGAGACACACACAGTGATATTTGAGAAGTGAAATGAAGTTTATTGGATTTACAGAAAGTGTGCAATAATTGTTTTAAACAAAATTAGGCAGGTGCATAAATTGTAAAAATGTCATAAAATGTCATATTGTTTCCAAAACCTTTAGAACTAATTATTGGAACTCAAATTGGCTTGGTAAGCTCAGTGACCCCTGACCTACATACACGGGGGAATCCAATTATGAGAGAGAGTATTTAAGGGGGTCAATTGTAGGTTTCCCTCCTCTTAATTTTCTCTGTTTTACAGAAAGTATGCAATCATTATATATACAGATTGATCATTCAGGTATAACTTCTGTTTGAAAGCACTTAAAGGGGCAGCAACTGATATATATATATATATTTATATTTATTTTGCTGCCCACAATAATTCATAACCCTCTCAAATTTTGACTTAAAGTTACTTTTATTCAATCGGCAAGTAGATTTTGTACGGGAAATGTGTCTCACAAAACATAAGTCGATGTACAACAGGCATTATTGTGGAAAAAAAAAAGCATTTCTCAGCTTTTATTTACATTTGAGCAAAAAGTGTCCAGTCCAAAATTATTCATACCCTTCACAAATTGACACAAGTCTGTGGGAAAATCCAAAGTTCTATACCATTCCAAATAGTCCAAGCTGTTCTAAAGCATCCTAATTACCCTGATTAATTGGGAACCGCTGTTTTAATCAACTCAACAGATGAAAAACAGAAGCTTTCTGCAGTTGGTTTGTGGACAGCCATGGCTAAGACAAAGGAGCTCAATGAGGGCATGTGGTTATGCATGGTGGCTGCTCATAAGTGAGGAGAGTGCTACAAGGCCATTTCTAAATGTTTTCAAGTTCCAGTGGCTACAGTATACAGTATTAAAAAACACAAGATGTTCAGCACTGTGGAAAATCTCAGAGGACATGGTTGAAAGCCAAAAGTGACACCTGTGCTGGCCAGGAGGATAGTGAGAGAGGTGAAAAAGAATCAAAGGACCACCACCAAAGCCATCCTGGTGGCAATGTCTGAAGGCAGACAATCCAACGGGCACTGCACACTGCTAGGTGCCACAGATGCAGACCAAAGAGGACGCCACTTCTCCAGATAAGGCACAGAAAAGCTCACTTGGCCTTTGCAAATGCTCATCTGGACAAAGAAGAAGACTTCTGGTCTTCTGTCTTATAGTCAGATGAAACAAACATTGAATAGTTTTTTCCACAATGTTTCATTCATTTGCCATAAAAAAGGAGAAGCCTTCAACCCACAGAACACCATCCCCACTGTCAAACATGGTGTTGGGAACCAAATGCTTTGGGGGTGTTTTTCAGCCAATGAACCAGGGAACATAATCACAGTAAACGGCACCATGAAAAAAGAGCAATACATGAGGATTCTCAATGACAATATCAGGCAGTCTGAGAGAAACTTGGCCTTGGGCACCAGTGGACATTTCAGCCTGTCAATGACCCAAAACACACAGCAAAAGTGGTGAAGAAATAATATATATATATAAATAATAATAATAATAATAATAATAATAATAATAATAATAATAATAATAATAATAATAGCAGTATTTGTATAGCGCCTTTCTCCTGTCGGACTCAAAGCGCTTGCGAGGCAGCCACTAGAGCGCACTCAGTAGGCAGTAGCAGTGTTAGGGAGTCTTGCCCAATGAACTCCTTACTGAATTACTGGCTTACTGAACAGGCAGAGCCGAGATTCGAACCCTGGTCTCCCATGTCAGAGGCAGAGCCCTTAACCAGTACACCATCCAGCCACTGCATATATATATTAGTAATAACCTGTCCTGTTGCCTGGAATAGTGTTGAATTCCTTGCCCTGCTCTGTAGACTGTGTTGCAAAAAATAATGGCTTCCCTGCTGGCTTTTCTGTATTAAAGGTTTTATCTTATTTACATCCATTGAATACGGTTATTGCTGCACTTTGCACCCACGGCTGAAATTAATTTAAACCTGAAGAGACAGAGGCTAAATAATGTGGTGTGTGGTGTTCTATTAATAGCTGGCGCATTCACACATTGATGTATAATAAGTTGTTGTGGTATAATGTGCTGCGGGTGAGGCTAATGTAACGCCGCATGGTGTTTGCGCGGAGCCAATACTTAATCTTCACATGCGTGGACCGCAGGTTACCTTGCTGGGGCCGTCATTAATGTTGTCATAATGGAGAAGTGTTTTTCTGCCAGGCGGCCTGTGACAAATAAGCCTGAAACCGTGGCCGGTGTGAGATTTATAGCACAATGGCATTAAAGGCAGGTTCCTCATCGGATGACGCGGCCCGAGGTTGCCTGCATTGTGCCTGCGCATCCGGTCAATCTTCAAGGTGAAAGAAAACTTGAAGTGAGAAGACGATGGAGGGTGCCATTGTTGTTCCTTTTCTTAAAGGACACCTAAAGTGACGTGTGACATGATGAGATAGACTTGTGGATGTACAGTGCCGAGCACACAAATAACTAGGCTGTGTTCCTTTTTTTTTTTTTTTTTTTTTTCCTTTCTCTGCCTGAAAGGGTTAAAAATCACATATCCAAGTGACAGTTTCTGTCCGGGTCGGGACCGGGTCGGACTATAGCATAACACTCACTGATAAGGAATTACAGACATAAAACACTTTCCCGGCAGAAAATGGCTTCTAAGAGCAGTAAAGAGATAAAAAAGGGGCAACGGTTCAAAGATTTTAGCTCTGGCATACTTCAATGCATGTGCCATTCAGAAGAGGCCATGAAACAGTAAACACTTAAAATAATTAGATTTAAAAATCAAAAACTGGGGGATAACTAAAAAAGTCATTTTTGGGAGGAGGATAGATACAGCTGTTTATCTTATCATCTTTTTTTCACTGCGGATGTCCTTTAAAGAGGGATTGCCAGCCACAAAATCAAATTCCATTTACCCACTGCTCTGTGTTCATTATACAGCCTGGAACCTCACCCTGCATTGCAAGTTCTCCAATCTATTCAGAAATGTTTCTGCTATAATAAACCTTATCTCAGTCAGCCTGGCCCTATTTGGTACATTGTCTGACAAGAAGGAAGCTTGTCCTTACCCATCCCATATTCCTGCTTCTCACTGATTGGCTGAGGGCAGTTCAGTGAGCTGCTGAAATACGATCTATGCTGTGCTCACATGATCACTATGATCAACCCTGATCAAAGTGATTATAGGCAGCACCAGTGGCAGAAATGTCCCTCACTCCCTCCTCAGTTTCCTGGACATGCAGCTTTCCCTTCGCTCAGATCGCTAACCAGGTTTGGGCAGCACACAGCTCCTAGTGTCAGGACACAGCTTGATGATGCCATGGAGCCTGGGACTCTGGGAATTCTAAGGCAATGTGAGGCTGGATGGTGATCTGAGATGAGGGGGAGCGGCTTGGAACTAGTGAGTTAAAATACTCCCCACCAGGGCAACTATAAAATACCCACCATGGAAGCTATAGAGGACCCACTAGACCACCAGGGCAACTATTACCGTAGGGACCCCCTACAATATCAGGGGGGCTATTAGGGACCCTCTAGACCACCACTGTAACTATAAGAGACCTCCAGACAACCAGAACAACTTTTGGGGACCCACCAGGGAAACTTTTGGGGACCTGCCATACCTTCAAGGAAACTATAGGCCCCACAGACCACCAGGAGAATTATGGGGGACCTGACAGACCATCAGGGAAGCTGGGGGACCCTCCAGACCACATGGAGCTTCCTTCAGCCAACAGCCTAAGGGTGTTGTTGGTTCCCTTGCCCTCGTCCCGGGCCACATTCTGATTGTCTGCTAGCCAGCCCAGTCTCTCCCTCCAGTTAGCTCAGTCATGCTATAGTGCGCATGTGCAGCCTGGATGCATGTGGGCCCCAGATACCTGGAGCGTTCTGCACCTCCACAGTAGTACTGTGGTGTTGGTGGCCTCTTGAGGAAGAGACGGATCGGCTAGCAGATGAAAGGAGCGGCCCGGGAGGACAGCGAGGGAGCCAATGGTTTAAAAGCTCGGGTACAAAATCAGATACTTACCCTAAAAAGAAGGAAGCCTCAGGATCCTATTGAGGCACCCCTCACTACTAGATTAGCGTCAGGGCTGTGGAAAGTCCTCTTCCACTACCATGGCCGTGCAATAGCCATGCGAGCCTGTTTGAGCATTCGCAGTAAGCCGGAGCCGCGGGCTCCATGCTACCGCGCAGGAAGGCTCAAGTGGTTGCTCCGCGGCCATGAAGAGGAAGAGGATCTGCATGGTCCGATTTGGAGGTGGGCCATGCTCAGCAACGGGGAGGGGGGGGGGGGGCTTTCGACCACTGAGGGAAGCTTCAATAGGCTCCTGATGCTTCCCTCTCTTCAGGGTAAGTATCTGACTTTGAACATGCCTCGCTTTAAGGGCTGAGACCCATTGGCAGCACTTTTGCAGTGCTTGCCAATGCATTCTGTTGCTAGGGAGGAGAACAGTGGGCGATGGGCGGTGCATGACAGAGTGGCTTCCTGCATGCTGGGGGACAAAAAACAATGCGATTAGGGCTGCTTGGGTGTCGGTGGTCATTAAGGATCCGACATCTCATATAATTGTACACAGACTAGCAAATGATCATCAGCTGAAGCAGTCCTTATCGGCCATTTCGACCAACTTTTATTTAGTGACGTGTGTATGTAGCTTTAGCCTTCACAGATTATATCACACAATATGGGGTGACATAGAGGACTCCCCCGATCAGTGACGCACTACAGACGTAATTAAAGTGGACAGGCAGATGGTCTTTAGTAGATTGACTTTGCTTACGCTCGTTAGTTCATCTCTCAAGAAAAGACTTCTCCGTAATAACGATAGCACTCTCCCATCTGACCAGGCCCTCCAGCTGATTTTTGACTAGTGATGGTCGTAATCAGCTAAATACCATTATCCAAAATTTTGCGTACATTTTCGCAATTACGGCCATAAGTAATTACAATTTGGACATTCCACTGACTGTGTAGTCCATTCGTAATTTTGTGAAATTTTGCCAGAATTTCTTGACGATTTTAGCGGTTCATAGCAATGTTCCCGCACATGCTACCTATGTTAAGGAGAATATTGGGAACAAGTAACATTTTTGTGAAAATCAATTTAAAAGAATGCAGAGCAAAAAATGTTTTTTAAACTAAGAAAAATGACAGTTTGAAAACCATTTTGCCTTTGCATGATGAAAATCAATTTTTTTCAAAAACTACAAGGTCTTTTTAAAATTTTTCTTTTCTGGTTCCCACTATTCTCCGTAACATACATGGCAAATTTTATGACAATAGCATGGATGGGAAAAACTATAGGTCACCTGCCAGAAAATAACTCGGAATTTTGAAATTCCGCTTTCTGAGTACGTTTATAAATGAATTACGATTTTTCCCGAAATAACAATTTCACATCGTAATTTGCAATTTTACGGTTATGTGAAATTCGTGCTCATCACTATTTTTGACATAGTCGCATGCTTTTTTCAAAAAAAATGTATAAACATCATACATTCAATCCATGGTCACGATCTAGCACTGGGCATCTGCATTTGGTTGAATCATCACATTAGCCAGATGAAGGCTCTCATCATAAATATGGTTGAGCTATTCAAATATAATGCCGTAGGACGCCTCGAAGAGCGATTGCCCCCCACAGTACCAGTGTGCAACAAAACGTGAGTGCTCCCCTTTTAGAAAAATAAAAGGGCCCTTTATTGAACAATAGCTACACGTAATGATGGCTCAAACAGGTTCAAACCATAGCTTGTCAAGAAAATTGCAGGAGAAGACGTCACGGGCTTGACCAAAACGCTGCTATTGTCTTGACAGGCTATGGTTTTAACTCAGTCATTACCGCTATAATCGTCGCTCCAACTCAATAAAAGCAAGTTTTTATTCTATAAGGGGTAGAGATCACAATTTGTGCAAATTGATTAGAAGGACCGGCGTGTGATTGATAGTTCAGCCCTCTGAGATCAACACTTGCAAGTTATTAGCTAGATTGAGTGGACCATCCTTCTTCTTTTCTGTTTGCAGTGACACAGGGGGATTATCACAGTGGACCCCCACACTGGTAACTGCATCCCCATGACAATTAAAGGATACCCAAGGTGAAAATAAACTAATGGAATAAACAATTGTATCTATCTGCCTTCTCCTGAAAATTACTTTTTAAGCTATTCCATGGTTTTATTTTAATCTACTTTTTTTTTTTACTGTTTTATGGTTTTTGATCAATGACACATTCATTGAATTATGTCCGAGCTAAAATCTATGAACTGTTGACCCTATTTTACCTCTTTCCTGCTCTCAGCAGCCATTTTCTGCACGGAAGGTGTTTTATAGTTGTCATTTCTTATCAGTGAGGGTCACACTGTAGTCACTTCCTGTCTGAGTCAGGACTGAGTCAGCCACTTACATACCTGATATTTAACTCTTTCAGGTAGAGAAAGGAAAAAAAGGAACACAGCCTAGTTATTTGTGTGCTAGGCACTGTACATACACATGTCTATCTCATCATGAAATATGTCACCACGGGTATGCTTTAAGGTTTCAGGTCCAAAGGCAGCCTCCGGAGGGTTCATTCTCCAAATTGTTGTTGTGTAGATGCCTTCACAACTGGAGAGAGATTGATAGTACAGTTCTTTGTATGCCCCCTTACCTATAATTTATGAAACAGTGAGGCCTCTTTTCCATGGGCAGTTGTGTGTGCTCAGCAAGCAGTTACTACCAGGCAGCAGCAAGCAGTTGTGAGAGTTTGATGCATTTCACTGCCTATCAACTGCTCATGGAAAAGAGGCCTCAGTTGGCCAAAGGACCAATTTACAGAATATGCTTCTGGTAACTCTTCAGGCAAGGCAACAGATCACTGATTAACACATTAGCAGGTTCAATAGAGTTATAGATAGGTGCACTGCTTGTGACCTCAGTCAGCAGAACTACAGGATGAAGGGAGACAACGGAATCCAGTGCAGTGTTTGTGTAAATAAAGGTAAAAGCTGGTACCCACAATTAATGCAGTAGAAGCTTTAAAGGAATTATCTCCTGTGAGATAAATGCTCTGCTTTTGACCTCAGTCAGCAGAACTCGTTGTGCTGTAAATTCTTGGAATGCTTTGATGTCTCGACTGTCCACCAGAACCAACCACCACATTGGAACCCACTGCCCTGGAAAATAAACCATGGTACAAAGCTTGAATTTTCATTGGTAAGTCACTGACCACTTGACCACCTCCATGCAGTATGAGAGCTTACCTATGCAATATGTTCATAGTATTCAATATCTACTGACCCTCATACTACATGGAGGTGGTAAAATTGGCGAATCATTGGCCAATCAAAATGTGTGTGTACCAGGCTTATGGGTGTGTACACACACCTAATTTTGATTGGCCGATAATTTTGCAAAATCAGTTTGCATAATCCTGGTTTGCATAATCATTGGCTTTAATATGCAGTGTGCTGGTTATTCCTGGCAATGCACGAGTGTGAAATTAGCTTGCATGATGAGCTCCTATTCATTTCAATAGAAAAGGTTACATCTTGACTAAGTCATAATTAACTATAATAAAACCAGGTTTATGTAATAAAATGCTTTACTGAAAAGACTGATTCATCAGCACATAAAAAGGCATGAACATAAATATGTTTATATTTTATTTAGAAGAGATAGCCATGAATCCGAAGAGTAAATCCCCCGAAATAAGGTCTGCGCAAATCATTGCGGTTCACGGCCCCAACACAGCGCCATGGGGAGGGGCAAGACGTGCTGATAAAAGGTTAATTGTAATAATGTAAAATACATGAAAGCACATAAATAAAAAGTGCATTGCTTCTAGAGTAAAATGAGCTATAAATTACTTTTTTTCCTATGTTACTGTCGCTTACAGTAGGCAGGGGCATAACAATAGACCCTGCAAGGGATGCAGCCGCAGGGGGGCCCAGAAGCATCAGGGGGCCCCATGGGGGGGGAGTTTATTTTCCCTGTCCTGAGACTGGCAACTAAGGGTGCAGAGAGAAAAAGCCTTCTGCTCTCTGCACAATTGCTTTAATGACTGCATCTGCTCAGCCACTGATAAGTAATCCTACAAAGTTTTGTAGACAAAGATGTCTAGACAGTCACTATTTAGTGTTCAGCTGGGTCTTGTGTACAGTGCTGCTCTTTCACGAGTGCTGTGTACTGTAAGGAGTCTGGGCACTGAAAGAAAAAGCTTTGTGCTCTCTGCACAATCATTCTAATGACTGCATCTGCTCAGCCACTGATCTCAGTTTACCTGTGCAGAAAGCGAGGGGGGGCGGTATGGGGGCCCCATCCAAAGTTTGTCAGGGGGGCCCAGTGATTTCTAGCTATGCCCCTGACAGTAGGTAGTAGAAATCTGACAGAACTGACAGGTTTTGGGCTAGTCCATTAACTCCAGGGGTGTAGATATTCATCTATGTAAGTCAAGGAGAGGTTAGTTGGCAGTGAAAATTGCTCTGCGCCTGAAGTGATTAAAATTCAAATCGCTCGGCCTCGGAATCGCTGCAAAACTGCTTTTTCAAAGCAATTTTGCAGCGCTTCGGTACATAGCATTGAGTGCAAACACGCTCAAAATTGCGTTGCGGACGGTGCGGTGTAACAGTCTCTTCGCAACGCGGCTTACCGCACTGCAATGTACCACTTATGTCACAATCACAGTGCAGTGGGAGTGTTGCGGTGTAACGGGATGAAGCATGGTCATGCACTGCATATAGTTAGTTACCACAAAATACTCAAGTTAAGTGTTTACAGTGAAGCATACTTGTCATCGAACTGTATGCTTCACTGTATGCGACACAACGTGCAGGTAACACATGATGCAGATTTTCCGATCCACTCTTAAGTGGCCTTGTTATTTTTTTACTTTGAGTGCCTCCTTTCTGCTGTTTTTTTTTTTTTTTTTCTGTCTTTTCTTATTGAGGTGATGAACTCTAAAAATTACTCACAAAAGCACTTAGCGCTTGCAATTTCTAGTGTGAAGTGAACTAGGCCTTACCTCAGTAGCTGGAAGCCTCTAGTCCAGAGCCTTCCTGAATCCCCCCAGAGCTCCTGAATCCCCCCAGAGCCCACCATTTCAGCCCAGGGTCCCTCTTCATCTCCCGGTTATGAGTGCGAGATGCTCATTCGAATTTCCGATCGGATCAGATTTTCATTGAAATCCGACATACCCCTATTCGGTTATTTTAGGCCATTCAGAGCATTCCTAATGAGCGAGCCAATCAGAAAATCAGATTGCATCATTTAGAAAACTCGGAATTCTGAGGAATTACTCAAAACAAATGACCAATTTAGAGCATTCAGAATGAATAAGCCAATCAGAGAATGCAAATTGTACCGCGGAAATTCCATTGGACAAGTGTAGTAGCATTGAATTCAATGTTAGTTTATTCAGTATGCTGCAATGCAGAATTGTGATCACAAATGGAAAATCTGAAAAGTCTGAAATCCCATTACGGTCAGCATACCACGGTAACGGAAAATGAATTTGCGGGAGATAGTGATATCCACGGAATCGGAAATCGACTTTTCCGACCATGCCTAATGAGTGGCCATGAGTGAGCATATCTGGAATGGGCTTGGTAAGATCAATGGTACCAAAGCCCCCCTCCCAAATCCAAGTAGATCAGCCTTTCTCTACCTTTATACCCTGCACAGGTGTGGAACTCCAGGCCTGGAGGGCCAGATCCATGCCAGTGTTTAGGATGGACTGAGAAAGAGAGGAATGTGTTCTACCTGATGGACCACACCTTTCCTGATTCAGACCCATCAGTTCATTTGAGCTGTGTCAAAAATGTGTGAGGATCTCGGCCCTCGTAGGACCGGTTTGACATTCCTGCTCCCTACAAATACTTTTCGGATCTCAAAGAACCGCTGCAAGTAATTTTTGGATCTCAAAGAACCACTGAATTTATTTTGCAGGTGGCATGGTTTTTAAAAGCTGGCGTGGCTGTTTATGCCACTATGCCCTATTACAGTGCCCTTCATTTTAACCATTGAGGACCACAGGATTACACCCCCCCCCCCATGCGCTGCATGGCGATACAACTTAGCAGACAAATGAGTCTGCCCACCAACAGAGCTTTCTGTTAGTGGGTTTTGATCGCTGCTGCAGTGTTTGTTTGTTTTATTATTAATTTAAAATTATTTTTCTTTTTAAATTTATTATCTTTTACTTACACCCCCCCCCCCCCCCCCCCCGGGAGATCCAGTAGGTGATCACCTCTAATAAGCATCAGCCTATGAGAGGGAATCACATTGTATGCCACTCGAAGGGACAACTTTGTCACTAAACTGTCCCCTTGCAAGATCGCATAACTAAAGCATGGATGTGCGCGGCTCTGCCCGTGCAATCCCTGCTAATCTCCTCCCCCAGGACTTGATGCCAGTTGGCGTTAGCCGGTCCTGGGGGAGCCAGCTTCCCAACACCTATCGGTATTAAGTGGTCAGGAAGGCATTAAAGAGAACCTGAGGTGGGGTTTAAGAATCCTATTAGCACACAGAGGATGGTTCTGCATATAGCCTTTGTTACTATACTGTGCCCCCCCCCCTGCACTCTGCTGCCCCCCCCCCCCCAAATAAACCGCCGTGCTAGCGACACGCAACGTCGCTAGCAAGCTGTTTACATGCAGACTGTCACTTTCCGCCGCTCCCCCACCTCCTCTATATCGCTGCTCCCCGCCTGCGTCCCTTCCCTCCAATCAGCTTACAGAGGCGGGGAGGGAAGGGACACAGGCGGGGAGCGGCGCTATAGAGGAGGCGGGAGAGCGGCGGAGAATGACAGTCTGCGTGTCGCTAGCACGGTGGTTTCTTTTTTTGGGGGAGGGGGGGGCAACAAAGCACAGGGGGGCCTAGAGGGAACAGTATAGTAACAGAGGCTGGTGTTTATATGCAGAACCAGCCTCTGTGTGCTAATAGGATTCTTGAAACCCACCTCGGGTTCTCTTTAATGTCTCCTTATTCTCATGCTTTTTTGTTAATGTGCTAATTTGTTATTCTGACCCCCAATTTTGTCCTTCTTTTCACAATACCCCCTATTATAGTGTGTTCTAGATCATAGCTCCACCAACCCCCACAATGGGAAAAAATTACCAAAGAACCCCTGCAGTGTACTCAAGGAACCCATTGACCAGGGAACCCTGGTTGAGAAAGTCTAAAGTAGAGTCATTCTTCAAAATGGGTCTTGTCTGCCCTTATTCCTCCAGGAAATATTAGCGGTTTCCCATAGAAAGTACATTTACCAATATAACGAAGAACAGATATTTCTTTACAAACTTTTTGTGTACTTTGTTGTTCTGAGTAATGGAATGGGTTTGCCCACATGCATTATAAAACGCCGACCCACGGAGCAAACGGCAGCTTTTAACGCCTTTCTGTTTTCTTGGGCTCTATTCATTAAATGCCCATTTATACTTTGCACAATGCGCCCGGCACCTTTGGACGGTGTACGCCGAGCGGGTGAGTAACCTCCCAGGAATTTCAGCCATCCGATCTCCTCTGCCTTTCATACTAGGGACATATTGGCATTGAAAACCACGCTCAAAGAGCAAAGCATTCAAAGCAACATCAAGGCAAGAAAAGAAGTAAAAAAATCAAGGATTTTTATATCACAACCAGGGCGACCTTTCTTCTTATTCTTCTTCATTATACATAACAAAGGTCTGAAGATAGGGAAACTGCAAAACTATACTGGAGAAATTCATTCCTAATTGTGTTTGCAAGACCAACATTATACAAGACCTACAAAAATAATCAGTGAAACAATTTTTGTCTCATGTTGGTTTTTTTTTTTTTTTTTTTTTTTTTTCTGTGCAGTCAATTCTTACACAGCCCCCTATAACATTTTGCCCCCTTGCTTGTAACACTTAAACCCAGCACAAGAAAAGCATTAAAGTCAACCCAAATAAAAAATACAAGATTTTAGAAATAAAATCTATTTTCTAAATTATAATAATAAATAGCAGAATTTTTTTAGCTGCATGATGACAAATATAAAATATTTTACATTTATTGGAGAAACCTCTCCCTTCCTTTCATATTGCCGGGATAGAATCCGGCAGACTGGGGGAGTAGGTGGTGTCCAGCAATGGAGGAATTGCTTATGGCTGCCACCAGTATAACCCTAGCTATGAAAAGAGAAGGGTGAAAAGCATGCACTGAAATGCTCATAGGCTTAAAGGAGTGTTTATTTATCTTTGTATGTGTCAGAGGGGTGCAACTAAATATTTTGAATTAAAAAAAATGTCTGGTTTGGGTCCGCTTTATGTCATTGTACTTTTTAAAGAGAATGCACAGTGGGGTTTTGTTGTGGTGTTTTTTTTCAGACATTGAACTTTATTTTTTTTTTAAATGCATATTACAAATACATTTCTATTTATTTAAATAACAATGACCTCTTGTTCAACACTTTACAGAGTACATAGTCATGTTAATAACTGTCCTCAGAGGAGCTCACAATCTCACCCTACCATATGTGACTATGGTAGGGTGAGATTGTGAGCTCCTCTGAGGACAGTCTAATGTCATATAATAATAATATTATGCACTAGCTGATTGCCCGGCGTTGCCCGAGTATGTATTTGGTTGTTGTGGGTCCGCCCACTTTTCTAACCCTAACACACAATGACTCAATGACCTAGTTTGTGAGCTTTGCATTGTTTGGCATCAATAATTTGCATTGAAATGAAACAAATCTGATTGGCTGTGGCTCCACCCTCTTTTCTGATTTTGAACCCCAGTCACCAAATGACCAACTGTACCAGGTTTTAAGCTTGTGTACTTAAAGAGAATCTGTATTGTTAAAATCGCACAAAAGTAAACATACCAGTGCGTTAGGGGACATCTCCTATTACCCTCTGTCACAATTTCGCTACTCCCCACCACATTAAAAGTGGTTAAAAACAGTTTTAAAAAGTTTGTTTATAAACAAACAAAATGGCCACCAAAACAGGAAGTAGGTTGATGTACAGTATGTCCACACATAGAAAATACATCCATACACAAGCAGGCTGTATACACCCTTCCTTTTGAATCTCAAGAGATCATTTGTGTGTTTCTTTCCCCCTGCAGTTCTCATACACTGAAGTTTCAGGCTGCTCTTTTCTTCCTGCAAACAGCTTTGCCTTTGTCTGTAATTTCTCAGTATGTGAAAGCCCAGCCAGCTCAGAGGACGATTTATCCAGCTGGTAAAATATGAGAGAAGAGAGAAGCTGCCCTAATCTAAATAATACACAGGCAGTGTGCATAGAGGGGCCTGGAAGGGGGAGTTCATAGCAGAACCACAACACTGAAGAACTTGGCAGCCTTCCAGACACAGGCCGACAAGTCTGACAGGGGAAAGATACATTGATTTATTACAGAGACTGTGATAGCAGAAAGTGCTGCAGTAAGCCAGAACACATTAGAATAGCTTTTGGAACTTGTAGGATGATAAAAAACAGGATGCAATTTTTGTTACGGAGTCTCTTTAACAGTGCAAGAATGGCAGCAATTGAATATTCCCCTTGAAAAGCAATAAATGAATTTGGATTAGCTTTTGTAGGCTCCACCCTCTTTTATGAATATTAATCCCAGTCACCCAGTGACCAACTGTGCAAAGTTTGAGAACCCTACCATTAACAGTGTAAGAATGGCTGCAGTTTACATTTTCCCAGTGAAATTTCGATTTGTCTCCACCCACTGATGACCCAGCATTGCCCGTGTATGTATTTGGCTGGTGTTGGCTATGCCCACTTTTTTGTAATAGTAACAGACAATTACTTAATTACTCAGTGACCAAATTTGTGAGCTTTGCAGTCTTTGACATCAATAATTTGCATTGAAATGAAACAAATCTGATGGGCTGTTTGTGTCTCCACCCCTTTTCTGCATTTGAACCCCAGTCACCCAATAAATAACTGTACCCAGTTTGGGGCTTGTGCCATTAACAGTGCAAGAATGGCAGTAATGAAATACTTCCCTTGAAAATCAATAGATGAATTTTGATTGGCTTTTGTAGGCTCCATCCACTTTCATGAATAATAGCTGATGAATTGGCATTGCCCAGGTATGTATTTGGCTGGTGTTAGCTCCGGCCACTTTTTCTAACCCTAACACACAAATACTCAATGACCAACTTTGTGAGCTTTGGGGTCTTCGTCATCAATAATTTGTATATTCCCATAGAAATTAAGCAAATCAGATTGACTGTTTGTGGCTCTGCATCTCTCCGGGATTTGAACTCCAGTCACCCAATGACCAACTGTAGCAGGTTTGAGGCATCTGCTATTAATAGAGCAAAAATGGAAGCAATTTAAATATTCCCCTTGAAAATCAACAGGTGAATTTTGATTGGCTATTATAGCCTCCACCCACTTCCCATAATATTAATCTCAGTCACCCAGTGACCATCTGGGCAAAGTTTGAGAACCTTTGCTATTAACAGTGTAAGAATGGCTGCAGTTTATATTTTCCTAGTGAAATTTGTTTTTGGCTCCACCCAATTTTTGTAACCTTGACATACAGTCACTCAATGACCAAGTTTGTGAGCTCTGGGGTCCTTGGCATCAATAATTTGTAATTTACCAGTGAGATGAAACAAATCTGATTGGCTGTTTGTACCCCTTTGCTCCACCCCTTTTCTGAATTTGAACCCCAGTGACCCAATGACCAACTGTACCAGGTTTGAGGCTTGTGCCATTAACAGTGCAAAAATGGCAGCAATTTAACTATCCCCCTTGAAAATCAACAGGTGAATTTTGATTTTCTTTTTAGGCTCCACCCACTTTTTTGAATATTAATCCCAGAAAATCCCAGTGACCAAGTTTTAAGCTTTTGGATTTCTGCCATCAAAATTGTGTGAATGGAAGCAGTTTATCCAGTAAAGTAATCTTATTGGCTGTTTGTGGCTCCACCCCTTTAGCGCATTTGAACCCCAGCTTCTTCATGACCGAGCTGGTTTGAGGCTTCTGCCATTATTAGTGTAAAAGTGGCAGCAGTTTCAATATTTCCCTTAAAAATCAATAGGTGAATTTAATTTTGATTGGCTGTTGTAGGCTCCACCCACTTTCCTGAATATTAATCCCAGTCATCCATTGACCAACTGTGTCACGTTTGAGAACCCTGCCAATAACAGAATAGCTGAAATCAATCTAACAAATCTGATTAGCTGTTTGTGGCTCCGCCCTCTTTAGTGAATTTGGACCCCAGTCACCTATCAGCTAAGAGGTCTCTGCCATTAACAGTGTAAGAATGGTAGCAATGTAAATATTCCCCTTGAAAATCAATAGGTGAAATTTGATTGGCTGTTGTAGGCTCCACCCACATTTCTGAATATTAATCCCAGTCACCCAGTGGCCCACTGTGTCAAGTTTGGGAACCCCGCCATTAACAGTGTAAGAATGACTGCAGTTTATATTTTCCCCTGGAATAAAATGTAGTTATTGGCCCGCCCACTTTTTCTAACCTTAACATACAGTCACTCAATGACCAAGTTTATGAGCTTTGGGCTTTTGGTATCAATCATTTGTATATTCCCATTGAAATTAAACAAATCTGATTGGCTGTTTGTGGCTCCGCCCCCTTTCCGAATTTGAACCCGTCACCCAGGTTTGAAGCATCTGCTATAAACAGTGTAAGAATGGCAGCAATGTAAATATTCCCTTTGAAAATCAACAGGTGAATTTTAATTGGCTGTTGTAGGCTCCACCCACTCTCTTGAATATTCATCCCATTCACCCAGTGACCAACTGTGCAAAGTTTGAGAACCCTGCCAGAAACAGTGCAAGAATGGCTGCAGTTTATATTTTCCTAGTGAACTTTATTATTGGCTCCACCCACTTTTTGTAACCTTGACACACAGTCACTCAATGACCAAGTTTGTGAGCTTTCAGGTTCCTGGCATCAAAAATGTGTGACAGGAAGCAGTTTATCCAGCAAGGAAATCTGATTGGCTGTTTGTGGCCCCGCCCCTTTAATGAATTTGGACCCCAGTCACCCAATGACCAACTGTACCAGGTTTGAAGCCTCTGCCACTAACAGTGTAAGAATGACAGCAGTTTTAATATTCCCCTTGAAAATCAATAGGTGAATTTTGATTGGCTGTTGTAGGCTCCACCCATTTTCTTGAATCGTAACCAGTGACCAAGTGTACCAAGTTTGAGAACCCTGCGATTAACAGTCTAAGAATGGCTGCAGTTTACATTTTTCCATTTAAAATGAACGTCTGAAATTTGATTGGCTGTGTTATGCTCCTCCCACTTTCCTGGATTCGTAACCTCGGTCACCAAGTGACCAACTGTGCCAAGTGTGGGGACTCTGGCTTGATTACTGTGAGAATGGCAGCCTTTTACATTTTTTCCATTGACACGAATGGGTGAAATCTGATTTGCTGTTTGTAGCTCCGCCCAGGTGTGCAGGGGGGCCGCGAGACCCCCAGAACCTATCGTCCCAGGTAGTAAGGGATCTGTATACCAAGTCACACACGCACGCACGCACGCACGCACGCACGCACGCACACACACACACACACACACACTTTTATATATATAGATTTGTATAGCATTGAAATCTTCTGCCACACTTTACAGAGTACATAGTCATGTTACTGACTGTCCTCAGAGGTGCTCACACTCATCCTGTCATAGTCTAATGTCCTATCATATTATTATGTATTTATATAGCACTGACATCTTCTGCAGTACATTACAGAGTACATCATCATGTCACTGACTGTCTTCAGAGGAGCTCACACTCTAATCCTACCATAGTCATAGTCTAATGTCCTACCCTACCGTATTATTATGTCAGAAAAAGAATCGCCTGTGCCAAGTACCCCGATTTACGTACACAGTATTGTTTTTGGTATACATGGAGATGGCAGTTTTACTTAAGACACAGACATAGCATCAACAGCATGAGAAATGTTCATGAGGAAGGCATACGAAGCATTAACCAGCTGAGCGGTCTGGACGAGCTCAGCTCGTCCAACACCGCCAGCGGCTGCCGCTCAGGCCCTGCTGGGCCGATTTGAATGAAATAAAAAGCAGCACACGCAGCCGGCACTTTGCCAGCCGCGTGTGCTGCCTGATCGCCGCCGCTCTGCGGCGATTCGCCGCGAGCAGCGGCGAAAGAGGGTCCCCCCAGCCGCCTGAGCCCAGCGTAGCCGGAACAAAAAGTTCCGGCCAGCGCTAAGGGCTGGATCGGAGGCGGCTGACGTCAGGACGTCGGCTGACGTCGATGACGTCACTCCGCTCGTCGCTATGGCGACGATATAAGCAAAACAAGGAAGGCCGCTCATTGCGGCCTTCCTTGTTTATTCTGGGCGCCGGAGGCGATCGGAAGATCGCCTCCGGAGCGCCCTCTAGTGGGCTTTCATGCAGCCAACTTTCAGTTGGCTGCATGAAATAGTTTTTTTTTTATTTAAAAAAAACCCTCCCGCAGCCACCCTGGCGATTTAATCAGAACGCCAGGGTGGTTAATTCAGAGCAAAGAGGATTAGCAAGTACTCTAATAGCTAGGGTGTGGTGCTAGTACCGCACACAGCGTGAAAGTTTGTGTTGGAAACCATACTGTCATGGGCTAGCATGCCGCAGTCAGATGTGCCTATCGGGAGGGCTGAAAATCAGTAGGAGTACCAACTGGGGAAGAAGGTGCTCCAGCAGGAGCAGTTGAAAAAGTTGCGGCCAAAACTGGGTGCACTTTCTTATTTTTTTACATATGTGGGCATAATTCTTATTTATCGTAATTTAGAAAGCAGTTAAACTATTCAGCGGGCGACTGCAGTTAGATTGAAATGTATCATATTATTATTGGAAGCGGGGATCAGGGGGTGTTAAGATTAGGCACCAGTAGGGAGGGGGGGGGGGGTTAGGGTTAGGCACTACCAAGGGGGTCTTAGGGTTAGGCACCACCAGGGGGGTCTTAGGGTTAGGCACCACCAGGGGGGTCTTAGGGTTAGGCACCACCAGGGGGGTCTTAGGTTTAGGCACCACCAGGGGGGTCTTAGGTGTAGGCACCACCGGGGGGGGGGGTCTTAGGTTTAGGCACCACCAGGGGGGTCTTAGGGTTAGGCACCACCATGGGAGTCTTAGGGTTAGGCACCGCCAGGGGGGGTCTTAGGGTTAGGCACCACCATTGGAGATATAGGGTTAGGCACCACCAGGGGGGTCTTAGGGTTAGGCACCACCAGGGGGGTCTTAGGGTTAGGCACCACCATGGGAGATTTAGGGTAAGGCACCACCAGGGGGGTCTTAGGGTTAGGCACCACCAGGGGGGGTCTTAGGTTTAGGCACCACCAGTGGGGTCTGTGTGAGAGTAGGGAGAGGTTAGGTTTTAGTTCGGTTCAACATTATCTGTAAATTTACCGATCATGTAATACCGCAATTAAATCGCTATTGACCGGGTTTTTTGTTATCGATTTTATTTAAAGGGACTCCGAGCAGTGCAGAAACTATGGAAAGATGCATATCATTTTAAAGCTCTCTTTCTCCTCTTTCCAATTATATATAAATCACCGCCCTACGCCTTTTAGTTTTCGCTATTTTCGCGATTGAAAATGCCGCGGCCACGATTTCAATCGCGAAAATAAAGAAAACTAAAAGGCGTAGAGCGACGATTTAGGTGTCGCCAGAAAGAGGAGAAAGAGAGCTTTAAAATGATATCCATCTTTCCATAGTTACTTGTATTACACAGGACGACACTTTCCCCAGTGTCAGCAGCTCTATTCAGCAGAAAAAGTCGGCCTGTGTAATACAATGTAACTATGGAAAGATGGATATCATTTTAAAGCTCTCTTTCTCCTCTTTCTGGCGACACCTAAATCGTTGCCGTATGCCTTTTAGTTTTCTTTATTTTCGCGATTGAAATCGCGTCCGCGGCAATTTCAATCGCAAAAATAGCGAAAACTAAAAGGCGTAGGGCAGCGGTTTATATATCATCGGAAAGAGGAGAAAGAGAGCTTTAAAATGATATGCATCTTTCCATAGTTTCTGCACTGCTCGGAGTCCCTTTAATGTTGCGCTTAAATTGTTATATACCAATATTGCCAGTAATATCGTTAATTAACGTTGCACCTAAATTAGCGCGCAACTTTTTCAAATGTATGCGCTCCAGCACCTGGTGGCGCTGGAGAGGATGACTCTGAAACGTTGGCCCGATAGGAGGAGACTCCTATCAAAGTAGTAACTACTGTGATATGTGTTGCAACTCAAAAAGTTGTGAAGAATGCAAATATGTCATTCCCCTTCCCTACTCATTGCACACTATTTTGTCTACTTTTATAAGTAAAAAACAAATTAATGATCCCCCATGAGGAGATGGACTAGTCCAAATCTGTCAGATCATGACTACCTATTGTGAGCAACATAGGAAAATAAGTAATCTATAGTTCATTTTATTCTGGGAGTAATGTACATTTATACGTATGTATTTTTTATTTTTGATAGCTGTCCTTTAAAGAAAGCTGGTGGGCTCAAAAAATGAAAACAAAAAGGTTACCTGATCTGCGGGGCTGAGCGGAGCGGCTAGGGAGAGAGAGCCGCCCAATAGTAGCTCAGGAAACCCTGTAGGAACACCCCTGGCGGGCGTTTTGAACAGGGAATTACTCTCCCGCATTAACCTCCGAGTTAGCGACAAATATTGTTGCTAATCTCGGGGGCTATAGCGCGGTGGTGGGGGCGGGGGCAGATAGCGGCGGTTGGGGGATACAGAGGTATGTCATGAGGCAGAGAACATGTGTCGCATCTGCCCCCTGCCCCCCCACACACACACACCCGAACCACCTTGGTTTCTCTATAACTATTTTATATCGCACAAAGCTTTTCTGTTTATTAGATAATTTAGCACTTTTTTTTTTTTTTTTTTTTACTCTCGATTTTGTTTTTAAGTGTAAAAAACAAACAAACAAAAAAATGACAAATATGGAGGCCCCAACGTTGTTGGTTGATATTTCTCTCACATGAAGGAGATGGCAGCGCGATCAGCATTTAGATAAATTAGGCTCCGTGCGTGGCCTTGCCCCATTGGCTGGCGCTGTCTGGTCCTGTTCGCTCAGACATTATGGCAGCCTCACGCCTCGTCAGCTAACCATTCTTGAAGCCTCCCTTCCATCTGAATTTATCATAAATGTTTCAGCAGAGCAGAAGCCGCTTCATAGTTGATGGCCCGGTCAGGCCTGTGGAATCTTGATGAGTTCTGAGGCAGATGTGCCAAAAGGTAGATGAATTACAATATTCCCAAGAAGATATATGAGTCACTGAATTAGCTTCATTTGTGAAAGATGGTTAATGGGAAGATATCAGTTACATGAGATGCTGAAGCAGGGAAGGCAGCCTCTGGCCGGCTCCTGGGGACACTGTCATCTTCCAGCGTAACACTTTTTGTCTGCCAAAAAAATTGTTGTCAAGATAAGAAGTGAAAGGGAACAAATTTGACAGAGTGATAATAAAAATATGTATTATTATTATTATTATTATATCCGTTTAAATCCCACACCAACAGCAACAACCCCACCCATTATTTTTACCGTTCCCATACTTATTAAAGAAAGAAAATGTCTAAAAGATTGGCCAAAGTTTATCTACTCATTCCCAGAGCTGTGGAGCAATATCTACTCATTCCCTGTGGAGCAATGTTTGGGTTCCTGGAGTCAGTCTGTGATTTCATAAACTGAGTTGAATGCTTTTTGTACCAACTCCACAGCCCTAATACGAGTTAAATTTTAGGAGTCAGAGTCGAGGAGTCGGAGCAATTTTGGGTACCTGGAGTCAGTGGCATACCTAGGGAATTTGACACCCAGTGCTTATTATTTACAGACAACCCCCCCCCCCCCACACACACACACACACAC
Organism: Hyperolius riggenbachi; assembly: GCF_040937935.1. Lineage (NCBI taxonomy): Eukaryota > Metazoa > Chordata > Amphibia > Anura > Hyperoliidae > Hyperolius > Hyperolius riggenbachi. Next base: position 234,590,386 of record NC_090656.1, on the reverse strand, counting down.
ACACACACACACACACACACACACACACCATACAGTGTTGGGAGGGTTGACAGGTTGGGGTAGCTGAGCATATCGCTGCAAATTTTCGGGGGGTTTGGGAAAAAGGAGTCATCAGGATGTTGACAGCGCTAACAGTTATGAAGCTCTGTCTGTACTCTATACAGCGCTGCAGAAGATGTCAGTGCTATATAAATACATAATAATAATATAGCAGGACATTAGACTATGACTATGGTAGGATTAGAACATGAGCTCCTCTGAGGACAGTCAGTGACATGACTATGTATTCTGTAATGTGCTGCAGAAGATGTCAGTGCTATATAAATACATAATAATATGGTAGGACAGTAGACTATGACTATAATAGGATTAGATTGTGGGCTCCTCTGAGGGCAGTCAGAAAAGAGGGTCATACGAAAAAGGGGGGTGCATAGGAGGATGGGAGAGTAAAGAGGTAGAGGCACAAGACAGAGAGCCTGGTGGGAGAGGAGAAATGGCAGGAAGACCTCTCACCAGGTCTGCAGACATCACCAGTGCTGTTTGGCAGGGAGATGCTGTTAAAAGAGGCCACTAAAATCTGAAAAGAGGAAAGGGTCATGGGGGAAGACAACAGGGTGGGAGGGGGAGCTGGGAAAAGAGATATTACCTGCAATCAAGCTGATCTAAATTGCCTGGAGCTTGCTTCTCTGCTCACTACAGAAGTTGCTGTCAGCACCTGTACCACTGCTTCTGCAACAAGACTGCCCTGCATTATTGATTAATTACTCTGATTAGAATGAATAATCAATAGTCCAGGGCACTCTGGTATTACAGCAGCCAGTGCACATGGTTACTAATGACAGGCAACTTCTGAAGCACTAAACACATCCTGCCACCTCTCTCTGCTAATGTCCCAGCTGCAGTGCAGCAATCATATTCTCTACTCACCCTGCTGCTCTGCACCTTCACTCACTGCAGACTGTGTGTAGAGAGTGAGGAGACACATTGGCTATGGGACAGGAAGGGGGAGGGGTGCTACATCGAGTGCAGGAAGTAGTACAGTTACCTGCACTAACTGCTTCTATTTTCCCGAATGTTGCCCAAACTGTGAAAAAAAAGGTCCCAGGTGGAAGAACACAGTGGCTGAGCACCACAGCGACACTCCCAGCTGTAGCTACACCCGGTGCTGTGAGCTCCTGCAGCCCTATGGTAGGTACGCCACAGCCTGGAGTTGAAGATTTCATAAACTGAGGAGTCAGGTGACCTTTGCACTGACGTGTGTGTGTGCATGTACAGTATATTTTTAACCTACTTTTTGGTATTTTTTTCAATTGAGTGCTGAAAAGGTATTTTATTAGTATTACTTAGTATTTACAACATCTTTTGCAGTGCTGTACAGAGTATATTGTCTTGCCACTTAACCGTCCCTCAGAGGGGCTCACAATGTAATCCCTACCGGAGTCATATGTCTATGTATGTATTGTGTAGAGTACGTATCGTAGTCTAGGCCTAGGGCAAATTTTAGGGGGAAGCCAATTAACTTTTCTGTAGGTTTTGGGGATGCGGGAGGGAACCAGAGTGCCCAGATGAAACCCACGCAGACAAGGGGAGAACATACAAACTGTGCAGATAGTGTTCTGGCTGGGATGCCCATGTATATATACAGTGGGTTGCAAAAGTATTCAGCCCCCTTGAAGTTTTCCACATTTTGTCACATTACTGCCACAAACATGCATCAATTTTATTGGAATTCCACAGGAAAGACCAACGCAAAGTGGTGTACATGTGAGAAGTGGATCGAAAATCATACATCATTCCAAACATTTTTTACACATAAATAACTGCAAAGTGGGGTGTGCGTAATTATTCAGCCCCTGAGTCAATACTTTGTAGAACCACCTTTTGCTGCAATTACAGCTGCCAGTCTTTTAGGGTATGTCTCTACCAGCTTTGCACATCTAGAGACTGAATTCCTTGCCCATTCTTGTTTGCAAAACAGCTCCAGCTCAGTCAGATTAGATGGACAGCGTTTGTGAACAGCAGTTTTCAGATCTTGCCACATATTCTCGATTGGATTTAGATCTGGACTTTGACTGGGCCATTCTAACACATAGATATGTTTTGTTTTAAACCATTCCATTGTTGCCCTGGCTTTATGTTTAGGGCCATTGTCCTGCTGGAAGGTGAACCTCCGCCCCAGTCTCAAGTCTTTTGCAGTCTCCAAGAGGTTTTCTTCCAAGTTTGCCCTGTATTTGGCTCCATCCATCTTCCCATCAACTCTGACCAGCTTCCCTGCCCCTGCTGAAGAGATGCCACCATCATATTTGACAGTGGGGATGGTGTGTTCAGAGTGATGCGCAGTGTTAGTTTTCCGCCACACATAGCGTTTTGCATTTTGGCCAAATAGTTACATTTTGGTCTCATCTGACCAGAGCACCTTCTTCCACATGGTTGCTGTGTCCCCCACATGGCTTGTGGCAAACTGCAAACGGGACTTCTTATGCTTTCTGTTAACAATGCCTTTCTTCTTGCCACTCTTCCATAAAGGCCAACTTTGTACAGTGCATGACTAATAGTTGTCCTATGGACAGAGTCTCCCACCTGAGCTGTAGATCTCTGCAGCTCGTCCAGAGTCACCATGGGCCTCTTGACTGCATTTCTGATCAGCGCTCTCCTTGTTTGGCCTGTGAGTTTAGGTGGATGGCCTTGTCTTGGTAGGTTTACAGTTGTGCCATACTCCTTCCATTTCTGAATGATCGCTTGAACAGTGCTCCGTGGGATGTTCAAGGTTCTGGAAATCTTTTTGGAGCCTAAGCCTGCTTTAAATTTCTCAATAACTTTATTCCTGACCTGTCTTGTGTGTTCTTTGGACTTCACGGTGTTGTTGCTCCCAATATTCTCTTAGACAACCTCTGAGGCCCTCACAGAGCAGCTGTATTTGTACTGACATTAGATTACACACAGGTGCACTCTATTTAGTCATTAGCACTCATCAGGCAATGTCTATAGGCAACTGACTGCACTCAGATCAAAGGGGGGCGAATAATTATGCACACACCACTTCGCAGTTATTTGTTTGTAAAAAATGTTTGGAATGATGTATGATTTTCATTCCACTTCTCATGTGTACACCACTTTGTGTTGGTCTTTCATGTGGAATTCCAATAAAATTGATTCATGTTTGTGGCAGTAATATGACAAAATGTGGAAAACTTCAAGGGGGCCAAATACTTTTGCAACCCAATGTAAATATAGGTACTATATATTTACTGTCAAGATTCAAAATAATGTTTTGTTTTTTAATTCATTATGTATAGAGTTTAATCCAACTTTATTTCTAAAATTGATTTCCGGTTTACATTAAAGCACTGTCACGTTGAGGGGACACACAAAACAAGGGAAAATTTCCACACTGGACACCGTACACAGAAAAACAAAATATTTCTGTGCCTTTCCACCATTTTCGAAATGTAAAAATATTTTTTGTTCGACTTTTAAAAATAGAGATACATTTTGTGACGGCGTGATAGCATCTAAAACATAGATAAATGATATCGTAGGTAAGTGCGAAGATTGTAACACAGTGAGCCGTCCCTCTCAGCACAGGTCTGACAGGTGGTCTCCGCCATTGTGCTGAGTAAGATGGTCTCAGCGGCTCAGTACATATTTGTTTAACTTGTGAGCTGCCATGAGGCAATGTGCCAAGCAGCACCTGTGTGATTAATGTGTGACAAAGCTGTAATTTATACCTGCCGGGAAATCCGTGACACAATGGGGGTGAGGTGACACTGGGAAATGTGTATGTGCTGCTGAGCAACAAGGAACCACTGCTGGAAAATGTCATTCTAATAAAGAGGACCTGAACTCAGAACTTCCTCTCTACTCTAAAAGATAAGCAACAACCTAATAACCTTTTAGGTTTCTTGCACACAGGGACGTTACAGGCACACGTTAGTGCAGCCTGTAACGCTCCCCCAACGCACAGCAATGTAACACAAGTGGGCTGTTCACACTGCCCACGTTGCGTTACATTGTAACGCAGCAAAGTGCTGCATGCTGTGTGTTATGCGCGGCTAAGCCGCGTTAGACTGTCTGCACATGCTCAGTCATGTTGGGGAGGAGCGGAGAGCGGCCGGGCACATGACTAATTAATATTCACTGCACGGTGTGATGTGCAGTGTTTACTTCCGGGAGCGGCCGCTCTGTGCGGCGATTGGCCAGGCGGGACCACGTGATGCCGCATGCATCCAAGAGTGCGCATCACGGACGCCAGCGTGAGCTGCACAACGCGGCTCACTCCGACGTCCAAAGCAGGGAGCACCAGGCATTGCGTTAGGGGCACGTTATGTGCCCTATAACGTCCCCTAAACGCAACGTCCTGGTGTGTAACTAGCCTAAAGGAAACCAGAGGTGCTATAAAATAAGTTTTATACATACCTGGGGCTTCCTCTAGCCTCCTGTGCATGGATCGCTCCCACGCCGCCGTCCTCAATCTTCTCCAGCTCCAGTACCGGGTCCTGTAAGTTCTGCCAGTTGCGGCCAGTGTGAGCAAGAGAAGTGCGCTGCCGCCAGAGAGGTATGTAGAGAGCGCACTTCTCTTGCACAGACTGGCCGCGACTAACAGAACTTACAGGACCCGGTACCAGCGATACAGAAGACTGAGGATGGCAGCGTGGGAGCGATCTGTGCACATGGGGCTGGAGGAGGTATGTATAAAGCTTTTATTTTATAGCAGCTCTGGTACACTTTAAAGTAAAAACAGTTCTTTATTACATCTGATACAAATTCTGCAATAAATCTGCAGTGTGTCTACTTCCTGCTTTCGTTTAGCAGACATAGGGCTCGATTCACAAAGCGGTGCTAACCCAGTTACAGACTTTAGGCATGATAACCACTGCACCACGCTGGTGGAAAGCCAGTTTAGGTGTGATAAGTTTAGGCATGATAAGTTTAGATAAGTTTAGATCGCTTGCAAAGTCCCGCACGCAAAGCAGCGCCATTAAACTTTATACGAAGTGCCCCAGACTTTGCTAGCGTAAAACTTTTGATCAGCTGTGCACTGCGGTGCTAACCCAGTTGGCGCTTAAACTTATCATGCCTAAACTTATCACGCCTAAACTTATCACGCCTAAACTTATCACGCCTAAACTTATCACGCCTAAACTTATCACACCTAAACTTATCACACCTAAACTTATCATGCCTAAACTTATCATGCCTAAACTGAGTTTAGGCATGATAAAGGGCTTTTCACCAGCGTGCTAACTGTTACCACTGCTTTGTGAATCAGGCCCTTAATGTTAACATCCTGTGTTTACAAATTAGCTGCTCTGCCGTGGCAGTCAGGTGACACAGCTGAAAGATGAAATTACAGTTGTGATTAGTCACAGATGAGGGGGAATCAGACAGGCTAAACTCTCTAAATACACACAGGATGCATTTATGTTTGTTTTCCTTCTGCCCTGTGCAGGTTGATTCATAATTCCAGACAGAAATGCACCGCCTGGGAGGTTAAAGTTGTCATCTGTGTCATATGGAGAGATTCTCAGTATCCAACACAGGCGCGCTAGGGATGGTCAGAAATGCTGATTTCCGATTCCATGGAAATTCCGTTTTTCAGCCAATTACCGATTCTTTATATTTCTGATTTTCAAAGGTGTCTCTATTTTTTTAGGTTGCAGGCTGCATAATAAACAGAGCGCCGGGTGAAGGGAATTTGATTTTATGGTTGACAATCCCACTTTGAGGGTGGAGAGACACTAAGCAGAATCGCATATGCGTTTTGCACGATGTGCTGAGGGGAAAACTCCTGCGATGCTGCCTAGTGTGTCCCCACCCTAACAGCTTATATAGTCTGTGGAGATGGAAGGGGCAGCAAAGAAAACACATTTACTTACTGATGCTTGAGCTGTATTCACTGAGGGGCTGAACATCAATTCCTAATGAATGAAAGAGTTGTTCATTAAGAATCACACAGCTTGTTGTGGAGGTGCTCCCTGTGCACGCTCTTACCCTGTCTACAATCAGGACACATAGGGCTCGATTCAGTAAACCGTGCTAAGTGTTAGCACGCCTGTGAAAAGCCCTATATCATGCCTAAAGTTAGTTTAGGCATGATAAATCCACATCTAAAGGCATGAATCATGCCTAAAGTTAGTTTAGGCATGATAAATCCACATCTAAAGGCATGATAACTAGGGTGCTAACTGGGTTAGCACCCTTTACTAAATTCACATCGCGCGCACAGTCCTGCACGCAAAACTTTGCGCGCGCACCGCGAAAACAGCGCACCCGATGCGCCTATAAGGTCGCATTGGGTGCGACCTTAATGTCGCACCATGTGACGTTAAAGTCGCACGCTATGCGACCTTATAGGCACATCAACGCACCGTTTTTGTCGCACCGCGATGCGACATTTCGCGCACACCGCGCTGTGGGCACGCAAAGTTTTCAGTGTGGGACTTTGCGCGCGATGTAAATTTAGTAAACGGTGCTGACCCAGTTAGCACCCTAGTTATCACGCCCAAAGTCTTTAGGCGTGCTAACTGGGTTAGCACCGTTTACTGAATCAAGCCCAGTATCTCTATTTCCTTCCTCCACCGACCTCTGCTTTCCTTTTGTGACCCAGCCAGCCCCGGATAAAAGGACACAGCGTCCCATGCTGCCAGAGTTGTCTCCTCCACTGCTTCCTAGTGAGTCTATGTAGAGCAACAAATCTCAGTGACTCTCTGTACAGTACCAAATGTACAGCACTATTTCTCAGTGAATCTCCATAGAGTACTACATTTAAAGGGATACTGTAGGGGGGTCGGGGGAAAATGAGCTGAACTTACCCGGGGCTTCTAATGGTCCCCCGCAGACATCCTGTGTTGGCGCAGCCACTCACCGATGCCTTGGCCCCGCCTCCAGTTCACTTCTGGAATTTCTGACTTTACAGTCAGAAAACCACTGCGCCTGCACGCCCGTGTCCTTGCTCCCGCTGATGTCACCAGGAGTGTACTGCGCAGACACAGACCATACTGGGCCTGCGCTTTGCGCTCTTGATGACATCAGCGGGATCGAGGACACGGCAACGCAGGCGCAGTGGTTTTCAGACTTTAAAGTCTGAAATTCCAGAAGTGAACCGGAGGCGGGAGCGGAGCATCGGTGAGTGGCTGCACCAACACAGGATGTCTGCGGGGGACCGTTAGAAGCCCCGGGTAAGTTCAACTCATTTTCCCCTGACCCCCCTACAGTATCCCTTTAAGGGATACCCGAAGTGACATGTGACATGATGAGATAGACACGTGTATGTACAGTGCCAAGCACACAAATAACTAGGCTGTGTTCCGTTTTTTCTTTCTCTGCCTGAAAGCGTTGAATATCAGGTATGTAGTTGTCTGACTCAGACCTGACATGAAGTAACTACAGTGTGACCCTCATTGATAAGAAATATCAACTATAAAACACTTTCCTAGCAGAAAATGGCTTCTGAGAGCAAGAAAGAGATAAAAGGGGAATTTCTTATCAGTGAGGTCACATTGTAGTCACTTCCTGTCTGAGTCAGGACTGAGTCAGCCACTTACATACCTGATATTTAACTCTTTCAGGCAGAGAAAGAAAAAAAGGAACACAGCATAGTTATTTGTGTGCTAGGCACTGGACATACTGTACACATGTCTATCTCATCATGTCACATGTCACTTCGGGTATCCTTTAAGTGGATCCCTGTAGAGCACCAAATATCAGTGACTGTCTTTAGAGTATCAAGTCTCAGTGAATCCCTTTAGTACACCATTTCTCAGTGAATCTCAGTATACTAAATCTTAGTGACTTTCTGCAGAGCACTAAGTCTCAGGCCCCTTTTACACTGGGCCGTTTTCTTGCTTTGCATTGCCCATTCTGCACACAGGGTAACACAACAGCAATGAAAGTCTACGGTGCCTAGCACACTTACCCCGTCATGCATGTTGCGCTGGATATGCCCGATGCGCGGCCAAGCAGTTGCAAAGCCAACAGAGCGTTATCATTGGTTTTCTGTGGCAACGCGGCGGCAGAAGTTATGTAAGTCAATGAGTGACGCAAAAATGTTAAACATGTTGGCGGCGCGGGATGGCGCAAATAGGACGGGGAACCCCGGAATCTCATTAACATCACTGGTTGAGGGGCAGCGAAGGGTGTGCGGGGGACCCCAATGCACATGACCCTGTCAGCGCAATTTGCTGCAGGGTCATACAAATGACAATTTATGGGGCGGAGCATTGTACCGCTAATGCACTGGCCAGGTGTAGAACCGGTCTGTACAAACTCATAAACAATCATGTTTTGCGAATTACTGTTTTTCTCTACAATTCATCATCTTCAACACATGTGCAAAACTGCTGTTATTTTCAATGTTTACAATGACACTAGAATGCTCTTTAGTAACTATTACTTTTTTTGTAAGTCACTGATATTTGGCTGTATATTACAGTGTTCATTTATTTGCATTTAAACGCTGTTGCATATTTTGTTTT